>NC_063167.1:56978909-57664742 GCF_023159225.1 Perognathus longimembris pacificus
AACTTTATATTGTATACTAGTTTTAGAGACAAGTCTGGGAATATATGACAAATTAAAGATGACAAATCTGAATTTGGAAATACAGATTTTTTTTACATGAGAGGAAACTCATTTTAACTAAAATACATATGACAAAATACAACAATCTAAAGAATTAAATCTCATGAGCACACAAAGCCTTTTCACTTGCCTTTCCTAGGCTCATCGTATATGTTAAGGAGATGAAGGACTAGAGGCACCATTCCAGTGGACATCTGGGAAATGGCTCCTCCATACCCAAGCAAGTCGATGACATATTCCTCCAATAATATATACCCATGGTAAAGAGATCCAGATCCATATTATCTGCAAAACTTTGTAGCTTCTACTCGGTGGGAGATTTTTGAATTACTGTAAACCTGTGTTAAGCAGGAGGGTGATGTGGTTTTGTGGAAATCCCACTACAAGAGCATTCCCTGATACCAGTGGGATTGGGGCAACAACTGTACTGGCAAAGTCTTAGTATTTCTCTAGAGACTTTAGATCTCCTAGAGAATAGAGAATCTATAGAAGTACAGAGAAGTAATAGCCTCTGTCATAGTAGCAAACATCTCAACCTTATAGAGTCCGCGCAAAATATCCTCTCAGAATATTCAGAAAACATTTCCAGGAGACTTTGTTGGAGGCTGAAAGATCAAAAGGTAAATTAATGATCCAGAAAACAAATACAAAACATGAGATATTCTAGTCATGGCACCTTTTAGATCATCAACTTAAACTTTTCTTTCTCTTAAAGAACATTAGAATCAGAATGTGAGAATATATTTGTTTATTTAATGAGCAAGTGCAGGTCAAGACCCATTTGCTTTGAAGGTCCTCTAATGCTGAGCCAGAAAATCTCTCCCACGTGGCGGAAATAAGTTTATAGCTTGACTTTTATTCTATACATGTACCATTTATCATTGACAATCACACCTCTGTGTGAACAATGCCAAACTGTGCTTTTACATATTATTGTGGATAAAAGGCATATCATGTTCATATACATATGTATATAAGCATGTGTATATGTTGTACTCTATGTGCATCTTCCAACTCAGACAGATGGTACATGCCAGAATTGAAAAAGCTTTAGCTCCGTATTGAGAACCTAATGTAAAACAGATAAAAGTGCTTTGTTGAATGGCAAATCCTTTATACAACTACTTAAAGATAATACAAATATCTTTAAAAAGTGCTGTACCTTCCTGACTTCTTTCTATGGCACTTCGGAAATCACAGTTTTCATAATCATGATAGTGAATTAAAATCCTATTAAATCCAAAATAATCTCTCCCTCTATGTTTCATTCTATTTATAATATAATACCACCTCTTGTTCAGGGACTAACACCTCTTTGTTGTAGCACAGTCCTACTCAGTGTTGAGAGAGAATGATTCAGAAAGTAAAAGCTGGGTCAGGCCATATGTGACTGTCTAAAGCTAATAATAATGGCTTTAATAAACCATGGTGGTGTTCACTACATTGCAGTCTCATATTAGGGAGTGGTAAAGGAAGATTCTGAGAGCACAGGCTCTCAGCAGAGTAAGGAAAGATTTGATGTTTAAAGGCGAAGACAGAAAGTAAAGCTCCAGAATCCTAGGGGTGCATTGGCTTAAGCCACTGAGGCTGAAGCTATAGTCTACTTTCCAAATCTGTGCACAGGCTGAGAGACTGCTAGAAAGTTGAAAGCTTCTCAGATAAGAACCCCCAAATATTCAGGTTCCTTCATCTCTTACCCTCCTTAAAGGTAGTGATATTTCAAATGAATATATTCCCCAATACTTCAATAAATATGTGGTCCCCTATTCTTTAATAAGCCTTTTAAGATCCACAGTAAAATCCAAAGTTCTTCACCCCTATATCACTTGAGCCACATTCACATCCCTGTTAGCTTTAAGTTAATTTTCATATAAGTTTTTTTAATTCTCAAAGTGATATACAGAGGGGTTACACTTTCATACATAAAGGTGAGTACATTTCTTATCAAACTGGTTACCTCCCCCCTCCTCTCCTCCTAAATTCCCTCCCCCCATGAGTTGTACAGTTGGATTATGCATATGGTTTTTTAAGTATTGCTGTTGCATTGGTCCACCTTTTACCCGTTGTCTCTCTATTTTGATGTTCTTCCCTTCCCTAGTTCCTAAAAACATGTATACAATACCTAGGGTACTGAAATCAATTACCTTGACATCAAGGGTAAAACCATGGGGAAGAAAGACAAAAGAAAAAGAGATAATTTCAAATGGTAATTGAAAATAACGACAATGGTAAACCACTTGTTTCCATAACTTGGAGTTAATTTCTCTTAGCATCATCTTATGTGTTCATATATACATAGCTATTGGACTCAGATAAGATTTTGCTGCCAAATCAACACTTTGAGCTAATCTGTCATTGCTCAGGCAAACCAAAATAAACTCTTAGCTATTCTCTCTTAAATGTTTTAAGTGTCTTGATTACTTCATTGTGTGACCCATTGCACAGAGCAATCTAGTTCTTTGCATTTAGTGAAGAACTCTCATGCTTTGTCATGGGTTTATTCTAATTCCTCATCGTGACTTCTAATATGGAGATGGACAATAACGAGAAAACCAAAATGGCTCAGTGGGTTTTATTTGCTCTTTTTGACATACAAAATTGTACAAACCAACTTAAACAAAATAAATTAGAACAAAAATAAAACAAAAACATATTCATAGCCAAGCACTGTTGGCTCATACCTCTATTCTAGATACTCAGAAGGCTGAGATCTGAGCATCTCATTTCGAAGCCAGCCTTTGTAAGGAAGTCTGTGAGACTCTTCTCTCTAATTTTCACTACCAGAAAACCAGAAGTGGTGCTGTAGTTCAAAGTGGCAAAGTGCTAACACTGAATAAATAAAGAGCTCAGGGATAATGCCTAGGCCTAGTGTTAAAGCCCCACAATGGACAAAATTAATTAATTAATTAATTAAAAATAAAACTCATATGGCCACTCCTACAATGAGGAACATCTAAATTCATCAAACCCAGGGTGAATCTTATTGTTTTGATTTGTTTTGCTGCGTGCACAAGACTGAGCTAAATTTCCAGAGCCCTTAAAGAACATTATTGAAACAATTTTGTGTTTGTGAAATGATATTTCACAATCTAGCTCTCAAAATCTGAGATGATAATATATTCCTTTAGAGTAATAAATAATATATAATAAAAATAAGAAATAAATCACAAAAGCCATTTCTTAAAATGAATGCTAACCTAAGTTTCGTTTTAAGTAAGAAAATTGAGAGTAGGACATAAAATTTCCTCTTTTTATTCTGATTTTCAGTCATTTAATTGAATACTTGTTTTTAAAATCTGGAATTATTTGCCCATATCTTCTTATGTATTGTGCTTGAAAAAAATATTGTTACTGGATTGCATTTTACTTTTTCCTAAGAAACTGTCCATTGTAAGTCCCCACAATTTCTGCTAACATTACTTTCCACTGTTGTGACAATAATGACAAATTTTATCACTGACCCAAAACTTGGCAGGTTAAAATTTAAGTGGTAATGATGTGGTATTAATACAGCTTGTGAATATTTATTATTGAAAGATCCAAGGTGGCTTGGCCAAATGGAACATATTGTTCTTGTTCTGTTTTGCAGCATATGGAAGGTTCACATTTGCATTTTAACCTAATAAAATATCAAATATTAATACAGTCTGGGAGTATAAATATTTTGAGAACACAGCGAATTTTTAAATTAAAATATGAATAATAAACTTGGCTAAGTTACAAGACTTAAATAGAATCACATCTTTGAATTTATTATTGGTTTTATTAGAAAAATACCATCCTATTTCTGTCCTTAATGTAATTAATATGTTTCTAACCATAATGTGTATAAAGTAGAAAAGAAACAGTCCCAGGCTACAAGTCCCAGGATACTAAAATTATTATCTTCTTATATTGAAAAGAGACATGATTGAATTTGTTCAGGAACGATTTTTCAATGCTGTTGCATTATATATTTAACAGTGTATAAGCAAATATTACAATCATCAGCTATTTTGATTTGTATCATATGCATTAGATATATTCTTATCATTTTAAATATTAGTTACACTTTATATAAGAAAACTGTCTTATAAGAGTATTTACTCATGATACTGGAAATGTTATACATAAAATATTTTGCATTTAATCGCATTATTACATGTTTTGACAGAATGTATTAAAACAGTTGATGAACAGTGTGTCTTATTAAGAATTCATGAAGTTTTATCACGGTGAGATATTCCTTGAAGACTAATATTGATCACCACATGACGGGGTTTAAAGTTCATCGTTCACTCCTGGAGGAGACGTCAAGGAAGGAATGACACATAATACAGAGATTAAGACAATATTGCAAATAGAAAAGGTGTAAAATAAAATGTCAGCACATTTTAGTGCTGGATATAAATATATACTGCAATTCTTAATTTTATAGTTTTGCACTGGGTGAACAAATAAAAATATAGTATTTCATAATGGTTGGATCAAATAGAATGCAATCATTAGATCTCAGAGACTAACTTCACTATGTTTAATGCAGCAAAACAAATAGAAAATAAATAAGTCACTCTGAAATCCAACTGTACATTCAGTTTTATAACTATGAATGAAAGCCATAATGTAGGTTACAATTAACTTGAGCATGGTAAATGGTAAAATAATTAATTAATATAATATATTACTAATATAATATATTAATTAATATAAGATTTCTAATTTCTATACTGGCAATTTCATTCAGAAAATAATATTGAAGTATAGTGCTCAAATAATTGCATAAAGAAGTCATGAAATTTTGATAAATATGAGCACAGATTTTAAATTAAATGAACAAGTTTTCTTGCGAGCTGAATGACTCTGGACAATTGATCTTTATTAATCTTCAGTTTTACCATCCATTAAATGAACACGGAAATGAAATAAACTTCATGCAGCTGTGTCTGATACAATAAAACATTCAGAGTGTTAGCTAGTATTCTAATCGATAAGAATAAAACATAAATGTTTTTCTCAGATTGTATTCTTTGATGCATGACCATTTTACTAGAATTAAAGATCCTAGGTTTTTCTCTAAATCTTTAGAAATCAGGGGAAACATATGTTTGTAAAATTCTGAAAGTACAAAGTTAAATTCAATATACCTTATTAAACAATAACATTTCTTTCTAAATAGGAGAAAGTAACTGATATGTTTTTCTTCAAATATCACAGATATTAAAAGGGATATCGTGTATATTTAAAATCAAATTACATAACTAGTTTTGTCCTTCCTTCCTTCCTTCCTTCCTTCCTTCCTTCCTTCCTTCCTTCCTTCCTTCCTTCCGTCCTTCCTTTCTTGTTTCTTTCTTTCTTCCTTTTTGTCAGTTGTGGGGCTTGAACTCTGGGCCTGGGCAATGTCCCAACTCTTCAGCTCAAGGCGAGCACTCTACCACTCAAGCCACACTACCACTTCCAAGTAATTATTTTTGTACAATCATCTCCCCATAGATTGTGTTAGACTTCTCTGCTATTACAGAAATATCTCAACATTGACACAGATTAAGAGTCTCATTGGTATGTGGAATATTACTTCTTAAATGCCAAAAACATAAAAACAGTAGCCACTACATTATTTCAAACTTACCATAGATGTGGAATGTGATAATTTGTAGAATTTCTGTTGAAGATATGGAAAATAGCCTCAAAAAATCTGATAATTAATTAGTTCTAGTTAAGAATCTCAAGAATCATTCCAATTAATTCTTTTTAAAGGAGTTCTTATAATAGCTTCCAAATCAGAAATTTTCAAAATCAAGACTGTTCACAGATGTTTATTCTCCTTCTGTGCTATCATTCAAGTCATTTTATGCAGTTCATTTGAAATAGTTTACAAGATATTGAGATTTGACTCACCGTGTTTTCTATAGTAAGTGATGTTAATATCATTTAATTCATATAGCTGCTTTAAAAGGATGTGTAAAGTAAGACTCTGTTCTCAAATATAAAAATGTAAAAGTATGTAATATTATTTTACAGACTCATTTGAATCAAATTATTATGTATTTTCAAGATAAGAAACTAAGTATGGTAACTGTTAAGTTAATCAGAGGTAAAAGTCATTTACATATTTCGTTATGCTTGTCATATTTTTTCTTTTGTATATTAGAGGAACAATTTTATAAGGATTAAGTACAATTCAATGTATTTCAAAATTGTGAATATTTTTAAAGTATAAAATCAGTTTCTAAGTATATATAGTCAGTTCTGGGGCTTGAACTCATGGCCTAGGCACTGTCCCTGAGCTTCATCGCTCAAGGCTAGCACTCTACCACTTGAACCACAGCACCAGTTCTGGCTTTTTCTGTTTATGTAGTACTGAGAAATTGAACCCAGGGCTTCATACATTTTAGGCAACCACTCTACCACCAAGACACATTCCCAGCCCTCTAAGTTTATACTTTTGATTGTATTACCTTTACCCAAATGATTTTTCCAGCCAAATTTAATTCAGAACATGCCTTTAATATCTATCTATCTATCTATCTATCCATCTATATCTATCTGGCTCAGTAGTTTTAGAAATTAATCTAAAGAAAGGCAGGAAAGGAATAATAAAGCCTAACTTTTGGCAGATGAACAGAGTTTATAATGACCCTGAGTGGCTATCTATGGATCTTGATTAGCAATTATTAGTTTTTTGACTTCATACATACTGTTTGATAAGTAAATATGTTAAAATACAGCTGGCTAGGAACACACACAATATTTTTACTTAGTATCACTAAGTGTGAAGTACCAATTTTAGTTCAGTCTCTCAGTTCTTAACAACCATTATGACTGGCAGTACAAGTCTAATGTAGTAAATTTAGAATTGAGCAAATATGGTTAGCACTTCCAAAAGTTTATTCTTTGCACACTCTTCTTACTCGTGGAATATTCACCACAAATTATTTTCAGTTCCTGTTAAAGTTGGTCTTCAATTGCCCTCAAATGCAAAGCAGCTGGAACTTATCTTGCAGAAAACCTATGGGGAATTTGGTACTGCTGCATTCTTGGCGAGTTGTGAACATATTGAATGTCATATTTTAGGCATGTATAAGGAAAATGGATGTCAGAGGGAGATTCACAGTGCAGCATTTGATTAATCAAAGAGGGGAAGACTATGATCACAGAATTTTGATACTTCATTTATTAAACAATCTGTTTCTTATTGACAGGTTTAGGAAGTTAAGTCATCTCTGTGCTCTGAATTTTAAAACTCAAGTGTAAGTTTAAAATGTGTAATGTGCTATGCAAAAAAGAATCACGGTGCACTTAGCCCACAACATCTGCTCTCCCTCTCACTATCCCTAAAGACAGAGCCTCTAGTTTTACTATTTTTAGATGGTAACGGACCATTGATAGTAATGCTACTTCTAAAATAAATACAACCACTGTCTTTGGAACTTTGTTCCCTTATTTATTTATTTATTTATTTATTTATTCGTTCATTCATTCATTCATTCATTCATTTATCTATTTATCTATTTATCTATCTATCTATCTATTTATTTATTTATGTATGTATGTATGTATGTATGTATGTATGTATGTATGTATGTCAGTCCTGGGCCTTGGACTCAGGGCCTGAGCACCATCCCTGGCTTCTTCCTGCTCAAGGCTAGCACTGTTGAGCAAGCACTCTGCCCCCTGAGCCACAGCGACCCTTCTGGCCGTTTTCCATATATGTGGTGCTGGGGAATCGAACAGAGAGCTTCTTGCCATTAGGCCATATTCCCAGCCCTGTTTCCATATATTGAAAAATAATTTGGAACAACTCACCCCAACATTTTTATCAAGGGTATGCTGTGAGTTTTTGAGTGTAATTCCAGGTATTATTACACCTATTTTACAGAAAGTATACCTTAAATATTATATAATACCAATTATGATGATTATGCCTTGACTATTATTACTTACTAGTTCAGAACTCTGAAACTTAAATAAGGCTAACTTTAAATATCAAGCATGAAATACACAATGGCAGGGAAGTCTAAGGGACTCTTAGCTCTCTAGTTAGCTACCAAAATAGCTGAAATGATGCAGTTGCTTAAGTGGTAAAGTCTTGGCCTTGAGCAGAAAAGCTCAGGGACAGCTCACAGGCCATGAGTTCACGTGCCAGGACTAGCACACATAAAAACAATTATACCATGTACCAGCCCGTGACTTATTAAAGGGTTTCATTGGTTCTTTTGTTGTTTCGTTATTGCAATTGCCAAATTTACAGTGGTACAAAATTTATAGGTATTTGTTAGAAATAATACTTTGATTGTAAATTATTTTAAATCTTTTCCCAGGCCACTGACATGTGTTACGATATTCTACTTAGTGGTGGGCAGCACAGCCTGCTTCATAACCAGTCTGTCTTGTGATCAGAAAGGAAAACTTGGAGACTCTATAGAATGCCATATTGGTATGAATGAGTGTTCAATGAGCTACATGAAACACTCATCATTTAATTATGAGTTAATTTTTTATTTGGATATGCTGCCCAATTATATGCTAATCTGAATATTCTGAGTACATTTAAACTAGGTTGGTCTAAGCTTTGATAAATTAGGTATGTTAAAGTCATCTTCAAATTTGTGTATTCACTGACAGAGTTTACTAGGATGTAACGTATCATAATTTGAGGAATATATGTACTTTATAATTTAATTGTTGTGATAAAGACTAAAATGAGTCATATTAACTAGACTGTGGTTTATCTGGCCACAGTAATTGAAAATGGCCTGTGGTTATATTTTAATATTCTAAAACATAACAATTAAAGTAAATGATCAGAAACCTTCTGTAAAATAGTACTAGTGAACATGAGTTCAGGAGAGTAACAAGGGGATCACTCTGATTACAATACTGTATAAGAATCTGCAAAATATCAAGGTGAAACCCCTTTGAACAATCACCAAACTCTTAAAAATGAATGATGGGAATGTAAGTGAGGTCCTGCCTTTGGGTGTTGGTACACCCCCAAGTGCAGAGGCATAAAAGCAGTACAAGGAGTAGGAATATGGCCAAAAATACCTCATGTAAATGTCTGAAAATGGAACACTGAGGTTTGTGAACATTAGTTTTGTAAATGTGGATGGGGAAATGAGGAAGACTGATGGAGGGCATGAGTCTGATGAAGGTGCATTGTGAACCCCTATGGATATGTCAAAGTGCAATCCCTTGTACAACTAACTGACACTAATAAAATGTGAGGGAAAACAAAGCATCCAAGATTCATTTAACTGCCCAAAAGCAATGTTCTGGTTGCGTTTTTCAGCTAAATCAAAATGAAAAGTGGATTGGAAACTTTTCACATGGACATTTTGGTTTATGTAAGCATATCCAGCATTTTTACTAGGTTTAGATTAAGATTCAGCATAACTTCCCTAATAAAATAGTATAATAATAATAATAATGGCATAACTTGGATCATATTGAGTCCAATAAAATAGGACTTACAATTTGAGGGGAAAAATCAAAAGCTTCTGTATCAACTTAGGCAGATTTACTACCAGATTTTCAGTATTAATTTATTTGTCCAATTTACATATGACATACCCTAGAATATGGGTGCATTCTGGAATGCAACTCCACTTCTAGTTTTATTTTATTAGCTATTCAGTTAATTTACATAACTTTTCCCCTTTCTTTTTAGTTTTATCTTCATAACTGCTTCTACACTTGGCTTTATATGGGGAGATCAGAGTTCAAAATTTTCCTGATTGCCTCTCAGTTTTGCTTAACATATCTGTTTTGCATCATATCTGCACATTTTCAGGAATAATAACTACTCATTTTCAAATCATAATCGCTGATACTCTGTGGTTATCTATGTATAATATGTACATTTGTGTACATGTTTATATTTGTAACACACATGTGCATACATTACACTATATACATGCATATAGAAATATTCATATTGATATATATGATTTTTGCCAGTTGGAGTGATTTTATCTTGATCTGATTTGACAGTCGTAAGGATATTTCTATTTGCTGTGTTATTAGCTGGTCACCTAACCATCATCAAGTGTGCTCTGGAATTCACTTCAAGTAATAACTTGGTTGATTTGGGCAGTGATGATGTTACTTATGCAACACATTGATGGGAACCTGATGACACAGCTTTAAACTGCTTGTTATGTATGGCTCTGGTTTGAGAGTAAACTACTGAAAGGTCAAGGAACGAATCACCAAGACATTAACAAGATTCTTCTCTGAAGAATACTGTGAATAGACTTTGTTGTGTTATATAACCTGGTATTGTTTGTGTAAGCCTATGCTTTCCATGCCTTCCCTCATTCTCAGGATGTTCAGGCTTTCCTTTAGGCTTCTGCAAGTCTTCATGTGACCTGTTCTCTACCTGTAATATTTCGCCCCATGTCTTTTCTCCTATATGACTCCTATGCACTTCTTACAGTCTCAGGTATTTTGAATTTCTCACAGTGATTACATATTTTCTTTTAGAATTCTAGCTACTCTCCACTACTAAAAAAATTTAATTCATCAGTAGCCGTTGTCTTTCTATCTTCTCCTGTAACAATTTTGCAAATGCTTTTATTTCCCTTTCTAAAGACTCAGGCAACATTATCACTTCTCATTTTTTCTTCTTCTCATTTATAATTGTTATTTCCATTTGGCCTTACCAACTATTGCCAAGGTTGCAATTTGAACTGAAACATGCAGACCGTACTTTCTAAATTTCTGTAGCTGCTTTCTGGGAGAATAATTACCCACATGTTACTCGTGCATACAATTGTTAAAGGATAGACATCGTTACTGAGGAGCTATATATGTAATTTTATTAATGCTAATTAGTTACAATTCCAATTAAAAAACAACAAAGGGACTAATGGATATTATACAGGAAAGAGCAATTTTTCAATTTTCCATCATTCTTAAATGCATAAGATCCAAAATCATGGTACAAAATAATCCATTGTGTCCCAATAGGTCCAGCTACTATAACTGAGTTTTTTCATATATGTATATATATATACATACATACATATATGCATACACGCATACATATATGAATATATTTTTCATATATACACATATTAGTAAATATGAAAAAACATGATGTATGTGTGTCTATGTACATATATACATGTGCACGTGTGTGTGTGTGTGATTTGTTTTGGTTTAGTAGGTATTCTAGCCTAGTAGGTACACCGCTTATATTTATTATCTCACTTTTCTCATGGTCTAGATTACATTTTGTCATTCATTAAGAAAATGATTCTCTTGATGTACTTTCCTAATATTATACTCATCTGGAAAAAATAATCCCTACATCAACTTACTGCTCATTCCTCCACAGGAAATGATTAAATGGCCTGATTAAAAAACAAAACAAAACAAAACAAGATATAAACTGAATACCAATGTGCTAATTTGTCTCACTTTAAATTTAAGGTCATGATTGCTCTGTTCTACAAAATTAAATGTATTTTCTGATTATTCAAGTTTTAACTCCTCAGAATTACTCTTATCCCTTCAAACATGACATTGTCTTTCTTTTACCATCATTGATACAAAAAATATTACCAAATATTTCCTTGAGTTAATCAAACAAAACTATTTCATTGTCATACTGTGAATGATTTTCAATTTTTTGACTAAGATAAAGTTTAGTATATTATTCCAAAATTTGTCTCCCACTAAATTTGTTCTCACAATCTTATTGAATATTTTCCTTGTTCCTCGAAAGTGAGTTTCAGTCTTAGAGATTTTGAACTTTTTTTTTCTTTTCTATAAATTGTCTAATGTTGGCTTCTTTCTATCATTCATTGTATTCAAAGGGCATCTGCTTAGTGAGAATTCCTTGATGAGATTACATGAAGTCATTGATATTCATCCTAATTTGACTGTGGGATTTCTTTTTATGGTGTGTGATGCTCTGAAATGATATCTCTGGCTTTATTCATACAATATATTTCTCCTACAAGAGGTAAATAAAACTTGTCTAGAGTGTAAGCATCATGTGTCACAATCATTCTGTACCTAGTAAACAGGCTAGTATCTGGAATATTGAAGGGCTGTAAAAGTATTTATTGAATGTGGAAAAAATATGGACCTAACTAAACTATTATTTGTGTCAAATAACATTCATCTACATTCTTTATTTTAACAACATCCACAGATTTAGAAAAGTGTCCTGTAATATTCTTTAATATATATATATATATATATATTATCAAACTGAATTACAGAGAGGTTACAGTTCCATACATTAGGCATTGGATAAATTTCTTGTACTATTTGTTACCTCATCCCTCATTCCTCTCTCCCTCCTCCCCCTTTCCTTACCCCCCCCCCATGAGTTGTTCAGTTCATTTACACCAAACAGTTTTCCAAGTATTGCTTTTGTAGTTGTTGGTCTTTTTTTACCCTGTGTCTCTCGATTTTGGTATTCCCTTCGAATTTCCTAGTTCTAATACCAGTATACCCGGTTTCCAATATACTCAGATAAGATAGAGAGAAAGTGTAGGTACAACCACAGGAAGGTGATACAAGAAGATAGAATAATAAGAATAACAAGAATAATAGAGGCTACAATTACATATGGCACGTTGAAAGTAGTTACAACAATTGTTTCCATAACATGGAGTTCATTGCATTTAGTATTATCTTATGTGTTCGTAAGGGTATAGCTATTGGGCTCCTGTGATCCTCTGCTGTGACTTGCCTAAACCTGTGCAAATTATTCCCTATAAGGGAGACCATAGAGTCCATGTTTCTTTGGGTCTGGCTCACTTCACATAGTATAACCTTTTCCAGGTCCTTTCATTTCCTTACAAATGGGGCAATGTCATTCTTTCTGATAGAGGCATAAAATTCCATTGTGTATATGTACCACATTTTCCCGATCCATTCTTCTACTGAGGGGCATCTGGGTTGGTTCCAGATTCTAGCTATGACAGATAAACAGAAAGCCCACAGAATGGGAGAACACCTTTACTGGCCATTCAACGGACAAAGGCCTCATATCTAAAATGTATGCAGAACTAAAAAATTACCTTCCTCCAAAACAAAACAGCAAAGAACCAATAGCCCTCTCATCAAGTGGGCTAGAGACTTAAAAAGAGACTTCTCTGATGAGGAAATGAGAATGGCCAGGAGACATATGAAAAAGTGCTCTACATCACTGGCCATAAAAGAAATGCAAATCAAAACAACGTTGAGATTCCATGTCACCCCATTAAGAATGTCCTATATCAAGAAAACTAACAATAACAACTGTTGGAGGGGATGTGGCCAAAAGGGAACCCTACTCCATTGTTGGTGGGAATGTAAACTGGTTCAGCCACTCTGGCAAGTGGTATGGAGAGTCCTCAGAAGGCTAAACACAGAACTTCCCTATGACCCAGCAGCCCCACTTTTGGGTATCTCTCCAAAAGACCACAAACATAATCACACTAAAGCCACCAGCACAACAATGTTCATCCTGTCATATTCTTATAGCAACAAATAGAACCTATATGTATGTGTTTGTATGTTTGAGTGTGTGTGTATATATATGTATATATAATATATCATCCTTTCCTAGATTAACAATTTATGAGAGATTTTAGATATTATTACATTTTTCATGTATTATGTCCAACGGTATATTTTCTCATAGAAAACACTTTGTTTGCACACATATCATGAGTTATCTTAATTTTAGAGATTCTCGATGTATTTTTATGTGCTCATTTTCTTCTATGCTGGTTCCCTATTATTTTTCTCTCCAATGGCTTCATTAGTTTATTGCATCAGGAAAAATGAACTTTCAGTTTGTTGCTTATGTGTCTCTTTTTCTTTTATACTTACTTATTGTCTGAAAACCTTACATAAGATTTTCCCCCAGCATTTTCTGTTATAGTAAGTATGCTATCAGACACACAGTACTGCAGCAATGAAGTGTTATTATCGATTCTTCCATTTTCTTACTGTTTTCAATTATTGGCCACTGTATCTCTTCTATATATGACAAACTCTTTGATTTTCATTATGTTGGTGCCATACCTGTTTGTCCTGTTCACGTTTTTATCTGGAATTCTGAAATAAAACTACTTGTACTTCTAGTATATGAATATTTTCCTCCAATCTATTCTCCATAAGGGTACTAAAATAAGCTTTTAAAGATTGATATTTGGCTATGTCACTGTTGTCTATATCAATATCACCTAACATTAGCCTGTTAAACACAGGTATTGAAACCTTCCTACTTGCCCTGAAGTGAGTCACATCTGTTTCTTATTGATTCTCTTTTCTTAACTCAGTACTTTCCCTTGCTAATTCTATCTATATAAAATGTTCTGTCCCATCCTTTTACATATACTGTTGTTGTAAATATTTGGGTGAATCAGAATGATTATGGTACACTGAAACAGATAGCCTTCAACATTAGATTATTCAGTATATAGTTCTGAACATATTTCTTCTGCAGTATATCATTTAATTATATGGAAATGTGTAAACCTTTTATGTGTATACTTTCAATATTTTTATATGGATTAGATTACAAAACAGATTTAGATAGCCAAAAGATATGTGACTTGGAAGCAAGTATTCTAAACTTTAGCCATAAAACATTTCCTCATCCAGGGAATTTATCATATTTATATGTAAGGATATATACATATATTTATACATATGTATTATATATACATGTATATAACCATATATGGTAATATCAATCTAATATATAAAACAAGAATGTCTTAGAATTTACAGTTTTATGTTCTTTAATAGAAATTTTTAGTGAAATGGCCTGCCTTTTATTCAACTTGGCCCTATATCATGTTCATTTTGGTGGTTCGCATCATTTTTTAAAGAAAGAGAGAAAACATTCCTTATCAAAATTCTGTTTTTAAGCTATTATGAGAACATATATTCTGTACTCACTATTGATAGTATAATGATAAACATTTTAAAAATGAAAGCAACGTGCATCTTACATACAATGAGTTGCATTGTTTTCTTAGGAAATTATGTGCAACAGGGATTGTAAAACAATTTTACAGCATATAACTTATGAATAAATTCTCTCTTCATTGTGAAAGGCATACTCTTTGCCCCATTATTAGATGAAATAAACCCAAGGACAAAAGAAATCAAGAGGTAATCCTTTTGGCAATCTTGTCATGCAGTTTCTGCAAAACATTCCCTGCGGTGCAGGATTGTTCAAAGCTTCTCATGCTGAGTCTTGCTTGCTGTGCCAAAAAAACTAGCTGCCTCTTGCTGAGAAAAATTTTCTATAAAGGAATGGGAACTGAGTGACTTGCTATGACTATATGGCCCTTGGTCTGGGTAGACCACAAGGCTGAGTTTCAGTGATCCATTATGTTTTTGTACCCTATGTTACAGACTAGTTGAATGTACTTAGCTTTGAGAACCATCTCATTTGATATTTGCCCATTTTAATCAGGGAAAAAATCTTTGCACATCATTCCTTTATTTTTCACACTTTTCCTTCATCTCTACATTATCTAAATCCCATTAGCAGTGGTTGCCAAGCACATTCAGACTTATAAAAGAACAAAAATATAAAGCATAATTTTTTTCAAATTTTTATTATCAAACTGATGTACAGAGTGGTTACAGTTTCATATGTTAAGCATTGGATACATTTCTTGTACTGTTTGTTACCTTGTCTCTCATACCCCCCTCTCTCCTCCCCCTTTCTCTTTCCCCCCATGTGGTGTTCAGTTCAATTACACCAAACAGTTTTGCAAGTATTGCTTTTGTAGTTGTTTTTCTTCTTTTTTTACCCTGTGTCTCTCAATTTTGGTATTCACTTTCAGTTTTCTAGTTCTAATACCAGTACACACGGTTTCCAATATACTCAGATAAAATTACAGAGATAGTGTAGGTACAACCACGGGAAGGTGATACAAGAACATCATCAATAATAGAAGCTACAGATACACATGGGACATTGAAAGTGATTACAACTGTGATATAACTATCGTTTCCATAACATAGAGTTCATTTCACTTAACATCATCTTATGTGTTCATAAGGGTATAGCTATTGGGCTCTTGTGATCTTCTGCTGTGACTTGCCTAAACCTGTGCTAATTATTCCCAATAAGGGAGACCATACAGTCCATATTTCTTTGAGTCTTGCTCACTTCACTTAGTATGATTTTTTCCAAGTCCTTCCATTTCCTTACAAATGGGACAATGTCATTCTTTCTGATAGAGGCATAAATTCCATTGTGTATATGTACCACATTTTCCTGATCCATTCTTTTCCTGAGGGGCATCTGTGTTGGTTCCAGATTCTAGCTATGACAAATTGCACTTCGATGAACATTGTAAGTCAGGTACATTTCTTATCCAACTAACTTGAATACTATAGCATTCTGTTGAAAACTCAGGAGTATTGAAGAAGTTTATATTTCTTTTTAAATTTACTTTCATATATTGTCTAAGATAATATTAAAACAGTAAATTTTCTAGTTGATTTTTTAGCACAGTGCACAAATCCCTCTTAAAAGAGAAATTATATTCTTTGGGTAATAATTTCAATTATTTCAGTGTATAATTCTTTGCTCCATTGATTCTGTGCCCAAGACAAAGCAGAACCTCATGGAGGCAGAATCTTGTAGCATTAGGGTTTAACACTTCATGAGAGACAACCAGATCCACCTTCCACGGAATCTGGAATCTTCCAACTAGTGCTACCATCTAGGGACCAAACATTCAACATATGATTCTATGTATTTCATACCCTAAATTTTACATACTATCTTGTTTTTTCAGTAGAATATCATGATAGCAGTTTTAAGTCCCTTTATGAACCTAGATAATGATCTATTTTAGTTTGAACACGTCGGATGAAGCATTGTGTATCCGTATACCTTTTTAAGGATGTGCATCTATGAACCAAGAAAATGAATATGTGACAGCTAAAGATAACATTTCGAGATGGAACTAAACACAACTGTTTCTTTTTTCAGGAAGACAGATGGAATATAATAAATCAAAATTGCAACTACTTTTCACAATCAGGGAAAATATTCTCTAAAGTGCAAGCTTCAAGGGATTTGAGTTTATGTTTTGGAAAGACTAAATAGCTTGTTCCCTGTGACCTCAACTGGCAACAAGAGACATCTAGAGACAATAGATCAGGCACACATACTGTGCTATGGCAATTAAGTGCCTTATTAGAGAGGAACAAAACTTTAAAATCAATACAGAATTTTATGGTAAGCCAAGGAAGTTATTTTTAAATAAAGAGTAGTATGTTCAAACAGATGACTGCCCATAAGGATGTGGCTGGCTACAGTCAACAAAATATGTTTGAAAAGAGCATGGCTCCACTATCCCATAAGTACAAAGTCTGATGAACTCAACTTTAGGAAAATTATGTTTTTAATAACATGGATCACGTGATATTATCATAAAATTCTCATGATGCAATAATGGACTAGGGAATTATTTTGCAGAAGACTAATTCCTCAAAAATGTTAGTAATAAATTATAAGGAGATTATATAACAAAGCTGAATATACTATTTAGAAAAGGCAACAACATAGTAACAACTTTAATAACACTGGCCACTACGTGCTCTTAACGTTTTTCCTACTTCATGTATAGTCAGTAATACACTGACATGCAGTACATTCATAGACATTTCTGGTGGTTAATTGGAGATAAGAGTCTTATGGACTTTTCTGCTGAGCTGGCTATGAACCACAATCCTCAGATCTTAGCCTTCTGAATAGCTAAGATTACAAGCATGAGACATTTCTTTGGAATTATATAAGTCTGTTCACATTAGGTTTTATTTTTGCATGTAGTTCAAGGAAGTAAAAAGTGCCATGAATTGCAGTGTCACTTTTCTCTGAAACATGAAGAATACATGTGAAAAGTAGTTTTAGTCTGGTGATAACTAAACTAAATTGCTTAAAGGCACAATTTATAATTTTTGTGAAATGTAATATAATTTTTGAGGTTAGAGGGAATTCATCTACCTTACCATAAGTAAAGCTCTCAGTTTATAAACATGAAATGCCATATGCTGCCAGAAACTTAAATTTACTTTTAAGTTACATTTAACTTTACATGGATTTTAAATGACAGCTGAAACAATAAGGAGAGTTTCTTGAAATATTCTTATACTCACATTTGATTGAGTTCTTTGGTTCTTACATGTGGGGTATCTGGAGAATAAAGTATATATTGCATTTTACTTCTTCAGAAAACTTCTTTTACTATTATTAAGTTCCAAAACGTGATATAAAATATTAAGTGTACTTATATGTAGTGCATTGAGAGAGAAGAATGGAAAAATATGTGAAAAAGTACTAATGAAATGGCAAACCTAAATGAACATCAGATATTACTTTGTCTTATCCATACTTATCATTAAATAAAATCACTTTGTTTATTTCATTCACTATGCAAATTTTAGTTTTTACCTTAAACTTCTTTTTCTCAAATCTCACAAAAAAATTATCATACGTTTATTTGATGAGGGGAAAACAGAAACCAATGAAGTTTGTTCATAGACTTAGTCTACACTTAAAGAATACATTTGCTTCTTTGGGTCTGGCTCACTTCACTTAGTATAGTTTTTTCCAAGTCTTTCCATTTCCTTATGAATGGGGAAATGTCATTCTTTCTGATAGAGGCATAAAATTCCATTGTGTATATGTACCACATTTTCCTGATCCATTCCTCTACTGAGGGGCATCTGGGTTGGTTCCATATTTTAGCTATGACAAATTGTGCTGTGATGAACATTGTCGTGCTGGTGACTTTAGTGTGTTCTTGTTTGTGGTCTTTTGGGTAGATGCCCAAAAGTGGGGCTGCTGGGTCATAGGGTAGCTCTATGTTTAGCCTTCTGAGGAATCTACATACTGCTTGCCAGAGTGGCTGAACCAGTTTACATTCCCACCAACAGTGGAGTAGGGTTCCCTTTTGGCCACATCCTCTCCAACATTTATTATTGTTAGTTTTCTTGATATAAGACATTCTTACTGGGGTGAGATGGAATCTCAATGTTGTTTTGATTTGCATTTCTTTTATGGCCAGTGATGTAGAGCACTTAATAGAATCCATACCTATAAATCTGTTGATGTTCTATAACATGGAGTTAGAGATTATAGTTATCAATAAAAGGAAACTAGTCTCACAAAAGTAAAAAAAAAAATGGAAATATGAAACTGTTCCTGTAATGGAATCAATTCTAATTGGGTCAAGGACCTCAAGCTAAAAGGAGATACCCTAGAAATGTTGCAGGAAGGAATAGGAGAAACACAAGGGTTCCTTGGCACAGGTTGAAACTTGTTCTTTGTTTTGTTTTGTTTTTTGACAGTCCCCGAGCTTGACTCAGAGCATGGCCACTGTCCCAGGCTTGTTTTTGCTCAAGGCTATCACTCTACCACTTGAGCCATAACACCACTTCTGGCTTTTTCTATATATGTGGTGCTGCGAAATTGAACCCAGGGCTTCATGTATGTGAGGCGAACACTTTACCACTAGGCCATATTCCCAGCCTGAAACTTTCTTAACAAAGACCCACAGACACAACAAAACAAAGAAAGGTTGGAAAAATGGGATTGTCCTCTTATCTAAAGTATACTTAGTGTTCAAAAAATTAAATTTACAAAGTACCAGCTCCTTTGGGACACAGCAAAGGCAGTACTCAGAGGAAAATTTATATCTCTGAGTACATACATCAATAAACTGGAGAAACAGCAACTCAGTAATTTAAGGAAGCACCTTAATTTTCTGGAGAGAGAACAGCAGGCCAAACCCCAAGTCAATAGACAGAAGCAAATAATTAAAATCAAATCAGAATTAAATCAATTAGAGACGAAAAAAAACATTGAAAGAATCAACAAAACAAAGAGTTGGTTCTTTGAAAAAATCAACAAGATAGACAGACCCCTGGCAAACCTGACAAAAAAACGAAGGCAGCACACTCAAATAAACAAGATAAGAGAAGAAAAAGGTAACATCACCATAGAAATAACCAAAATTCAGAAAATAATAAGGGACTATTTTTCAAAACTTTATGCCAACAAATTTGAGAACTTGGAAGAAATGGATGATTTCCTAGAAAAAAGTGATATCCCCAAACTCAACCATGAAGATTTAAACCTTCTAAACAGACCCATATCCAGTATTGAAATAGAAACGGCAATAAAAATGATCTCCCATCCAAGAAAAGCCCAGGTCCAGACGGATTCACTGCAGAATTCTACAAGGCCTTCAAAACAGAACTCACACCAATATTTCTCAAACTCTTCAATGAAATTGAAAGAGAACGTTCACTACCAGACTCATTCTATGAAGCCAGTATAACCCTTATCCCAAAACCAGGCAGAGACTCATCACAGAAAGAGGACTACAGACCGATCTCCCTGATGAACATAGATGCAAAAATTCTCAACAAAATTCTGGCCAATCGACTTCAACAGGTCATCAAAGAAATCATACAGCACGATCAAACTGGATTCATCCCAGGGATGCAAAGTTGGTTTAAAATACTCAAGTCAATTACTGTAATCCACCACATGAACCAGAGCAAGCTAAAGAACCACATGGTTTTATCTCTGGATGCGGAAAAAGCGTTTGATAAAATCCAGCACCCATTTATGCTAAAAGCCCTGGAAAAACTGGGATTCCAGGGAACATTCCTGAATATAATCAAGGCAGTTTATGACAAACCAACAGCAAGCATAACTCTAAATGCTGAAAAAATAAAGCCATTCCCTTTAAAATCAGGAACAAGGCAGGGATGTCCACTCTCTCCCCTGCTCTTCAACATAGTACTAGAATTCTTAGCCAGAGCAATCAGGCAAGAAGAAAATATAAAGGGGATCCAAGTAGGTAAAGATGAAGTTAAACTCTCTCTCTTTGCAGATGACATGATCCTATACCTAAAGAATCCCATAGAGCTGATCCAAAACTTTGGCAAAGTTGCAGGATATAAAATAAACCTTCAAAAATCAATGGCCTTTCTCTATGCTAACGACCCGAAGACCGAGGCTGAAATCAGGAAAGCAACTCCTTTTGCAATAGCCCCCCAAAACATAAAATACCTAGGAATAACCTTAACCAAAGAAGTGAAAGACCTCTTTGATGAGAACTTTAAAAGCTTGAAAAACGAAATTAAGGCAGAACTACAGAAATGGAAAAACCTCCCATGCTCCTGGATTGGGAGGATTAATATAATCAAAATGGCAATATTGCCAAAGGCTATCTACAAATTCAATGCAATACCCATTAATATCCCAACACCATTCTTTAATGAAATAGAGGAAGCAATCCAGAAATTCATATGGAACAATAAAAGACCTCTAATAGCAAAAACACTCCTAAGTAGAAAGAACAGTGCTGGAGGAATTACAATACCCAAACTTCAAGCTGTATGATAAACGTATAGTAATAAAAACAGCTTGGTATTGGCACCGGAACAGGCCTGAAGACCAATGGAACAGAATTGAAGACCCAGAAAAAACCCCACAGAACTATGCCTACTTAATCTTTGATAAAGGAGCTAAAACAATAGTATGGAAGAAAGATAGCCTCTTTAACAAGTGGTGCTGGCAAAACTGGCTCAACACATGCAACAAACTAAAACTAGATCCTTATATATCACCCTGCACCAAAATCAATTCCAAATGGATTAAAGACCTTGAAATCAAAACAGACACCCTGAAAACACTAAAGGAAGGAGTAGGAGAAACACTTAGGCTCCTTGGCACAGGACAGAACTTCCTTAACAAAGACCCAGAAAGGCTACAAATCAAAGAAAGGTTGGACAAATGGGACTGCATCAAACTGCAGAGCTTCTGCACGGC
The DNA here is from genome assembly GCF_023159225.1 of Perognathus longimembris pacificus. Taxonomy (NCBI): domain Eukaryota; kingdom Metazoa; phylum Chordata; class Mammalia; order Rodentia; family Heteromyidae; genus Perognathus; species Perognathus longimembris. Next base: position 57,000,775 of record NC_063167.1, read on the forward strand.
AAAGGACATAGCTCGCAAGATAAACAGAAAGCCCACAGACTGGGAGAAGATCTTTACCAGACATTCAACAGACAAAGGCCTCATCTCTAAAATATATGCAGAACTAAAAAAATTGCCTTTTTCCAAAACAAAACTGCAAAGAACCAATAGCCCCCTCATCAAGTGGGCTAAAGACTTACAAAGAGACTTCTCTGATGAGGAAATGAGAATGGCCAAGAGACATATGAAAAAATGCTCTACATCACTGGCCATAAAAGAAATGCAAATCAAAACAACATTGAGATTCCATCTCACTCCAGTAAGAATGTCATATATCAAGAAAACTAACAATAACAACTGTTGGGGGGGGGGGGGGGAATCTGGCCAAAAGGGAACCCTACTTCATTGTTGGTGGGAATGTAAACTGGTTCAGCCACTCTGGCAAGCAGTATGGAGATTCCTCAGAAGGCTAAATATAGAACTCCCCTATGACCCAGCAGCCCCACTTTTGGGTATCTATCCAAAAGACCACAAACAAAATCACAGTAATGCCACCAGAACAACAATGTTCATTGCAGCACAATTTGTCATAGCGAGAATCTGGAACCAGCCCAGATGCCCCTCAGTAGACAAATGGATCAGGAAAATGTGGTACATATACACAATGGAATTTTATGCCTCTATCAGAAAGAATGACATTGTCCCATTTGTAAGGAAATGGAAGGACTTGGAAAAAATTATACTAAGTGAAGTGAGCCAGACCCAAAGAAACATGGACTCTATGGTCTCCCTTATTGGGAATAATTAGTACAGGTTTAGGCAAGTCATAGCAGAGCATCACAAGGCCCAATAGCTATACCCTTATGAACACATAACATGATGCTAAGTGAAATGAACTCCATGTTATGGAAACAGTTGTAACTACTTTCAACGTCCTATGTGTATCTGTAGCTTCTATTACTGATGATGTTCTTGTATCACCTTCCTGTGGTTGCACCTACACTATCTCTGTAATCTTATCTGGATATATTGGAAACCATGTATAATGGTATTGGAAGTAGGAAATTGAAAGTGAATACCAAATTTGAGAGACACAAGGTAAAAAAAGACAAACAACTACAATAGCAATACTTGCGAAACTGTTTGGTGTAAGTGAACTGAACACCTCCGTGGTTGGGGGGGAAGGGAAAGGGGGAGGAGGATGGGGGGTATGCGGGACAAGGTAACAAACTGTACAAGAAATGTATCCAGTGCCTAATGTATGAAACTAACATTTCTGTACATCAGTTTGATAATAACAATTTGAAAGAAACAAACCCAAAAATTAAATTTACCCAAAACAAATCCTAACAGAAACAACTGCCCCATTAATAAGTGGGCTAAAGACTTAAAGAGAGACTTCTCTGAAGAGGAAATGAAAATAGCCAAGAGACACATGAAGAAGTGCTCAACATCACTGGAGACAAAAGAAATGCAAATCAAAACAACATCGAAATTCCACATCATCCCAGTAAGAATGGCCATCATCAAGAAAACTAGTAAAACCAGATGCTGGCAGGGAAGTGGCCAAAAGGGAACCCTACTACACTGTTGATGGGAGAGTAAACTTGTTCAACCACTCTGGAAGTAGTGTGGAGGTTCCCTAAAAGGTTAAACATAAAGCTCCTCTATGACACAGCAATTCCACTTTTTGGCATTTGCCAAAAGGATCACAAACAAGACCATATTAAATCTACCAGCACCACAATGTTCATAGTAGCATTAATTACCATACTTAAAATATACAAACAACCCAGATGTCCTTTAGTAGCTGAATGGATCAAGAAATTGTGGCATATATACACTATGGAATTCTATGCTTCTATCAGAAAGGATGACATTGCCCCACTGAAAAGAAAATGGAAAAATTTGGAAAAAAATCATACTAACTAAAGTGAGCCAGACCCATAGAAAAATAAACTCTATGGTCTCCCTTATTACTAATAATTAGTATATGTCTAGCATAGTCATAGTAGATGATTGCAATAATACAATCCTATGTACATATGATCACATAAGATGATGCTAATAGAAATTATCTCCAAACTGTGGAGACAATTGTTTACCATTGATGTTGTTATTTTAAACATACTATTTGAAATTATTCTTTTTGTCTTCAGTACATCTTCCCCATGATTTAGCGTCTGTTGCACTTTATTTGATTCTGGTTCTCTGGCTGTTTTATATATGTCTGTCTGAATTTTGGAAGGGATGGGGAACCTTAAATTGGTGAGACTAAGGGTAAAATGCAAACCAATGCCACAGTAATACTTACAAGACAATAAATATGTTGTAAACTAACTTTTGGGGTAGGGTTGGGAGGAAGGAAGGTGGGAGTAAAATGAGGGAAGGGATAACAAGTTGGACAAGAAATATACTCACTGCCTAAGGTATGTAACTGTAACTCTTTTGTACTTTGCCTTGACAACAAAAATAAAATTAATTTTTTAAAAAATAAAACAGTTCCTGTCTGATATAGGAGCATGAGTGAAAATGTAAAGGACAGAAGAGTTTGAAGGATGGTAAATGTGGTCATAATAATTCATATGCATGTGTGAAATTAGAAAAATGAGGCATACATGCATCTATAAATTGATCAACAGATAAATGTGTGTGAAAATGAAATCCAAAGATTGAAAAATGCTCTTCAAATATCATATTTTGAAAAATACATTTGTGTATATTTGTATACAATCTCATGTGTGTTTATTTGTATATTTATAAATGAGATGTACTGAAATGAATACCAGGAAATTGGTATTTGAAAGATGTAAACTCGAGGTAATAATGAGGAGCTAGATGAATGAAGAGAAGGGTGTGGAGAATGCTGTCATAATAATCAAGGCATATCTTAGAAAATTAAGAAAAGTGAAGGGGAAAGTTGGGTTGGGGAAAATAATAAAAGGTGTGATATTAATCAAGATGCAGATTTTTCATAAACTATTTTGTTGAATGGTAATAAATATACAAGTACTAAAGATAACAATAAAAAATCTTGTACATGTATTATAGGTGCTGCTGAAGTAATGTCAAAAAACACTCAAGATATCATTGAAGTATTTTTTGCCTTTTAATTTCAATATTTATTGTCAAGTTGACTTACAGAGGGGTTACAGTTACATATATAAGGAACTGAGTACATTTCTTGTCAAACTTGTTATCGTCTCCCTCATTTAAATTCTCTTCCCCAATTCCTCCCCACAATGAGTTGTACAGATAGTTTACAACATACTGTCTTGAAAGTATTGCTGTTCAAGTGGTTTGCCCTTTACTTTTTTATTGAAAATTACAGCATTTATTATCAAAGGTGTAGCTGACAGTTCAATTTTGTTGTTTTTTTAAATTTTCATAATCAAACTGATGTACAGAGAGGATACATTTTCATACAATAGGCATTGGATAAATTTCTTGTACTGCTTGTTACCTCCTCCCTCATTCCACCCTCCCCCTCCCCCTCTCTCTTTCCCCCCATGAGTTGTTCAGTTGATTTACACTTTAGTTGTTTGACGTTTTACCCTCTGTCTCTCAATTTTGGTATTCCCTTTCAGTTTCCTATTTCTAATACCAGTATAGATGGTTTCCAATGTACTCAGATAAGATACATAGAAATTGAAGGTACAACCACAGGAAAGGGGATACAAGAGGATCATCAATAATAGATACTATGGTTTCACATGGCATGTTGAAAGTAATTACAACAGTGATATAACAGTCACTTCCATAACATGGAGTTCATTTCACTTAGCATCATGTTATGTGTTCATAAGGGTATAGCTATTGGGCTCTTGTGATCCTCTGTTTTGACTAGCCTAAACCTGTGCTAATTATTCCCTATGAGGGAAACCATAGAGTCCATGTTTCTTTGGGTCTGGCTCACTTCACTTAGTATAATTTTTTCCAAGTCCTTCCATTTCCTTAAGAATGGTGCAATGCCATTCTTTCTGATACAGGCATAAAATTCCATTGTGGATATGTACCACATTTTCCTGTTCCATTTGTCTACTGAGGGGCAGCTGGGTTGGCTCCATATTCACACTATGACAAATTTTGCTGCGTTGAACATTGTTGTGCTGGTGGCTTTAGAAATGAACCCACAGAACTATGCCTACTAAATCATTGATAAAGGAGCTAAAAAATAGCCTGGAAGAAAGATAGCCTCTTTAAAAAATGGTGATGGCAAAACTGGTTCAACACATGCAACCAACAAAATAGATCCTTATATATCACCCTGCACCAAAATCAATTCCAAATGGATCAAAGACCTTGAAATTAAAACAGATACCCTGAAAACACTAAAGGAAGGAGTAAGAGAAACACTTGGGCTCCTTGGCACAGGACAGAACTTCCTTAACAAAGACCCAGAAATGCTACAAATCAAAGAAAGGATGGACAAATGGGACTGCATCAAACTGCAGAGCTTCTGCAGAGCAAAGGACATAGCTCGCAAGATAAACAGAAAGCCCACAGATTGAGTAAAGATCTTTACTGGCCATACAAGGGACAAAGGCCTCATATCTAAAATATATGCAGAACTAAAAAAATTACATTCCTCCAAAACAAAACCGCAAAGAACCAATAGCCCCCTCAACAAGTGGGCTAAAGACTTAAAAAGAGACTTCTCTGATGAGGAAATGAGAATGGCCAAGAGACATATGAAAAAGTGCTCTACATCACTGGCCATAAAAGAAATGCAACTCAAAACAACGTTGAGATTCCATCTCACCTCAGTAAGAATGTCCTTATATCAAGAAGACTAACAATAACAAATGTTGGAAGGAATGAGGGACAAGGTTAACAAACAGTACAAGAAATGTATCCAATGCCTAACGTATGAAACTGTAACCTCTCTATACATTAGTTTGATAATAAAAATTTGAAAAAAAAACAAAAAACAAATGTTGGAAGGAATGTGGCCAAAAGGGAACCCTATTTCATTGTTGATGGGAATGTAAACTGGTTCAGCCACTCAGAAAGTGGTATGGAGATTCCTCAGAAGACTAAATATAGAGCTCTCCAATGACCCAGCAGCCCCACTTTTGGGCATCTACCCAAAATATCACAAACAAGAACACACTAATGCCCTTTACTTTTTTTTTTTTTTTTTTTTTTTTTTTGGCCAGTCCTGGGACTTGGACTCAGGGCCTGAGCACTGTCCCTGGCTTCTTTTTGCTCAAGGCTAGCACTCTGCCACTTGAGCCACAGCGCCACTTCTGGCCATTTTCTGTATATGTGGTGCTGGGGAATTGAACCCAGGGCCTCATGTATATGAGGCAAACACTCTTGCCACTAGGCCATATCCCCAGCCTGTGCCCTTTACTTTTTGTCTCACCACTTTGATGTTACCCCTCCTTCATCGTCTTTTATGATTATATGTACATAGCTATTGAGCTATCATGATCTTCTGCTAGGACTGTCCTAGACATATACTAATTATTACCCATGAGGTAAACCATAGTGTCTATGTTTCTTTGGGTCTGGTTCACTTTACTTAATGTTATTTTTTCCAAGTCTTTCTATTTTCTTATGAATAGGGCCAGCACCACAACAAATCAAAGAAGACTAGACAAATGGGATTTCATCAAACTGCAGAGCTTCTGCATGGCAAAGGACATAGCTTGCAAGATAAATAGCAAGCCCACAGATTGGGAGATTTTCACTGGCCATACAACAAACAATGGCCTCATATCTAGTATTTACTTCGAATTCCAAAAAGTAAGTTTCCCAAAACAAATCCTCAAACAAATAACTGCCCCATTAGTAAGTGGGCTAAAACCTTAAAGAAATACTCCTCTGAAGAGGAAATAAGAATGGTCAAGAAGCATATGAAGAAGTACTCAATATCCCTGGCCATAAAAGAAATGTAATTCAAGATTTTTTTTTTTTTACTGGCTATACAACAGACAAAGGCCACATATCTAAAATAGTAAAAGAAATGTATCCAATGCCTAACGTATAAAATTGTAACCTCTCTGTACATCACTTTGACAATAAATAAGAAAAAAATAAAATATATGCAAAATTAAAAAATTAAATTCCTCCAAAACAAATCCTCAAAGAATAAAGAATTAGTATAGATAAAAAGTATCAATGAAAATCTCATGTTTTGGGGCTGGGAATATGGCCTAGAGGCAAGAGTGCTTGCCTCATATACATGAAGCCCTGGGTTCGATACTCCAGCACCACATATATAGAAAATGGCCAGAAGTGGCACTCTGGCTCAAGTGGCAGAGTGCTAGCCTTGAGCAAAAAGAAGCCAGGGACAGTGCTCAAGCCCTGAATCCAAGACCCAGGACTGGCAAAAAAAAAAAAAAAGAAAAAAAGAAAAAAAGAAAAGAAAAAAAGAAAATCTCATGTTTTAAAACAGAAATAAAATAAACAACCAAGTTATTATCATCAAAGATTAAAAGACAGAAGATGGGCAACTCAAAATAATGCAGGTATTAGAATTGTAAATAAAGATACTTTATTAAGTATATTCATGATATGCAAGAAAATAAGGCACAAGTCAATAGCTTTCAAAACACCCACATTTGTAAAGGTTATAAACCAAAACAAATACCATTCACCATAACAAGAAAGTAACATACATTAAAATTAGCAATCAAATTCTTTAAATAGAAACATATCTATCTTTCTTATAATTCAGGTGGTCTGGCAATAAAATACATTCAGATAAAAATATATTTACAGATTAAAACATAAAATATAAAAAATATGAGGAGTAATTAGACAAGATACAAAGTCTAACATACATACAATTGGAATCACAGAGGGAAAGAATATGAATAGCAGAGAAAAACAGTTTTCAAAAGATGAATTCAGGGCCTGGGGATATAGCCTAATGGCAAGAGTGCCTGCCTCGGATACACGAGGCCCTAGGTTCAATTCCCCAGCACCACATATACAGAAAACGGCCAGAAACGGTGCTGTGGCTCAAGTGGCAGAGTGCTAGCCTTGAGCGGGAAGAAGCCAGGGACAGTGCTCAGGCCCTGAGTCCAAGGCCCAGGACTGGCCAAAAAATAAAAAATAAAAAAAAAATAAAAAAAAAGATGAATTCATCAAAAATTTCCTGCATCTATTACGTTTCTATAAACTCTAAACAAACAAATTCTATTAAAAGGTGTCTACATTGAACAATATTGTGATGATGTGTAAAACATCAAAAGAAATAAGTCAAAAAGAAGAGTTTTTATATTGATATTAGAGTTAAATATACACTAAAATTCTCAATAACAAAAAACAAAAACGTATAAAAGCATATTTGCAAATTGTTAAGAAAATTTGTATTGAACTTGTACATCTGTTAATAAAAATTTAATTAGTATTTGATATAAACTTTAAAAGAAACGGGTACTGATTTTACCAGTTTTAGATCCCATAAAAATTCCACAGAATTCACTTTAGAAAGAATAAATTCTTTTTCTATGAATAACAAAAGTCAGTCAGAAATTGTGTGAAAAAGTATGCACAATATATAAAGATAATGGGCCATGTAGGAAAGAATAGATTTAAAAAGAGTTTGAGTATATCCTCAAAGAAAAAGACAGTATAAGTCCAAGATATCATATCATAGTCTATTTTACTTGCACCTTAATTATGTAATTTTCCAGAAAATCATAATAGTCAACGTTTGGCATTCATCAGGTTCTTTCCCATTTTTTCTATTTTCCTCTTTTAAAAATAAATACCATTTTATTCATATCTTTTGACATATTATGCCTCTTCTCTTTTAGCAGTCATTCATTCATGAGAGCTATAACTTAATTACCATTCTCTAGACATTAATCAGGACTTTCCCTCTGTTACATTTCTTTCATGACATGAAACAATACCATTTAAAACACCACCCTACCTACACATTTTTTAGAAGCACAGTTTGGTGAAAGTTTGTTTCTGTTATTTAAAAAATATACAGAATATCTGCCTCATTCTTACTAATGGATTAAGGTTTCTTCTGGAGAAAGACTGAAAAGGAAAGAAACAGTGTGCAAAATCATGAATGCCAGATTCAAACACAGAAGAAATTTGATTGGTTCTCATCCCTGGTATATTGCTCATTGCACTAGGTGCCTTTAATTTCATATGCTTATTATCCATTTTGGAAACTTGTAATATACATTGCTCATTTTTGCATCTTAGCAATTTTCGAAGAGTTAAAGTTCTGCACCAATTATTTCAACTGCTTGGTTGGTTATTAATTCATCTTTCTATATTCAGCTTGACCACTTAGGGGCAGGGACCAGGGAAGCAATATGGTCATTTATCATCTGGTTTCTTATTAGATTTTTCCAACAAGAGAACATGGGAAGTAATAACGAAAGGGATGAAGGACACAAAGATTTTTATTTTTTTCTTTCTGTTTACTATTTTTATCAACACAGAATGAATGCCCACATATCTACACCAATAGTTAGTTCTGTTCTCCTGCTTTACTCATATTCTCAGGAAAATTCTTGATCATTTTTGATGAAAATATAAAATAATGTACAGGGTAGTAGTAACATAGATACATATTTTATAGTTGATAATAATGCTGCACTAAGAATGAGTGAATAAGTGCAATATATACTAACTAGAATGAGACTCTAACTTTATGTTGAACAGGCTATACAAAATAGTGTTGAAATTATGACTTGTTTGAATATGTTCTTCTCCTGATGGAATGAAATATAGCCAACAAAATTTGACTATTTGCTTTGACTTGATTTTTACTTTGGTCATAGCATACTTTTAACTTAGTTTGCATTTTATTGACTAATTTAACAAAATTCTTTTTAAGATATAGTTCTCCATATTACTTGTAGTGATAGGAATTATACTTTACTATTGTGTCAACTTAGACTGTAAAAACCCATCTTGTCATCATAGTATTTCATATTTTGATATTGTTAGTAGAACACTGTGCTAAGCATCTAGTACATTATTAATTCTAACTAGTTTCTTAAAATACGAGAGTCTATGGGATGTATCAATATTAAGATTTTTATATAAATTTTGAGGATCTAAGCAAATAAATCACTATTGCATATATGCTCATTATGGAACAAACAAGTCTTACAAGCCATGGCATTTTTAAAATGGTTTTGTCAATGTAGTAGCTTTATTAGCAAGCAGAAATCTCAGTATTGTGTATTTTATATGATTAAAATGACAGAATTGATTCTTAGCATCAAAATAAATGTTCTTATTTCCAATATATGAGAGCTTTCTTCTCCAACAATTTTAGATTCTCTTGCATGTGAAGTTATATTTCAATGTATTTTTCAAGTGTACCTTAAGCATAATGTGGTATTTTTCAAAATTATGAATTACCATCAGTTGTAAGTGAAAATTTGGGGAATTTCAGAGAAGGCAAACTAAAACTACAAGCAGAGAAATGGAACAGAATTACCCAAAATTTAGAAGGACAAGGTTGTCAGAAAAAAATTGTACATTATAATATGGATGTTTCAACGATTAGAAGAGTGAACAAAATAAAAAGTAATCCAAAACGAAGCTTTTTATTAATTCAGTTTTATATTTTTTCTCTCTCATTCCATAGGATTATTTTGACTCATAAATAAATCCCTAACTACCTAGGGAAAATCTAATTTAACAAAACAAAAAGATTTGTATTTCTTAGATACAAATTTTCCTCTGAGCCTTGTAGTACACACATTGATAACACAGTCCTTTGGGAGCTATTCCACTTTTTTCTTGACTTTGAAATATTCTGATGCTAGTTGTTTCTTTCTATGGTTACTTGGCCATACTAATATAAGTTTGGCTATTCAAAACACCTATAACAGTGCCTCCTTCAAACAGTATATCTGTTTGAATAATCTATTGGCTTCTTTCTCAACATATTTGTGAATATATTTTTTACTGTTCATTTTCATATTTTTACTTAAAATAGTCTTTTCTTATTTTCGGAAACTTTCAGTTTGGTCTGTACTTGTCAGCACTATTTGCCCTTTCATTCACTTGGGCATTATCAACTAGGATATAAAATGATTGCACTTTTCAATATCCCCTCTTCTTTTTAAATTTTTTTTCTCAAAATCTGGAACAGATTTTTTTCCTTTTATTTTGTTATTGTTCTTTTCCTCTCCCTTTTTCCTTAATCTCCATTGTCCTTTCTTACCTCTCTCCCCTTTCTCTTCTCTTTTTTCTTGTGAACTGTTTCTACAACAAACCAACAAGAATTATAAAGAAATCAAGTTGGTTTTGCTTTTAATAGTTTAAATACAATGTATCAATCTACATGTATACCACTTTTACAACTGAACAGATAATATAGCTTTGATTCTCCCAGCAACATTTATTTTCTTCTTCACAGAGGAAGTATTTTATTGTTTCCAGGTAACAAAGATCCTACAAAATTCATGAAAGGCTTCCACAGTCTTGTTGTCTGCTCCTGGTCATTATCCACGGTTCCTCCCACACCACTTGAAGACATTACAAAACCAAGTGAGGGGTAATTATGAGACTTCCGATCAACTTAGGGAAATTGTACACATTGCCTAAGATTTCACTCTTCCCAATTCATTTTTAGTATATGGTCATGTTTATCTTGCTTCAAACCCTGACTACAGTCTTTCAGAGCTTTTGCAATTAAAGTTCTTTCATGAATGAAATTTGCTTTTACTGCTCGAATCCAGGGCTCTTTATTTTCATTGACAAATTGTCTCAATTCAGACAATGTTTTTCATTGTTCTTCTACAACATCATTTCCTAAAGACATTAAATGTCTGGCAGAGAGAGGAACTTGCTTGAGAGAGAGGATGGGGGACTGAGAGTAGAAGAATTACCATAATTTAAACAAAAATTGATAAACTATTTCAGAACATTTAGTGTTAATATTATGTGCAAAATATCCCATGTAGTACTTGTTTATTTTTTATTTTAATATGTCTAAATGGAGAATCATGGTTTTATTCTTTGCCACCCAGAATTCATGTCTCATTCTTTATCACCTTTTAATTCTTGTAAGTATTCTTTGCTTACTTACTCACAAACATTTGTATTTTTTTCTTTGACTGGATACACATTCTTCTCAATACCTCATGCAATATATAAACAAATAAAATTTTATTATACAACTTTAAAAAAGATTGAAATTAGGTCAGAACTAGTGAAGTGAAAATTGTCAGTACAGCCAGAAACTAAGAAACATGGTAGAAGCAATGGAATATAGGGTCCTAGTTTTGGGGTCCTGCAGATTTAATGAAAGTGGGAAAAGTCAGTCTCATGAAGGTGCAGTATCAGGCCATGTCTATCATATTTAGCCTGATTTTTCATGATTTTCTAGTTACTCTTTCAGGATAGTCTTGTCTTCTGCAATTATATCCTTCCTTCTGCATTTTTCACTAAGTTTATTTATCCATGATGATTATGAATTCTGTCTTAAAAATCAAATTTTTAATACACTTGTGATGTTGAAAATGTCATATAAACTGTATATACTTATATAGTATATGTATGTATTAAGTATACATTATATATTTGCATATGTAGTTATACAATAATTCTTAGTGGTACTGGGTTTGAACTCTGGGGCTTCCACTTGCTATGCAGGTACACCAGTGACTGAGCTACTCCTTCTGCTGAACTTTTTTTGGTCACTTTTAAGAGGAATTCATGCTTCCTGCCCAGGTATGTGCTTGCACACTACCCATCTGTTTTAGGCTTCCTGTGTTATCTAAGATGACAGGAACAAACCACTACATACAGTTTCCTTCCAGAAAGATGGGATCTCACAGGCTGGCCTGGAACTTCAATCCCAACAATCTCAGCCTCTCACATAACTAGAATTGCAGGAACATAGCACTAGAACCTGGTGACTTTATAGCTTTATGATTCTTAAACCATTCAGATGATGGATTTTGAGCTGACTGCAGCAGCTTTTATTACATCTACTCATAAAAAAATAAACCTTCACCAATAAAAGGTCCAGATGGAGAAGATGATTAAAATAGTATTGCGGTATGTGTTGATTCTGAGAAAGATAGTACATTAAGAAACATTTTCCTCTTGCTTTGTGCTCATCCGTTCCTCTCTGGCTTTTCCTTCCCAGTATTTCTTACACAATTGTAGTTTTAATTTAAGATGATAAATGGTCAGAAAGATATACTGCCATGAATCACCTTAGAAATAGTGAAAAATGCCTTAATTTAAAACTTTAAATTTTATTGTACTGGTTTACTATTATCTGTTGCAATTATTATTATAGTTTCACTGCAATCTTCTTCTGGAAGGAGAAAATTACTTCTAGTAAAAAAAAAAAAGGAGCTACACAGAATTCAACAGCTATACATACGGTAAAAACAAATCTCTGAAATAAATCCTTTGCTTCATTTAGGAAGCACGAGTGTCAGAAATAAAACTGGCTCAAGAAAATAAGAAAATGGACCTCAATTTTTTAGAAACTATAGCTTTAAAAGATACAAAAGTTGCCTAACACATAAGCAACCTTTAACTTGGCCTGTACTCTGTGTTTCTCTATGCTTAGGTGAAGACAATGGTTTCTTTCTGCCAAGTAAGCCTCAGATCTCAAGGAGAGCCTGTGTGGAAATTGTCCAGGTCTGGCTTAAACACTGAAAGAGAAGCATTGGCACCTTTACAAATAGCGCAGCCATGAAGGAACCAACAGAAAATGCTGATGTGATGGAGTATGAATGAGGAATGCTTAGGGAAGAAGATTGGAAAATTCTTCCAAGAAGGGCAGCAAAGTATTGTGATACAACAATGCCATCATTTTCTTCAGCTGATTCAAAATAAAATGCTTAATAAAATGTCCTTCTTGCTGTGGAGGAATGAATCAAGTTCCTATCTTTTTAAATGAATTCACTGTGAAGACAATTAGGAAGAAAATTATTCCTTTTGAAAATTTCAGTTCATCTGAGTCCTGCTCCAAAACTTAATTCATCCATGCAAAAGAATCTGGTTCACAAAAATATTGGTGAAAAGGATTTAAAGAACATCTTTCTTAAAATATGTAACCGTGTTTCGATACCTGTTTTGTTAAGTTGTGGAAGAAAGGCTCAAAGAAAAGAAATCTATACCCTGGAATTTATTTTCTTTCCTATTGTATCAATATTACTCTAGTATCCATTTCTGAAACAGTATAAAATTGAGTACCATACACTTAAAAAAATATCTGGCCTTTCTGTGTCAAATCAGCTGGATCCAAATTCAGTCCTTGTTATTTATTAATTGAATGTTCTTGGGCAAGCTATTATGTGAAACAATCCCTAGTTTCTTTTTCTATTACGATGTCATAAACATTGTTGTTACAACAGGATTGTTAATGAAATAATGAAGAAACTAACTGGCATATGGTAAATATTCTAAAAATGTATTGTTTCCACCAGTTCATTCACACATGTATACCAAACTCCTATGATATTGTATTGTTTTAGAAATATTGCTGTTTATGATGTGGGGAAGATTGGTGAGAGGAAGCACATTAAACAAGTAAATAAGCAGGGTGCCCAAATGGAAAAGAAAATGCTCATCTTAGTGATTAGTAACAGGAGAATATTTTTACAATCAAGTGCTTATTTTTCCTTGCATTTTCAGGATTTATTTCTTTGTAACAGTCTTATTTTATGTGGAAAAATGATTTCAAGTTTCATCTACAGAATAGCATGTATGAGAACTTCTGGGATATTTCCTAAGCTTTGCTGGGATATGATTAGAAAATAAAAATTGCATTTAATCAAGATACATCCCATGATTTGATATGCACATGCATTGTGAAATGATTGCTACAAACAAGCTATTTTAATTTAGCCATCACCCCAAATAATTATTTTTTGTTGTATGTAGTAAAAATACTAATAATCTCTCCTAGAAAATTTCAGGATTATGTTAGTATTTACTAGATTCTTCATGTTCAGTGCTAGGTATCTAGAATTTATTCATATTACTACAAAATTGTATCCTTTGACCTTTGACTAAAATGTGCCAATTTTACCTAATATCCTATAGTTGTTATTAAGACTTCTTTGCTCTGCTTAGGTGAGTTCAACTCTTTAAGAGTTTCCACAGATAAGGATGATCACACAGCAATCTGTTATACATGATTTTTCACTTAGCCTAATATACCCCTGATTTTTTTCTTTTTATTTCTGCAGAATCATCTTCTTTTATAATTGGGTAAATAACATTCCATTGCATCATAAAGATACTGCAATGTCTTCATTCATAATCTATCAGTCTACTCTCAGTCTAGAATTTTTCCATATCTTGACTTCTGTGAATAATGCTGCAGCAAACACAAGAGTTCAAATAGCTCTTTATGACAGTGATTTCATTTTGGTTGGCTATGTATCCAGAAATGAGATTGTTGGAGCTTATGAAAGGTTTATTTTTAGTGTTAAATATCTTTTTCACTGTTTTCTATCCTTTTCTCTCTTTTTTTATTTCTTCCTTCATTTCTTTTCTCTTCTTTTTTTCATTCCTGGAATTGTCCGAGATTGAACTCAGTACACTGCACTTACTAGCAAGTGCTCTATCCCTGAATCACACCTCCAGTCCTTTTGCTTTTACTTTGTTATTGTTCTTCTTTTTTTTTAGCACTTGAATTCTTTTTTTTTTTTTTTTTTTTTTTTTTTTTTTTTTGGCCAGTCCTGGGCCTTGGACTCAGGGCCTGAGCACTGTCCCTGGCTTCTTTTTGCTCAAGGCTAGCACTCTGCCGCTTGAGCCACAGCGCCACTTCTGGCCATTTTCTGTATATGTGGTGCTGGGGAATCGAACCCAGCACCTCATGTATATGAGGCAGGCACTCTTGCCACTAGGCCATATCCCCAGCCCTGAATTCTTTTTTTTTTTTTTTTTTTTCTTATTCATTGTCAAAGTGGTGTATAGAGAGGTTACAGTTTCATACATTAGGCATTGGATACATTTCTTGTACTGTTTGTTACCTCCTCCCTCATTCTTCTTCTACTCCTCTTTTCCCTTCCCTTGCATGAGTTGTTCAGTTCCTTTGCACCAAACAGTTTTGAAAGTATTGCTTTTGTAGTCGTTTGTCTTTTTTACTCTGTCTCTCTCGATTTTGGTATTCCATTTCACTTTCCTTGTTCTAATACCAGTATATACAGTTTCCAATGTACTCAGGTAAGATACAGTGATAGTGCAGGTACAACCACAGGAAGGGGGGATACACGAGGATCATCAACAATAGAAGCTATGGTTCCAGATGGCATGTTGAAAGTAATTACAACAGTGATACATCACTCGTTTCTATAACATGGAATTCATTTCACTTAGCACTATCTTATGCATTCATAGAGGCATAGCTATTAGGCTCTTGTGATCCTCTGCTGTGACTCCTCTTTTAAACTCAGAACCTCACATTTTGCTTGGCTTCTTGCTTGGCTGGCACTCTTGCTTGAACCACTCCTTCAGTCCATCTATCTGATAGTAATTTGGGAGACCAGTTATTGTTGACTCTTCTGTTCAGTCTTCCCTTGAATCAGTATGCTTTGAATCTAAGCCAGAGTTGCAGGCATGAACCACCATTACCTTCAAAATTTACTTATCAGTTAGGGTCTTGTGCTAACTTTATCCAAGTTGGCATTTGGCCATGAACTGCAAATTATACCTATACCTCTTAAGTAGCTGAGATTATAGGATTGTACCACAACCACATCACTGACCTATCTATAGAATGCATAGTAAAAATTTTCAACAGTGTCTGCATTGTCTCAACTTAATAATTTATAAGAGTTATATTTCTGTGTATATCACTAATATTTCCTAACTTCATATTTTTAATAATAACCTCCTATTATAAAATGATAACGAAGTAGAGAAGATTTATTTCCATAATGATTACTGATGTTAAGCATCTATTTAAATTACCCTTTGGCAATTATGTTTTATTTTTCAAAATGTCTATTTAGGTCCTATGTTACTTTTGAAGGCCTTTTTTGTTATTACCTAAGTTGAATTTCATTTCAATATCTCAATATTGAACACATAACTTACAAATATTTTCTCCCAATCCATAATGTGTATTTTGCCTATTTTCCCCTTTTTTATTTAAATGTTTTAAGAGTATTATTTTATATTGTTAGTCCAGGGGTTTGAACCCAGGGCCTGGGCACTGGGTCCTAGCTTTTTGCTTAAGATTAGCACTGCAACACTTGAGCCATTGTTTCTGCCTCTCTCTCTCTCTCTCTCTTTCTTTCTCTCTCTCTCTCTCTGTGTGTGTGTGTGTGTGTGTGTGTGTGTGTGTGTGTGTGTGTGTGTGATTAATTGGAGTTAAGTCTCATGGATTTCCTGCCTGGACTGATTTTGATCCATAATCCTCAGATATGAGCCTCCTTACTTTCTAGGATTACTAGCATGTGTCACTGATAATCAGCAGCAAGGAGGGATGCTTTTGTTCATTTGGTTGCCTCCTCTTTTATTAATTTGTTTGCATGTTCGTGTGTGTGTGTGTGTGTGTGTGTGTAAGAGAGAAAGAGAGATCATGGGCAGATGTTATTAACAAGAAAAATGCTAAGTAATTCTAAATTATGACCCTATGATAGTGTGTGTGTGTGTGTATGTGTGTGTGTGTGTGTGTGTGTGTGTGTGTGTGTGTGTGTGTGCCAGTCCAGGAACCTGAATTTAGAGTCTGGGAGGCACGCCTGCCAAAGCTCCTCTTTCAGCACTTTTCTTTCGTACTTGGAGATAAGAATCTCATGGATATTCTTGACCATCTGGATATGAACTTTTATCCTCAGATCTCAGCATACTGATGGGTAGGACTACAGTCTTGAGCCACTGGGGCGCAGCTGACCTATGATTTATTCTAGGAATTTTCTTATTTCAAGTCAATTATTTAGACCTGTAATCCAGACTCAGCTGATTTGGAGGATAGTTATCAGAGAAGGATCTTTCCCAATCTTATACTAGGTGTAGGTACCTGTTTCCTAGAACTATTTATTGATGAGATTGTTCTTTCCTTATTGCATATCTTCAGTACATTTATCAAGGACTAGTTAACTATATATGCATAGATTTATTTCTGGGCTTCCTTCAGTTCTGTTCTGTTGATCTGTCTTCTTTTTTATTCTCATAGCAAACTTTCCTAAAATAGTATTTGTGGCCTGTGACATAACTGGGAATTCAGATATGTGATGCTTTGCACTTTATTTTTCACACTGAAGAGTGATTTTACTGTTTCAGAACTTCTGTATTTCCATGTGACTTTTGGGATATTGTTGATATCATTGTGATATTGGAATTTTGATAAGAATTATTTCAATTCTGTAGATCATTTTGTATGGTGTGGACATTTTGACATGGTCAATGTTTTTAGCTCATGGGATATCTTCCTATTTTTGTAAATTATTCAAAGTTTTCATCAACGTTTAATAGCTTTGTGGGCATTATGTACTTCTAGCACTGATTTTTCTCTCCTTCATTAAATTAATTCCCACATACTTGATGGTAATGTAAATTGGACTGTATCTGTAATTTATTTTCCTTTTCCTCTTCTTTTTCCTCCTTTTCCTCCTTTTCTTCTTTCCTTTTACTTTATTGGAGCTGGATATTGAATCTAGGTGATTTTTGTAGTCTTTAATTTAAATGAGTTAATTTCTTAGTTATAACAAGTTTTCAAATATATATATGAAATATATATGATCATGTCTATATATGTCATGAGATATATGTATATAATATATGTACATATATAATGTCATATGTGTTTGCAAATAGAGTTTTGCTTCTTTCTGGTTCTCTTAATTCCTTTCATCTCCTGATTTTATGAGTTAAGACTTTCAGTGATCTCTCTAATTACTTGAGTTATGACTTTCAGTGATCTTCGTCTGAAGTGAACAGAATGAGTATGTCTGACTGCTCTGAATTTTAGAGAAAGGTATTTATATTTTCATAAATGATTTGGTGTTTAACTTGGGCTTGCGATACATATATTCACAGTATTTATTGTGATGATATTACCATTCATTGGTATCTAAACTGATGTGAGATTTTATTACAAAAGATACTTCAGTGTTAGGTTCATGTATACTCCTGATGATCATAACCTCTCCGTAAATTCAGTGGTTTCTTATTACATTGTATTGTCTGTTGTAATGTTTTTCTTTTTACTTAAAGTCTGTGTATATATTATAAAAAATAGTGGCTGTCTTATGCTTGTCACTTGTTTGTAGTTATCTTTTCCCACAACTTCACTTTTAGCCTGTGTGTGTGTATCCTTAAAGCTGAAGTGATATCTTGTAGGCAGCATACAGTTGACTTAAGAAAAATAACCTATCTGGTCTTAAATATTTTGGTTTAAAATTTAATGAGTTATATTCAAGATAATTATTCATGGTTAAAAACTATTCTAATTTAGTTAATTTAGCCGCTCCGCATTTTTGTTCTTTCCTTTCATTTTTGGAGTCTTCTCCTATATTCAATGTTTTCATGAAATAACGTTCTTATTTCTTTTTTCTTTATATATTTATGTTTGGGTTTTGAATTTGTGACAAGACTTATATAAACAGCATGTAGTTGTAATAATATATTTTAGGCAAATAGTAGGTTCATTTTAATTTATTGCAAATATTTTATATTTTTTTAGTCACCCTGCCTACAGTTGTGTTTTTTTCTTTGTTGTTGTTTTTGTAACTGGTTGGTTGATTGCTTGAAAGTAGTGTGTGTGTGTGTGTGTGTGTGTGTGTGTGTGTGTGTGTGTGTGTGTGCCTTTCTTGGGATCTAAATTTGGGACCTGGATGCTTGAGTCCTTGAGTCACTTTTGCTCAAGGATAATGCTCTATCATCAGAGCAAGTGCTTTACCTCCAACTTCTTTTGTGTAGTTTATAGAAGATAAGCGTTTTGTGGACTTTCCTGCCAGCATTGTCTTACTGCAGTCCTTCAATCTGAGCTGCCTGAGAAGCTAGGATTACCAGGATCAGACACAGGCATCCAGTTTCATCTACATTTTTAAACCATTGAGTAAAATAAACAGGGTAAGTCTAGAAAATGGAGTTGGTAATTTAAACAATATCTTTTAAGTTAACCTTCAAGAAAGTGATAGGATTATAGCCATGAACAACAAGTGCCAAACTCAGTATGTGATTCTGATGTGACAATTTACAAACTTGTGTGTGTGTGTGTGTGTGTGTGTGTGTGTGTGTGTGTGTGTGTGTGTGTATGCATGCTTATATGCTGGCCTAGGCACTATCCTTTATGGTTTTTGCTAAAGACTGGCAATGTTTATTTATTTTACTTAGTTATCTGTTTATTTATTTATAAACCTATTTTAAAGTTTACTTATTTATTGGAAAGTAATTGAAAGAATCTGACAGATTTTCTTGCCAGGCGACTTCACACTACAGTGTTCACATCTCAGCTTCCTGAATAGCTAGGATTATAGGCAGAAGCCACCAACATCCAGCACAGTTTTATGTGTATAAATTAACAAATTATTGTAGCAAGATGTATTTCTAACATTAAAAGTGAAGTATAAGTGATTTTCTCACTATCATTAGAGTATCAGAGTACTGTGGTTTTTGACTGCACACTTTTGTCATTAATTTTGTTATTTGATATGCTTTTTTTATGTTACTAAGTTTTATCCTTTGATTTCACTTTAAAGAACTCTGGTATTTCTTTGAAGGCAGATATGGCAGTAGTGAACTCCCTTAGAAGCTATTTGTCAAGGAAAGTATTTATCTCTCCTTATTCCATAAGAAAAGGCATAGCATGCTTGGGTTATTTTTTACTTTAAACCATGTGAATATATAATCCTACTGTCACCAGGACTAGACAGTTTCTACTGAAAAATTTGATAATAGCTTTATGAGGTTTCCTTTGTATGTGAAGAATTCCTGTTTACTTTTGGTTTACAAAATTGACTTTTTTCCTCTGATTATTTGACAGCTTGATTATAATATGGCTGTGAATTTGTCTTTCACTTTGGATCTGATTAGAACTCTCTAAGTATTTATTTATATGAATGTGTGTATTTTCCTACCAGTTTCAGGAGTGTTCAAGTGTGACTCTTTTAATTACAATTTATGTCCTTTTCTCCTTATACTTTTTATCAGACTCCTACCAAATAAAGTTCCATTGTTTCCCCACATCTAATTGACCATTTTCATTGTTTTTTCCCCAATATTTGTTGTTTAATTCCCTCTTCAGAGTGCAAAAATAAACCTTTTATTCAAGTTCATAGTTTTTACTTTTCTGATCAAGTCATTCTTTATTGATCTATTGCATTTTTTTCAGGCAGCAGACAAATGTTTTTTTCAATATTATTCGTTTAGCATATAATATATAAACTTATTAAATTCAAATTCTTACATTTATTTTTCACTTCTATTGAATTTTCTACATTTGTTTTCTTTTAACTCAGTTAAGCCAATTATTGTGATTTCTTTCAGTAAAATTGCAGATCTCAACATCTTCAGTGCCAGTTATTATAGAACAAATTTGTTTCCATATATTTTTAAGGTGTCATATTCTTAATTTTCTTTTCACCCTTGAAGTGGCACTAATATCAGATATATGCATCTCAGTGTTTTGGGCACATTAGCAGAATCAGGGTCTGGAATCAGGATGTCTCTGACGCCATTCCAACTCCAAGATGGAGTCAGTGTGGGTATTGAGTGTGGTAGTTGTAGTTCTTTAGCAACTAAACAGTAGCTACACCTAGAGTTTTGCTGGCACATCAGTACCTATCCTTCCCAAAAGACTCCAGCAATCATGTATACTGTTTATGTTACTGGTGATAGAGACAAATATACTCTGCATAGGAGGCCACCATTGAAGACACTGGTTAGAACTCAGAGGACCTCTGTTATGAAATGTGTGGACTACTTGGAGCAGTGACTCTTGAGGTTCTCAGAAGCAAATATAGCCAAGAATCTTTGTAGAGCAAGCTGCTCAGTTAAGACCAAGATGGTGTCTACTGTATTGCCTGGCTGATACTAAATGCCTCCACCCAGCTTTATTCCTAGATGTCTAAAGACTTATTATATAAATTAATCTTTATATTATTAGTTTTTGTAATTTTCTTGTTTGTTCCAACTGTTGCTGGAGATTATTAACTGGCTTTTGATGTTGCCCTCCTTCTACGGTTGTTTGTGGTGTTGTTGTTTACGGAAGCTCCCTAGGCATTGTATGGAGAATCTCTAACTGTGCCATATGGCTAGTATAGTGTTGTAATTTTTAATTTCAGAAGCAGTGGGGAAAGATTTTTTTTATGGAAACAATACATTTGATCATGTATATACTAATATACCCCAGATATTTGAAAGAATGATTGGGTCACTAAAAGGTAATAAAAATTTAAAAGGGACATCATATTGCTCACCTTCTATTAACTCCTAATTCAATTAATTGATTAAAAACATAGCAGTATAATGACAAAAAACAAAAGGAAACAAAAACCTAAGCAGCTGTACTATGTTTCTTAGCCTGTATTATTTTTTGGCCTATAACAGTCTTCCTGGTTGGGTTGTTGTTTTTCATAGTTACTACTACCTAGTTTTACTTCTTTAAATCTGATTACATATTTTACCCCCTTACCCTATAGGTTATATAACCATTTCCTGTTCAATACTGCTCATGTTTGTTAGATTTTTACATTAATTTGTGTGCACTTGAATAAATTTTGTTTTAGCATTAAAGACCTAAATTCCAAGAAAGAAAGAAAGAAAGAAAGAAAGAAAGAAAGAAAGAAAGAAAGAAAGAAAGAAAGAAAGAAAGAAAGAAAGAAGTTACATTTGGACTCTGATGAAAACAGTACTGAAAATATTATTGGAAACATAATGTTTCGGGTCATTATTGAATACTTGGATAACAAAAAAGTAAATGTAAACATAGAAACAGTGTTTGGAAAGAGCAACACAATTATACATGGAGCGTAGTTGTAGCTTATTTGCAAAACCCAATAAAAGGTAACAAAATATTTTATTCCATAAAATAAATTTGAGGATGTGGATACCTAACTTTAATTGCCTGCAGTTTCATTACCATCTATAATCTAAAAGTAAATAAATATTAACTAGTGAACTAAAAAATAATAATATATCAGCTGCTTCAGAACATAGTAAGAAGCCTTTTGAATGATGTTTTGAATAAGTAGTGTTCTGGGGCAGGGAATATGGCCTATTGGTATAGTGCTTGCCTACCATACATAAAGTCCTGAGTTCAATTCCTCAGCACCACATATATAGAAGAAGCCAGAAGTGACACTGTGGATCAAGGGGGAAAGTGCTAGCCTTGAGCAAAAAAGAGAAGCCAGGGACTGTGCTCAGGCCCTGAGTTCAAGCCCCAAGACTGGTAAAAAAAAATAATAATAATAAGTAGCATTCCATATGAAAGAAAATGTGTGTCCATTCAGCGAGGATTCTAATGGTGTAATTCCTTTGAACAACTGACTTACAGGGTAACAAAACAAGTACATTCAGGAATCTGAAAGTTGTAGTGTTCAGTGGAGGTCAAGTGAAGAGAATGGGACAGATAAATGGATAGAGGAAACATGGGTGATTGTAGCCATAGTATTCAATCTATGTATTGTTAAAAATGAACTTAGGGGGCTGGGTATATAGCCTAGTGGCAAGAGCACTTGCCTCGTATACATGAGGTCCTGGGTTCGATTCCCCAGCACCACATATACAAGAAAATGGCCAGAAGTGGCGCTGTGACTCAAGTGGCAGAGTGCTAGCCTTGAGCAAAAAGAAGCCAGGGACAGTGCTCAGGCCCTGAGTCCAAGGCCCAGGACTGGAAAAAAAAAAAAAAAAAGAAACTAGGAAAATTGAGGGTTTGGGTGAAGAGGGATGAGGGTGGATGATGAAAGAGGTGACACTTATGTAATTGCATTGTACTCATAAACAGACATGTTTAATTGCAGCACCTTTGTAAAACTACCTATGGATAATAAAACAAAGGAAGTATAGTGAAATGCTTAACATATTTATGAACAAAAATCATTTCTTTGTATGAATGCAAAGTACTTAGAAAGAGACTGTTGTTTTTCATGTTAAGCCTGGCCCTTCTGTACCACAAATGCAAGGGGTGATGAGGAAAAATAAATCCTACATGAGAAAAAGATAGACCCCAGTAATTTAGGTCCAAGTAATGTGCATTTATATATTTAGCAATTTTATGTTGTATAATGATGGTATTATTTATTTAGTCTCAGATCTATTCTAGAGGTAAATCCCCAAGGCCCATCTGTTAAAGGCTTATTGCCCAGACTGTGGTGCTACTGGGGAGGTGGTGGGACTTTTAAGGGATAGTACTTAGAAGAACAAAACTCTTTGGAGGTGCGCATTGAGATTGTCATATTGGCACACGGGCCCCTCTCACACTATTAACTTATTGACTATTATGTATGAAGCTGGCCACTATTCTCTACTATGTAACTCCAGGATGATGTATTTTTCTATCATAGACCTAAATCATCAGGCCCAAGTAACAATAGTCTGAAACCTTTGAAAATGTGAACCATTGTATAAATCTTGTCTTCTAAACAGACTTATGTCTGGTATTTCTCAGAGCAAAAGAAACTTCACTACCTCAGCTCTTGTAGATAAACTAGGTAGCACCAGGCCCACTGAATTTCAACATGTTTCTTTAGTAAAACAAATTGCACTGATCCATAAGTAATTTCCTATTGAAAGTGTAGACATTTCATGGATCACTGAAAACTTTTTAAATGAACTAATCCAATTCCTTTACATTGTACTTCTGCAGCAGAGCTATTTAAATTGCATTTTCTGAATATTTAACAAATGTACTTAAGGAATTTAATAAGTTGAATGTTATATTGGAAAAACAAAGCCATCTTGTAGTTTAAAAGTGTTTTAAATCTTTAGCCTTTCTTCTCTTGGTGTAACTTTGAATGAATTAATCTTTGCAATTTTTTGTTTCCTCTACTTAAAATTAATCAATTTCCTACTTGCTTGTAGATGTATTTTAAGAAGCCTAATATCGATTTCAGAAAATATATGTAGTACTCTACAGAGATACATATGCAATATTAATTTTTCCTGACAATAACACTTTTGGTGATACTAGATATCTAACACCCATTCTTGCATTAGCAAGAAATAATATTTGCTTAGGATACTATTTTTCACAGAACAATATTATTTTATAAAAAAAAAAGGGAACCTAGGTTGTAGTATATACAAAGTATATGAGAAACAATTGAAAAAAATGTTTTTTTTCTTTTCTATATTTTAATGCAAAATGTGTGTGACATCCAAATGTCTATTTATCCGTCGACCTAGTTATGAAAATGCAAGGTGATATAACATGTAATGCCACCACAAACACCATAAATTAGCCAGGTGTGATGCACGTACCAACAATCCCAACAGTAGTGAGGCAGAGGAAGGAGCACCATGAGGTTGAAGCCTGCCTTTATGCACTGTGAGAAAAATGAAAAATAAAATAAAATGAAACAGCATTATTTTTAAACAAAAAGTCATTTAAATTGAACCCTGAAGTAATATCAAGCTCATTGTAGAGTATTTCATATTTACTTTAGTCTTCAACTGCCATATTAAATATCACACATTCTTTCCCTTAGATTAGGAAACTTTTTGTGGTAATATTGAGTATTCAGTGAATTTTCTATTAATTTGTTCCCAATTTCTTCTAAAATTTTACTTACACGAAACAAAACCTATTCCTTGGAATACTCAGATACACATTTCCTGTCCAGTAACAATAGAAGTAGGAGAAGGAATTGTCCTGATAAGGCAATGTAGGTCCTGTTTCTGGTGCTCTATTTGCATTCAGTGGGAATGGAGAATATAGCAGGCAACATCAGACAATGCACAGTACATTTTCTGTTCCAAAGTAAGGTAACGAATATTGCAGAACAATTTTTCATAGCTAAAATATGGAACCAACCCAGATGCCCATCAGTAGACGAATGGATCAGGAAAATGTGATACAAATACACAGTGGAATTTTATGCCTCTATCAGAAAGAATGAAATTGCCCCATTCATAAGCAAATGGAAGGACTTGGAAAAAAATATATTAAGTGAAGTGAACCAGACCCAAATAGACATGGACTCTATGGTCTCCCTCATAGGGAATAATTAGCACAGGTTTAGGCTAGTCACAGCAGAGGATCACAAGAGCCTAATTTCTATACCCTTATGAATGATTAAGATGATGCTAAGTGAAATGAACTCCATGTTATGGAAGTGACTGTTATATCACTGTTGTAATTACTTTCAACATGCCATGTGAAACCATAGCTTCTATTGTTCATGATCCTCTTGTTCATGATCGCCTTCCTGTGGTTGTACCCACACTAACACTGTATCTTATCTGTATACACTGGAAACTGTATATACTGGTATCAGAACTAGGGAAGTGAAAGGGAATATCAAAATCGAGAGACAAAGGATAAAAAGACAAACAACTCCAAAAGCAATACTTGCAAAACTATTTGGTGTAAACCAACTGAAAAACTCAATGGGGAAAGAGGGATGGGGAGGGGGAGGGGGGAATGAGGGAGGAGGTAACAAACAGTTCAAGGAATGTACCCAAGGCCTAACGTATGGAACTATAACCTCTCTGTACATCACTTTGACAATAGATAAAATAAAAAGAACCAAGGACAACCATATAAATACAGTTAGATTCATTTGATTGAAATCTACAGCCTTAAACTTAGGACTTTAGAGAATATTACAACCTACAGTCAAGAAAATATATTCATATTAATAATGGTAAATTCTAGTTTCAAATATGTCTTCATATATAAGGGGAGGCTACAGGTTGAAGGAATTATTTTTAAATTGTGTATTGTTCATGTTATTTATTTAATTTTGGTTGAAGGAATTTATTAGCAATCTTGTTACACTTAATCAATCATGTTCTTACACTTAAGTATCTTTTTCCTTTCCTTCATCACTATTCATCTTCTTTCTTAATTTGGAGTGCTGGGATGAATCAAGGGACATGACTAGGAGTTTGGGGCTGGGATGTAAATTTTCAGTTTTAGAAAAACAGAGTACAATTAAATTTTGCATGATATGAGGATGTCTATATGCATGTACACATACATATAAACACATATACATATGTGTGTATAGATATAGATTGTGTGTGTAGAACTTCTTGTTGTGTGTGTGTAGAATTTCTTCCGCTTTCTCTTCCTCTTCCTCTCCTCCTCCTCCTCCTCCTCCTCCTCCTCCTCCTCCTCCTCCTCCTCCTCCTCCTCCTCCTCCTCCTCCTCCTCCTCCTCCTCCTCCTCCTCCTCCTCCTCCTCCTCCTCCTCCTCCTCCTCCTCCTCCTCCTCCTCCTCCTCCTCCTCTTCTTCTTCTTCTTCTTCTTCTTCTTCTTCTTCTTCTTCTTCTTCTTCTTCTTCTTCTTCTTCTTCTTCGTTGGTCTTAGTGCTTGAACCTGGACCTGTGTGCTGTCCCTGGACTCCTTTTAGTGAAGGATAGAAATCTACCACTTGAGACACAGTGTCACTTCTTTTTCTGGGATTAATTGCTTATTAGAGTCTCATGGTCCAAGCTGTCTTCTAACCTCAATCCTCAGAGCCCAGCTTCCTGAATATCTAGGAT
Source organism: Perognathus longimembris pacificus (assembly GCF_023159225.1). NCBI lineage: Eukaryota > Metazoa > Chordata > Mammalia > Rodentia > Heteromyidae > Perognathus > Perognathus longimembris. Next base: position 57,027,321 of record NC_063167.1, read on the forward strand.
GACAGGTGTGAACCACTCACACCCAGCAATCCTTTTAATTTTTGGTTTTATTCTTGTACCACACTGCCTACTATAATCACTTGGATTTTATTCACTTCTATTAGCATGTTTAATGGTAAGGCAAGGATGTAAGAACATTTTGACAAGTTCACTTATATTATGATTCTTTGATTGCATGTAGTTTTTAACCTTTTGAAGATTAAAGCAGGTGAGATCAAGTTTTCCCTTTCTCTGGATCTGTATTTGAATCTGGACTATGATCTCTTGAAAAACAAAGAAAGTTGATGCCTCCTCTGCTTAGTTTGTTAAGGATTTACCTTGCATATCTATCAATTTTATAACAATCTTATATCTACATTTGATTACTATTTGAATGATTACATACACAGTAGCATGTATATGTTAAATAAGTGGGAATTAATGTAAAATGTTAGAAATTATGCAGAGAAGTTTTCTAATATTTGATAAACTCTTACCAAATCAGAATACATAGTAAGATAAATATGTCCATTTTATGTCGATTATATTATTTTAAAGCTAAAAACTGGCTTATGAATCAGTTGAATTTTTTAAAGTAAAATAAAGAAAGCCTGGTTTGGGGAGTTTTTGGAGATAATTAGATTTACTTTTTTCTTTGTGATATAATTTTTATGACAACTCTGCTTTCATTCATTTAACAGAAGGAGGGGCTTCTCTGCTTGCATGGAGGTTGCTATCATTTAAATAAGCACATTTTATTTGCAAGCACTCAAAATGATTAATTTTTTTCTTATATTGAGATGAAGTATGCCTTGCCTACATTCAATTTCATTCAATCTTCTGAAGTTATTCAGGATAAGCTTCATCTCTCAACTAAGTGCTAGCACATCAGCTATCAGAGCCAGCTACCAAAGGTTCTTAAATTGTGTCTTTTACTTCCTAAACATATCATTTTAACATATGTCAATGTTCCCAGACATACCTATCATAGTCATTCTTCTGTGTTCTTTAAAACTTTGACTCCAGAAAAAAAATCAGTGATAGATGCACTTTGGTTATGAAAGACTAACATATAATTATATCACTATTTGCTTTAAGGAATAATGAATTTAACAAGGTATCATTGAAGCATTATTTGCTTTCGTCATCCTGTAATAGTATTGATTCCTCCCTAATATACTATGTAAAATTTACCATTACTCATCTGCCAATAATATTATTACTAAACCAATTGAATCAATTAGATATTTCTTTTTTGACCTATTATGTAGTGAATTGTGTTCTCCAATAGCTATACTCAAAGATTCACTCTTTCACTTGTGAATGTAACCTTATTTGGTCTTTGAATATTCAGCTGGGTTAATGGGTTATTCAACTGGGCTAATGCCCATATTATGCCTACAGTACCCATAATTACTTTTACCACCAACCCAATATGGTTAGTGTCCTTATAAGAAATAACTCCCACAGAAGTGCAATTTGTTGGTGGAGACAGAGCTTAAAATGATAGAAAGTAAGGAACACCAAGAATTGTAGATTAACACTGGAAGCAGAAAGGCATTCACAAGGCCTTCCTTTAGAACCTTTAGCGTAAGCAAAGTCCTCACTATATCTTCATTTTGGAATAGTTGTTTCCAAACTTTTGAGTCATTAAACTTTAGTTGCTTTAAGACACTTAGATTGTGATAGTCATTGTCTGAAATAATAAATTAATATAAATTATTTGCTACAACAGCAAATATCTACTAATAAGGAGTTGGTTGGGACAGAGTGTAAGAAACGATGAAAGAAGTAGGTGTGAAGCTCAGGTGGTAAAGGTGCTTGCTGCAGATTGACAGTGCATGACCCATAGTATAATCCCAAATACTAGCAGACACATACGTACACTACCAGACACACAAACACACAAGCACATCTCTTTAAGAATCAGTGGGCATCCATAGGAATGCTAACAATACTTCTAGTGAGACATATTTGTTTCTCATATAGAAATAAGGAACAGACATACTTGCCATAATGTGGTGAACAAAACCTCATGGATTCATGTGTTCTTCTGTTGGTTAGAAAGTAGAATTTGCAGATGATAACCTTGAATATTCAACTAATGGGATTTCTAAGTGAAGTATGAATACTGTTGCCTTGTTTTCCCTTGCAATTTATAATAAAACCTGAGTGAAAAGAAAGATGTTGAGGGGGGAAAGCAAGCAAAGAAGAAGTAGAAAGTAAACATTTGAAAAACATCACTTACCTATACTCTGAAGACAACACCAAAAGTGAATCTGGTCCCAAATATTTCCAGGAGAATTTAAACATATGACTCAAACACCTGAACAGAAATTTTGCCAATATGTGCAGAAGAGGATAGAGATGGGATAAAATGAATGACAATAGAAATACATCTTTCCAATAAAGCAAAGAATTAGTTTCAGGGTAGTCAACACAGAGGCATGCAGGGCTACAGAGGATCTACCTATATTGTGACTTGGGATGCCTGGCATCACCTGAAAAGTATTTATTATACCAAGGATTTGAACTGGTTTCTATATTGCCAATGTCTAATGTTTCCTTTTTCTGCATTTCACAAACTTTCTTTAATTTCTCATCTAACAGTTAACTGTCTATCATTCTGGTCACGTGAAACTCATGAATGGCTATGCTTAAAGTGGTGTTTTAAGGATTCAAGTTCCTGTCCTCCTGCATAACTGTAAAGAAAAATACCTTCTTAGAAGAGGAATGAAGAATATGAATAAACAGTAGTTGTTGAAGGCTAGAGGAGGTGGCACACATTTGTAACCCCAGTACTTATGATCTTGATTTGAGACCACATTGGGAAAAAGTGAGAGAGTCCATCTCAAAAACAAGTTTATTTGGCTGGTAATTCCAGTCACCACAGCTATGTGGGGGTAAACAATCAGGCTTGCTCTGAGGTGGGCCCGGGGGCAGGGATAACATGAGAGGCTACCTGAAAAACAAACTAAGGCAAAAGGAGAGTGAATGTGGCTCAAATGGTAGAGTACTTGCTGTATAGGAACTCTGTCACAAGAAACAGAGAAGCCACATTTTGAGAGGTCGACTTGGAAGAATATTGGAAAACTGTCAACTGCAGGTAGATTCCTGTCTCAGAGATCTACAACTGCCTCCAATATATTTAATACTGTTAGAAAACTGAGCGATGAGAGCAGGAGAGGGAAGAAAGAGCAGAAAAACAATACCAACAAACCAGATCAACTCTAATGGGGTTCTGAAGTGGAACACCATAGTGACTAGAAGAGAGACAGGAGACATGAGGCAAGGCTAAATGGTGCCTGTGCTGGTCCAGGCTGAAAAAGGGTCCTGGAGGGGAAGGAAAGGGTCACAGGAAGCTTAAGCTTTCATGACCCAAGTTTGACTGGTCCATTAACCTACTGTCCATGTCCTCTCCCCTGCCTTTAGGAATTCAGGCATGGCCATCCCTTGGGGGAGCAGGACTTCGCTTTCCTCCAAGGAAAAGATGAGGACAAGATGGCACCAGTTCAACTCAATTTCCAATCATCCACCACTTGGCTAATATGCTGCTAGTTAGACACAGTACCCTTATTTCTTGCTTGCCTAGAAAGCATGAAGCCCTGAATTCAATATCTAGTATTGTTTATCTCAAGGAACCAAGCCTAAAAAAATAAGCATGCATTGTCCTCCAAATTTTGAAATGTGAAGCAATTTCCACTGATTAGTTCCCAAGTACAAAATCTCCTCAAAAATGAAATATAATTAAGTATCTAGGGGACAGGAATAAAAAGTCTGTGACATGTGCAACTGTTTCCACTACAAACTCCACTTTACTCTTCATTAGCTATACATTTTACTAATCCTCACACACTTGGAACTTTTATTCCCTCTAAATGTTACAATCACAATATTTAATGAAAAGTTCACATGGTTACTAGGCAATTAGAAGTGGCTAAACTTGGAACCTTAGTGACTCATGAAACTGAAATTTGAAGGATTGGGGCTCAAAAACCTGACAGAGAGAAAAGTTCACTAAACTCATCTCCAAAATAACCAGCACAAAGCCTGCCTGGAGGTGTGGCTCAAGTGGTAGAGCACCACCCTGAAAAAATATGAAGCCCTGAGTTCTAACCTCAGTACCACACACACACAAAAAAATCCCTATCTTATAGTAGCCCTTTATGTTGAGGCTAAGCGGAGTTGCACTGGGATTTTTATTTTTGTATTTTTACTTTTTCTAAAATGTAATTTTACTGTCAAGGTGAAGTAGAGAGGAGTTAGAGTTACATATGAAAGGTAGTGAGTACATTCCTTGCCAAACTTTTTACCTCCTCCCTCATTTTCCTCACACTTTCCCTCTATCCCAATTCCTCAAACCCCAAATTGTGTAGTTAGTTTACAACAAATTGTCTTGTAAGTATCACTGTTGGATCAGTTCAACCTTTGTCCTTTTAAAACATATTCTCAAGGTTAAGTACACAGCGGTTACAGTTACATACATTAGGTTGTGAGGAGATTTCTTTTTCAACTTGTGACACTTTCCTTCATTTTTCTCTCACCTTCCCTTCTCTCCACTCCCCCACCATGAGTTGCACAATTAGTTTACAGCATACTGTCTTATAAGGCACTGGTTTTCCTCTTACCCTTTATCTCACTATTTTAATGTTCCCCTTCCCTTCCCTAATTCAGACATATATATCTAAGGGTACCAGAAACCAATACAATGACAACAGGGCCTAAATCATAGGGAAAATGAACAGGAGAAAAAAGAAATACTTTTACATAGTATAGTGAAAATTAAACATCAAGGACAAACCACTTGTTTTCACAGTTTGGAGAAGAGTTCTCTTAGCATCATCTTACATGATCATTTGTACATCAATTGAGGTATTGTGATTATATGCTAGGACTATCCTACACATATACTAATTATTACCATTAAGGGAGAATATAGAGTTTATGTTTCTTTGGGTCTGGCTTAGTATGATTTCTTCTAAGCCTTTCCATTATCTTATGAATGAGGCAAAGCCATTCTTTCTGATAGAAGCATAAAATTCCATTGTGTATATATACCGCAATTACTTGAACCATTAATCTGCTGAGGGGCATCTGGGTTTGTTCCATGTTTTGCCTATGGTAAATAATGCTACTAAGGACATGGTTGTGCTGGTATCTTTAGTGTAGCCTTACTTCTGACCCTTTGGGTAAATGCCCAGAAGTAGGAATGCTGGGTCATCAGGGAGCTCAATGCTTATTAGCCTTATCAGGAACCTCCACACTGCTTTCCAGAGTGGTTGAACAAGTTTACACTACCACCAACAGTGCAATAGTGTTCCCTTTTGATGATGGACATTCATAGTAGGATGAAGTAGAATATCAATGTTGTTCTGATTTCTTTATGTTCAGGGATGATGAGCTCTTTTTCATATGACTCTTGGCCAGTCTCATTTACTCTTCAGAGAAGTCTCTCTTTAAGTCTTTAGTACTGGAGGAATATCAATACAAAACTCTATTACAAAGTGATAGTAGAGTCCATGTTTCTTTGGGTCTGGCTCATCTATGGTCTCCCTGATAAGGAATAATTAGCACAGGTTTAGGCAAGTCAAAGCAGAGGATCACAAGAACCCAATAACTATACCCTTATGAACACATAAGATGATGCTAAGTGAAATGAACTCCATGTTATGGAGACAATTGTTATATCACTATTGTAACTATTTTTAACATGCTATGTGTAACTGCAGCTTCTATTATTGATGATCTTGTATCCCCTTCCTGTGGTTGTACCTACACTATCTCTGTATCTTCTCTAAGTATATTGGAAACCGTGTATACTGGTATTAGAACCAGGATATTGTAAGGGAATATCAAAATGCCGGGTTTTGCTCTATCTCCCCTCCGCGTGGGGGTCCTGGGCCTGTCTGCCCCTTCCTGGGTGGTCCTTTATCGCTCTCACATGGGAGAGATGGCCACATGTAGCCTCGGCTAGTGTGTGGCTGCAGGGCACCCCATACCTGCCAAGGAAGACAAGGGTGCGTGGGGTCCCCGGAGAAGCCTCAGGGGCATTCTGGTTTAATAAAGGAGGGGCTAACAGTTATACCCACAGAGGAGCGCAAAGGAGAGTGGCTAACTGGGTATTAACGATTGGCTAATGAACTGTCCAACACGGTGATGTCACGGCACTTCCTCTATGGGTGGAGACAACAGCCCCCCAATGATCGGGCCTCTGGGGTCTCCGGTAGCCATGGTAGCACACATGCTCACCGCTGAGGGGCGGGGGCTTCTCTTCTGGTTGAAGGTGGAAGGAGGGGGGATTGGCTAACTGGGCAATCCCCTCTTAAAGGCACATCCATCCCCGACAATTCCCTCTCTCTTTTTTTTTTTTTTAATTAAGCATGGGATGCTGTAAACATGACATATGTAGGCATAAGGCAAATACTGACATAAGAAATATATGGGGCATCTTCCACGAAAGGAAGGGGTAGGAAAGAGGCCATCCATTTGGCTCAGTCCTGAGAAGTTGGAGTCCTTATTCTGTTTTGGCACCACTCAGGATAAATGCAGACATCATTCCTCTTTTGACGGTGAGGTAGAAGCAGGTTTAAGTTTTGGCAACTCCAGTAGTCCACTGTAGCTGACAATGCCATCACTGTTTTATGCAGGCAGGTCCCCCATATTCCCTTTGGAAGAGCAGAAGAAATCCGGTATGGTCCTTGTTTCGTAGAGAAAGCAAGAAGAAGACATTTCTCCAGAGCAAGTGCTCTAGGTTTAGTTTTCCAATCTGGAAAGGCATACACAAGGCTCCTAGATAGCTTGGGCAGTTTCTAATGTAAGAGAGAGAGAGTAAGAAATCATTAGTAGTAAAACCAGGTGGTTTGGGAACAGACTGTGGAGGCTTCCTGTCACAGTCCATGCAGCTAATACACATGTTGGACCTGGATCCTAGGAAGCAAAATGTTAATTTTGGGTCAGGAAAATGTAGGTTAATAGTCACATTTGTATGAATGATTCCGATTCCTTGATCTTAATAGTTTATGAGAGCACAGGAGAGAAAAATGGGAAAGTAAAATCTTAATTTATACCAAGGAATTGTCAGGATTAGATGTACACTTGACTTTTAACACACTGGATATAAAGAATAACACACTGGTTTTATATCATTGTACTTATACCACATGCTGCATATTTGAAATTTTTGGAGTTTTTCTTAGACACATTTGTTTGCACCTGAACATAACAAGTTGGGGTGGAAAACCTATTTTTGTTCTGCTTTTAAGTTTTACCAACAGACAGACAGACATACAGACACAAAGACAATGCATATAAACTTTGAGCATTCTTACAATTGTTTTTTGATTGGCCATTTAAGTTTTCTGGAATTCCAGTGGCAAATGGTATTATTTTGCCCATGATAGGACCACGTGGTTGATAAAAACAGAAACATTCACAGACTCACACAGATGCATGTTGCAGACTCACAGCAGGATGCTGGGACGCCTTTCTCACAGATTGTCTGAGGGGCTGCCAGCCTCCAGGAATTTGGCACGCCCATCACCTGGTGTAAGGACGGGAGGAGGCCACCCCAAACATATCGCCCATGGCCACCGGGGACACCACCGGCCTCCCGCCTCCGCTGCCGCCACTTTCCAGGTCGGATTCTCACTCGCTGCCTCCACCCCTACCCCCATAGCCCTGGCTCCACGCCGGTGGCCCGGAGTGGCACTCTACACACGCCGCCGCCAGTGCCACCGCCATCTTGCCAGGCCTCAGAAGCGGGAAGGGGAAAGCGGGGGGAAGGGTGGGCGGGGGGGGGCACACGAGGTAGAGAATGCGCTGGCCAAACCTAAAACTGCATGTGCTAAGCTCCACGCCACCCGGGCTCTGGCAGTCCTCAGAAGCAGAAAACTCCGCTCCCTCCATGTCCTAAACATTGCCAGGGCCACAACCCCCTGCGGTGCCCACCTTGCTGGCTGCTGGCCACTGAGGGTCCGGACCGCTGCTGCACTCCGCCCGGCACTGGGAGATGGGCAAAGCTGTGCGCCAGGGGCTAGCATGTGTGCCCATCCCCACGGGCTGCAGAAATCCCTCGGCCCTTGGCCCGAGTGACCCAAAAGCCCAATCCAGTCTCTTGGAACACGGATCTATTCTGCCCCATTGCCTTAGCCTGATGGAGGTACCAACATGCTCCGGAGAACTCACTCCAACTTTCCAAGGGCTACCGACAGCTTCGGACTTGCTTTCCATGGGCATCCCACCCCAAGATTGGATCGCCATTTGCTGGGCTTTGCTCTACCTCCCCTCCGCGTGGGGGTCCTGGGCCTGTCCACCCCTTTCTGTGTGGTCCTTTATCACTCTCATGCGGGAGAGATGGCCATGTGTAGCCTTGGCTAGCATGTGGTCGCAGGGCGCCCCATATCCGCCAAGGAAGACACGGATGCGTGGGGTCCCCGGAGAAGCCTCTGGGGCATTCTTGTTTAACGAAGGAGGGGCTAACAGTTATACCCACAGAGGAGCGCAAAGGAGAGTGGCTAACTGGGCATTAACGATTGGCTAATGGACTATCCATCACGGTGCTGTCATGGAACTTCCTGTATGGGCAGATACCACAGTCCCCCAAGGATCAGGCCTCTGTGGTCTCCGATATCCATGTAGCACACGTGCTCGCCGCAGAGGGGCGAGGGCTTCTCTTCTGGTTGTCAGCGGAAGGAGGGAGGACAGGCTAACTGGGCCATCCCCTCTTAAAGGCACAGTCATCCCTGACACTAAAACCAAGAGACACAGGGTAACAAAAGATAAACAACTACAAAAGCAATACTTGCAAAACTGTTTGGTGTAAATGAACTGAACAACTCATGGGGGGGAAGGGAAAGGTGGAGGAGGAGGGGGGAATGAGGGACGAACGAGGTAACAAACAGTACAAGAAATGTATCCAGTCCCTAACATATGAAACTGTAACCTCTCTGTACATCAGTTGGATAATAAAAATTAAAAACAAAACAAAACACCAAAGTGCAAACTACAAAAAAAGTGATAGTAATAAAAACAGCTTGGTATTGGAAGAAAAACAGGCCTGAAGACCAATGGAATTGAACTGAAGATGCAAAAATGAATGTACAGACTTGTGGCTACCTAATCTTTGATAAGGGAGCTAAACAAATAGGATGGAAGAAAGACAGCCTTTTCAACAAATAGTGCTGTAAAAATTGGTTCAACACTTTTAAAAACCTAAAGCTAGGCCTTTATATATCACACTGCACCAGAATCAACTCCAAATGGATCAAAGATCTTGAGCTAAAAGCACATACCCTGAAAACAATGCAAGAAGGAGCAGGAGAAACACTAGGGTTCCTTGGCACAACAACAAATCAAAGCAAGATTGGACAAATGTGATTCCATGAAACTGCAGAGCTTCTTTATGGCAAATGACATAGCTTGCAAGAAACAGAGAAAGCCACACACCAGGAGAAGATATTCACTGGCCATACAGCAGACAAGGGGCTCATATCCAAAATACGTTTTGAATTAAAACAATTAAGTTTCCACAAAACAAATGCTCAAAGAAACAATTGCCCTTTGTCCTTTGTCTCATCTGTTTGATGTACCCCTTCCCTTTCCTGATCCAGATAAACATATGTAGAATGCCCGGGTACCAAAATCAAATATATTTACAACAGTGGCTAAACTATAGGGAAGAAAAATGCAAGAAAAAAGAAATAATTTCACATGATACATTAAAAAAAATAACAACAACAATGAAAAATCACTTGTTTCCATCTCTTGGAGTTCATGTCCCTTAGCATCATCTCATATGATCCTATGTTTGAAGTCATTGAGCTTTGTCATCATCTGCTAGGATTATTCTAGATGTATGCTAATTATTACCAATGAGAGAAAACATAGAATCTATGTTTCTTTAGGTCTGAGTCACTTCATTTATTATGATTTTTCCCAAGGCTTTCCATTTCCTTACGAATTGGGCAATGTCACTGTTTCTAATAGAAGCATAGAATTTCATGAGAACCAGCATAGTCTGAAGATTTCAACAAGGTGCTGCATCTGGCGGAGATACAAACTGAAATAGGAAGCTATTTCATGTAGGTCCAGGTCTTGACATGGTGCTAAGGAAGAACTAGAATGTGACCTTTGTAAAAATAACCTTACTGTAGCTGGTATCTGTGTGCCTAAACTACTGGGGTAAATTGTGGAGATAGTCCTTTGGCCTACTACCAGTATTTCGAAGCCAGATTTCCTTAACTCTTACAGTTGTGGAGGCTTAGGGTAAGTATACCTAATAGTGGCTATAATGTAGGAAATGATTCAGGCCAAAACCTGATTCTACCTCCATCAGTGTACAGGCCAGACAAGTCTAGATTCTCCATGTGTGAACTGTAACCTTATTCAAGAGTCTCTGTTTTCAAATTGCTGCCAATCTCATTGTAGTGGGCTAGATACAGAACAATAAGATGAAGTCTGTAATAGGTCTGGGCATGTGGCTTAGCGGTAGAGTGCTTGCCTAGGATGCATGAAGCCCTGGGTTTGATTCCTTAACACCACATAAACAGAAAAGGCAGGAAGTGGTGCCGTGGCTCAAGTGGTAGACTGCTAGCCTTGAGTAAAACAAAAAGAAGAAGAAGCCAGGGACAGTGTTCAGGCCCAGAGTTCAAGCTCCAGGACTGGTAAAGTAAAGAAAGCCTGTGATAGACTTTGTCTTTTCTGGGGAGGAATACTGCCCCTTACCCTTTCCTCACGTATGAGGAAAGGATGACAGAGGAGGATTTTTTTTTTTTTTCCAATAGGCCAAAAAGTGTTGGCCATTGAATTCATAGGTATCAGACCAGTGATAGATGTAGAAAGCTCTGCCCAGCATGTGATCCTGGTAGAACTGGTGTTGAACTTCAAGTCAAGTCTAAGGACTGTCCTTAACTCCTTCTGCTCTCCCCATGTAAGGCGTCACTCTCCAGCTTCCTTACTTAGAGTTGGCAAAAAGGTAATAAGGGGGAAGTCTTCTTTCTTTCCTCTGTCAAATTGTCCTTTATTTTTTCTTATATTTAACACAACCTCTGTGGTCTGTGAAGTATTCCCAAGCTCTGGTGAAAGGATTTTGGTGTTTGAATAGCTACAGATTTGTTCTATCTGCAGGAAAATGATTTCCAGATTCTTATGTAGCTGAGATCTTTCTGTCTCCCCAGCCACTTCTTAAAATGAAAGCTATATCAATTAAGATTTAACAAGGAAAACAGGAAGTAATAAGATTCTGGAAATTGTGCAATGAAAATTTTCTATGAAATTAAAAAATATATAATTCAAAATCTACTTGGGGACTAGTAAATTGTATGAAGTATTGAGAAGTGCAATGAGAGAATATAATAGTTTTGATCAAAATCCAAAATGGTGGATGGAGGAAAATTACATGAGGTCAAATGAAACTCACCTGTGAATATCAAAATATCTTGCTTCAAAGAAAAATAATAATGGCTTTTGTTTCTCCTTTCAACTTCAATTGATTTTTACTTGCTACAGCAATCAATTTGATCAAAATCTTCTTTGACGAGTTTGGGGAAAAATAATATGCTGCATGAGAAATGGAGGAGAAAGCGGTACTGTATTGTTTCAGCCACCAACATACTCTGAGATCTTACTAAAGCTCAGTAAGATTCTGCTCTGAGGATTTCCCAAACTCCTTTTCCCACTGAGTTGTTATCATAAGTCAGTCATAATGTATTTCTTAACTAAGATAAATTAGTCTCTCCTTCATATATAGATTTTGTCACATATTGCTTATTTCTGTTATATTCTTTTTCATTCATCTCTTGGCTAACTATTCATTCTTCATATATAGTAGCAAACCTCAATTTCTCAGACTTTTTTGTAGCCCTAAAAATAATGTTTGAATGATATTATTGCACATTTCCATTACATTGCATTTTTTCAATTTTCTAATTTTTAGTGTGTACTACATTTGGTAAATTATTTGGCTTTCATTTCACAAGATTTGTGTCTCCATAAAGTATGAAATGCATTTATCTTATTTATTACTTCCCAGTTGTCCCCAGCAACTTTCTCTATTATGTTAAGTCAATCTTCTTTAAATTTATTTAAATGTATTTTAAAAAGGAACACTAAATTTTTTTCTAATTATTTTTAAGTTCACTATTACATTTGTTTTGCATTTCCAAAGAAAAATGAATGACTTCTGTGTAATGTTGCTTTAAAACAGGCATTTATCACCAATTACATGAAAACTAAAATTACCATATTTTGTTTGATAGATGTTGTCTAGCAATAGAAAGGAAAATCGACTGAAGTTGAGTAGCATTAATTCAATTGTAGCTTTTCTACTTATTGCTTTAGAAAAATTAGAGAACAGCATAATTCTTTTTTTTCTTGTTCAAGGATTTGAAATTTAGTTCATGAATGCATAAAGTACAAATAAGAAAATGACACAGATAATTATTGTACTGAAAAAAACGTATTTTTATCTTATACAACTACCATTTGAAATTGATTTTTCATGGCACTTGTGTTGTCACATGGGTTTTATTTGAATCTACATGTTTTGTATGAACTTTTTTGAGCACAAGATAGAAATGCCTTTAAATTTTCTTTTTTGGGGGTAATAGTAAACCACAGATTGCTACCTACTTTTAATGAACAGACACATAAACTGTAAAATGGCAGTAGTTCATTGCTTGACAAATTTCTTTGACAGAGATTATATGCCACAGAGGCAATCTTTGAACATTTTAATTATCTCTTCCTCCAGATTCTCTGAGCTCTCTCTGTTTTTAAGTTTAGTAGAGAAAATTATACTGGGCTTCAATACTTCAGGGCCCAATTAAAGGGTCTCAGTTAAATTACGTTTTATGTTTAAACTGCTGCTTTTGTAGCTAACAATGTCCATTTTCCATAAAAATGTGTAAGACATCATCCATTATGTTATTCAATGTTCCTAACATAAGAAACCACATGTTAAAGCCTCCACTCCGATTTGAGCCAAGAAAATGTTTGCCTACAGACTGCCTTGGGAGAACCACATTTTTCCTTTTTCCTTGGCTGACAAAGATGAGCAGACATAAATTCATTGTTTATCTGCAGTGATTGACTCATCACAGGTGCCCAATAATAGGAATTCTTCTGTTCCATTGAAGTGCTTTTCTTCTTGGCAGGCTCTGAAAGGAATGCTTAGCAGAATTTCTCTGTACTGTATTGAAGCTGATTCAAAATCTTAAGAAAAAGAATAAAGAGCACTAAGTATAAATACTGAATAATCAAATAAATGTAATAATTACATAATCATGTTATTCCGATGAATAATATATTACATATTTGAAAAGGATCACTTTTTTAAAATAAAACAAAGACAATAAATTCATTCTTACAATACTTTGCTGACAAGAAAACAATTGGTTCATATAAATTTTTCTTTATGTGTTTATTAATGTTCTCAAAGTATGTTTGAGGAGTTATCATACATGTATTATTATATTTAGTGTTGCTAAAAGATAAGTATTTCTACTAAAACTACATAGCTATAATAAAAATATCAATTTGGTTTGAATAATTTTATCTCACATTCATATTACAAAATCAACCCAATCTTCCAGGATATAAAATGAATCAATTATTATTTTAAGGATAGTATATAACCATGATAATGTAACATTAGTATTAAATATGTCAAATTGTTGAGATCATAGGCAAGAAGACATGCTGACAATTATTGTGTAAACATGTAGCCAACTATGGAAATTTCTGGGTCTTTGATTATGTGTAATGAATCACATACAGTTTACTTGAATTTTTCTTTTTATAATGTAAAACCTAATAGAAATTTAGTCATTTAAAATGGCATGCAAATCTATGGTACTTGTCATTTGAAGTTACAAAGAGTAAAAAAAAAATTGTTCTATGTCAAATAATTGAAGTATTATAGCAATACAAAGTATCAAAAACTCTTACATTATGAATTATTAAATTATATTTTTATAATAGATTTTTATATAATTTAATATATAATTGTAGATTATGATTTGGTAAAAATACTTTTATATAGGTATGGGTGGTATTCTTGAAGTTTTTCATTTGATTTTTTTTTTTTTTTTAGAATGAAAGAACCATACAAAAAGCCAGTATATGAAATAATTTCCAGGTCTTTCTTTGAGTTAAGGAAGAATAAACAAAGACAAATTTCAGTAGATTCCTTTCATTTGAATAGCTATGCAAATTGAGCCACGTTGCTAATCCATATAGAAACAAAGATCATATATTTCTTGTTTAGTGAAGGAGAAAATTCATGAATTGTAGCTCTGATAATTTTAATACTATTTCTATGTTTCTAATTCCCAAGAGGTGATATTTCTTTCACTTTACAATCACATCTAATTAATGCAAATTTATTCAACAATTTTTCAATGACAAACCTAGTTATTACAACATGAAATGCAGACTATCTAGTCAAAACATAGTCATTCAACATTTTCATGTGGCTTGTTTTTTGGTTGTTATTGTTTTGTTTTGTTTATACTTCACTATATATCTATGAAATATCTTTATGCCAGTCAAAGATGTAAAAGTTATATTAAGTAAGCATTAATTGAAAAATTCAAGAGTAGGCCAGGCATTGGTAGCTCATGTATGTAATTCTTCCGACACAAGAGCAATGATCTGAGAATTGTAGCTCAAAACCAAGCACAGTAGGAAAGTGCATGTAATTTTTACTTTCAAAGCACCACAAATACCCAGGAATGGGACTATGGCTTAAGTAGTAGATTATCAGCCTTTAGGAAAATCCTAAGGGGCAGCACCCATTCTGTGAATTACAGTTGCAGTACTAATCCCAAAAATAAAATTAAATATTACTTATAAATAAAAATTTAGGATAGGCAGACCAACATGAGCAAAAGTAAAAATCTACCAAAGCAAACTTAATAAAGACAAAAAGAAATATGTAATAATGAAAGAACCCACAGTAATCTTGAAGGTTTATGAATCTAACAACAAAACTCTAACACACATCATATATATATATATATACACATATGCATACATATATGAAACATATAGACATAGATACATACATATATATATATATACATATATATATATATATATATATATATATATATATATATATATGATATACATGGGTGGGGGGAGAGGGCTTTAAACTCCAGGTCCAAATCTTTGGTTCTATATGTCAGATCCACTACTTTCTCTAATATTCTGAAAATAATGATGGAAGTCAAAGAAACGAAATTTAGTTAAACAGGCAAAGATTGGTAGAAAAGAGGAAAGTATTAATATTCACCCATCTTCCCTTTATAGGTTTAGATGAAGAATTGGGGACAAAGGAGAGTACACCATAATTTTTAGTAAGACTCAATCACAGATTCTTTCTAGTAGTTAAAACTGGAGATCATGGTTCAGATAACCTGGATATTACTTGTCTCAGGATTGGTCATAATGAATATTGCTCCCTGGTGGGTGGTAGGTTGTGAAGGCACTGGGCTTGTTGCTGTGGTTGTTTGTTTCTATTTTTGTTTTTATTCTATCCTGAGGAATAACTTCTATAGTAAAGTTCTTATCAATTATTTCTGCTTCTCTGGATACCCAAGATGATTACAATAGAGAGATTCAGAGTAAAGGAAACAGATACAAAACTGAGGCACTCTTTCTGATAGAGGCATAAAATTCCATTGTGTATATGTACCACATTTTCCTGATCCATTCGTCTACTGAGGGGCAACTGGGTTGCTTCCATATTTTAGCTATGACAAATTGTGCTGCAATGAACATCGTTGTGCTGGTGGCTTTAGTGTGTTCTTCTTTGTGGACTTTTGGGTAGATGCCCAAAAGTGGGACTGCTGGCTGATAGGGGAGCTCTATGCTTAGCCTTCTGAGGAATCTCCATACCACATTCCAGAGTGTCTGAACCAGTTTACATTCCCACCAACAATGAAGTAGGGTTCCCTTTTGGCCACATCCTCTCGAACATTTGTCATTGTTAGTTTTCTTGATATAGGACATCCTCACTGGGGTGAAATGGAATCTCAGTGTTGTTTTGATTTGCATTTCCTTTATGGCCAGTGATGTAGAGC
This sequence comes from Perognathus longimembris pacificus, assembly GCF_023159225.1. Taxonomy (NCBI): domain Eukaryota; kingdom Metazoa; phylum Chordata; class Mammalia; order Rodentia; family Heteromyidae; genus Perognathus; species Perognathus longimembris. The sequence continues at coordinate 57,043,382 of NC_063167.1, forward strand.
ACTTTTTCATATGTCTCTTGGCCATTCTCATTTCCTCATCAGACAAGTCTCTTTTTAAGTCTTTAGCCCAGTTTTTGAGGGGGCTATTGGTTCTTTGGGGTTTTGTTTTGGAAGAATGTAATTTTTTTAGTTCTGCATATATTTTAGATATAAGGCCTTTGTAAAAAAAATGGAAGGACTTGGAAAATATTATACTAAGTGAAGTGAGACAGACCCAAAGAAACATGGACTCTATGGTCTCCCTCATAGGGAATAATTAGCACAGATTTAGGCAAGTCACAGCAGAGGATCACAAGAGCCCAATAATTATACCCTTATGAACACAAAAGATGATGCTAAGTGAAATGAACTCCATGTTATGGAAATGACTGTTAGATCACTGTTGTAATTACTTTCAACATGTGATGTGAAACGGTAGCTTCTATTGTTGATGATCCTCTTGTATCCCCTTTTGGTGGTTGTACCTGCACTATATCTGTATCTTTTCTGAGTACATTGGAAACCGTGTATTCAGGTATTAGAACTAGGAAACTGAAAGGGAATACCAAAATTGAGAGACACAGGTTAAAAAAGACAAACGATTACAAAAGCAATACTTGCAAAACTGTTTAGTGTAAATCTACTGAAAAACTCATGGGGGAAAGGGAAAGTGGGAGAGGGAGGGGGAATGAGGGAGGAGGCAACAAACAGTACAAGAAATGTATCCAATGATTAACATATGAAACTGTAACTGCTCTGTATATCAGGCTGACAATACAAATTAAAAAAAAAAAAACTGAGTCACTGAGTATTCAAACATTTTTCCTGCTTTCATTTCATTCACTGGCCCAAGTAAAAGACAAAAAAGCAACTTTTGCCAAAATAACATTAAAAATTTAAAGGAAGAAATATACAAATCCACAATTACATTGTTGTACATTAAACACATATTTCTCAATAACTGATTAATACAACTAGACAGAAATCAGCAACAATATCGAGAAACACACCAATACAATCCGCTATCAGTCAGTAGGACCTGCTGGACATTTACACAATACCACAATCCAAAACAAGAAAATCTATATAGTTTTCAAATAACTATGAAATGATCATCAGCAAATTTATACTATGTTTTAATAAATTTTACTTTTTTCATTAGTGTCAAAGTGAACTACAGAGGGTTTACAGATTCATATGTAAGGCAGTAAGTACATTTCTTGTTCAACTATTACCTCCTCCCTCGTTTTCCCCCTCTTCCCCCATCCCACTTTCCCTCTCCCACCATGATGTACAGTTGGTTTACACCAAATAGTTTGGTAAGTATTGCTTTTGGAATGGCTTGTCTTTTTATCCTTTATTTCTCGATTTTGAGATTCCTTTTCCCTTCCCTAGTTCTAACACCCATATATACAGTATCCAGGGTACCCAGATGAGATACAGTGATAGTGGGGGTACAAACACAGGAAGGGAATACAAGAGAAACATCACAAAACCATCAAACAAACAAACAGACATAAAAAACAAAAGGTACGGTTTAACATGGTATGTTGAAAATAATTACCACAAGGATATAACACTTGTTTCTGTAACTAGGAGTTCATTTCACTTAGCATCATCTTATGTGTGCATATGGGTATAGCTATTGGGCTTTTTTGTTCTGCTATGACTAGCCTAATCAGGTACTAGCAATTCCCTATGAGGGACACCATAGGGTTTATGTTTCTTTGGGTCTGGGTCACCTCACTTAGTGTGATTTTTCCAAGTGCTTCCATTTCTTTACGAATGGGGCAGTATCATTCCTTCTGATAGAGACATAGAATTCCATTGTGTATATATGTACCACCTTTTCCTGATACACTCATCTAATGAGGGGCATCTGGGTTGGTTCCATTTTAGCAATGACAAGTTGTGCTGCAATGAAAAGCTCGACAAGTGGGAGTGTATCAATCTGTAGAGCTTCTGCAGGGAAAGTACATAGCTTGCATGATACACAGGAAGCCCACAGATTAGGAGAAGATCTTTACCAGCCATACAATGGACAAAGGCATGATATCTAAAATATACGCAGAACTCAAAAAGTTAATTTCCCCCAAACAAATACTCAAAGAACCAACAGCCCCCTTAACAAATTGTCTAAAGAACTAAAAAGAGACTTCTCTGAAGAGGAAATGATAATGGTCAAGAGACACATGAACAAATGCTCTACATCACTGGCCATAAAAGAAATGCAAATCAAAACAACATTAAGATTTCACCTCACTTCAGTAAGAATGTCCATTATCAGGAAATCTAATAATAACAAATGCTGGAAAAGATGTGGCCCAAAAGTCACTCTACTGCATTGTTGGTGGGAATGCAAACTTGTTCAACCCCTCTGGAAAGCAATGTGGAGGTTCCAAAGAAGGCTAAACATAGAGCTCCCCTACAACCCAGCAGCAGTCCCACTTTTGGACATCCATCCAAAAGAACACAAGCAAGGCCACACTAAAGCCACCAACACAAATTTATACTTTTTAAAACAAACAAATTGTTCTCTAGTAACAATAGAATCTGTTTAGAAATAAAAATCTGAAAGATAGTAGGAAAATCCTCAAGCACTTAATAATGAAACAAAATATAAGCAATCAATTTGTAAAATAAGAATTCTTAGGTGAAAATGTTAAAAAGAATTATGAAAGGAATATAAAAAATAAAACCTAAAATATTCATATTGTAAATGTTTTAAAAAACAATAAATGTATTGTACTAGATGTGTATGTTCAGAAAGGGGAAAGGTTTCAAATATATACTTTCATCTGTCCTCAAGAATTTAGAAGATGGCCTAGTGCAGGTTGCTTATACCTGTAATTGTAGCTACTAAGAAGGCTGAGATCAGAGGAACAACATTTGAAGCCACCTTAGGCAGGAAACTCCGTAAGACCCTTAGTTCCAATTAATCATTAAAAACCTGGAAGTGGAGCAAACTCTAATATTATAGAACTTTTAGTAAAGACACATAATTGAGATATCTAAATCCAAATCTAGTTGCCAAGTTCTTATAATTGAAATTTTTTGTTTTATTTTTAATCTTTTTTTAAGATAAAGAAAATAAAGCTACAGACATGGAAAAACATTTGCAGCCTCATATCTGACCTAAACTGGTACCAAAATATAATTTTTAAAACCTTTCCTCAACATAAAAATTTCTATCAAAACATGAGAACAATACATAATAAATATTTTATTGAAAAGGCTATGAAAAGGCAAATAAGCACATTTAATAAATTTCAGCATTATTAAACATGAAATAAAAACAGGTTAAAAGCAATCTGATATGCTAAAGACATGGCTTAAGTGGTAAAATGCCAGCTTAGCAAGCATAATGTCTTGAGTTCAGTCTCTAAAACTACTGTATAACAGACAAGATACCAGCAATATATCACTGAAATGGTCAAATTTGTAAGTTGTGTGAATAGCAATTGCTAGTGAACATGAAGAGACTTGATTGATCATACAAATAATGATACTTGTTGATAGAAAGTGACTGAATTGTTCCACGAAAGCAACCTTTATTGAAGAATTTATCCACAGGACGTGGCATGGTATTGGGATTTGGCAGAAGTCTGAGTAGGTAGAGGTTTGCTGTAAGAATTTGTTCATTTGAGGTTCACTTTTGAAGGACATGTCTTGTCCCCAAACATTTTCAACTTCCTGAGAAGCAGAGAGTGAGCTATTGTGCTCTTCCACATGCTTGTCTCAAACCCACCAGAAAAGGGGATCATCTGATCACAGATTGAAACCTCTAGAATTCTGTAAAATTCTGAGCCATTGTAAATATTTCCTCTTTGATTCAATTGTTTTCCTCATGTGTTTAGCACAGCCAATGAGAATTCTAGTTAACACACTATTAATATTAAATGACACCATTACTGGGGGTAGGGGGGAATTTTTTCTATAAAATAATTCAACTGTCATTTGACCTGGAAAATACATTTCTAGTACACTGAAAACTTATGCTCACATGAACACTATATGCACATGGTTATAGCTTCATTTTAATATATCTCCAAGTTGGAAACAATTTATTTGTGCTTTCATAAGTGAATCATTAAATAATGTGTGATTTATATCATTTGGATTTCTCTGTAATAAAAAAAACAAGCTATCAATATGTATAAAAGCAAATAATGACATATGTAAAAACCTGCATGCCTCTCAAGAGATTTGTTAAGTGAACAGTCATTTTCCCAAAAGTCACATATATTGGATTCCTTTAACAAAACCATCCTGAGATAACAAAACCATGAACCAAAAAAGTAGATTAATATTACTGAAAATTAAAAAGTGTGAAAGGAAGACAAATAGGTATGGTTATTTAAAGGCAGCAGAAAAACGCTTATGATCACTGAAATAGTTAATTATGTTCATTAATTTGAATATGTACATTATGTAATTATGCACATTAATTTGTTTTTCACTAATTCCCCACTTTAGTGAGAAATTGAGATAATAGTCTATGTGACTTCTTCATATTTTGTGTGAATCTACAACTACATCAACAAAAACTATTAAGCACTTAGTAGACATTTAAAGTGAGATTACATGCAATTAAACACAAGAAATACAGATGGACATTTTTAGTTAAGTTAAAGATAAATTGTCATCTTTACAAATGTGGTTTGAAATGCTTGCATTGGAGGTAAAAAAGGATAAAAATGCAAAATACCTTTATTCATGTTGATAAATATGAAATGTAAATTATAAACATATCAAATAAATTATGCATGAGAACAGAAGTTTTTTCATTGACCTTCTAATTTGTATTTTATTGCTAAAAATCTGCCCAAACTGCAACATGCTTATGCTTTTAAAACTATTACTCACACAGAGTGGCCAGTAAATATTTTCTGAACATTTTTTTGTAGTGTAACAATGCTTAAGAGTCCATCAGTAAATTCTAATCAATATTATAATATGTTTATCATCCAATTACAACTTATATACATACATGAATAGCGAAAGCATGACGAAAGCTCAGAACGTTTTTCTTGAACATCAAGAATCAGCCAAGGCTCACATCTGTGGTATTTAGTTTTCCTGTCATCTACATAAATGACTGCTTTATGTGTTATAATTATTATCAACATTTTTCCTGGAAACAGTTAATCCATTAATGAATGTGAATTTGGAATCGAGTCAATGGAAATATCAGATAGAAACAAAGGAGTGATTTGCATTTTTTGCGAGTAACTCACACTTGTAAACCCTGCTGTGTGATTGTCTTTATTTAATCTGTTTAATTTTTTAAAGCCACCAGTTATCTTGAAAACATAAATAAGCCTCTTTTTCAAGGATGGAAAACTGTATCTTACTATTGAGGTACATAATGCACTTAGGTTGATAACAGTGTGGAATAAAGGAAAAAAATAAAGATATTTTGAGCCTTGTTCTTACAGGATGCATTCCTGTTTCTTTAACTGTCTTTATATAAATGGACACAAGGAAACAGCACTGTCCAAATTGCAAGGAGGACTCCAATAGGAGGACAGAGTTAGGAATTAACATGGGAAGAGGTGCTGGAACAAGGTGCAGTGAAGTCATGAGCTGGCAAAGAAATCAGAACAAAATGAGCGTAGGTAGGAGTAATATGACCCTGGCACAAGCAGACATTACTGGATGTTGCATTTGGTACTTAGGTTATGTTCAGATAGCTGTGTGTGATTTTTTTTTAATCAAGAGAACAAGTTTCCACCACAATGGATATGTGAGAGGTGAGAAACAGATTTCCAGGCTTCCATCCACATTCTTCCTTAAAATTCACTATGCAGAAATTGCAACCAAAAAAAAGCCTAAAATATAAGGTAGGGTACAAAACAACCATATGGCTTAATTCTGTTTTCCAGTACCACAGAATTGGATCTCTTTACAAATTTTTCCTTCAGTGACATAGGATATGGTTGTCACATGTATATTTTCTAGATGGATGCTTTATGTTTCTTAAAATGATGTTCATTTTGTGTATGTGTGTGTGTGTGTGTGTGTTACATTCATCATAATCCAACATAAAAATTAGGCTCACTTTTTCAGTGGTGTTAAGTGTACATTTTCCCCCAATGATTATTTATCTTTACTAGCTTTTACATAAACAGACACAAAATAAATAAGTCAGTTCTCAAAGCTAGAAATTCCACAGAGCCTGAGATTCAGTATGGAGCTGGGCAAGAAGTGATGCATCCCAGAGAGGATTATGTTAGATGCCAATACCTCTCTCTGTCTGTTTCTGTCTCTCCCCCTCTCACTGATTCACTAATAATAGTTTCAGAGTAAATTTCTAGCTTCTAGCAAGGCATATAAATCTGAATGTTGCTTTAATATTTCTTGACTCTCACTCTGATGTAAATTCAGGATACTATAATGAAAAGAGCTCACACAATAAATACCATGATTACATAGTGACTGTATGCCAAGAGCACATCTAATTATTATATTACTCTTCACTCTTAATATCGTTTAGAGATAGCTATCATTATCAGTCCTATTTCTTTCATGAGTAAATGGAAATGGTCAAAAGCAATAGAGGAAATAGTTTACCATGATTATGGACTAGTATTTTTATTGACATTACTGGAGGTTGAACTCAAGTCCTAATGCTCCAGCTCTTTTAGCTTTAGTTTGTTTTTAGAGAGGTTTTCAGGCTTTATTGTGCTGGCCTTGGATCATACTCTTCCTACCTCCACTTCTTGAAAATTTAGGACAGATGTATACCTCCACGCCCATCAGACAGGTTGTTTGTTTATTTAATGGAAAATGTTGCTTTGTATTATTTACTCGGTAAATTCCTTTTTCCAAGTTAACAAGTATCCTTCTCATGTTCTTCTATATTGCTTGGGATTCATTGTGGCTAATATTTAGAAGAACAAGTAAATTCTGAAGTCTCAGAATGCCAAACAATGAGATTGTTTGAAAGAGGTATATTGACAGGAGAAGAGAAATAATAACAGGCTGATACATAAAGAAAGTTTCCAGCTATTTCCTTAAATTAATCTCAGACTTTCTCTGGTATTTGCTAAGAAAGGGAGTTTAATTTTTTTCCTTCACTTTTTAGAAAAGAAAATGCAATTTTGAGACAGGGAAGTTATATTAGGCACTCAGCAGAAAGAAGAAAGGACATTCTTGTATTAAGTACATAAGGTGTATTTATATTAAGTAATACTGGTCACATGTCTTGAAGAAAGGATATAATATCCATCTCAACAAACAAATCAAGGTTATACGCCTTATTTATTTATTTTTTGGCACTCAGATCTCTTAAACAGATGGGATGTGTCTCTCAGGGGCATGCCTGAGATCTCACCTCATACCTTGATTCAGAGGTACTAGAGCTTTGGAGACTTTTTTATGCCCAGAAGTGAAGAGGTCAAGGATGTATGGAAAGGAGGCTCAACACACAAGACCCCAGTGTTTCACCTTGCAGGAAGGCAGAATTCACACTTATCTAGCATTTTGTGATCACCCAGAAGCTGGTTGATGTCATCATGCAAATGCTCCGGTTGACTTGAGCTGGGGGATAAGCCCCACATGGTTTCAGTTGATATGTTATTCATGACATCTTGACATCTGGGAAGCTGTTGGTACTGTGGCGTGGTTGCATCACTTATCCTATGGCAGTAGCTCCTTCCCTTCTTTCTGAGGTAAGGGAGCACAGTGATGCTGATGAAATGGAAAAACCTTTACTGATTTTTATGTTTGGGGGATGCATATGCTTTACACTATTGGACTTGAGGGTATGCTGATTGTGCAAAACCTAATGTCTTCCTTATTAAATATAAACATGTATAGGTAATACCTTAGGTAAGAAGAAATGTTTATTGCCCTCTGTTATGTGTGATGTCTTGATTTGGGTGTAAACATTATCAAATGGACCTCAAATTATCTAATTAGATTGGCCCCCAAATTACCAAGTTAGAATGAGATAAGATTTCTTTTCACAACAAAATTCTATACACAAACTCTGTCGAATACTTTTTAATATTTTTAGATTGTTTCCAGAAAGACAAGTTTGTTTTCTGTTTCATGAATTTTCTACTCATGACAATTTTTTATATCTTCATGTCCATTTAAATGTTAACTTATTCTTTTAGCTTTAAAATGAAGCACATCAAATTTGGAAGGCCTTATTTGGAAAATTTTTCATTTTTAGTTCTTTATTAGTTATTTCTACTAGTTCTGGAACATTATAACAATACAAGAAAGCATATTGCTACAATTCTGCCCTGTAAACACACTTAAGATTCTGTTTTTTCTTTTTTTCTTTATCTAAGTCACGGCTTTTAACAAGATTATTCATGCTGTTCTAATACCTTTCTTTACCATTAGAACTAATTTATCTACAGTTTGGAATGTCTCAACTCAGTATCTTCATGCAATTAAAAAGTAATCATTTCTTTGCTCATATTTTCAAATCAAACATTTGGATAAATGCAAAGAAATAAATGTTAGAATTTATTTTTAATAAAACCAATAAATTACTCAATTTCAAATTCATTTTCAATACCAAAATCCTGTAGTAAATACAAATATGAAGTGCAGGTCTTAGCTTGAATTACCTCTATGTTTATAGGGGTTTCGTTTATCCACCAGACTGTGGCTAAATGACATGAGAGGAACCATCCCTTATATTATTGGGCAGTGCTTAGACATCTGTTACCATACCCAGTAGACAATAAAATAAAATGAAAATACAGTCAGCTTTTTACTGAGTGTAGAAAATCACTTCAAGTTCGTAAATAGTGTATGTGACCATGGTGATGGTGGCTATGGCACTGGTTTTTGCTTAGGCAAATGGTTTCCTATGCATATTCCAATGACATTTTGCTTCCTAGGAGTTTGGGGCTATTCTTTGAAATGCTTCCTTGAGTTCAAGGAGTTTAACCTATTCCAGCTACAAATGTTTTCTTTCAGTAACCATACTTTTCTGAATTTCTGATTTCCATTCCTCTCTTTCTTGTTCCCTCCCTCCCTCTCTCCATCCCTTTCTCTGTTTTCCCTGGGTTTGACAATTTTTAAAAATAGCCTAATAAAAATCATACCAACTAACGCTTACTATATGAATAGTTATAACAAACTTCTATGTCCTTTCTAGAATCCAATAAAAATCATGTTTCTATTTCCCTGGTAATTTCAGAAAGGAAATGAAAGATGGACCTTTTGTTAACTAAGATAACATGAAGAGAGATATTTTTTATCAGTTAAGGCTGTGGTGGGAAAGACAACAATTGGATATCCTTCCTTCCTTCCTTCCTTCCTTCCCTCCCTCCCTTCCTCTTCCTTCCTTCCTTCTTTCTTTTTTTCTTTCTTTCTTCTTTCTTTCTTTCTTTCTTTTTCTTTCTTATTTCCTTCCTTCCTTCCTTCCTTCCTTCTTTCCTTCCTTCCTTCCTTCTTTTCTTCCTTCCTTCCTTCTTTCCTTCCTTTCTTCTTTCCTCCATTCTTTCTTGCTAGCACTGGAGAGTGAACTCAGGGCCTCATGCTCTCTCTTTCTCTATTCAATATTGATGCTCTACTTGAGCTTCTATTGCTGGCATTTCACATGTTAAGTGGAGAAAAGTATTTTAAATATTTGTTTTCTTATGCTGACTGAACTGTACTGTCTTTAGATCTCAGCCTTTAAGTAGTAATGGTTATAGGCATAAGCCAGCATTCAGCAATGTTTAACTTTTAAATCGGATTATTTAAGTTTGAGTAGGAAACACCGAGCAGAAAATGCTTGTGCTTGTGCACAAATCATTCTATGTCAATAAATACACCTTCTTTCCCCAAGAAAAAGAAGTTTCTGTTGGAAGTTTGAACATAAGACAGTTTCTACCTATTCTAACCTGCTAGGGCTTTAATGACAATATATCCTCAAATAAGTAGCTTACCAATAGAAATGTATTTTCCATACATATGCGGACAGGAAGTCCGGGATCAGAGTGCTGTCATGAGTTTTATTTCTCCTTGTCTTGTAGGGGATAGCCTTTTCACTGTGTCCTCACATCCCATTTTCTTGGTGGATTTGTACCTTGCTTTCTCCCTTGGGTTGATATAAATACCAACTGAATTAAGGACTCTTTATCCTTCTTTATCCTTAATTATACCTTTTTAAACTACATTATTTGTAATGGGAATAGGAAAACTTAAAAAGTGTACAAATTAATCAGGGAAAATGATGAATAGGGGCAATTTGATGTATTCATTGAATTATGTTGAAATTAGGTAACACATATCTATTTTCTTGAACATTATATATTATTTCTTTACTGGTAAAATACTTCTGAATCCTTTCATCTTGTTTGAATGAGACAGTATATCACAGTTATCTACAGTCACCCTATTTACCATGGCATGTAAGAACTTCTTGCTCCTGTACTTAGGACCCCTTGGTCATCCCTACCTCATCCCTCTAGACCCCTCTCCTTCCTCAGGCTCTGCTAAATACAATTCTCCTCCCTATTTCTATGAATTCAATAGTTTTACAGTCCACATATAAGCAAAATGGTGTGGCACTTCTTTTCCTATATCTGGTTTATGTCAACTACCACTCCAATTCCATCCATGTTTCCTACTTCTAGAAAATGAGAGTAGTTACATTATGCAGAGTGCCAAATGAGTTGTATACTAAAACATACTTTGAAAAGCTATATTTTGGATAAGTAGCTAAAATATTCTTGCATATTTTTCTTGAAAAAATATGATAGGTATTTCAAAATTGTCAGTCACCAATCAAATTACACATACACACAAATTTCCTATTTTTGTTCTTTTTATTTCTTTTTTAGATAAACTAGGATGGTTGATCTGGAACAGTTTGAGGTAACAACTGGTTTGTAAATGAGTCTTCCATTTGTCTTTCTGATGTGAAAATATGTAAATTATTATTTATACATTTTAAGTGTTTATATCCCAAATCATATTCTCCTAAGATTTGGCCTGGAGAGCATACTTTATAAAATAATAAATAATACACATTATTCATTATTCATCTTCTAAAATTCAGTTTTAGAAGACTTCATATTAAAATTTAAATATCATTCTCTAAAGTTCAGGAAAATGAGTGCAGTTGTGTATATTTCAATAATGAATATTAGTGATGTCTGCTGTCAAACACATTCTCAATTACTAGACACCATCCCTCTGTGCCAGTTCCTGTGGTTTTATAACTTTTCAGATTCTCACCCTTTTTATTTACTCAGAAATTTGGTCCCATAATTTTGAGTACATGACCACTACTTTAGGTTCCTTCTATACTGTGTGACATGAAAGAATCAAATAAAGCAAGTTTCAAGGAAATGTATAACTGCAAAGTTATCTGAAGGCACATAAGAAAGAGGACAGACACTCAAAGTGATTTTACAGAATGCTGAGTATGTTTTTGTCTTTCTTAGGCTGTGCTTTCTTCTAACTTTAGTCTCAGTTTAAATATTTAATCAAAACTGCTAGTTCATGTAGACATTTTAGGTGAATGAATTTTGCTTTTTTATAAATTAGCCTTCTTGGATTATTCTATAATATGTACATACAGCATTGCATTGTATCTCATAAATATATCAATTTTTGTTTGTTAATTAAAAACAATATATACATTTTTGAAGTTTGAAGATTGGGGCTCCTGCTTGGAGATTTCCATTAGGTTTTTTTTAATTATTAAATTTTATTGATAAGGTGATGTGCAGAGAGGGTATAGTTACATAATAAGGTAGTGAGTACATTTCTAGACATATTTGATACACACTCCTTCATTTTTCTTTCCCCTCCCCAGTTCAGATAAGCATACATATCCAGTGTACCAGAATCATATACAGTGACCACAGGGGGTACTTCAAAAGAAATTCACCTAGTACATTAAACATTGACAACAGTAAAATCCTCCTGTTTCCATCTCTTGGAGTTCATTTTGCTTAGCCTCATCTTATATAATCATATGTATGTAGCTGTTGAGACCTTTTTATGTGTATTTAGTAATTGGTTTTAGAGAGATGATGTAAAGTCGCTGACCAAAATATGTAGAAATACCATTTGAAAAGAAGTTTGTTGCTTTATAGACATGATCTCTACTGTTCTCCCCTCCCCCTCCAACAACCACATATCAGGGAGACCATGCACCTTTTTCCTCTGTGCGCTAGGCTTGTCTCGCTCAATATTATTCGTTTAGGATCTGACCATTTCCCTGTGAATGCCATTATTTTATCATTTCTTTTTTTTCCATTAAGGTTACCTTTATTTTAAGTACACATTAAACAAGAGATTGATTATCTAAAATCAATGTACCACTTTTGAAAGAGACATTCTAAAATAACTGATTTCAATGACAAATTTAAAATTTACTGAGTAGTCTGATTTCTAAGTTTATCTTGCTTTTAATTTCATTAAACATATTGACTATTTTTTCAGTAGGCAGACAATTATGTTTACCTTAGAGACAATATTTTTGTTGATTATTCAGTAGAATTCATTGTTACCTAATATGCACAGAATGGACTTTTCTATGAAATTATGTAGGATGTCATGTTATCTTCTCCATATTAATAACCTAATTGTATTTTCATATGTGCAAGTACACTTTATGAACAATATTCTTTGTTAGATCTCGCTACTCCAGTTGCTGCTAGTTGTTCCATTAGGTTTTAGTGACCCTTAGTATTCACATATCACTGGAACAATGTGGACTGATGTTGGCTGTGCATTTAGCTATTCAGAGATGGAATAAATCACAGTCACTTACTGAACTCTCATTTCCTGGAATTCTTAACTCTTACTTAATAATAGTAATGTTCCTTTTCCAAAAGTGGCATAACTCCATGACAAATAAAAGTAGTAATATTTTATTTTTCCTTAATATATGTTTATGCAATAGTTACTGAAATTACACATTTTTATCGGGTAGTTCAAACTATTTGGTCAAAAACACTTTTTTTCCTTTGGTTTTTTTTTTAATTTTATTTATTTATTAATTGAACACAAATTTTTTGACAAGGTGTTGTGCAAAAAGTGTACAGTTATATAGTAGGGCAGTGTGTACATTTCTTGAGATATTTTATGCCCTGTTTTTCTATCCCTTCTCTAGGTCAGGTAGACATATATACAATATACAATGAATCAAGAACATATACAGTAGCCACGTGGCCCCAAGAAAGTTCGCCTAGGGCTTTAAATGTAATGTCGATATTAGACCATATGTCGACAGTAGTCTTATATGAACGTACCTAGCTTTTGAGCTATTGTATTCCCCTGAGAGGTCAATTTTTTACCTTTATATGTTGAGTAATTGTTTGGTTTTAGTTACATACTGTTGGGTCGCTGCCCCAAACCTGTGGGGAATACTATTTGACAAGCAGTTTTTGTTTCACAGACTTGGTCTCTACTCTCTCTCTGTCTCCCTTTGTTAACAGTCATATATCAGGGAGATCATACCCCTTTGTTTTCTGTGTTCTAGGCTTGTCTCACTCAACATTATTTGTTCGAGTTCTGACCATTTCCCTGTGAATAACAATATTTCACCATTCCTAATCGCTATGTAGTATTCCATTGTGTATAAGTAACATATTTTTTGGATCCATTCGTCTGTGGAGGGGCATCTGGGCTGTTTCCATAGTTTGGCTATTGTGAATTATGCGGCGATAAACATGGAAGTACAAATGTCTTTTTGATATCTTGGGGTTTGCTGTTTAGGATAGATGCCTAGGAGTGGTATGGCTGGGTCATAGGGTAGGTCTATATTGAGCTTTTTGAGAAACCTCCATACTGTTCTCCAAAGTGGTTGTACTAATTTGCACTCCCACCAACAATGGAGAAGGGTTCCTCTTTCCCTGTACCCCCTCCAGCATTTGTTGTTGCCTGAGTTCAGACTATAGGCCATTCTAACTGGGGTGAGGTGGTATCTCAGGGTTGTTTTTATTTGCATTTCCTTTACTACCAGGGATGTTGAGCATTTCCTCATGTGTTTCTTTGCCATTTGTATATCTTCTCTTGTGAAGTCCCTCTTTAGCTCCTTTGCCCATTTCCTAATAGGTTTATTGGGCTTGGAGGGGCTTAGTTTTTTGAGTTCTCTGTAGATGACAGATATCAGGCCTTTGTTGCTGTGCTGGTAAATATCCTTTCCCATATGGTTGGCTGTCTTTCCATTTTGGTAGCTATGTCCTTAGCTGTGCAGAAACTTTGTAATTTTTAGTAGTACCATTTGTCGAGTCTTTCCCCTATTTGTTGTGCCCCTGGGACTATATTCAGGAAGTTCCTTCCTGTGCCTATAAGTTCTAGCATCTTTCCTATTCTGTCCTTCAGTAGTTTCAAGGATTCAGGTCTGATATTGAGGTCCGTGATCCATTTTGAGTTGATCTTGGTACATGTTGATAGGCTTGGGTCTACTTTGAGTTTCCTGCATATGGCTGCCCAGTTCTCCCAGCACCATTAGTTGAAGAGGCTATGTTGATTCCATTGTATGTCTTTAGCTCCTTTGTTGAATATCAGCTGGCTGTAAGAGTGCGGTTTTATTTCTGGATCTTCAATTCTAATCCATTGGTCTTCCAATCTGTTTTTATACCAATACCATGCTGTTTTTGTTATGATGGCCTGGTATAGAGCTAGAAGTCTGGTATTGTGATACCTCCTTCACTGCTTTTTTTTTTTTGCCTAGAATTGCTTTGGATATTCTGAGTTTTTTGCTGTTCCTTATGAATTTATGGGTTGGTTTCTCTATTTCAGTGAAGAATGTGGCTGGGATTTTCATAGGGATTGCATTGAATTTGTATAACAATTTGTGCAATATGGTCATTTTCACTATACTGATTCTGCCCACCCATGAGCATTGGAGGTCTTTCCATCTCCTTGTGTCTTCTTTGATTTCCCTTATTAGATTTTTATAGTTTTCATTAAATAGGTCTGTCACATCCTTGGTTAAGTTGATCCCTAGTTACTTTATTCTTTTTTTGGCTACTGTAAATGGAATTGTTTCCATAATTTCCTTTTCTGTTTGTATATTGCTGTTGTACAGAAAAGCTGCTGACTTTTGTGGATTGATTTTGTATCCTGCTACTTTGCCAAATTGGTTTATTAGGTGTAGGAGTTTGGGTACTGAGTTTTTTGGGTCCTTCAGATATAAGATCATGTCTGCGAATAGGGATTACTTGATTTCTTCCTTGCCGATGTGGATCCCTTTGATGTCCTCCTCTTGCCTTATTGCTATGGCTAGGGATTCCAGCACTATGTTGAACAGAAGTGGGGAGAGTGTGGGCATCCTTGTCTTGTTCCTGAGTTTAGGGGGAATGATTTAAGTTTCTCTCCATTTAATATGATATTAGCAGTTGGTCTGTTGTATATGGCTTTTATTGTTTTGAGGAATGTTGCATCTATTCCTGTTCTCTCCAAAGCTTTTAATAGGTATGGATGTTGTATTTTGTCAAAGGCTTTTTGGGCATCGACTGAGATAACAATGTAATTCTTAATTTTAGATCTGTTTATGTGGTAAATTACGTTGATTGATTTACGGATGTTGAACCATCCTTGTGACTGTGGGATGAAGCCTACTTGGTCATGATGTATGATTTTCTTGATCAGTTTCTGGATCCCGTTAGCTAATATTTTATTAAGGAGTTTTGCGTCTGTGTTCATTAGTGATATTGGTCTGTAGTTCCTTTTTTTGTTGGGTCTTTGCCTGGTTTGGGAATGAGTATGATATTAGCTTCGTAGAATGAGTTTGGGATTTCTCCCTCTGTTTCTATTTTGCGGAAGAGTTTGAGGAGTATTGGTATTAGCTCCTCACTATAGGTTTTGTAGAATTCGTTGGTGAATCCATCTGCGCCTGGGCTTTTCTTTGTTGGGAGGTTCTTGATTACCCCCTGTATCACTTTAAGTTATTGGTTTATTTAGTTGATTTATTTCTTCTTGGTTCAGTTTGGGCAGTTTATACTTCTCTAAGAATTGATCCATTTCTGTAAAATTATTGTTTTTTGCTGAGTAGAGGTTTTGGAAATAGCTCCTTATGATTGTTTGAATATCGTGTGTACTTATTGTAATTTTTCCGGTGGAGTCTTTGATTTTACGTATGAGTCTCTTCTCTTCTTTTTTTTGTAAGTCCTACGAGGTGTCTGTCAATTTTGTTTATTTTCTCAAAGAACCAGCTTTTAGTCTTATTTATTTGTTGAATGGTCTTTCTATTTTCAATCAGATTTATCTCTTCTTTAATCTTTGTGATCTCTCCCCTCCTAGTCGTTTTAGATTTTGTCATTTCTAGTTTCTCCAGTTGTTTTAGTTTCATCGTGAGGTTATTCACCTGCTCTGCTTCCATTCTTTTAATGTGAGTGCTGACTGCCTTTGCTGTGTCCCATAGGTTTCTTTGTAATGTGTTTTTATTGTCATTGTAGCTTATGAATTCGTTGCTTTCATCTTTAATTTGGTCTGTGGCCCAAGTGTTGGATAGCAGTGTGGGGTTTAGCCTCCAAGAGTGTGTATAGCCTCTGTGGTATCCTTTGTTGTTGAGGGTTACCTTTAATCCACTGTGATCAGATGTAATACATGGGATGAAGTCAATACTTTTGTATTTGCTGAGGTTCTTTGTGTGGGCTATGACGTGGTGTATTTTGGAATATGATCCATGGGCTGCTGAAAAGAAGGTGTATTGGGTCTCTGTAGGGTGGAAGATTCTGTATAGGTCTGTCAGATCCATTTGGGATATGGTGTTACTTAGGTCCTCAGCTCCCTTGCTAATCCTCTGGGTGTTGGATCTGTCTCTTGGAGAGAGTGGGGTATTAAGGTCACCCACTATGATTGTGTTTGCGTCTATCTTGTTCTGTAATTCTGTGAGAATTTGCTTGATATACGTAGGGCCTCTTTTGTTCAGTGAGAATACATTTATCACCGTGATGTCTTGATTCTGGATTTTTCCTTGTATTAATATGTAGTGTCCTTCTTTGTCTTTTTGAGTTGATTTTAATGAAAAGTCCAGCTTGTCTGAGATCAGGATGGTTACACCTGCCATTTTGGTAGATGCGTTTGCTTGGTAGATCTTGCTCCATCCTTTCATTCAGAGCCTGTTTTTGTCTCTTGTTGTAAGGTGGGTCTCTTGTAGGCAGCAGATGTTAACTTTTTTTAAAGTTTTTATTATAAAACTGATGTAAAAAGAGGTTGCAGTTTCATACGTTAGGCATTGGATACATTTCTTGTACTGTTTGTTACCTTGTCCCTCATATCCCCCTACCCCCTCCCCCTTTCCCCCCTGAGGTGTTCAGTTCACTTACACCAAACAGTTTTGCAAGTATTGCTTTTGTAGTTGTTTGTCTTTTTTTTACCTTGTGTCTCTCAATTTTGGTATTCCCTTTCAATTTCCTAGCGCTAATACCAGTATAGACAGTTTCCAATACACTCAGATAAGATTACAGAGATAGTGTAGATACAATCACAAGAAGGTGATACACGAACATCGAAACTACAGATACACATGGGATGTTGAAAGTAGTTACAACTGTGATATAACAATCATTTCCATAAAATGGAGTTCATTTCACTTAGCATCATCTTATGTAATCATAAGGGTATAGCTATTGGGCTCTTGTGATCCTATGCTGTGACTTGCCTAAACCTGTCTGCTCCTCTTTATTGGAGAGTTTATACCATTTATTTTTAAAGAGATCAAGGATAAAGGTGTTTTTTTCTCCTTCCATTTTCTTGTTGTGCTGTCTTTTTCTCTTTTTTTTTCTTGTCTTTAGTGAGCTGTTATTTCTGTTGGACTTTGGCTATTGGAGTTTCTGTCTGTGTATCTTGTACGATCTCTGTTGGGTGGGGCTCCCCTCTTAGAATTCGCTGTAGGGCTGTTTTTTTTATTCACGTACTCCTTTAGCACCTCTTTGGTGTGGAAAGATCTGGTTTTCCCTTCGAATGTGAACTCCAATTTTGCTGGATATTTGATCCGAGGTTGCATATTGTTAGCCTGAAGTACTTGGATGGTGTTCTTCCACTTACTTCGTGCTTGGTAAGTTTGTGTGGATAGGTCAGCTGTTATTCAAATCCTCTTCCCACTGTAGAAAATTTCTTTCTTTTCTTTGGCTGAATTCAGAATTTGCTCTTTAATCTTGAGATCTGAAGTCTTGAATATTATGTGCCTTGGGGTGGCTTTTCTTGGGTCTGGCCTGCCAGGTGTCCTATAGGCTTTGGTTACCTGGATGGGGTCCCTTGTGAGATTGGGGAAGTTTTCTGCAATAACTTTATTGAGAACATGTTTAAGCCCTCTGCTCTGGTATTCGCCTCCTTCTTCTATTCCAATTATGCGCAGATTATATCTCTTGTCTTGGTCCATTATTTCCTGGATTAGTCTGCCCTGAAGCTTCACCGTTTCTTGGAGTGTGGTCATTTTCTGGTTGTTGTCGGGTGCTTCATTGTCCAGGCAAGAGATTCTGGATTCCATATGGTTAAGTCTTTGTATTGTGGATTCAACTGCGGAGTTTATGAATGTCAGAGAGCTATTTATGGTTGTCAGATCAGCTCTGATCGCGGAAATTTCTTCCTTAAAGAGTTGTATTTTTTTTTTTTTTTTTTTTTTTTTGGCCAGTCCTGGGCCTTGGACTCAGGGCCTGAGCACTGTCCCTGGCTTCTTCCCGCTCAAGGCTAGCACTCTGCCACTTGAGCCACAGCGCCGCTTCTGGCCGTTTTCTGTATATGTGGTGCTGGGGAATCGAACCTAGGGCCTCGTGTATCCGAGGCAGGCACTCTTGCCACTAGGCTATATCCCCAGCCCCCTAAAGAGTTGTATTTTAAATCTATTTTTTCATGCATTTCAATTCTCAGGATGTTAAGATCTTCTTTAAAGGAGGCTTGCATTGTATCCATTTTTGCTTCCATTCCTTTCTTGGCTTCCTGGGTGTCCTTCAAGATTTCCCCTCTAAACTCCTGGAATTGTTTTCTGATTTCATTTCTGACGCTTTCCATTATTCCTGTTAACATGGCCTTATTTGCTTTTTTATTCTCCATCTCCTCTTCAGTCGTGCTGCTTTTTGGAGCTGGCGAGTTGGCTTGCTCTTTGATGAACTGTGTTATGTTTCTTTGTAATTTGCCCATCTGGAGATCTATGGATAGCTTCTCAGGTTTGGTTTATAGCTCTGCCCTCCCTCCTGTGTAGGCGCGTCTACCAGAGGAGGTGCTGCTGCTGTGGCCCCACCCACCTATGCTGGTAGGCCTACCAGTGCGGGCGCTGTCGCTGGGGGCCCGCCCACCTGTGCGCTGTGTGCTGTGCGCCTGCCACAACAGGCACTGGCACTGTGGCCCCGTCCACTTTAGCGGGGTATGCCTCCCAGTGTGAGCCCGGGTTGTTGGGTTGTGTTTGCACCTTCCCACTTGTCCGTTGTGGGGGCGGTATGTGTGGGGCCCAGTGGGATCGACTGTCTGTGCGCAGGTTAGTGCCCTCAGACCTTGCCTCCGCTGCGAGGGGCGGGGGGCGTGATCAGGCCCAGGTGTCCCTGCTGTGCTGGTATTGCCCACCAGCACCTGTGATTTTTGTTGTAAGAATCCGCCAGGTCCAGGCACCTTGGGTGGGGATTGCACTGCCGGCTGTCCCCTGGCCCCTGTTGGGAAGGGGGCAGGGCCAATTTGGCCAGTTCAGGATCCTGTGTGGCCTTGGGGCTGCTCCACCCTTCCCCTGCTAAACTGACTTCCCAGCGCCTGATGGGAGCTTCCTGCCTGATTTGGGCGTTCTTTGTTCCCTCAGGGTGGGGAGGGGGATGGAGGGAGATCTAGCTTCTTTGTAGGGTTTGGGTCTCTGATAGCTGGTCTCCCGTTGGGTGAGGGGGGAATGGGGGACTCACTGATCCTGGATTGTGTGTGTGTCCCGCACAGCCATTGGTCCTTCATAGGGTGGCAAAGTGTTGTGGTGGCATTCCCGGCTCCCCCCTCTGCCACGCTGTGTTCCCCAGCTGCGGTCCGTCCAATCCCAGTGTGGACCCGAACTTCTCAATCCCGCCATCGTATGTCTTGGTCCGCACCCTCCCTAGTGACCATGGGTTCTCCTGCTTTCTGGATTCTGCGCTCCTGGCAGCCTGTCTGCCGATCGCCGGGTTCCCCTTTCCCAGCCTGGCCCTGTTCGGGCCAGGGTTGGCTGGTGGGGGGAGGGTGCCCCGGAGATTCTCCGGCTCCGTGTAGGTTTTTGGCTCTTCTTTTTTACTCCTTTGTGTTTTCCTACGTATCTCCACTGCTTCTGGCTGCTGGTTTTGCTGGGTTCTTGTGGGGTGTTGGGTGTTGGAGTTCCCAGCTCGTTATTCAGTTGGAGCGAGTTGGGGTGCCTCCCTACTGTGTCGGAGCTATCTTTTCCTCCTTTGTTTTTTTAAAATAGTACTTAGGTTTAATTTCACAGACTTCAGCTTGTTAGACTGGTGCTCTGCTATTTGATTCATCCTGTAGCCTTTCCTCATTTATTTATTTTATGGATAAAGTCTTTCATGTTTATTCCAGAGTAGACAACCCCTATCTTTCTATCTCTGTCTCCCAAGAAGGTGGCATTGCAGCAACATATAACCTCACTCACCCCAGAATTACATTTTGTACAAATTAAAAACTGACAACTTATCTCAATAAGTGGATGTGAGTAAGGCGGGCCCCTTCAATGAAAACCCCACTTGGAGAATACACTTTGGAAAGAGTGTCAACAATACATTTGATCATGGCAATGTTCTTTATATTGATGTGAGAAAGATGCCCTTGTTTGCACTAAAGAATATTCTCTTGTCAACCAATCCCACTATTTCTGATTCTATATCTCACATTTGGTATTCATCACATGATTTAACTTATAAAGATAATAACATGTATTACTCTATTAGGATCTTACCTACCTCTGTACCCAGTGCTTTAAGCTGGCTTCTTGCTTGTTTGGCCACCACTTTACCACTTGAGCCAAATCTTCACCTGTTGTTTTTTTTTTACAGTTTTTTTTTTTTCAAATTTTTATTATCAAACTGATGTACAGAGAGGTTACAGTTTTATATGTTAGGCATTGGATACATTTCTTGTACTGTTTTTTTGCTGAGTTTTATTTCCAAAGACTCGGGTGTTCTCTTTGGGAACCATTTACATTTCATTTTCTTCTGGAATTGTCTCTACCAGTTAAATTGTCTTTGGTTCCAAGGAAACTTGTCATCTGTTGTTGTTGATTTTTGTAATACAGTGTTGTTATAAAAGTGATGTACAGGGGCTGGGGATTTAGCTTAGTGGAAGAGCACCTGCCTGTAGAGCACAAGGCCCAGAGTTCAGTCCTCAGCTCTGGAAAAAAAGAAGTGATTTTCAGAGGGGTTACAGTTACATAAGTCAGGTAATGAATAAATTTCTTTTTGAAGTGTTTCTTCTTCTCTTGCCTTTCTCCAATATTTACCCCCCTTACCCACTCCCCCACAAGCTGTATAGTTCATTTTCAACATAGGGTCTAGTACTTCACTGCTGACTTAATGTTTTTATTTGTCTTTTACTATCCAATTTATTTACCTGTAGACTTTCATGCATATTCTAGTGACAACAAATGAGGGAAACCATACAACTTAACGTTTCTTTGAGTCTGGCTTACTTAGCTTAATATATTTTTTTTCATATCTTTTCATTTCCTCATGATGATAAGACATTATTCTTTCTGATGGATCAGTAGAATTCCATTTTGAATATGTACCACATTTTCATGACCTGTTGGATTACTGAGGGACATCCAGATTGATTCCATGTGGTGGCTATGGTAAACAATAATATAGCGAACATTGTTGTCCTGGTAACTTTAGTGTAGGCTTATTTATGGTCTATTGGATAAATGCTCTGGAGTGGGATTGTTGGGTCACATCTCTTGAGGAGCCTCCATACTGCTTTCCAGCATGTTTGAACAAGTTTACATTTTCATTAACTGTGTAGTAGCATTCCTTTTTGGACACATCCCCACCAATTTCTGTTATTGTTAGTTTTCTTGATATTGGTCATTCTAACTGGGATGAGGTGAAATCTCAGTGTTTTTTTTTATTTGCATTTCTTTCATGGCCAAAGATGTTGAACATTTGTTCATGTGTCTACTGGCCATTCTTACTTGTTATGAGAAGTCCCTCTTTAAGAAGAGTGTGAGTGAAATCAGGAAAGCAACTTTGTTTGTAATAGGCTCAAAAATGTAAAATACCTAGGAATTAACTTAACCAAAGGTGTGAAGGGCCTCGCCAATGAAAACTTTAAAAATCTGAAAAAAGATATTAAAGCATATGTAAGGACATGGAAAAGCTTTCCATGCTCTTGGTTGGAAGGATTAACATAATGAAAATGGCAATATATCCCAAATGTATTCAAATTATTTGCAATATCCTTTAAAACTCCAACACCATTCTACAATGATATAGAGAAAACAATAAAAAAATTTATATGGAATAATAAGAGACTCCAAATAGCAAAACCAGTCCTTATCAGGAGGAACAATGCTGGAGGTATATCAATGCCAATCTTCAAATTCTATTATAAATCCAGAGTAATAACAGCCTGATATTGGCACAAGAATAGGTCAAAGGACCAATGGAATAGAATAAAAGACACCGAAATGAACCCATAAGCCAAGAATTATTTTTGATTGATGAGAGTAATGTTCTCAAAGATTGCTATGCCAACAAATCTGAGTCAATGTTAAGAGAGTTTTGATTAAACTAGTTTCTTTTTCTTGTCGTTATTTAGTTGAGAATGTGTGGTTTTCTGTTGAGGTCAATAAGGTCCAGATGATAGTGTTTGTCTTTTTCAATAGGAGAAAGTTGGTTGTAACTAGAGGATTATTTCTAGGGAATTCTTATGGAAAATATCTCTCTGCTTTTAGAAATTAAATTGTTTACATTCTTGATCGATAGAGAAATGATTTTTCCTAACATTTTTTGTTTCCATGGTTAAAAAAAATTGAAGGCAGATGTTGGGAAATTTGACATTAGTGAGAAATTCACAATTTTTAATCCTTTAAATTTTAATCCTTAAATGGATATCCTTCATCTTCATTTTTCTGCTTCTACCTTTCCTTTGTACTCATAAGAATTAGCTGATAAGCTGGGTATTGGTGATTCATATGCCTGTAATTCTACCTACTCAGGCTGTTGAGAGCTGAGGATTATGATTTGAAGCCAGTCTTGGAAAGACAATCTGTTAAAACTCATATGTCTAATTACATACAAAAAATCCAGAAGAGGAGCTGTGGCTCAAGTAGTGAATCACTTGCCTTACAACACTACCAGGCCCTGAGTTCAAGCTCCAGGACTAGCACACATACACGTGTGTACACACACACACACACACACACACACACTCTCTCTCTCACACACACACATTATTTGGAAAAGATTTTCTTCCATATTTACTTGTGAAATCTTTTTAAAATCTTTTTAACATTCTTTGAACCTGTAAATAAATTATTACAAGAATGATCTTAAAAAAAGGATTGTACTACAATCCATTTTTTCTAGACTCATAAAATGCCTATTATTTGACACGCTGCTTCTTTGTATCATGTGTGACCTGCAACTTACTTTCAACTCTTTTTAAGTTCT
The DNA here is from genome assembly GCF_023159225.1 of Perognathus longimembris pacificus. Lineage (NCBI taxonomy): Eukaryota > Metazoa > Chordata > Mammalia > Rodentia > Heteromyidae > Perognathus > Perognathus longimembris. Next base: position 57,066,892 of record NC_063167.1, read on the forward strand.
TTTTCATAAAGCATGTAAAACATTAGAATGAAATGGATTGAATTGGGTAGAATTAATCTTGGTCTTTTCAAATTGTGTTTTCAAATTTATATTGGTTGAAAACTAATTCCTGAACTGTCATATTGATCAACTAAATGTTTAATGTAGCTTGTCACAAGGATTTTGTTTCTCAGTATGACCAAATACTGAGAAATCACATTACAGTTGGAAGGCATAACGTCTCCTTCTAGACTTTCTTCTACTGAGGCTATTCTAGAAGGGATCTCAATTTTTATTTTACTTTTTCAAATGGAGCTTCTAGACACACTTACTAAGGACACTACTTGGAAAATGAACCAATGAACTATTGCAAGTTAGAAGGTACAATAAGTCTGTGACAATGGCATTGTGAGAGGTAAAACGTTCCCAAATTAATCTCCATGGACTAATTATGGTCACTTAAGTGCCAGTGTTGTTCACTTTTTCCATTGCAAGGGAAAAAGCTAACTCTTGTGATTTTCTAGGCCAGCTGAACACCCACCATAGCAGGAGGTGGCATTTATTTGAAGTAATGTGCCACAGGGAGAGCCTTTACAAACTAGATGTGCAGAAACTTTAATATAATTTTGATTAATTGGTTAATTGAAGTTCTTCTACTACTGTCCTTAAAATAAGAAGGAAAGTAATGGCTATAGAGTTGTCAGCTAAAAAATAGCTGGACTCCCACAGTGAAGTTTATAGAATTTTGTAAATTTTCCTATAAAATATTATTCGCCAGCAGGGAAGACAGTTTACCTAATAAGGTAATAAATATTTTTGAAGAAATGTCCCTGTATCTTGTAATACTACCTGATATTAAAGCCAAAAAGAAATCCAAAATGAAGTAGGAAGCAAATGATAAATTCTTACTTTATATCAAAGGTTATTTGCCACTTCATGTTTTAAATAGTATTCATCATTACCTTCTCTGTGGGTTAGTGCTAGGTTATGGCCTACAGTAACTAAATTAACACCAGTCATTATGACAAAATTATATTATGAAATGAGAAAAGACATATACTCAAAGATATCATTCAAAAGCATATTTGTTTCTGAATGAAAGTACAATGATGGTCATAAACAGTAAAGGAAAAATGGATTATATGCTCTAAAAAAAAGAAAACATAAAGAATATTTTTTAATTAATGCCTTTAAATACCACAATTTCTTTTGCAAGTCCTGGGGCTTGGACTCAAGGCTGAGCTTGTTCCTGGCTTATTTTGCTCAAGGCTAGCACTCTACTTCTTGGGCCACAGCACCAATTCCTGCTTTTTCTGTTTATGTGGTTCTAAGGAATCGAACCCAGGGCTTCATGGATGCTAGGTAAGCACTCTACTACTAAACCACATTCCCAGCCCCCACAACAATGTTTAAGTTAAAAAGGAAAAGAGAGTAAAGTTATATATTATATAACAAATTTTATTTTGAATCTAAGTAACCATCTTCCAATAGCAAAATCTATGAATCAAACTACATTTCCATTTAAGTCATATAAAATTATCTCAATTATATTTAGAACTATGATCCAATACAAGTGTATTCTTGAAATTTTATTAAATACTATTAACTCTTGTCAAAAGCATACTCACTGAAGTTTTTTATGCTCTAATGTTAAAGAAAACCATATCCTCAGTTATTCTCTTACAACTTTAATGAAATTACATAGGAAGCAGAAACTATGAAACAATCTTTGTTTTGTTGTTTCAAATTTCTTAAGAGTTCTATAATTTAAAATTAGATTAAAATCTGAATTCAATAGACTGCATTTAGAATCATTCATCATTCCCTAATATAGTGGGAAAAAATGTCTAACAATAATTTGTCAAACCATTAAAATCCTAAATTCCATACCAAAAAATGTGTTAAGGAATAACTTTGTAGAAAATATTTAAAAAGGTGTCCTTTGACTCACATATTCTAGAGATGATGTGGGTGAACTCACTCTTTCCAGATTTCAATACTGATATAAGAAAGAGAGGGAAAGGGACAACCTTAGAATTGCCCTTAGCATCTTAAACAACCACTGAGAACACTGGCCAGTTTATACCTTTTTTTTTGTTGTTATTTTGTTTTCTTGTTTAATGGTTTTGGTGTTTTAACTCAGGAACCTTTTACTTGCTCAGCGAATGTTTGATCCCCATCTTCAGGTCTTCCTTTTGTTAGTTATTTTGGAAGTTTCATGGATGTTTTTGGCCAAGGCTGGCCTCTCACTTACATTTTCCAGATCACAGCCTATGTGTAGCAAGCATCTCAGGCAGGAGCAACACTGCCTGGATGGTTCTCTGCCTATTCAAGATTTTTGCCTGATTTCTGTGTAGATTACTAGTTGTATTTATTGATGAACACTAGGAGGTTTTTTATTCTGTATCTTACATACTTCAGGATATTGTTGTTGGGTATTTCTGGCTACATTCCTTATCAGATAAATGAGTTGCAAGTATTTTTCCTATTGCTTAGGTTGCTTTTTAACTCTGCTATGTTGAAGTATTAGAGTAGATTACTCCTTCGAGATTTGTAAGTTTGTCACATTGACAAATGGTCAAATGGTATCTTATCCAAGTAGTCTCAGATCTTAAGCTCTTGAGTAGCTGGCATAACAGGTTTGAGCCACTTGTGCCTGTCAACATAGGCATTTTCTTATTAACATTTTCCTCTTGTTTTACTTCACTTTTTTTTCTGATGTGATTCTTTTCATGTAGATCATGTATCCACTGAAGCATTAAGAGTTCATGCTAACCCTAGCCCAAGAAAATCTGGCTAATGGCTAATGGAATTTGTAGAAATCTTATTGGCATTTGCCACATTGTGCTGGTTTTGCAGGCATGCAGAATGAAAGAGGCTTCCGTGCAAATTTTAAAGAAAATCATTGGAGAGCAGTCAATGTATAGCCGAGATCTATGAGGTTGATGCCCAAAGGTCTAAGGAAAACTGCATTGTGGACCCTGGCATGTGGGCAATACCAAGAATGTAGAACATCTAAATGAGGAAAGCTGTTGGTAATGAGTTGAGCCCAGCCAAAGAGAAAGGTAATATAGGCTGCAGCTGACAAAGCATTAAGTTAGGACTACTCAAGCATGGTGGACCTAAAGTTATCATATCACATGTCCTCAATATTACACATGAAGCTATGATCTTTAATGTTTTCCCTGCTGGGTTTCAATCTCCATTAGGTTCAGTCTTTCCTATCAATATTTTCACTCATCTTATTTGTAATGGGAATTCTTATTTGGTTCATTGAGTGTTGGAAATCTGTAACTTTCTTTATGATATCAGAAGCTTGTTAGTTGAATTTGTCTTGGGACAGTAGACTCTGGACTTCAGAACCATCTTGGAACTATTAAGACTTTGAGGATACTTGGAAATAGGCTGCCTTTTGCATTATGAGATGGTGATGGCCCAAAATTGCAAGGATTAATGTTATTATTTGAATATTATATATTATTCTTTGAAAGATAAGTTCTCAGCTGGCATTGCTATTTTAAAACTTTAAAAGTTTTAGAAACTTTAGGAGGTGAGACCTTGCTAGAAGATGTACAGGGGGTGAGTCAATGGGAGCGGTTTTTACCTGCCTCTTTTCCCCTCACTAGCTTCTTCTTGTCTTTAATGAAAAGAATCCTTCCAACACATACAATTGTTTCTGTGATGTCCTCCCACAACAATGGGGCAAAATGATTATGGCTGAACCATCTGAAACCATTAACCAAAATAATTATTTCTTCTTTTCTAGGTTATTTATGTAAAGTATTTTGCAACTGATATGGGAAAGCTAACTAATAAAAGACCGCGTAATGTATATTGTTTTCGTGTCCATGTAATTCCTAGACATATTTTAAAATCACTCTTCATCTCTTAATTTTTTTCCCTCTTCTTTATTGTCAAAGTAAAGAACAGAGGGGTTACAGTTTCATATGTAAGGTGAGTACATTTCTTGTCTTTCTCCCTCATTCCTGCCTTTTCCCCCGCCCTCCCCCAACCCGGTCTCCTGCCTCCCCAGTTCCCTCCCCATCATGAGTTGTATGGTTGGTTTACACCAATTGGTGTTCTAAGTATCACTATAGCAATGGTTTGCCTTTTTATTCTTTGTCTCTCAATTTTGGTGTTCCCTTTCCCTTCCCTAGTTCCAATACAGATCTTTTCTTCCTTTGACCAAATAATTTTGAAAGACTGATCTTCAAGTTTTCAACCCTTTACTCTTTGGAATTTTTTAGTCAGTTTCTCAATTCAGCTATTATAATCTTCAGCCTCAACACAGCTACCTATCTTCTTCTTGCTCTTCTTTCTCCTCTTCCTGTTTTTCTGCTTTTTTTGTTATACTAACATTTTCTCCACGGATATTTTCATTTTGTTCTTGGATCACTTAATTTCATCTAGTTGTCACTTCTCTCTAATAACTTTTTTTTTGTTTCCCCCAATTCTGGGCTTGAATTCAGGATCTGGGCCATATCCCTGAGGTTTTTTTCTTGTTGTTGTTATTGTTTTGTTTTGTTTTCAGCTAAATGCTAGTGCTCTACCACTTGTGCCACAACAGCTCTTGGATTTTCTGGGTGATTAATTGAATCTAAGACTCTCATGGACACTCCTAGCAGGTTGGCTTTGAACCACAATTCTCAGACACCAGGCTCCTGAGTAGCTAGGTTAGAGGTGTGAGCCACTGGCACTCAGTTTCTGATAACTTGTCTTAAGCCAGCATTTGGAATATTTTTGTCAAGTCTTTTTATAGTGGTGCATTTCCCTTGATATGGCCCCTGAGAATTTATTTTGTTCCTTTGATTGAATCGTATTTTCTTTTGTTGTTGAGATATGGACATTAGTGAAAGGAAGCGAAAGCAACAGACAACTAGACCCATCTTTACAAACTGTCTTGACATGGAAAATTTCCCATCATTTAGACTAATTAGGGTCTGCAGGGACCTCCCTAGTTTTTTTTATGTGAATATTGGTTTGTGCATATGATTTCTCAATTAGAGAAGCTACGAAACTTCTTTTTCAGAAGGTAGTAATTTCTTCTTCCTTCCTACACTGCAAATTATCTAATGTTATAATATGTTCTCCCTTGATTCCAATGTCTCCCAGGCATTTATGACCTGTCAGTGTGTCAGGAATTCAGGTTAGGTATGGTTGAATCTAGTTGCTTAAGCATGCTCCCCCGCAAATTGACAATTTCCATGTGTATCAATCACCTTGTTATTTTACCCATAAAAAGAAGTTGAAGGTTGGCTTGGAGAAAGTGATATAATGGGTGAAATTCAATGGTTTACTTTCTGGCTTCAATAAAGCTCTTCTTCACATTACTAAGGTCTGGAGTGTGGCAATGTCTTAATTGTCATATGGAATGATAATAAAATCTTCCATGAATCATATGCTTTTCTGCTGATCCATGTGTTTGTGGTGAAAATGGTCTGAATATGTGTACTGAGCTACCTTACTTATATCACTCCAGAAGACTTATGGCTTTTGTTGTCACTGTTGTTGTTTTGTTCCATATTGGGGCTTAAATGCAGGGTCTCAAGCTCTCACTTAGCTTTGTCACTTGAGTCTGGTACACTAGGACGTGAGTCATAACTCTACACCCAGACATTACTTTTAAGAATAAGTAGAATAATATCATATCCCTGTCACAGATCAGGAAATGAATAACATATTCCTGGCACAGATCAGGATATTAAAGCTTCAATGTAATTCACAAACAAATTGAGTTCTCAGAAATTAATACATCTATGTACTGATATACAGATATTTACCCAGAAAATGTTTGTCTATGTATATGGAAATAGACAGATATAGTTATATAATCTGTATCAATCTCTCTCTCTATAGGAATATATGTGTGTGTGTGTGTGTGTGTGTGTGTGTGTGTTATGTATGTGTAAATTTTGAACTTCGAGATGATTGGTTTAATGGAAGAAACAGTGTCCTATTTCTCAGATTAATGTATTTGAACCATAGGGTACTTATTTGTGAGACATTTAACTTCATAAACTCTGGGAGACTTTCTTTCTCAATCTTCAAATTGGTAATGATAATTCCTATATCACACAGTTGTTTAAATAAAATAATGATTATGTAAATACTTAATGAAAAATTACAATGTTATCATTAGGTTAAGAGACTATTTCTTTTAAATTTTCCTTATGAGCATTTGTAAGATTATATGAAAATAAAATATAATTCTAATTTTAAATTTGGGGTGCAGAATTATAAATGCTATCTGTATATTTTATATATATAAACATACCTGTAGGTATACATATATGTATCTACATATATCAAAATTACTTAGCAAAGTGGGTAAATGTTTTATCGTGGTTTGGTAAGTTATCATTTCTCATCTCATTTTCTTTCTACTTTGTCAACTTATACTAAAATAAAACTAATATATTGAGACTAAAACTAAATTATTGAGAAAAACCAAACAAGTGATTAATGTATAAGGCTATTAGTGACCTGATTTTCTGAAACATTAACTATAATAATATCAAATACATTGAGTTTCAATTCATTACCAAGTTACATAGGTAACAATCTGTATCTTTGGAAATTGAGTTTTGCTTGAAAATACAATCAAGTTTAAAGAATAAAACTTTGATGATGTTAGACAGATTAGATTGAACTTTCTATATACTTAAAAATACAAACAAAAGGATTAAAAAACAATTTGTTTATGTGGCACAACTTCAGAACACAAGATATATAATGCTCTAGAGATTAGGGATTTGATTTTCTCAATATTAAAAATGTCACTGAAGAAATCCTAATAAAGATATCTCGGGTTTTTTTTTTTTTAAGAGTTAAAGCACTAAAAATAAAAGTGCTTAAGCGTGTTGTGTAAAATTATATTAAACTTTTTCATAGGAACTAAGTTTAGAAAAGTGTATTTATTAGAGTGGCAGAAGTTTGCACTCTTTTTTTTTTTTTGTCAGTGCAAAGTCTCATTTATTGAAGTAGATCCTTCTATTAAATAAGGCACAGGAACCAATCAGGTCAAAAATTGGTAGGAAGGGGAGGGGTGTACATGCACCTATCTAGGGACTGTGAGGGGAGGCCTGAGCTGTCCGTCAAGGGAGGAAAGGCTGGGGACCAATCCTAAGAGGCAGCCTTATTTTACGTCACAGCCCACAGAACTGCCTCCGGGTTCACCATCGGTGCCATCTTGGCCACACATGGTCCCAAGGCTGGGAGGTAGGGCCAGCTAGAACCGCCTTTCTGGGTTCCAGCATAATAGCCACACCTGGCCCCAGGGCTGGGAGACAGGCAGGCCCAGCTAATTGCCTCTTTCTGATGTAACATGCCCTGGCATGTCCCACAACTCCCCTTTTTGTTTTATGAGAAATGGCCGCCCTACTGTAGAATGTGCCTGTCTTAGGTTGCCCCCCTCTGAGGATCTTATCGGTCATTGACTACCACTCTAGCTCATCAGGCAATCCTACCTGCAGGGCCTGCCAGCCCAGTAGGGGTCATGGCCAACCTCATAGGGTTCCCAATCGGCTAAAGGTAGCATATTGCTGTCGGACCACCATTAACTGGACAGCTCTGGCTCATTTCTTAAGAAATTGGAGAAGCCTATCAACTATGCAAGGGCCAAATGTAAACACAGGGCCAAATGTAAACACAAGAATCATGGTAACCAAGGGGCCCACAAGGGGGAGAAGGTAAGGGAGTCACCCATTTAGCCCAGTCCAGAGAAAACTGGAGTTCAGTCCATCTCGGTGCTGCTCAAGATAAAAACAGGCAGAGTCCCCCTTCTGTGGTGGTGAGCAGGTCCAAGCCGCAGCAATTCTGGAGGACCACAGCAGCCAAGGAGTCGAGTTGAAATTGCAGATCTAGGATGGTGTTGGCAACTTGATGCATATCATTAGTAGACAGTTTATCGTAAACATGAAGCAAGGTACCAAGACCCCCAACGCCTGTTCCCACCCCAACAGCAACCCCTAAGCTCAGACAGCGGGGATAATTATTGGGGACAACATCAAGTCCGGCAAAAGGGAAACAATAGTGCAAACTCCATTTCAATTCTTTGACAATAAGCTGTAGGCCATATGGCCACAGAGAAACACCACGCCATGAAGGGGGTGGGAGGGGAGGGGCATAAAGATGTTGAGGTAGAGTCCAACAAAGCAAGTAATATTTAATAGAGAAAGGGTAGTGGTGGATACCCCTGAACGAGGGGGTAAGACTGGGCAACTGGAAGGAAGGGAGGCTGGCTGCCTCCATTGTTGCCATCAATTGCTGATACACACAGGCAAGTTTCAGAAAAATCCACCACTGTCTTTATTCACAACAGAACTTGATTCCTTGTGAAGCATTTTGTGGCATCGACAAAATAAAAGACTTGGGAAGCTGTTAGACTATTTTTCAATATACAAATATATAATATTAAGAAATCATTAACCTATGAATTTCTTGTTGGGAGGTATTACCAAGCCCAGGCAAGTATGATATTGACTTAAATTTATTTAGACTATCATATTGTACTTCATTCTAAAAGGTACTCTATAAATTAATAAATTCATGCAGTCTATCTCTATAAATGAGTACTTTGTACTAGTTTAACTTATATCATATAGAAAAGGAGACAATAATTATCAAGACTAGAGATAGGAAATTCAATTGTGATCATTCTAATAAGTTTCCAGGAGGAAAAGAATTTATAAGACCTTTACAGAAGATACAAGCTTTGAGCTGAATACCAGTGTTGCCATTTTGCACTTAGATGATACTGAAAAATCATTTACCATATGAAGTTTTGGGCTTTTTATTTAAATTAGAAAAATGCCTAATTTAAAATCTCTGTGGTAATATATGTGGACACAAAAACGTAAAATGTTTACACTTGAATAATTTTCTGAAATATGGGAAAGTGATTTAAAAATATTATTATTTAGAAAACTGTTCATGATAAGAGAACACAAGATCCAGAATGTCAGTCTATATGTCACTGGCCCACATAGTAATAGGTAGTACTGAAAATGTAAAGGATATTTTTAGAGATTAAGAAATGGACAATTGGATTTTTCTTTGGACAGAGCCCTGGGGCTTTGTCTAGACTAAGTAAGGCATTCAGATGGAAACTGAAAAAGAGTTTTTGGAGTTCCCCCCACCTCTCCTAGTTTGGGGCATTTTAAGGATTTCACAAGTTCAGTTACTTCTTCAACTAGTGTCAGTCAACCATTTCAAGTGAATTTTTCACTCAGACTAGTTGATTTTCTGGCCCATTAAGACAGCTGATTCAATTCAAGTGAGTTCATAAAGCTTAACCCCCCATGCATGTCAATTGTCCTAGCAAGTGGCAGCAGGACACAGCTATTGGAAATCTCTCACGGAACAGTCCTATCTTTATTTGTTACTGTCTTCATTTTTACTGTTGAGAATTGGAGTGAGATTGCTTTGGGGTCTTCAACACATGAAATTGCATCATTGATTCAAATGCTAAATGAAACAGCTAGAAAGTTGGCAAAGTTAAAAGTTTTTATTTATTTATCAGTGTGTGTGTGTATGTGTGTGTGTGTGTGTGTGTGTGTGTGAAAGCCACATTTCTATTAGTGCAGAATTGGTTCAAGCTTCACTTTTTAGGCTCTAGCTCAAGGAATTTAAAGTCCATGGTCTGAATTTCCAAAACATATCTTCAAAGAAATCCCTACTGAATTCAATAAAGTCTTTAAGTCAATAAATCCAGAAAGGACAAAAAATCTTATTTAGTGACTGACTCATTCAAAAAAGTAAACCTCCAAATTCCAATTAAATAAGACTATCTATAAGGATACCAACTAATATTGATGTAGTTCTGTATTACAAAGTAAAGAGTTTGGATCTTATGCTAAATTCAGCAATAAATCATAGTTTCAGTTCTACTTTTAAATTGCTCTGGCTACTGTGTAGAATAGATTGTAAGGAGATATGACCTAAAAGAAGAGATTAATAGGCTAATGAAGCATGCTCATCAGCATGAATCTTTGTGAAAATGAGGCTAGTTCCAACTGAGATTACGGCAAAGGTGAAAATGTTCAAATTCGTTATTGGCTTCAGAAATTGTAGGGTAAATAGACCACATGGTTCATGCGCATGTGTATGTGTGGGTATATATGTATGTGTTAGTGAGTATGTGCGTGTGTACTTATATATTTCCAATAATATTTAGGATACATTATTTCCAAGACAAGTTACTTTTAGGACAACCAAGTGGAAGTTTAGAAGGGCAGATGTCTGAATTATAGGGTAGAATTTTTCAGTTTAATATGGGAGTCTATATATTAAGCAATTTAATTCATTATATTGGAAATTACAGAGAAGGAAGGAGAGAGATAAGAAAAGATGCATAAAGGAAGAGGAATGAATATAATTCTCAAATTTCCCTAAGCTATGATCTGCTCAAAGTAGTAGCTCAATAGAACAATGTTATGAAGGTCAAGAAAATAATATTATTATTAAAGGTACAAAGGAGGAATAAAATGGTGCAAAAATTATTAGGAGAGATAAAGAACTACTTTGAACTTATTCATTGGTGAATTCATAAGTGTTTATCAGTGGAATGCTAATGATGGAATTTTTTTTGGAATGTGATAAAGATAGAATAAAAAGCAAAAATGTAGAGAGCCAGTTCTGGTGCATGCCTGTAATCTCAGAAGATGAAAGGCTGAGCAAGAAGGATGGCAAACTAAAGGCAAACCTGAACTAAATATTGAGTCTCAGAAAAAAAAAAAGCAGATGGAAAGAGCACACTATTTATACAAATTGGACAATTATACAAATGGACTTTTTATTTGGAAATATATCTACAAAAGAGAATAAGACATTAAATATCACATAGTATATAAAACGAAATTACTTTAAGACAATAGTTAATTGTATAATGGTATGGGGAATTTTAATTCATTTGTAAATTACAAATCTCTGGGATGGAATGTGTTATTATAGAAAACACACATATAGCAATCAATAAAGTTTACATGTGGCCTAAAATATAGGATCTCTGTCTTTCACATAAAATAATTAGTAAAATTATCTTTGTTTGTTGATATTATGTAGAATACGTTTTATTTTAGAAGTAGGTTAGCCCTTTGGCTTGCTTATCTTGATATTTATTTCAGTTTTCCTATTTAAAATTAGATCTTACCTTAGTACTATATGCATTCCACAGGAGGCAGGTAAAGTACTTAGTGGATTACTCCTTCCATTTGAATTATATTGATGTAATTACCATGCTTTCCCCCTCATTTTCAGCATTTACTGAATGATCAGTGAGGAAACATTGGGCCTTATTTGGTATGGCATAAAAGCAGAAGTGACTAATGTAGTGAACAACAGTATCAGTACCAACAACAGACACTAGTAAGGTGATGAATAGAGGTGATGTAGAGAGTGATTACAATATGAGTAAGATAATGAGTATTTTTCCTGTGATACAAAGTCATCTATTCACTCATTCTCTCCCAGTCCCTCCCTTCTGTCTCCACCCACAAGTTGCATAGTTCAATTAAATCAATGTCCAGTGAGCTCCACTGAGTGAACAGCACTATTTTAAGAAAAAATTTTCAGAACAATGTTAGCACAATTGGGAATAACAGAGTCATTGAATGTACTAGAACCAGAAAATGCAAACATAATATCATTTATCACTGTTTGAAGACCTTTCTTTCATAGCTGCAAATTTTGTCATCTAGAATGCTATATTTGAGATAACTCTATCAAAATTTCAGCACTATCATTTTACACTAAGTATTTTATTGGCATACTTAATACAATTATTATTATTAAGTGGCACTGTGGCTCAAGTGGTAGAGTACTAGCCTTGAGATGAAAAGCTCAAGGGCAGAGCACAGGCCCCAGAGTTCAAGCTCCATAACCAGAAAAAAGTAAAATTATTATTATTGAAACAATATTTAGGCTATTTCACTATACATTTAAGATGGAGATGGTTTCCTGTTTTTTCTGCATTAGCTCACTCTGAACATATAAAACTTAACTACCTCAAATATCTCTCTGTTCCAGTAATTTTTCCTTTAATCACATGTAACTCCCCACCAAAACAACCAATATTAATTCTTACTTATAGCTAACTTTATGCCTTTATTATAGTTAATGGACAAGTAATGAACAATATTACAATATTCATATCTCAGGGAGTTGCATATTGAGCAACTTGGCTAAAATAACTTTTTAAAAACAGCTGTTATTTTATCATTTGTTAAATTTTTGCTTTTAACTATAGTTATTCACCAATGTTACTAAATATATTGAGCACAAATTATCATTCCAGGGTTCATACTACAACCCATGACTCTACTTCATGAAAACTTTATATATTCTCTAATATTCATTGCATGTTAGCTTTTATTACCAAAATTCATAAAAGATATGTGTTTTTCCAGATAATTATTTGACTCATGAATATGTAGAGAAATTGACTCCCTCAAAAAATCTTTCAACAGTTTAAGCGAAAGTATACATGGGATGTCTCAAGTTATGTTACCAATAAATGAGCAGAAGGTTACAATCACTTGGAGAAGTTATAAAAAATGTTCAGGCCCCAAAGCATCATGCTTGATGTGATCAGTTCTTTTTCTGCACTTGCTCTTCTGAAACACATTTTCATGATATCATTAATGTTAAGCTGTTGATTTGGCCTGCTTTAGTACAAAGAGTTCCAAATATTGGGAAAATTGCTGGAGAAAACCATGGAGAATGAGTTAAAGCTGTGGTAAAACCAGTCATTAAAGTATCATCCTAAAATTTACATCTTGTTAAGAACCATATAATTCATTTGTTAATCAGTAAAAGTCATTAATATAAGTAAGTATTCTACTGATTAATAACAATTTTCTTGCATATATAGGTGTTTACAATATAGTACTGCCATATCAAAAAACTGCTTTGGGGAAAGTGATTGGCATAGACATTAGTGGGATGTGAATAGTCTTAGAGGTTTTGGGAAACTGCCTTCCTGTTGGTTTATTTAAAGAGAATAATTCATTTTCAGTGATGATATTAATGAGCTACATGGTATATATTCTCGGTACAACATAAGGCTTGACAGCTTCAAAGAGACAATATATACTGTATGAAACATACGCTGTTAAATATTGAACAAAAAGCAATTCAAAGTTGTCCAATGAAGGGATACATTTATTACCCTTGCTGTAAATATCAGTCCCCCTAAACTAGAGAAGTTAATTTTTGAGTTTAGAATTTATTTTTCATTTAAATGTCCATTTTAGGCAAGCTTGTGAACCTTTAGTACTTACCTAAAAATGCCTCTCGGGACAATAATAATTTAAAAGCCTAAGAAATATACATATTAAAACTAACTTGTTTTCAGCCAAACAATATCTGTACTAACTATTTTTTGGAGGACCAATAAAGGCAAAGTTCCAAATATGGACTTTAATATTGTCTTAATGAATGTGTTTGATATTTTATTGGTTTGACATGAATCCAGTCTTTCTAAATTAAGATGAGTAAGCAAAAATGTAAAGTGGTGAATTGTACAAGCCACTTTGCTGTTGTATATACTTCTATAAAAACTGCCATTCCTGATTTCTATGCTTTCTGTCTGGAGGCTTTTCTTTGTTTAAATACTCATTTCTGTCTCTGGGCAAAAATATCTGTCTCTCAGTTCTCATCTTAGTTCTGTCTCTACTCTTTTAGTGTCCCATCCACAGAATAGTTGATTAGTATATTCATGTATCCCAACTATGTACATATCTTATCTTTGTACTTATAACTTTAAGTTTTCTGCTTATACTTCATTTTGTGTCATCCCTAATTATCAAGGCTTGAGTTAGAGCTTATTTACATTATATTGTTTGCCCTATACTTCATAAAGTATTCAATATTTTTATTGAATCAGAGAACTATAAAAATAATGCTGAGAAACTCTTATTGTTAATGTTGATTTAATGATTTTTAATTTTAGTTTTACTAGAATCATTATAACTAGTGGTTCTGTAACTACCTTAATAAATTTACTATAATTGAAGTTTTATAAAAAAAAATACATTCCCAGGGCTGGGGATATGGCCTAGTGGCAAGAGTGCCTGCCTCATATACATGAGGCCCTGGGTTCGATTCCCCAGCACCACATATACAGAAAATGGCCAGAAGTGGCGCTGTGGCTCAAGTGGCAGAGTGCTAGCCTTGAGCAAAAAGAAGCCAGGGACAGTGCTCAGGCCCAGAGTCCAAGCCCCAGGACTGGCCAAAAAAAAAAAAAAATACATTCCCATAAAATATATTTATAATAGTTAAAAAAGTTGTTGTATATGGTTTCTAGGCCTTCATAAGTTTCATTATCAAACTAGGAAAATCAATTTTTTACATGAGTCTCTTAGATAATTTTTCTAGATCCTGGAGCACAAGTATTGCTGAATGTCAGACCTGTGAACCTATTATAGCTGCAAAAGTTATTCACAGTCATATAAAAATCTTATCATTTTGAATCTTCCTGAGCAATTTGCTTCAATGACTTACTTCACTACTGAATTACAGATTGATTTTGAGTCACATTAAAGATATTTCTGTTTAAATGTAGATTTCAGTTCCCATGTCATCTTGTCCTCATGTCTTAGTATTCATTGAAAAGGATAAAGATTTTTGCTGAACTATCCATAATTGTGGGCTTATTAAATCCTGAGCTTGATGCTATTGTATTCCTAAACAAATACACAATTCATTCATTCACTTTCAATTTAACAATTGAATACATTGTCAATTATCTGTTAAAGTTTTCTGATGATGTACCTAAAATAAACACAGTCTAGTATAAGAATATCATTGATTGATATAATTCCATAGTAATAGTTTTCATACTATTTTCCATGCTCAAATTACTATTTAGAAGTGTCCTATTGGCTACTTTAAATGTTCTTGCACATTGAGCAGCTTTCTCGTTGAAATATCCATAATGACTTCTAAATGTTTTTCCTAAGAGGTTTAAACTAATTCACAACCCATCAGTGTACAGGGAAAGCTTAAATTACACTTCCCAATATGCATTACCTTGCATTTACTTGCTCTGAATTTAATCTATCATCACATTACCTAATCACAGGTTTAATTAGATCCTGCTGGATTTCTTCATAATCTTCAATGTTTTTACTAACTTAAATAATTTTTTTTTGTGATCAGCAGGAATTTAACACATCACTATCAACTATCTAGTTCAGGTTACTACTCCTTCAATGTACTATTGGTATCTTGATTGTCTTTCTGTGAAATTTCTTCTTCAGAAGAAATATGTATACCTCAAATAGCTTAATTCATATTTATCTATAAGAAATTATGGCCTCAAATTTCTACTGCATTTATCTGAATCCTCAGCACATTTTTAGGGAATTTATACTTTAAAATATTTGTGCTGTCTATGGAAATATATTTCCGCAGTGCATTTATGGAAATGAGTGTTACATCACTGTTGTAATTACTTTCAACACACCATGTGAAACCGTAGGTTCTTTTGTTGATGATCCTCTCGTATCCCTTCCTATGGTTGTATTTGCGCTATCACTGTTTCTCATCTGAATACACTGGATACTGTATATTCTGGTATTAGAACTAGGGAAGTGAAAGGGAATATCAAAATTGAGAGACAAAGGATAAAAAGACAAACGACTCCAAAAGCAATACTTGCAAAACCATTTGGTGTAAACCAAGTGAACAACTCATGGGAGGAGAGGGAAAGGGGGAGGGGGGAGAGGGGAATGACGGAGGAGGTAACAAATAATACAAGAAATGTACCCAAGGCCTGACATATGAAACTGTAACCTCTCTGTACACCAATTTGACAATAAAATAAAAATAAATAAATAAAATTTTAATCATTTTGGAATATGGTATGAGTGCCTTGTTTGGAGAAGTTATAGTATTAAAAGAAGAGGATTCTAGAATCTTAGAAAGTTAAGACTCACATACTTACAGAACTCCAGTAAAAAAAACAAATATCAATTTGGCTTTGCAAATGATGAAAAGATATACTTGGAATTTCACAGTGAATTTCATGTTATACAACTGTACACCTATTTGATAAAATCCTAAAAAAGAGAGCAAGGAAGCCAGGTGCTGATGGGTCCTGCCTGTAATATAGCTACTCAGGAAGTTGAGATCCAATATAGTGGTTTGAAGCTTACTTGGACATGAAAGTCCATGAGACTCTTATCTCCAATTCACCACCAGAAAACCAGAAGTGGTGCTGTAGCTCAAAGTGATAGAGTTCTGACTTTGAGCAAAAAAACTCATGGCCCTGAGTTCAAGCCTCACAAAAAAAGAAGAGTAAAATAAATGCTCTTTAGTACTAAATTTGATAACAAAAAAATGGCAATCAAATAACGGAGAATATGAAGAAGGTATAGTTGACTAAGCATATGTAAATACTTGTTGATGCAGCTATAGTTTATAAACATTTACATTTCTTTTATTTTTATTTATTTTTTATTTTTTGCTAATACCAGAGCTTGAACTCAGGGTCTATTGTTGTTCCTTTGCTATTTTTTTTTTGGGGGGGGGGGGTGTAAGGGCTAGCACTCAACCATTAGAATCATAGTTCCACTTCCAAATTTTGGTGATTAATTGGAGATCAAAGTCTTGCTGACTTTCCTGCCTGGTATAACTTTGAATTGCAATCTTCACATCTCAGCCTCCTATGTAGCTTGAATTACAGGCATGAGCCACCAGGATCTGACCATTTAGATTTCTTTAAATAACTTATTTAAAATTTATAGAAATTTTTTGCCAGTCCCGGAGCTTGGACTCAGAGCACTGTCCTTGGCTTCTTTTTGCTCAAGGCTAGCATTCTACCTCTTGAGTCATAGCACCAGTTCTGCCATTTTCTGTTTATGTGGTGCTGAGGAATCAAACCCAGAACTTCGTATATGCTAGGCAAGTACAATACAGCTAAGCCATATTCCAAGCCCCATTAAAATGTATAGAATTTTGTTTGTTCATACTTTTAGTTCTATGAGATTATTTTCTGCATTTTAAAGTTTTCTTGAATAGAAATTTGATGTGTGTCACAGGCAGAGATGATGCACCTCCATTAGCTAATTACTAAGAGCTGTTAGCTAGGGTTTTGAAAACCTTCTTAGTGAAGATACACATAACTGGCCTAGCATGGGAATGTTAAGAGAACAAATAATGGGTGTTGAGCAAAAAATTGAGAAAGGCCATTACCTGCCACTGGCCTTAAGATAAGAATCAAGATTATTATACAGTTGGTGAATAGCTGGAGCTCTGACAACTAGAGCACTGACAGAAGCTATAGCCCTAACAATAGCAGGGAAACTTGTTTTTACTTTCAAGGTCCTTTTGGATATTTATAACACTATCTTGAAAAAAATTATCAATACAAACAGCGAGCCAAAGAGAGCCAAAAGGATACATACAATAATTATTTCCTTTTTCTTCCCTTCCCTCTCCTTCCTTTCATTTCCTGTTCCTTTTCCCGTTCTTTTCTGTTCATCTCTTTCATTATTTCTTTTGACAAGAGCTTAGTATGTAGAATGTTCTTTACATTTTTTCCCATAGAAAAAGCCTCATAGTGCAATTAGTTTTAAAATTCTAATTATTCACTATTTATATTTATGACACTTTTTTTTTCTTTTTTTGGGGGGGGCCAGTCCTGGGCCTTGGACTCAGGGCCTGAGCACTGTCCCTGGCTTCTTCCCGCTCAAGGCTAGCACTCTGCCACTTGAGCCACAGCGTCGCTTCTGGCCGTTTTCTGTATATGTGGTGCTGGGGAATAGAACCTAGGGCCTCGTGTATCCGAGGCAGGCACTCTTGCCACTAGGCCATATCCCCAGCCCAACACACTTTTCTAATACATTCATGTACTTTTAAGTTTTTAAATTATCTTTTTGAACCCTAAATATGTCTTCTTGATTTAACATTTCGTTTTCTGTTTCCATTTTTCTTATTAATATAAACTCTAAACTCACTTTTAAAAAATAATATAATGTTCAGTTATTAATATCTGGTTGGAGAATTTCAATAGGAGATCTCTGATTGATCAATGACTGAAAAGGTAAACAAGGCATTTGATTGTCAACAAACTGCATCTTACTTCACAACCAATCTCTGTTAGATATGAATCTGGGACCATTACAAATACAATTTCATACTTTTCTGTTTGGGGCTATAAATACTAATGGGGAGATATTCCTAAAAACAATCTTGAAGCCCTGTTCCCATTACTTGGTGGATTTTGTTATTCCTTCACCAAAGGTCTTCCTTGTCCTCTTTCTATTTCCTTAGCTATGAAGATACATCAGCTATGGACCACCTGACCTCTGACCAATGTTTCATAGTACAGTAATCAGATGGCATTCCTGTGTTTGTCATATTTTTTCCACATTGCATGGAAAACTGCTTCATTTTGTAAGCACAAACATTATATTTGTTGTAACATGTGAAAATTGAACAAGGAAACTTGAGGGTGTTGGTGGGGATTAGGATAGATGAGAGAGAAAGATGAAAAGGGTAACACTATTATTGCATTGTACTTATAAATTGTCATGTGGAATTGAAACCATTTTGTAGACTTATTTAGGTACAATAAATTTTTTTTAATATTAAAGTCTTACAAAAATAAAATTTCAGGGGCTGGGGATATGGCCTAGTGGCAAGAGTGCCTGCCTCATATACATGAGGCCCTGGGTTCGATTCCCCAGCACCACATATACAGAAAATGGCCAGAAGTGGTGGTGTGGCTCAAATGGCAGAGTGCTAGCCTTGAGCAAAAAGAAGCCAGGGACAGTGCTCAGGCCCTGAGTCCAAGGCCCAGGACTGGCAAAAAAAAAAAAAAAAAAAAAAAAAAAAAAAAAAAAAAAAAAAAAATTCAAATTTTAAGGAAGTTTTTCTTCACATTATCCAGAGGAAAATTGTGTCTTATAGAGTTGGCACATGCTAGAATTCCTATTAGACTTATACAAGCTTGTACCAAGAGAGAATATAGTTATTCTTATAAACCTCGTGTTTTTATGCTACAGAATTCTAACATCATTTCTAAGTCTACCCAAAAGTTTGTATTGTCCCATTTAGAGTGGTTACTCACATATATTTCTACATGCTAGTTACTATATTTGTTTTTAACTATCTTAAATAAATTCATGTCATTTTTATGTCCCTATTCAATGTCCACCATTATATTTAACTGCTGCCCTATTATTGAATGTAAGGCAATATCCTATTTATTTTCCAACAAATCTCTTAGTAATAATAGTGTTGTACATAAATCTTTGCTTATATCAGCTTAGAAAAATTATATTAGTAGGATTGCTGGGTTAAACACTATGAACATTTTAAAGGTGTTTGAAACATAATGCTAAATTACTCTCTAGAATGGTTGAACCTATTTATGTCTTTCTAGCAATGAGAGAGCATTCCTACCTCAAAATGCTTTTAGATGATATTAGGTTTGTGAATTAATGCAATTGTGTTTTTACTGTATTCGGGGGGGTGGAGATTTTACTTTTATCAGATACTTTCATGATTGATTATGTTATTATTTTATATTTCCTACTAAGGGAAATATAGAATTGTGTGTTTCTAACCTAAAATTATAGATAGCTTTTATTGTCTACTCACATATTTGCTGAAGGAAAGAATAGAAAAAAGTCAAGATGTCTTCGTAGATATGAATTATATCTAAAAATGGTATTGTTTGCAGAATGGTCTTTCAAGTTTCTCTCCTATTTTTCACATAAACTTTTTTACACTAAACAGAACCCATGTTATAAATACTATCAAGGTATATGATGCTTCTGTTTACAATGAGATCAAGCCTATAATACTCACAAACCTACTGTGTTCTGCATCAGTACAGGAAGCATGAGCACATCAGAAACAAGTATTGGATAAAAGTATGTCCTCAGTTCCGATCTCAATGTATCTACCATCATAATTTAGCTTCTATTATTATTTCTAGAATTCCCTCATATTTATTATAATATACCTATGATATTGAAATGGCACATATTGAACAATTGTCTACCCAGTAGGTACGTCTAAGGACCAACCCTCATTCTAAACAACTAGAGGGATTAAATACCAGTTTTGTGACCCTACTGAACATTCAAGGAATAAAATATCTTCACATGCACCTGAACAACTGAATTTTTAAAAGCTGTGCTTCTCAGACTTTGATGTTCATGCAAGTCTTCTGGATATCTTCTTAAATGTAGATTATGATGCAAAATTTCTTGGCTAAATCTAGAGAATCAGCCACTTTTAGTAGGTACACAGTTGAAACTGATGTTCCTGAGTGACCCAGCACATAAATTGGAGAATGATAGCATGAAGAGATTATTATTCAGCTTGAATTCCTTTCTATGTGATCAGCCCACAATGGGGAACTGAGGGGAAAAGAAAAGTGATCACGTAAGTAAAGCTGAGCTGATACATCAACATCAGAAACCAATAGAGACTGGAGCTTTGACAACAAATTCATCAAAACATGTTGACATTTATTTTACCTAGAAAGAAAAGTAGATTATTTAAAAATGTGGCAAGTTTCACATGTCAGGTCAGGTATGGAATTCACAAAACTTAGTAATTGTCCTACCCTTTAATGTTACCTACCATTTTTATTTCCTTGCCTTCCTAATTTTCTTCTCCTTGAGGTAGCCATTTTATCATGGCTTTATACATATTATTTTTTGCAATTGTTTAGATAAAACTCTAAATTATATTATGAGACAAGTTTTGGCCACGTGTGTGTGTGTGTATATATATATATATATATATATATATATAATCATTTTTCACTTTATAAGTTAAGAGAAGATGCAAGAGCCCTCACTGTTTTACAAGAGACTGTTAATGTCAATGAAAATCCTACAGATTCATAGTCCCTCATTGCATGGCAAAACATCCAGCTTGGCTAGTCTGTTTAAATAAAGTATGATCTTAATTTCATTAAAGTTGAGAGAAATAATGTCATTGAGGTGTCCTATAAATAACATGCTTCCATCTGTTCCTTGAGGGGAGAATTCCTTCATATAGTCTAAAGAATTCTGAAACTTATGAACCTAATGGATCTTAAATGGTAGATGTTGGAAATCTGTGTATATGGCACAGCTTATCTAAAAAAAAAATGCAAAATCATTGGTATACTTAAGGCACCAAGAATTTAGCAACAAGCAAATTGAAGAAAGTATAGTTATTGTAACTACAGTTGCAGCCACTCTATAATTTACTGTGGTATTTCAGATCATCAGAAGTCTGGGAACTGGTACTAGTACAGCTACTTGCTAGCATATATATATATATATATATATATATATATATATATATATATATATATATATATATATATATATTCCGGAGCCAGCCAGGAACAAAGGGAATCCTGAACATGGAGTTCATTTCACTTAGCATCATCTTATATGTTCATAAGGGTATAGCTATTGGGCTCTTCTGACCCTCTGCTATGACTTGCCTAAACCTGTACTAATTATTCCCAATAAGGGAGACTATAGAGTCCATGTTTCTTTGGGTCTTTCCATTTCCTTACAAATGGGGCAATGTCATTATTTCTGATAGAGGCATAAAATTCCATTGTGTATATGTACCACATTTTCCTGATCCATTCGTCTACTGAGGGGCATCTGGGTTGGTTCCAGATTCTAGCTATGACAAATTGCGCTGGGATGAACATTGTTGTACTGGTGGCTTTACTGTGATTTTGTTTGTAGTCTTTTAGATAGATACCCAAAAGTGGGGCTGCTGGGTCATAGGGGAGTTCTATATTTAGCCTTCTGAGGAATCTCCATACTGCTTGCCAGAGTGGCTGAACCATTTTACATTCCCACCAACAATGAAGTAGGTTTCCCTTTTGGCCACATACCCTCCAACAATTGTTATTGTTAGTTTTCTTGATATAGGACATTCTTACTGGGGTGAGATGGAATCTCAATGTTGTTTTGATTTGCATTTATTTTATGGCCAGTGATGTAGAACACTTTTTTCATATGTCTCTTGGCCATTCTCATTTCCTCATCAGAGAAATTTCTTTGTAAGTCTTTAGCCCACTTGATAAGTGAAATGAACTCCATGTTATGGAAACGATTGTTATATCACAGTTGTAACTACTTTCAACGTCCCATGTGTATCTGTAGCTTCTATTATTGATGATCTTCTTGTATCACCTTCCTGTGATTGTATATACACTATCTCTGTAATCTTATCTGAGTATATTGGAAACTGTCTATACTGGTATTAGAACTAGGAAATTGAAAGGGAATACCAAAATTGAGAGACACAAGGTAAAAAAAGACAAACAACTACAAAAGCAATACTTGCAAAACTGTTTGGTGTAAGTGAACTGAACACCTCTTAGGGGGAAAGGTAAAGGGGGAGGAGGGAGGGGAGTATGAGGGACAAGGTAACAAACAGTACAAGAAATGTATCCAATTCCTAACATACGAAACTGTAACTTCTCTGTACATCAGTTTGATAATAAAAATTAAAAATCAAAAGGGAATCCTGATTGAGGGGGGCGAGAATTAAAGAAAAGGAAAAATACAAGACAAGAGTAAAAAGACAAGAGACAAAGATGGGGTCCGGGTGGTCTGCAGCTCAAGATTGTAACTCAAGACTGCAGCCCAGTTTATTCTTAACTTCCAGCTTATATGCAGTTTGGGATCCAGGGAATGGCATAGGGTTACTAAAGTTTAAACAAATAAGAAAGCTTTTAGGTTGGTAAATAACAAAAGGCAGTAAAACAAGACAAGGCTGAATGGTCAACATAAACCAGGCTCCTAAGGACACAGTAAAACATCTTAGTAAGTGCTGGCTGTCAATTAAGCCAATCTTACCACATTCCTTGTGATAACAGCACAGCCAGAGGTTAGGATGAGTTTAGCTGCTAGCTTGGCTCCCAACATATATATATATATATATATATATATATATATATATATATATATATATATATATATATTTCAGAACAACTATTGACCAAGTTCTGTGCTGAACACTTTACTGGGTCATCTCATTTGATTGTTAATTATTTTTTCTCAGTAAAGTTAAAAGGGACATTAAATTCAATTAAGTATTTAATAGGAAAAGAAACAAATACAGATATTCATCAAGTTGTCTAGAGGTAAACAGTTGGGAATTGAGGCTGTCAAAATTCTTACCTTATAAAATCAACTGTAACATTCTGGTTTATTTTTACCTGCTCGTTATTGTTATATGCCATGAGAATATTCCGTACTGTTACATATTTTTTTAAATGGTCTAGGAGTTCTCACTGTATTGTTTGTAAATTGCCTCATGACTCTCTACCAGACTCTCAGGAGGAGGCTTTGAATAAAATTAACTTTGGTTTCAATAACACTCAGAATTATGTTTATCCTGAGTAATCAGTTTTTATTTTTATCTTATGGAAACTGCAAAGCAAGACATTGATTTTGTTGCCATTTTCTGTGTTGGTACAGGGAGGTTTAGTATTAACAAGCAAATACTACTTTATATGTTTTTCTAAGGCTACTGTGGAATCCCCAGCCTTTTCACATTGAGACTACAATGGTGAATAGAAAAAATATGTATACTGCTTTGATTAGGCTAAAACTATACCCATCAAAATTCAATTAAATGTATAGAAACCAGTTGAAATGCTATTGGATTCATAGATTTGGAGGGTAAGAAGTTAATTTTTTTGGCCTAAGTATTTAAATTCATGACAACAAAAAATTCGTGTGTGTGTGTGTGTGTGTGTGTGTGTGTGTGTGTGAGTGTGTGATGACTGTTTGGATATTTCTTCCTTAAACAAATATTGTTCCTTTCTCTATCAGGAAAGGTACAATGTTTTGTCAGAACTCAAATATTACAGGGCTTCTGCTGTCTTGGACTTTAGAATTTATTTGAGGATGTCACCAATGAAATCAACAGCTATGCATTGTAAGAAACCTGGTGAAAAATACAGTGTCTGAGTTGGCACCATTATCCAAGCATCTCTGCTCTTGTTAAGAAAAAATACCTAAGCAAATTTCTTTGGGCTAATTTGAGATACAGTTATAGTAAAATCAAAGATCAGCAAGTCTACATTAGAAATGAATGTGAATATAAAGAGTAAGAAAATTGTGAATATAA
Source organism: Perognathus longimembris pacificus (assembly GCF_023159225.1). Taxonomy (NCBI): domain Eukaryota; kingdom Metazoa; phylum Chordata; class Mammalia; order Rodentia; family Heteromyidae; genus Perognathus; species Perognathus longimembris. The sequence goes on from NC_063167.1 coordinate 57,090,985, forward strand.
AGAGTAAGAAAAGTGATAGAACTTTGAGGAAACCAGCATGAAACAATACATTTTCTTGTTCTCATGCACTTATGAGTTGCTACCTATTAGTATTTGTATTTGTCCAAATGAATTTTGGCAAAAAAAAGAGATATTTGCCTTTGTACCTCAATAAATGACAAGCCCATGAATGGATTTGATATGTTAGTTGACTGTAGCACATCAACAGTATGATTAAGAATATCATGTTCTTCTTCAGGTGGAGCCTCCTAACTCTCATCTTTGAGTCTGCTTTCACTATGCAGCCCCTCTAGTCATAATCCTCAGATCTAATCCTAGCGAATAAACAAGAACCCATTCTTTGAGCACCTATGTCCACCAGGAGTCTCTGATTGTCAATCTCTAAACTAACCTCTGACTGAGGGCATTTCCTGCTCAAATTTTCTGAGAAAATCAATGATAAATGGTTGCTTTAAGAACATTGTTGGGGGCTGGGGATATGGCCTAGTGGCAAGAGTGCTTGCCTCATATACACGAGGCTCTGGGTTAAATTCCCCAGCACCACATATACAGAAAATGGCCAGAAGTGGTGCTGTGGCTCAAGTGGCAGAGTGCTAGCCTTGAGCAAAAAGAAACCAGAGACAGTGCTCAGCCCCTGAGTCCAATCCCCAGGACTAGTCAAAAAAAAAAAAAAAAAAAAAAAAAGAACATTGTTGGAATGGTGAATATTGATTTAAACTTGTACAAAGACTGTATTCTTAGGACTTCTGGTCTAACTTTATTATTCAAAGATTTACAGAAGTTATTCTGCCATACTCATATATTGAAACCAATGGGAGGAAATCTACATAAAGTTATATTTACACAAAATCTCACTAAAACTCAATATTTTATATTATACTGGCTTTAGGTTCATAGAAAAGTTGTGAAGACAGTAAAAGTATCATATTTCCCAGTACAAGCAAACTATATACTTAATAGTACCATTAGTGTGATACACTTGTTATAATGAACAAAATGGTGTGAATTAATTATTAATTGAAGTCACAGTTTTGTTTTTACCTACTGCTCCTTCATGGCTTTAAAGTCCTGTCAAGACTGTATTTATTTCTCATTTTCTCAGAGCCCTTTTCCTTATTTGCCTTAATTTCTGGTATTATACTTTCTGTGAATTTAACTACATTGCTTATTTTCTATCAACCTTGATATAGTATGATTGGTACAAATATTTGTAGCATGCAGTATATTGTCTTGATTGACACATATATGTAAAAGTGTGTACACATATATTGCAAAATGACTACATACAGCTAATTAACAAACATCACTTCAGATATTTATTTAAAACTTAAGATCCAGTTTTTGGCAAATTTTAAGTATATAATAAGTAATTAGCAATACTCATGTTGTCACAACTACAAGGATTATCTTCTTTTCTAAAGACTCAGTGAAATTCCTAGTCTGTTCATATTTTTTATTACTGTGGTATCATTTGTAGTATTTTCAATTTCATTTTTAGTTTTGCTTGAATATTCGACTTCCTTTATGTAGTCTGGATATAGCACCATTTTTATTTCTCTTCCAGGTACTATTCCTCAAGATTGAAACTGGACTTGGTGCATCAAGGACCTGTGAGCACTAAAATCCTGCCTGGTCTGGATTTTGAGTCTGTGGAGCAAGGATTCGAGTTGGCATCTACGAATCCTCCTCTGGAGTTCTAGAGTAGTATTATGTAGGGCTTAAGGGCTAGGTCCATGAAGAAGACCCAGCACTCATTTCCAGTAATCGGGCTTCACTTCTGTATTGCTGGAACTTGGAGGGTCAAGGAAACTTGGGACTATGCAGGACAAAAATTGCAGGGTTTCACTTGGGCAGAATCTACAGTATAGACAGTTTGTCTGGTCACTTCCATCTTTGTAGCCATAATTCTGTCTCTGCGCAATGTTGGAGGTGTTTTTTTGCATCTAAAATGTTTTCTGATCACATTATTAATCAGATGATATAACTGCTTCTGTTAAAACTGACAAAACCATATGACATCCCCATATCCTATTGATGATCATATCGATCCTGTTTGTGTCTCTTTTGTCTTTGCACTCTGTAATTTCAAGTTTTCTATGATGACCATAATTTTTTGTTACCAAAGAAATATATATATACACACACAAATATATGTGTGTATATATATACATATATATATACAGATATGTATGTATTCTAAAAGGAAAAAATGCTTCTGCATTTGACATTTGAAAGACATTCAGAATTAATGTTATTATTCTTCCATCCTGGTTTTTAGCCTCATTTTCATCATACCCACACCAAAACAAGTAGTGGTTAGAAAAAAATATACTACATCTAGACTGTGGCAGCTTTTAAAATTATTCTGAAGAAAATAAATGAACAGATAGAAAATAAAAGCACTTTAAACCCTATGTTTTTATCTGTAGTCAATATTATGTACTTTTACAAAGTTTTTCATGCTTTGATTCTCCTGTACATAACATTGTTTAATATTCATGCATCTTCATTCTAAAATATAATCAAATAAACATCATTCATTTTTACCATAAAATTTAAATAATACAAAGATATTCATCAGGATATTTCATAACCATAGTGAAAAATGCCTGGCATTTTGCAAGTAAAATATAATGCTGCATGTAAATTATATTACAGCTTATGTTTTATTTCAAATATTCATAATATTCACTTTGTAAATATAATGTACAATATGAGAAAATGACAATAATGTAATTGAACTTCTATGAAAAATCTTGCTTTTGAAAATTGTAGATGAAATCAATCTTCTCTGAAGCTTATTTTGGGTTAGGAAGACTAATTTTCTCATTTTCTTTTATATTCTGGGAAGTGTATTATATACGAGATTACTCTTGTTTCTTGATTTCATTTTAATCAATTACCAGGGTTAAAAGTAAAGAAGAATTATAAATAAATGCCCCTTACTAAGTACAGATTTCAATAGGCTATGAGTAAACTTGTGTGAATGTGTATATTTTACTATTCTTTATTAGATTCTAATATGTTATTACATACGAAATAAATTAGTGATTGAACATATTGTACAAAATCTGATACCATATATCCAAAACTGAGTAAAACATTAATTTTGGAATATATCATTATATAAATATATAAATTGTCTCATGAGTAATGACCATATAAAAATTAAAAATATAACCATAAAGTTGAGATTTTTTCATAATAAGCTGACATGAACCTGTGGCCCAAAAATCTGATTTAGGAGAATTATGATTAAGAGTGCCATATCCTTAAAAAGGAATCAAGTAGAATATAATTTCTTAGTATTTTCTCTGTTGTGACTAACAGTCACTTCCAAGTAAGAAATCCTACTCCAGGAATAGGTATGCAAAAATCATCCATACCAGACTGAACTGTTAACTTTCCTTGATCCAGAAATTTAGACCATAAGAGCAGTATAAATGCCTTGAATTTATTTGCACTTTTTTAAAAAGAAAATCTTTCTTTCTTTCTTTCATTCATTCTTTCTTTCTTTCTTTCTTTGTTTTGTTCTTTTTCTTTTCTTTTTTCTTTTTTTTTTTGCCAGTCCTGGCGATTGGACTTAGGGCCTGAGTACTGTCCCTGGCTTCTTTTTGCTCAAGGGTAGCACTCTGCCACTTGAGTCACAGTGCCTCTTCTGGCCTTTTCTATATATGTGGTACTGAGGAATTGAACCCAGGGCTTCATGTATATGAGGCAAGCACTCTTGCCACTAGGCCATGTTCCCAGCCCTAAAAGAAGATCTTTTTAAATTAAAGGGCAGATTTCAATTAAAGCCAGCCTATTTTGTTTGAAACACTTAGTAAGTTTTCAAATGTTCAAGGTTATGAACATTTAATAAGTTTCTAATATTTTACAACAAACATGTCAAAGTGATCAAAATTGTTCTACTCTTTTGGTACTGGGGCCTTGAGTTTGCCAGGCAAGTGGTCCATGTCTTGAGCCACACCTCCAGTCCTCCTGGTGTTAGTGTATTCTTTCAAGTAGTTTTGTAACTAACTTTGCTCCACTGGTCTTCAAGTGAAATTCTCCCTTATCTTCCCCAAGTAGTTAGTATTACAAATGTGCACTAACATGCCCAAACAGAAAGAGTATTACTTGTAAACATTAAATTCTTTTCTCAAATAAATGGAAATACTGTCAGCACCTATTTAGTTAGGAAGGCCAGAATTTGCAGGAATCAAAATTGCAGGTTTTTTATATTTACTAGGTTTTTTTCTCGTTTTTTTTTTTTTTTAAGGAAACAGTTCATAATTTCCTGAAATTTAAGAAGGAATTTCTACAGTGGCTCTTTAGCAAACTACAAAGACTTTGAAGCAAGAAATTATGAGATAATAAGTTCATAATTTACAGCATGGCTTTATATTGATTATGATTTTTGATATTAATAAGTTATTACCTGCATAAATTTTATTACCTGGTCCAAACAACTTATCTTTTTGAATGAAAGAAAAATGCAAGGTAGCTAGAGTATGTGATGTAAAACAAGATCATAATCTAATCTTCTACACCAGTTTTCTGTTGACTAGCATCAACAGCTCATAAAGGAAGGAAAGTATTATTCACAAACTCCCTACTGGGTCATCCTCAGAGTATTGATACTTAATAGAAATACATTGTAAGCTTTTCTACCCTTGGTTAGAATGTAGATATGCCTCCAAGGGTTTTTCATTGTGGTGAACAACATAGTGGAACTTTATAATATTCAGAAATATTTGGGAATGAGACACCAGACCTGTCACATTCCTATGTGAGATGGGTTAGGTGGATCTTCAAAACCTACAGTTAAACAAATGTATTCAATTTAATTCAAAAAATAGTCAAAACCCAAATTTGAATTAGGTCAAGATTCTCAGTAAGTTATTAAAATTCTACTAGTTGAGAATATAGGTCTCTCCCTCTAATTAATATTAGTAGGATGTATGTACATTTAATTTCTTTATTATTTATCTTTCAGTGTTTCACTGAGAAATTTAACCACATAATAGGATAATTTATGATGTTATTAGTTTGATATAATCCTCTGCACATTACAGAAAAAAAATTGACTTTTTGAAATAAAGAGTATCATGGAATACTAAAAGGACAAGAAATAAACTTGAAGTACTTTTTTTAACAGATGAATAAATAGTCTCTGTTACTAAAATACAATTATACTAGTTGTTATAAAATTAAATTTTTTGGGGCTGGGGATTTAGCTAAGTGGAAGAGTGCCTGCCTAGCGAGCACAAGGGCCCAAGTTCGGTCCTCAGCTCTGGAAAACCACAAAACTATAAAAAAATTAAATTTGTTTACTTTTATTGTATTTAGTTTTCTTTAATTATCAATTGGTATATAAATTACATGATAATGTGGCAGAGTTGTCAGGATAAAATAAACTCATATCTTTTTATTATTTCATCAGGACATCATAAACATTGCACTCAACAGTTTGCAATTTTCATTGAAAACAGAAGCTACTATGATTGTATACTTCTACATGTTATCATATTTGTACAGCATATGTCAAACAACACAATATGTAAACAGTCCTGACACAAATGACAATATGTAAATGTTCATTTCCTCAAAACAAATAAAACTGAGATACATGTCACATTTAAAAATATAACAATCAGTCAAATACTAAAATTTTGGAAGCAATTTCATTTTCAATATATGGAACTCTTACTTTCAAGATTGTTTGTGGAAAAATGTAGAATTCTTTATTAGAGGAGGTTAAAAATACATCTAATCTGAGCCAAAAATCCTTAAAGGAAAATGTTGCTGCTGTTAGATGGAAAGAATTCTAGATTGTCAGTTTATTGTAGTCTATTTAAAGTAGTCCTTGGTAAGGTTAATGATGTTTTCTCGGTTTTATATAACTTAAATGCCAAGGATTCTGAGAATTAGAATCATAAAGGTCAACAAAAAGAAACTATGGAATAAAAGATTCTGTAATATAATGGAACAGAAAAGTTGAGAATCTAATCATGAAGGAGTATAATTAGTTGGAAATATATATAAATAAATGGGACATACATGCTGGATGTGTGTGGCTTTGATCTGTAATGCTACCTACTCAGGAAAGGTTAGGGAGACATCCGAGCTTGGTCAAAAAAGTCCATGAGACTAGCATCTACAATTAACCAACCAAAAAACCAGAAGGACAACTGTAGCTCAAGTGGTAAAGAGTGCCAGATTTTAGCTAAAGTGTCCAGGTGCTGAGTTAGTGCCCCACTACAAGCACAAACCAAAAATTGCATACTAGTATACTTGTAAATCAATAGATGAGACACTCTACCTGTAGTTTTGAATCTGTAGCTATGAAATGATGTAACTAGAAAGGAATAGATTGTGCTTACCGGCACAAAGAGAGGAGCACAATATTTCATCAGAAAAGAAATGGAAGAGGAGTATCAGAGGTAGAGCTTCTAAACAGAGGATCCAGGTTATGAGAAAGTATTGTGCATTGAAAAATGTGTGAAAATATCCTGGGGAAATATTGAATTGCCTGACAAATTGAGTTCATCAAACTTCAGTTAATGGCCTTATTTTTGTCTTTTCTTTTTTCTCTCTCTTGTGGAATACCAATGTTTGATTCAAGGAGCCCAGAGTATGTGTATGATCTTCATATCATTCCCTTAGTATCTATACACACATGTTCTGATCAGCCGAATCCTTTGCAATAAGATCCTCTCCTGTCGTCTAGATACTACTGAGAGTGAGGGTGGTGAGAACAGAGGGTGACAAAGAATGAAAATGGCCAAGATACTTTTGTGCATATGTGAAAATGGAATATAAGCCTTTTATTAACACACACGCAAACCATAGTGTAGTAAGAACTTCAAATATCCAGGTAATAACACATAGGAGGCAAATCGACATCCAGGGAAGAGAGAATGCCCGAGAGAGACTACAACACCTCAGATACCCATGCGGGACGTCCAGAATCATGAAGCGTACCCCACCCAGGGGGAGGTGTGCGATGTGGTGTTCTTGAGGCAAGTCAAAACTCTCAATATCTAGAAGGTTGAAGGAAAAGATGTTTTTCTCTTTCTGGGTAGGTGTCATCGGAGGAGGAACAGAGCTTGATGCTTTCACAGTCTTCTCAGTACTCTTTTTGCCCACGAAGCTTAGCTGCTTTCATTTGAGTGGCCCATTAGTCTTCCTTGGCTTCTCCATAGCTCAGTTAACCGTTCCCAAAGCGTTCCTGCAAGTTTTAGATAAGGCTGATGAAACATTGAAGACCTTCCCAATTCATGGTGTTGAAACCTGAGTTTTCCCATCTAAGGCTTTGACAGGCCCTGACTCCAGATTCAGCCCCTCCTTAGGAGCCTTACGGGCACCTGGTTGTCCATTTTCCTTGTCAACGAAGATCAGAGTAGCCATCCTGGATTTCAAATTGATGCCAATGGTCAAACTCCAAGACAATGCGAAGACTTTCTTGATAATGATTGAAGAAGGGGAAACGAAGATTGGAAAGGTGGGAAGTGATATGCCTAATTAAGGTATATTGTATGCATATATGTACAAATCAATTCTCCTTTTGTGCAACTAATTGATAACAATAAAAATGTAAAAGTAGAGGATTTTATCAAGAGTTTTCTTTCCTCAAAATAGAGCAAAGAAAAATCTCAAGAGGTCTGTAAATTGTGGACAGGTAAACATTTTTTAAAGTTATTTTTCTTTTTATTCATAAGACATTTTTGAAAGGCATAATATTTAGAACATTTGAGAACTATATTATTTGGTGCTCATGGACTCACAAATATATGCTGTTTCCTTTAGTCATTTGACAAACCACAAATATCAAAGGAGAAAATATGCCTAGTATAATCACTGTTTTCTGTTTTTCCCCAGAATTTAGCACAGTAGTATTTACTTGCACTTAGTGGCCATAAGCTAGAGCTTGTTAGAATCTGGTGTTTGCACAAAAACAGACCTGATGTAAATGGAACAGACTAAAAGACACAGAAATAAAACCATATAATTGCAGTTATCTGATATTTGATAAGAGAGTCAAAGATATACTGTGGGGAAAAGATAACCTCTTTAATAATTGGTGTTGGAAATACTGAGCAAATGCAGAAAACTAAAAATGGATCCCTTTTGGTCTCCATGCACAAATATCAACTCGAACTTGATCAAAGACATCAACCTCAGAACTGAAAATTTGAAATTGTTGCAAGAGGGAGTAGGAGAAACAATAGAACTTAAAGAAAAAGGCATAAACTTTTTTTTTTTGAAAATAGTACAGAAGCATAGCAGATAAGAAAGAGATTTGAGGGCTGGGGATATAGCCTAGTGGCAAGAGTGCCTGCCTCGGATACACGAGGCCCTAGGTTCGATTCCCCAGCACCACATATACAGCAAACGGCCAGAAGCGGCGCTGCGCTAGCCTTGAGCGGGAAGAAGCCAGGGACAGTGCTCGGGCCCTGAGTCCAAGGCCCAGGACTGGCCAAAAAAAAAAAAAAAAAAAAGAAAGAGATTTGACAAATGGGATTATATCAATATAAAAAAGTTTCTGCACTCCAGTGGACATAAATTAGTAAGACAGCCAACAACCTGGAAGATCTTTACCAGCTATACATGTGACAAAGGTCTTATATCTAAAATATATAAGGAGCTAATGAAACTAACCCCCAAGCTGGGTGCAGATGTCTCAGGCCTGTAATCCATGCTTCTCAGAAGTCTGAGACTTCAGGATCACACTTGGAAGCCAGCCCAGGTGGAAATATTTGTGAGTCTCTTATCTCCATTAAACTAGTCATAAAATGCCACAGGTGGCACTCTGCTTCCAGTGGTAGATTGCTAGACTTGAACACAAAGAGGCCGAGGGACAATGTCCAGGCCCTGAGTTCAAGTCCCGGCACAGGAAACAGAAAGAAAGAAAGAAAGAAAGAAAGAAAGAAAGAAAGAAAGAAAGAAAGAAAGAAAGAAAGAAAGAAAGAAAGAAAGAAAGAAAGAAAGAAAGAAGAAAGGAAGGAAGGAAGGAAGGAAAAAAGAAGAAAGAAAGAAAGAAAGAAAGAAAGAGAAGAGAAGAAAGGAAAGGGAAGGAAGGAAGGAAGGAAGGAAAGAAGGAAGGAAGGAGGAAGGAAGGAAGAAAGAAAGAAAGAAAGAAAGAAAGAAAGAAAGAAAGAAAGAAAGAAAGAAAGAAAGAAAGAAAGAAAGAAAGAAATTAGCCTCTCCCAATGCTAATATACCACTCAAAAGGCAATGGAGTTAAGGAGAGACTTTTCAGAAGTATAATAGCACAGGAACATATGGGCAGATACTCAGAATCCCTGGCCATAAAGGAAATTCAAATCAAAACAACTCTGACATTCCTTTTCACCCCAGTTAGATTGGGCAACATCTTAAATTTGAATAAGAATGTGGTGGTAAAGGAACCCTACTGCACTGTTCATAGGAGTGTAAAATAGCATAACCATTCTGGACAGCCTTCTGAAAGTTCCTTAATAAACAAAACAAACAAACAATAACAACAACAACAACCAAAAAAAACCTACCTAAATACAGATCTTCCCTAAGACCCAGCCATCCCACTCCTGGGCATCTGCCCAGAGCATCCAGGACATCACATGCCAGGATACAGTAAAGACAATTGCACATCCATTTTCATTGCTGCACTATTCCCAATAGCCAATTTGTGGAAACATCCGAGATGCCCTACAATAGATGAATGGATCCACAAAGAGCTATTAGAAAAAATAATATTATGCCATTTGTAGGGAAAAGGATGGACCGAGAACAAATGTTAAGTGAGGTAAGCAAAGCTCAGATACACAAATTGTACATGTTTTCATGTACAGTGGATCTAAAATATATGTGGATCTAAAATATAACAGAAAGTAATAAATCATACAGGACTCTCAGCAGTCAGACAAAGTGAGACCAAAGGTGGGTATTCTTAGAGGAGAAACACAAAGGCACAATGCCTATGTGCCTCTGATCATATAAAATAACATTTATCACAATGAACTCCAGTAAATGGAAACGAGAGAGTTGTTTTGTTTTGTTTGTTCATTTATCTGTTCTCCGGAGTGGGGCACAGAAATGGAAGAACAAAGGGTAAACAAATGAAACAGCAGTAGTACTTACTAGGCACTGGGTTAAAAATGAACTACTTGTATGTGAGAACAGGAGGGAAAATCTGGGAGAAACAAGGTGGGGTGACATTTTCCAAAAACAAATGTAGTAATTAAGTGATGTATGTGATTTTAACCACTGTGCAAATCATTTTTATAATAACAATAATAATAATAAGTAAATAAATAAAAATAATCTAGCACTTAAAGAGTTTAAAGGACATTTTCAAGTTTTGTCACTATAATGCTCTGCTCTCATCATTTGTACAGTTTTCCTATAAGAAGCCATGTTTATGAGGCAAGCGCTTTTTTTTTTCTTTTTCTTTTTTTTTTTTTTGGCCAATCCTGGTGCTTGGACTCAGGGCCTGAGCACTGCTCTGGCTTCTTTTTGCTCAAGGCTAGAAATCTACCACTTGAGCCACAGTGCCACTTCTACCTTTTTCTATATATGTGGTGCTGAGGAATCCAACTCAGGTCCTCATGTATACGAGGCGAGTGCTTTTACCACTAGGCCATATTCCCAGCCCAGAAACTATGTTTATAGCCATCTATATTCTTTAACCTCTAGTATATACTTTCAGTCTTAATAGATGACACATACATAGCTTCACCAGGATTAAATATCTGATTATGATTAGTGGAATCTATAAGGGAAAGAGCTTGAGTTGGGAAAAAAAATCAGTAAAGTAATATGGCAGATTAGTTCATCACATGACTATTTTGGGCAAACATTTATATATTCAACTGAGACCCAAAATTAATAAGTGCCTCAATGACAAAGACAAAATATAATGAAATCATTCTATTTCAATGTGATACTTGGTGTAAAATAAATGTGAAGCTTTTACTTTATTTTTAATTCACTAATGTAGTCAAAACTTGTTTTCTTCACGGTTCCAAATAATGGAAAAATATCCTTCTCTTGATATTCCATTTTTACTTAGTAATTGCCATGTCTAAACTTTGCTGGCTATCTGAAAGCTCACCACAATTTTCTCTATCACTTCCTAAAATGAATTGCAATAAAAAAAATTACAAATTGGAATACCTCCTTTCATATCAAGGTAATAGCTCTTCAAAGACCAGGGAGGACACTCCAAGTAAAAGTGGCTGGGTTATTCCCTTTCACAGCCTCCTGCTAATTTGAAAGAGCTAAGAGTCCAGTCTCTCTGTCTCTATCTCTGTCTCTGTCTCTGTCTCTCTCTCTGTTTCTCTCTCTCTGTTTCTCTCTCTATCTCTCTGTCTCTGTCTCTGTCTCTCTCTTTCTCTCTCTCTCTCTCTCTCTCACACACACACACACACACAGAGCTGTTTTCTTCTAAGTCAGTTCCTCCGAATTCACATCAAAAGACCCTTTAGTGAGTGTTTGATGTGCCACTGTGCTAATGATAGTTTTTGTTTTTGTTTTGTACAGTCCTTAAGAAATCCAGTTATTTGTTCCAATCCTTTAGTGAACAGATTATTTGATTTGGATGGGATGGTACTTGGGGCAGATAGACCTAGAGTGAATTTATTTGTGTTGAATCAATTTTAAAAAATTCTTGAAATCAAATGGTCCTTTTTCAGTGGATTTATTGGGTAAATGTGGGAGTGGGTAAGTGAATTATAATGCAGAGAAACAATCCGTGTTCCTAGGGCTTTGTCAGTAAAATTGGCTTCCCCCTGTCTTTCTTTCCACTCTTTTTACACACTGTCTTTCTGAATTGATTTTCTTAAGGAGAAAAATAATGACAACCTTGAATCCAAGAGATGTCTTTGTGATGATAACTTGATTTTTAAAAGCAAGAGGCAACTTAGGTATTCTGGTACTTTCCAAATGAGAACAGCTATTTATCAGCAGTTTTTGACCAATTATAAAATGAAATATGTCATTTTATTTAAACAATACTTTTACATAGCCTGGGACATACTTTGTAAAGGGCATTTTTTTTTAAAAACCTACAGAATAAGACACCTTGCAATATATCAAAATCCCCACTTCATAAATAATTAGAGAATGACCAGTCAGCATACAAATTGTAAATGTACTGTTTGTAAGCTGGATCTGTAACTCAACATTTAAAAATTTATTGAATCTCATATTATCCCCATTTTTTTTTGCAACCTAGTTTACTGTCCCTACTTCAAAACATATATGTAGGCATGTTTGGAATGGGTATATATTCAGACAAACTCATTAACTTCATTTTTACCTGTTAAGGATAAAACATAAGTTATGAAATTTAGTCTATAGGTGACTTACACAGCAATTCAAGGGAAAAATAACTTTTAATAAAATTTTGAGCCTATACTTGTTTTCCCAAGACACAATACAGTTATTTATAGTTTCACTGAAAAAGCTGGTGGTGAATTTTCAGTAATTCATGTAACTAGCTTTGTGCTTGAGAAGTCAACATTATATTCTAAAACCAGGTAAAATTCTGCCTCTGACAGCAATATTTTAAGGGAGAGTAAAATCTGCTTGAGAAATCCATAATTAAGCAATAACAGAGCTGGTATGAAGCCAATTGCAGTTTTGTATCATAAACGATTGTTTTTGTTTTTGTTTTTGTGTTTTACCATGACTACTAAGAAAGCTTTTTTTCTTCAAAGTTGTACAAACTCCAGGCATCTCACATCTGCTAAAATCTTCAATAAAGAGCTCTGTTAATGGATATGTGAGTTTCCTTCTTGGTTGGATGAAACAACTCTTAGCCTGTGGAGCCTGGGATATTCACAGGCATAATCCATTATTTGATTTTATGTATAAAGATAATTAACTTGGTCCTTGTACCTTTATTTAAAATATTATCCATTTACCACCAGTACAGTACGTGGTTTTTGTTGCCATCAAACTGAGAAGGTACTGGCTACCCAATACAATCTTGCAATCATTCATGCTCTTCCATTCATTGTACATCACTCAATCTGCAGAAGGTATTTCTTAGTTCTTCTTCAATACCAAGTTACAAAGAGAACCTCCTAGAACTAACCACTGTTTCTTAAAAAAATGTCTCTCCTTTTCTCCTTTCTCATAGAAAAAAAAAACTCTAGCAATATGCTTTTCTTCAATAGGCAAATGTCAGCTTTGATAACTGTATACCTCATTTTATAACTATTACTTTTCTTCATCAGTTTCCAAAATCTTACCTTCAAAATGTCCCCTAAAATCTCATGGCAGTGTTTAACTGTATTTATGAGATAGTCCTTAACATAACCTCTTCCTTTCTTCCAGAGTAAGAAAATTCCTTATTTTTAGCTATGCTTATAACAACCTAGAATAAAGACATTCCCCAAATTCACTTTGGATTTAAAATGAACAATGAGCTCTTCAAGCCAATGAGATTTAATCATAATTGTTTGGACATATTTCTCAGACTATCTGTTGAAGAAAAGGTCATTGTCTGTGTCAATCTTTCCTCCTTGATTTTGGCTGTAATGTGCACATAATAATTGGACTCTGACAATGGAGCACAATCTGGGAGCTATAGAATGTATAGCAACATAATTAGGAGTGTCAGTCCTTAAGATATTCTTAGAGCTACCTTACTCTATTACTAATATTATTATCTTCAAATCCTCTTTATGTGAGATTAAAAATGAAGAATAATTTTATTCCTATCAACTACATCTGCTAAAGGGAGCATATTGGAGAATAGATTCCCATCTAAATCAGTCATTTTAATCTAACATTGTGACATCTTTGTTCCTTCCTATTTTTTTTATATTTATTGTGAAAGTGATGTACAGAGTGGTTACAGTTTCATATGTTAGGCCTTGGGTACATTTCTTGTACTGTTTGTTACCTCCTCACTCATTTCCCCCTCCCCCTCTCCTTTCCCTCTCCCCTATGAATTGTTCTGTTGGTTCACACCAAAGGTTTTGCAAGTATTGCTTTTGGAGACTTTTGTCTTTTTATCCTGTGTCTCTCAATTTTTTTATTCCCTTTCACTTCCCTAGTTCTAATACCAGTATATATAGTATCCAGTGAATTCAGATGAGATACAGTGATAGCGGGAGTACAATAGAAGCTATGGTTTCACATGGCATGCTGAAAGTGATTACAACAGTGACATAACACTCGTTTCCGTAACATGGAGTTCATTTCACTTAGCATCATCTTATGTGTTCATAGGGGCAAATCTATTAGGCTCTTGTGATCCTCTACTGTGACTAGCCTAAATCTTTGCTAATTATTCCCTATGAGGGAGACCATAGAGTCCATGTTTCTTTGTGTCTGGCTCACTTCGCTTAGTATAATTTTTTCCAAGTCCTAAAAGAGACTTTAAAAAAAAATTTTTATTGTCAAACTGATATACAGAGCGGTTACAGTTTCATACGTTAGGCAATGGATACATTTCTTGTACTGTTTTTTTTTTTTTTTTTTTTTGCCAGTCCTGGGCCTTGGACTCAGGGCCTGAGCACTGTCCCTGGCTTCTTCCCGCTCAAGGCTAGCACTCTGCCACTTGAGCCACAGCGCCGCTTCTGGCCGTTTTCTGTATATGTGGTGCTGGGGAATCGGACCTAGGGCCTCGTGTATCCGAGGCAGGCACTCTTGCCACTAGGCTATATCCCCAGCCCTCTTGTACTGTTTGTTACCTCCTCCCTCATTCCCCCATCCCCAAACCCCCTTTCCCTTTCTCCCCATGAGTTGTTCAGTAGATTTACACTAAACAGTTTTGCAAGTATTGCTTTTGTAATCGTTTGTCTTTTTTACCCTGTGTCTCTCGATTGAGAATGGCAAAGAGGCATATGAAAAATGCTCACTGGCCATCACTGCCATAAAAGAAATGCAAATCAAAACAACATTGAGATTCCATCTCACCCCAGCAAGAATGTCCTATATCAAGAAAACTAACAATAATAAATGTTGGAGGGCATGTGGCCAAAAGGGAACCCTACTTCATTGTTGGTAGGAATGTAAACTGGTTCAGCCACTCTGGAAAGTTGTATCAGATTCCTAAGAAGGCTAAACATAGAGCTCCCCTATGACCCAGCAGCCCCACTTTTGGGCATCTACCCAAAAGAACACAAACAAGAACACATTAAAGCCACCAGCACAACAATATTCATCGCAGCACAATTTGTCATAGCTAAAATATGGAACCAACCCAGATGCCCCTCAGTAGACGAATGGAACAGAAAAATGTGGTAAATTGAACACAATGGAATTGTATGCCTCTATTAGAAAGAGTGGCATTGCCCTTCCTATTTTCTGTACATATTTGTATGTACATATTTGTGGCATTCTTTCATTTTCAACTCCAGAAAGTAATTAAAGTAATTAGTAATTGAATACAAACACATACAAACCTGAAATAGATCTTCTATAATTTTTTATTGTTGGGCTTTTCAAGTAGGATCAGTGTCAGTGTTATGATACATGTCTTCTTTTACAATTTTATCCATGTAGTTTTTGAATTCACTAACATATTCCCTAATGAACTTTCCAATGATTGGAATTCTACAAATTACCAAAACACAGTATGAAATGTGTATTTATAGTGTATTTTTTTCTGGAAAGATTATTATTTTTTAGCAATTACATCTGATTAGATCTATATATATATCTATATATATCTATATCTATCTATCTATCTATCTATCTATCTATCTATATATATATATAAATTTCCCAACTTATTCATTGCTTTATTCAAGTAAAAACAGTAACTATTGTGCTATCTTCTATGTACAAAATTGAATGTAATTCAGTACAGCTAAAAATAATATCCCTCCAAAAGGGCCGCACCATAAGATTTTGGAGATGAGATTCAAGAACTGGAATTTTTATTCTGAGAAAACACTCCCCAGGATGCAGTATTTGAAGAACTGTGAGAAAGGGACAATAGCTCCCTAACAATTGATAGTTTATAAATACAATGCACTTTGATCATTGTCACCCTCTTCAACATTCTTATCTACCTTCCACGCATCCCTTCTCTTGTGTTACTTAATTTTGTGGTATATGCAATGAATTTCTGACTGTATTCTCCCCACCTTGCTCCCTTCATTCATTTACCCTTCTTCCATTGGCCTCATTCTTCCTCTTGCACATATCCATTTCCTGATGTTGATTTTGTTAGACTTAGCCTATTCTTTCCAAAAGATTATACTATTTGTGCTTTTCATAGTCTGTTAGACTTCAGTTAACTTATTTATTACCACTTGCACACTTACCAATGTTTTGACTTATAGATTCACAGGTACATTCCACAATTCCTGAGGAAATTCTAGCATTGTAGTCATAAACTGGCTTGTTAAATGGCAGTCCTTTGTACAACTACATAAAGATAGTAAATTTAAAAAAAAACTTGAAATAAAAGACCTAAATGTTACCCAGAAAAAGAAAATTCTGTTTATGTATGTGTAAAATACATTAATGAAATCAAAGAAAAAATGAGAAGTGTATATACTTTAAAAAATAAGAATTTGTCAAAAATGTGTCACCATTTCATCACATATTTATTTAGGTCACTGAATAACTTTTATGCTAGTGAATTAAAATATTTTTAACAACTATTATCTCAAAAATAATGATTAGAAAAATAGCCATTCACATCCACATCCACACACAAATAGAAACATACAATTGCAAAGAATCTTGGCATTGTTTGGGGTTTTACTTTTCAGGTTTAAAGCTAAAAAGAAAGACAAGAAATCATATCTATTAGTACTTTTGGAGTAAAGGGTAGGTAAAAAAAAATGGGTCTGCATTCTTTCAAGAATTGGCCTTTATGTGTGTTAGTAAATTGATGATAGTTTATTCTCTAGGCAGATGTTAAAGATCTCATGGCACTGAAAGAAATAGTGTGAGTAATGCCAGTGTCAGGCCACACACTTAATAAAGTAACTCCTGATAGCATTATTAATGATTTAAGCATTCTTAGAGTGCCTCATCTCTTCAAGCACATTTGTTATAATGTCTAATTCTGTTTCTGTCCTGTGACTAAGCAGCTAATCATGGTCATTTTTTTTCAGTCAGTCACTTCTCACATTGTTCCATGTTGCCATGGGTATAAAAAAAACATCATGTAAAACACAATTCTCTTCAATAAACATTTTCTCTTTTTCCACTAAGAAACACTAGTTTATAGAAAAAGGCAGTTTAACTACAAAGGTTTTCAAGGGAGTGACAGTGACAAGATTAGAGTTTAGCTGTGCTGTATACCTCGTACATACTGGTTTAAAGTAGATGGACTTCAATTAGTGAATTTATTTTGGTCCCTTGTAATTTGTTACTGTTCTTTCAATTTATTATTGTTCTTGTAAAATTTTCCCCCAAAATCACATTGCAAAGGCATTATGAAGTACTTGCTGCCAGGCATATGTATTAAACATATTGTCTGTAAATACTCACAAACACATTACAGATTTGAAACTCACATCTTCATCGTTGATTGTGTTTATCTTTGTGATTGGAATTACATAGTAAAAAGAAAACAAGATGGAAGGCAAGCAGCATAGATGATACTGTATGTACATACTGCCAATTCCTTATGCTGGCATAGGAAAGCCTTGCTAGGCTTGCAGATTGCATCTAGGTAAGATATGACCTCTTCCTTTATCTTCCTTTATGAGCAATGTAAAATATCAAATACACTGGATTGTATCTTTTTCAACATTTTCAAAATTATTAATAGTTTTAGTGCTGTTGTTGGTTTACAGAAAAATTAGGCAAAAATAGATATTTTCTAGATATGCCCCCACACCTCCACACACCAGCAACCATACTAGCAATTAATAGCATCAATTTTCCTAGTTGGTAAATTATTAAGCCTACAACAATACATTATCCTCCAAACACGCTCCTAAATCCTCAATGTTCTGCCTCCCTATCACTTTTCAACACTTCACTACCCATCTCCCACCTCCACCTCCACCACTCATCCCCCTCCACCACTCATTCCCTTGCAATACCCATTCCTCTCAACATTTCTCCTTCTGAACCCCATATTTTGTTTCCATCTGTTAGTTGTACAGTAGGTTTCCTTTTCAGGTGTCCATATATGCAAGTAATATACCTTAATGAGGCTCATCCCCTACTAAATTACTCTCTAAGGTCCATCCTTCTCAAACCAATCTCAATAAGCTTCTCTGTTATATTTTAACATAAACTGTTTTGACCCTATTTGCCTTATTTTATCTTTGTCCTTTCCCACTAGTTGATACTCCACATACAGAACCCTCTTGTTTTCTTTCCTTCTTCTTTCTTTCTTTCTTTCTGTCTTTCTGTCTTCCTTCCTTCCTTCCTTCCTTCCTTCCTTCCTTCCTTCCTTCCTTCCTTCCTTCCTTCTTTCTTTCTTTCTTTCTTTCTTTCTTTCTTTCTTTCTTTCTTTCTTTCTTTCTTTCTTTCTTTCTTTCTTTCTTTCTTTCTTTCTTTCTTTCCTTCTTCTCCTCCTTCTAAAAACATTCTCACCTTAGCTACAAATCTGAATATATAGACTTTACTTCATTCCTCACTAATAAATACTTATTGTGTACTTATTTTTTTTTCTCAAGGCTAGCACTCTGCCACTTGAGCCACAGTGCCACCTCTGGCCGTTTTGTGTATATGTGGTGCTGAGGAATCGAATCCAGGGCTTCATGTATATGAGGCGAGCACTTTACCACTAGGCCATATTCCCAGCCCCTATTGTGTACTTATTATATATCTGTTACTGTTAAGCTAAATAAATTAGATTTTTTTCCCTTAGGGAACTTTGAAGCAATAATTAGGTGTATAGCTATGTATAAGATTAATTTTTACAATGCAGACTTGTACAATGCAGACTTGTACAATGCAATCATGTACAGCAACAACTGAAACTGACATGTATTGCTGATAAAAGTGGAAAATACCATAACTTTGGAAAACTCTATGAAGTAAAAATACATATAACATATGACCATCCAATATGAATTTATCCAAGAGAAATAATAAGCTTCTTTCCATAAAAAGATGAATGCATACAATTCTTAGAATTGTATTACTAATATGAAAATCTGGAAGCAACATAAATATTCTTCAGTTGGTGAGCAACTAAATCAATTGTGGCATGACATTCAAATGGGATACTTTTCATTATTGGTAAAGGACAAATTTCTGAAAGAAGAGATATGAACAATGCCAGGTACAAAATAAATCAGAATTGTGTAAAATTATAGAAGAAAAAAATATATAAGAAATCATGCTCAAAGCAGGGACACAAATTGTGAAATTCACTGCAAGAAAGCATAAGAAAATTTGCTTTATTCCTGAGTATTAGGGCAATGAGAGGCAGAAAATGTTTAGGAAGTGGAAGAAGATTGGAACTTGAATTCAAAGATTGATGGAAAAGGTGAGATTAGGGAACAACTGGAGAAACAAAGAAGTGCTACATAAGAAATGTATGTCATACTAAGAAGTTTACAGAGTCTGTAAAAAGCTACATTAGAAACACAAAGTAGTCTGTATCACTTCCACTATTGCATAACTTCCTTGTGACAAACTATATTATTTAAATGGCAGACATAAATTTTTACAAAGTTGTTCAATCCTCATCAATTTTAGAACTTTAGTTATTGAAAAAGTCCTGTACTATAGATAGAATTTCTTTATTTTTACCAGTATTTAGATAGTGTACAAAATTTTTAAGTCACTATTGTTAGCAATTATCTGGGGGTAATGAAGAAATATAAAGGGAACTTTGAGAATGATATCATAAGGTCTCTGTGAGAAAACATCATAACTAAACTTTCTAACTATAGTTAAATCTTTTCAACCACCCTTATATGGCCTATCAAGGGCAAAGTCATAGAATGTAACAAGGTGTGTGTGTGTGTGTGTGTGTGTGTGTGTGTGTGTGTGTGTGTGTGTGTGTTCATGAATCCAACTTCACAAGGATTATTGAAAGGATAATTTGCTCTAAGATGGAATGAGGAATAGGTTGTAAAAAGATCTGTAAGGTTCCTACCCAGGCAAATAAACCAAGCCCTAAACTCAAATATAATTTACTAAGACTTCCCCGATTTGGGGACAATGATTATATCCTCAAGACCAGTCTTAGGAAGGAATTTTATACTCCAAGCCCCTTACATTTATAAAAAAAAAAACTTATACTGAGGTAGACATAATTGGCACTCTTACTATAGAGACCATGTGCTTTTGCTGCCAAAAGCAAACTGATTTTGCTCTCAAATAACTAAAAGCAGGAGAACTTTGAATCTCTGCCTAAACTTTTTATATTTCTCTTTACTCTAAACCTTACTCCAAGTTCTTTTGAAATTTCCTTGGTTTTTCAAGCAAGATATGACTGATTACTATTTTATGACAGGAGATTAAATTCATTCCTAAGTACAAAAGTCCACTCCCAGATGAGGAAATTACCTATATGGATGCGACTATCCAAAGAATCATCTCTTGAGCTGTAGATTGTACCTCTCAAGACTCGACAGAAATAATAACCCTGAAATCAGGCATAACCAGAATTGATATGATTAGTCAAGCAAATGATATTTATAGCTAGGTCTCATGCTACATACCTTTTAAAACCTGTCTTTAATTCTTCCTTTGATTAAATATGGCACTGGTGTCATGTCATGCCATGCACTAAATTTCCTTTTTATTCCATAGTCCTTCCTAAATAACATTTCTTATCATTTTTTCCTTCAATTTTTTATGTTTATTTTTATTTTCAAGGCGATGTACAGAGGGGTTACAGATACATGTGAGGTAGTGAGTACATTTCTTGTCCAACTTGCTACCCCTTCCCTCATTTTTCTTCCACTTTTCCTCCTCCCTAAGCCAGCAACTCCCCCCACCCCCCGGAGTTGTATAGGTAGTTTACATCATATTGTTTTATACGTATTGCTTTTGAATTGCTTCACATTTTACCCTTTGTCTAAGCATTCAAATGTGCCCCTTTCTCTAATTCAGATAACCATATATAAAGTACCCAAGTTACCAGGAACAAACACAGGGGATAAGTCAAGAGAAGATAAATAGAAGAAAAGTGAAATAATTTCACATAGTACATTGAAAATAACAACATCAATGGTAAACAACTTGTTTCCATATTTTGCATGTTATTTTCCTTAACGTCATCTTATGTGATCATATGTACATAGCTACTAAATAATTGTGATCATCTGCTAGAACTATCCTAGACATATACTAATTATTACCAGTGAGGGAAGCTATACAGTCTATGATTTCTTCGCTCTAACACATTTCACTTAGTAGGATTTTTTTTCTAAATCTTTCCATTCTTTTATGAATGGGGCAATGCCATTCTTTCTGGTGAATGCATAGAAAATTTCAACCTGTGCCAAGGAATGCTACTATTTCTCCTTTTCCTTCCTGAAATGTTTTCAGGGTATCATGTCATTTGAAAAGAGAGAAAGAGTTTTATTTTATCTTTCCCTATTTGGGTCCTCTTTATATTTGCATCTTGCCTTATTGCTCTGGCTAGGAATTCTAGTACTATATTAAAGAGGAGTGGGAGAGTGACATCCTTGTCTCACTTCTGATTTTAAAGGAAATGACCTTAACTTTCTGCCATTAAGTATAATACTAGCTATAGGTTCACCATACACAGCCTTTACAATGTTAAGGAATGTGCCATGGATTCCAAGTTTCTCCGAAGCTTTCATCATAAGTGGGTGTTGAATCTTGTCAAATGCTTTTTCTTCATGTGGGGATGATCATGTGGTTCTTCTCCTTGCTCCTATTTATGTTATGGGTTAGATTAATTGACTTGCATATATTAAGCCAGCTTTGCATGGTGGAATAAATCCTGTTTGATCATAGTGTATAATTTTTTTTGATGAGTGGTTGAAGTCAATTGGACAGAATTAGTGTTTTTTTATTTTAAGTTTTTATTATCAAATTGAATTACCAAGAGGTTACACTTTCAATATTAGGCATTGGATACATTTCCTGTACGGTTTGTTACCTCGTCACGCATTCCCCTTCCCCTCTCTCCCTTTCCCTTCCCCCACGCATGAGTTGTTCAGTTCATTTACACCAAACAGTTTTGCAAGTAATGCTTTTGTAGTTGTTTGTCTTTTTATACCCTGTGTCTCTCGATTTTTGGTATTCCCTTTCAATTTCCTAGTCTTAATACCAGTATACACGGTTTCCAATATACTCAGATAAGATACAGAAATGGTGTAGGTACAACCACAGGAAGGTGATACAAGAAGATCATCAATAATAGCAGCTACAGCTACACAGAGCACGTTGAAAGTAGTTACAACTGTAATATAACAATTGTTTCCAAAACATGGAGTTCATTTCACTTAGCATCATCTTATGTGTTCATAAGGGTATAGTTATTGGGCTCTTGTGATCCTCTGCTGTGACTCGCCTAAACCTGTGCTAATTATTCCAATAAGGGAGACCATAGAGTCCATGTTTCTTTGGGTCTGGCTCACTTCACTTAGTATAGCTTTTTCCAAGTCCTTCCATTTCCTTATGAATGGGGCAATGTCATTCGTTCTGATAGAGGCATAAAATTCCATTGTGTATTTGTACAACATTTTCGTGATCCATTCATCTACTGAGGGGCATCTGGGTTGGTTTCAGATTCTAGCTATGACAAATTGTGCTGGGATGAATATTGTTGTGCTGGTGGCTTTACTGTGATTTTGTTAGTGGTCTTTTGGATAGATCCTCAAAAGTGGGCCTGCTGGGTCATAGGGAAGCTCTATGTTTAGCCTTCTGAGGAATCTCCATACCACTTGCTATAGTGGCTGAACCAGTTTACATTCCCACCAACAATGAAGTAGAGCTCCCTTTTGGCCACATCCCCTCCAAAAATTGTTATTGTTAGTTTTCTTGATATAGGACATTCTTACTGGGGTGAGATGGAATCTCAATGTCTTGATTTGCATTTCCTTTATGGCTAGTGATGTAGAGCACTTTTTCATATGTCTCTTGGCCATTCTCATTTCCTCATCAGAGAAGTCTCTTTGTAAGTCTTTAGCCCACTTGATGAGGGGGCTATTGGTTCTTTGTGGTTTTGTTTGGGAGGAAAGTAATTTTTTCAGTTCTGCATATATTTTAGATATGAGGCCTTTGTCCATTGAATGGCCTGTAAAGATCTTATCCCAATCTGTGGGCTTTCTGTTTATCTTACAAGCTATGTCCTTTGCCCTGCAGAATCTCTGCAGTTTGATGCAGTCCCATTTCTTCAACCTTTCTTTGATTTGTAGCCTTTCTGGGTTTTTGTTAAGGAAGTTCCGTCCTGAGCTAGGAGCCAAAGTGTTTCTCCTACTCCTTCCTTTAGTGTTTTTAGGGTGTCTGTTTTGATTTCCAGGTCTTTGATCCATTTGCAATTGATTTGGGTGCAGGGTGATATATAAGGATCTAGTTTTAGTTTGTTGCACGTGTTGAGCCAGTTTTGCCAGCACCATTTGTTAAAGAGGCTATCTTTCTTCCAGACTATTGTTTTAGCTAATTTATCAAAGATTAAGTAGGCATAGATCTGTGGGTTCATTTCTGGGTCTTCAATTCTGTTCCATTGGTCTTCAGGCCTGTTCTGGTACCAATACCAAGCTGTTTTTATTACTATAGCTTTATAATACAGCTTGAAATTGGGTATTGTAAATCCTCCAGCACTGTTCTTTCTGCTTAGGATTGTTCTTGCTATTCTAGGTCTTTTATTGTTCCATATGAATTTCTGGATTTCTTCTTCTATTTCATTAAAAAATTGTGTTGGAATATTAATTGGTATTGCATTGAATTTGTAGATAGCCTTTGGCAATACTGGTATTTTGATTATATTAATCCTCCTAATCCAGGAGCATGGGAGGTTTTTCCATTTCCTTAGTTCTGCCTTACTTTCATTTTTCATGTTTTTAAAGTTCTCATCATAGAGGTCTTTCACTTCTTTGGTTAAGGTTATTCCTAGGTATTTTATGTTTTTTTGAGGCTATTGCAAATGGAGTTACTTTCCTGATTTCAGCCTCGGTGTTCGGGTTGTTATCATAGAGAAAGGCCCTTGTTTTTGAGTGTTTATTTTATATCCTGAGACTTTGCCAAAGTTTTGGATCAGCTCTAGTAGCTTGGGGGTAGAGTCTATGTGGTTCTTTAGGTATAGGATCATGTCATCTGCGAAGAGAGAAAGTTTAACTTCATCTTGTCCTTTTTAGATCCCCTTTGTATTTTCTACTTGCCTAATGGCTCTGGCTAGGAATTCTAGTACTATGTTGAAGAGAAGAGGAAAGAGTAGACATCCCTGTCTTGTTACTGATTTTAAAGGGAATGGCATTAGTTTTTCACCATTTAGAGTTATGCTTGTTGTTGGTTTCTCATAAACTGCCTTGATTATATTCAGGAATGTTCCCTGGAGCCCCAGTTTTTCCAGGGCTTTTAGCATAAATGGGTGCTAGATTTTATCAAACGCGTTTTACGCATCCAGTGATATACCATGTGGTTCTTTACCTTGCTCCGGTTGATGTGGTGGATTACATTAATTGACTTGCGTATATTGAACCAACTTTACATCCCTGGGATGAATCCAGTTTGATCGTGGTGTATGATTTATTTGATGACCTGTTGAAGTCGATTGGCCAGAATTTTTTTGAGAATTTTTGCATCTATGTTCATTAGGGAAATTGGTCTATGGTCCTCTTTCCCTGCCTGGTTTTGGGATGAGGGTTATACTGGCTTCATAGAATGTGTCTAGTAGTGAACGTTCTCTTTCAATTTCATTGAAGAGTTTGAGAAATACTGGTGTGAGTTCTGTTTTGAAGGCCTTGTAGAATTCTGCTGTGAATCTGTCTGGACCTGGGCTTTTCTTGGATGGGAGATCACTTATTACTGTTTCTATTTCAATACTGGATATGGGTCTGTTTAGAAGGTTTATATATTCATGCCTGAATTTGGGGATATCAAGTTTTTCTAGGAAATTGTCCATTTCTTCCAGGTTCTCAAATTTGTTGGCATTAAGGTTTGCAAAATAGTCCCTTATTGTGTTCTGTGTTTTGGTTGTTTCTGTGGTGATGTTACCTGTTTCATCTCTTATCTTGTTTATTTGAGTGTGCTGCCTTTGTTTTTTGGTCAGGTTTTCTTTGGGTCTGTCTATCTTGTTGATTTTTTTCAAAGAGCCAACTCTTTGTTTTGTGATTCTTTCGATGTTTTGTTTTTTATCTCTAATTAATGTAATTCTAATTTGATTTTAATTTTTTACTTCCGTTTATTGACTTGGGGTTTGGCTTGTTGTTCTCTTTCAAGGAAATTAAGGTGCTTCCTTAAATTATTGAGTTGCTGTTTCTCCAGTTTGTTGGTGTATGCACTCAGAGATATAAATTTTCCTCTGAGTACTGCCTTTTCTGTGTCCCAATGGAGCTGGTACTGTGTCCTCATCTTGGTTGAATTCCATAAATTAATTTCTTCAGTGACCCACTGATGGTTCAGCAGTGTGTTGTTTAGTCTCCATGAATTGTAGGATTTTCTGTGGTGGCTGTTTGAATTGAACTCTAATTTTATTTCTTTGAGGTCTGAGAGAATGCAGGGAATAGTTTTGATACTTCTGAATTTGTACAGATTTTCTTTGTGCCCTAAGATGAGATCTATTTTGGAGAATGTTCCATGTGCTGCTGAGAAGAATGTGTATTCTGTTGTTGCTTGGTGGAATATTCTGTAGATGTCAGTTAAGTCTAGTAATTGTTTAGTTCTGCAATTGTTTAGTTCTGTTGTTTCCTTGTTCAGTTTTTGGCATGTTGATCTGTCCAGAGGAGACCGTGGAGTGTTAAAGTCCCCAACTCTCAATGTATTTGGGTCTATGTGTGTTTTTAGAGTCAGTAGTGTTTGTTTGATGAAGTTAAGTGCTCCTGTATTTTGGTGTTTAGATATTTAGGATGGTTATGTCTTCCTGTAGGAGAGATCCCTTTGCTAGTATGTAGCAACCTTCTTTTTCTAGTCTTACATTTTTTAATTTGAAGTCAATTTTTTCGGATACTGGTTTTGCAACGCCAGCCTGCTTATGGGGGCCATTTGCTTGATAGATTTGATTCCAGTCTTTCACTTTTAGAAGATGTTTACTTTTGCTGGATAGATGTGTCTGTTGGAGGCAGCAGAAAGATGGATCTTGATTTTTGATCCTACTTATTGGTCTATGTCATTTGATTGGAGAATTAAGTCCATTAATGTTGAGAGTTAGGATTGAGAGCTGATCATTTGTTCCTTTCATTATCACTATCTAGTTAAAAGCTGTGTCTTCCCATTTCTTGATCTGATATTCTGCTTTACTATTTAGGGTTCATTTCTCTGTCTGTGTTGGGATCTTGATGATTTTCTCTGTATAGTACATCTTTGACGATTTTCTGTAAAGCTGGTTTTGTGGAGATATATTGTTTCAGTTTTTCCTTACTGTGGAAGACTTTTATTTGACCTTCGGCTATGAATGGGAGTTTGGCCGGGTTCAGTATTCTTGGCTGGTAGTTATTTTTATTTAGGGTTTTGCATACCTCATTCCAGGCTCTCCTTGCTTTCATGGTCTCTGCTGAGAAGTCTGGGGTAATTCTGATTGTTTTTCCTTTATATGTGATTGTTTTCTTCTCCCTAACAGCTTTAAGGATTCTTTCCTTGAACTCTGTTGATTCTGTTTTGATCACAATGTGTTGGTGGGATGTCCTGGTCTGGTCTGGTCAGTTTGGGGTTCTAATGCTTTCTCCATAGTTCTAGGGAATATTCAGCTCCTAAGATTCGATCCTTTGCTTCAGCTAGTTGGGACTGTAGGCTAGCTACTTGATTTCGAATCCCTTTTCCTTCTTACTGGCCTTTCCTGATGATTTCCATGTCATCTCTTAGGTCTTGCATGGACTTCTTTACTTCATTAATTTTGTTTTGAGTGCTGTCTCTTAAATCTTTTACCTGGGTAGCTATCTTTTCATTTGACTCTTGAATTTCATTTATCTTTCTATTTGTCAAAGCCATGAAATCATCTATTACTTCATGGAAGGATTGCTGTATTGATTCAAACTTTTCAGTTAACATGTTTATCAGTAGACTTTGTAGAGCAGTTGAGAGTTTTCTTCTATGTCTTTGATTGACTGCTCTGCTTCCTGCTTGTTTTGAGTGGGAGATGAGACGCCATTGTTTGCCATCTTTCGTATGCTTCTTCTTCCCACTTGGATTGGGAATGCCAATCTACAAGCACTTGTGAGAACCGTTTAAGTCCCAAAGCAGACCTTAACAAGCACTGCTGTGTAAATCTTAGAAGGTCTCAATTTATACAGATACCTTATATACCTGTATATAGAATTAGTTTTGGTGTTCCTAAAGAATACAATTTCAATATAACAACCAATCCTGAGCCCTGCATTCAGTAGTTACTTTTTACTGTTACAACCCTATGAGCAATTCTTATTCTTATATTAAGTTCTTTATGGACTGGCTTTCTCTATGATCCCTTTAATTCACTTGGATTAAGCAGGGTTACCCTCTATCCAATAACCAGGAGACAATGGAATCTGGAGGTCCTGGAAGTAATTCAGGAGGATAAGTTAGAGGTAGCAAAGAGAAAAGAGTAAAATATATGGGGGTGGGGGTGATGATTTTGGTTTATTTTCAGTGATGTGGAACTGTGGAGAAGAGTAGTATCGGTAGAAAGAAGAAGGTTAAAATGATAGACAATGGAGAGTTATCAGTAAAGAGTGGAGGTGTTATTCATAGGAAAGTAATTTTTAAAGAAAGAGAATGCAAAGAGAGAAATAAAGAAAAAATACTGGAAGACAGATGCACAAAACAGAGAAAATTTATTTAAAAAAAACAAACAGAAAAATGAACAACAACAACAACAACAACAAAAAGCCTTGATAGAAGAAAAAGGTAAAAAGGGAAAACAAAAAAAAAAAACCAACGATGTTTCAGAAATTAAAATATAAAAATAAAAAAAAAGAAAGCTTAAAAAGTGTTTGAGGAAAAAAAATGGAGTCTTCTTTGTTTGGGTGGTCTTTCTACAGTCTCTGGTTTCCTTGCGATGGTCTGCAGTCTATTTTGCTGCTTGGCTAGTTTGACTTACTTTCAGTTCGCAGTGGGTAGATCTGCTCTGGCCCTTTTCTCCTGTTAGTGAAATCCTGGGTTTCTGTGGTTCCCACAGTTTGCAGGTAAGACTTGGGTGTCCACTGGAGATGGGGGGACTTGAACAGTCTTAGGAACTGTGGCTCCTCCTGTCTGCTGTGGGGCGGCTGCCTTTTATGCCTGGCTTTGAATAGCCTGTGGCATCAGCAGGGTGGGGCGCCTCTGGCTAGGTTTACTTGGCTGAGAGTTGCTTGCCTGGGGGAGGTGCCTTCCTCCTGGGCGGGACGGCATAGCTGGGTATGGAATTCAGCTCCGTTTTAGGCTGGGAATTGGGCTTCCTCTGTGATGTGACCCTTTATCTGTCTCAGGAACTGTTTGTTCTCCCGTCTGGCTGTTCCGTGCCGCCAGTAGCTGTTCGCAGCTTTCGCTTTTAATTTAGGAATTCTGGCAGGCAGGGCAGGGTACTTCTAGCTGAGCAGAGGCCCAGGACAAGCCCCATGCCTGGGCAGGGGTTGTTCTCCTGGACGGAGCTGGCTCTCACTGATTGGTGCCTCTTGACCTTTTCAAAGATGGCTGCTTTGTCCTCACTTTCCCCAGGCTGGCTTTAGTTCCCGTCTGGTCTGACCCTATGCCAGTGTCAAAGAGGGTGCTTTGCTCTGGTGGTGTGGGAAGGGCTGCCTTCCAGAAGCTGCTCTATGGGCACCAGTGAGAATGTCGTTGTGGGGTACTCACCCTTTCTCTGTGATTTCAGCCTGTACTTGCTCAGCCTACAATCCATGTCTGGAGGATTTCTCCCCGGTCTTGGTTGAGTGCTTTAGCTGCAGGGAGTGCGGGGCGCTGTGCTGGCGCTGGCACTGGCGTGGTGGCAGGACACTGCCTGGAGCTCAAATCTGTGTTTTCAGACAGCAAAGTTGATTTTTCCTTCCTGGCCAGAATCCCTGTACTATTATAAATTACTTTGGCTGTCTTTCTAGGAGTAAAAGCTTCTCTGGGATGGACAAACTGCGATGTTGGAGGGAGCTCAGCTAGGGCTCTGCTGCTCCGCTGTCTTCCCAGAACTCCAGAATTGGTTTTTGCATCAGTGTTCATCAAAGAAATGTGTTTATAGTTCCCTTTCTTTGATGAGTCCCTGACTGGGATGAAGATTATGCTGGTTTCATAGAATGACTTTGGTAGTAAATTTTTGCTTTCGATTTCATTGAAGAGTTTGAGGAGTATTTGGTGTGATTTCTGCTTAGAAGGCCTTATATAATTCAGCTGTGAGTCCATCTGGTCCTGGGCTTTTCTGGGATTGACGGTCTCTTATTGCCATTGCTATTTCATTACTTCATATAGGTCTATTTAGTTGAGTTAAAGCTAGTTTGAGCATAGCACTATTTGCAAGAAATTCATCCATGTTTTTTGAGATTTTCCAATTATTTAGTATAAAGGTTTGAGCTTGGGAAAATCCCAGTGTTGTGTGGCGGTAGCAGCAGGTGCATTGGCAGGAGAAGCAGCCCTAGCTCTGGGAGTCACTGGGGTGGGGGGGGAGTCTTTTTTTGGTGCTAATGTCAGCGGGATCAGCAACTTCTGGGGTTTCAGAACTTGGCAGTGAAGGGGGTGGCAGATACAGTGGCCCCAGTGATCCCACTTGTTAAGGTGGACCCCCCCACCCTCCGTGATGATTACTTTGGTGCCAGTGGCCACAATGGTAGTGGAGGTGGTGGTAGTGGCAGCATTGTGTGGTGAGGGTTTTGGCCAGCACAATGGCTCAGGCCAATCCCCTCAGTCTTACCAATTCCTTACTGATGATTAGGGAGTTGTGCTCTTGTGGCAGATGTCAATGCATTGGAGGGAAAAGCAGCGCTATTGCTCCAGGACTCTGGGATGAGCACTTACCTTCAGTACCAGTAGCTGTAATGGCAGCAGCTATGGCAGCAGTAGCTGCAGTGCTGAGTGACCAGGATGGTGGTTGGCTCAGTGGCCCTGGCAGACCCCTAGGTAGCACAGGTTCCGCTGCGATGATTAGGGTATCCCACAGGTGCAGGCAGGGGGTGCTGGGGGGGACGTGACGGGAGAGTAGGCCCTAGTGTTTGGTGTCACTGGGATGAACTCTTATCTCTATACCAGGAACAACAATGGCAGTGATGCCAACAGAAGCAATGATGGTGCTGGTATTGCCAGTCAAGCAAGGTGGTGTGCGTGATGGAGAGGGCTGTAGCCTCAGAAAGCCCACTCAGTAGCACATACCTCCTCATGACCATTCTGGTAGCTTGTGTGGGACACACCTGGACATGTTACATCAGAAAGAGGAAGTCAACCAGCTGACTACCGCCTGTTTCTTAGTCCTGGGGCCGCATGTGACTAAGATGGCGCCTGACGGTGAGCCAGAAGGCGGTTCTGTAGGCTGTGACAAAAAATCAGGCCACCTCTAGGATTGGTCCCCAGGTCTTCCACCGTTACAGACAGCTAATGCCTCCCCTTACAGTCTGTAGATAGGTGTACACGTACACTCCTCCCTTCCTGCTCATCTTTGATATGATTGGCTCCTGTGCCTTATATTAGCTGTATGTACTTCCTCAATAATCGAGATCTCATGCTGACTTGTCTCCAAGATGCATCTGATTGTCCTCCGGTGAGGGAGGGCTGGGTGTGGGAGGTCTGTTGGCTCTTTCCTTTCTTGGCTCGTCCAGGTCAGGGCGTGCCTTCCCCATCTCTCCCGCATGTCAGGGGAGCACAGGGGCTAAAAACCCTGACAGCTTGGAGCCACTGCTAGGGAGGTGGCAGGAGAAGCAGCCTAACTCTTTGAGTCAATGTGGCAAGCTGCTGCTTTTGGTGCTAGTAGCAACCCTAGCAGCAGCAAAGATGGAGTGGTAATGTAGAGCAGTGGTCACAGGTGGAGAGGACCCTGAGGACTCTCTCTGTGGTGTGAAGCACTGAGGTGGCCCTTGCACATGGTATTGGTAGCATGGGCTCTTCCGTAGGTTCCTGACAGTGGAAGAGTCTTCTATAACAGCCCTGCAGGCAGACTCAGAGTGGCAATCTCCTTGGGGACTCTGGGAACTTCACTGCTACTCTTCCTTGGTTTCTGAGGGTCTGGTGCTAGGAGTTTTCTTTAGTTTTTGAGTGATCTTCTGGTTGAAGCTTGCTTGATGACATTCTGGGCACTTTTCCCCACCCCCCTGGTCTCCCCACACTACCTGGGGTTGAGGGAGGTGACCGTGGACCTGTGAGCAGCTCTGTTGCTGCTGTAGCAGGACTGCAGGGGTCAGCTTGCTGTTTCATTGTTTTCTCTTTTGTCTTTTTGGTAAATTAGTTCCTCTGTAGTATGGTAAGGTTTTATCTATTTAGAGTTCAAGTGCTGTTGATCTCTTGAGGTAATGTGTGTCCGGTGACCCTGAATTTCTACGTGGTCACAGATACCTAGTGAGCTTACCAGTGTCAGTGTCACCATCTTGCCTTTTTCCTATTATTTTCATCACATTTTTATGTCTTGATTGAAATCTTCTCTCTTTGATGTAAAGGACAAGGTAGATTCCTGGGGCTGCCTTTCTTGTAAAATGTCCAGAAATTAATATGGAAGAGTAAGTGTATGCTGTGTGTCACATAGAGTCTATGGGTACTTTCTGCTCCTTAATATTATTGAATAACATTTGTCTGAGTTAATAGAAAAGCAGAGAGGGCAGGCAGGTGATTGCGAACTATATAAGTTGTGGATAACAGGAAAAGCTGATAAACCAAAATCTTCCTGAAAAGGAAATGTGTCCTAGGGCTACAAAAGAATGAGCATTTAGAAGGAACTTGTAATGTGTATGGGATGATAATTGGGAGGAGTAAAAAATGAAAAACGGAGACAAGAAGTGTGGGTGAGTGCAGTCATAATATTCAATGTGTGTACGTGAAAATAGAACTGGAAAATTGAGAGAACAGGTAGTGTGGGAGAGGTGTGGGGAGAATGATGGAAGAACTTACATTGCTGAAGATTTATTGTACTCATAAACTGACATGTGGAATCCAAGTTTGTTGTGCAATTCCTTAATGATAATAAAAAGTCCCAACTGTAGGCAAGACGCTACAACAACACTGAATAAAATTAATTTAAAGATATCCACAATATCCCTATAATAAAAATATAAAATAAATTTGTCAAGTGAAAATAGGCACTAAATCTTTTTTGGTCATTCCTGGGGCTTGGACTCAAGGTCTGAGCACTGTTCCTGGCTTCTTTTTGCTCAAGGCTACCACTCTGCCACTTGAGCCACAGAGCCACTTCTGGCTATTTTCTATTTATGTGGTACTGGGGAATTGAACCTAGGGCTTCATATATCTAAGGCAAGCACTCTTGCCACTAGGCCATATTCATAAACCTTTTGTGACATGACCTTATAGAAAATAGAAAGGAGACCCACCGATTAGTAAACAGTCTTCAATGACTGTAATTCTAGTGAAAATAAAATCAACCTCTCTAACTAGGAAACAGTATGAGATATTTGAGATGGCTAAAGTGTTAATTTTCATGTCTATGTTACATGCTTTCTTTCTCTGCCATTTTCCTTTTCTAGTAAACTTCTTCATTACTTTTACCTACATTTGAATCTTGCATGAATTTTTTCTTGCCAGACATAAAGTCTGAGACCTATTTAGCTGTCCTACATTGGTATGTAAATTGAAGATTAAATATAACATTTTCTGACTTGGATTCATCAAAAGATAACAATGTTAGGAATTTCAACCTTGCTAGATTGGAGAAACAAAAATGGAAAATAGAAAAAAAAACTTACTGTATTCATTTTGCAGCACAGCTTTATTGAGTATGTGTGGTATTCCATGAACTGTGCTCAAGTAGAACAATAAGATGATACTCTTAAATTCGATAAAATTTCTTGGACTTCAGTGTGTGTGTGTGTGTGTGTGTGTGTGTGTGTGTGTGTGTGTGTGTCTGTTTGTCTGTCTGTCTGTCTTAGTAGCTGTAGTAGTAGTAGCCATCAAGGCCTGGACCAATGAGTCCAATGTTCTACTACAGTCATGATAAATAGACTGGAAGTCAAAAAAATAAATAAACTTTATTTAATAAATACCAAAAAGAGCAAAGACATTAGTTGTTTGGGAGATGTGGAGCTATTTAAATCCCTTTCAATTACATCTACTTCTAGATGTCATAGCATTTAAGAATTGTAGACATAAAGAGGCTACAAAAATCTGCCTTGTCATTATGTAGAAATGAAGTATGTAAATTGAGGTTAGTAATGGGAAGAGGGAAATGCAGAAAAAAGATGAAAGGAGTATGAAAGGAGTGACACTGACCAGGATGCATTATACTGTTAACTTGGTTTATGGAATTAAAACCTCTTTATAAAATTTCTGAGTATTTTTAAATCAACTTTTTCCTTATATGATTTTTAATGTCCATAAATCTCATAATTGGTAAACAGAGATTGAAACCATGAAAAGATGTCTGGATAAAGAAAATATTTACAGTTATTTGCATTTTGAGTAGGCCTCATCCATTTTACTTGTAACAATTGAACTTTGAAGTTGAAAGAGGACAAGAGTGAAAAGAAACATTATTTTGAGTCTTTAATTCCAATTTCTTTGTGGGAAATAGGAAACATTTCTCTCTATTTCTATTTTTCTTTTAACCCACTAAACTAAAATAAATCCTTGCTAAAATTTTCACCTTGTGAGATTCCACTTTCTGTTAGATTTCCCAAAATTCCTTTCTTTTTAAAAATAACTTCCTTTGACCAACAGGACAAATATTATAGCCTGGAATTAAGTAGATTTCATGTTATTAAAATTACTTTTTCCATTAAAACATTTCACTACTGACCCATAGTATGTCACATTTTCAAAACTGGGTTTCCCATTTATATGGAAACATGTTACATAATTTCTGTAAGCTTTATTCCTGGGGTTTTGATGACTTACCTTTGTTCACTATATTGATTTCATCTCCCTTTCCATCCATAATTTGTTTCTTAACATAAGTCAATTATTTATTTCTTTAGTCATTCATTCATTCTTTGGTCATAATGGGCATTGTATTCAGGGTCTTACATTTGCAATGCAATTTCTCTACCACTATCTTACCTCCATAATTTTTTTCCCAAATAGGGTTTTGAATATTTTTGCACTAAGATTGCCTCAGACTATTTCTGTAACCAATGTCCATTCATAGTTTGTATTATAAGAATGAACCACTCCATCTGTTCATTTGTCAATAGTGTCTTGCTAACTTTCTGCCTTGGCTGGCTCCAAATTTTGATCCTCCTGATATTCATTATCTGATTCTCACTGAAAAATGGTGATTAAATCATCTTTAAAATTGTATCAAAGATTTAATTATTTCCCAGGGGCTCATAAAAATCAGAATTTTGATGGAAATGTAGTCAGTAAAAGCCATCCAGATGAATTTTTAGTCAGTAGTAAACTCTCCTAGGACTTGGCCTAACAGATATCTTGCTCTGTCACAGTAAAGCACTTGGCTGCTTTTGCCAGTGCTTTGTTACTTTATGAGATTGAGCTTATAAATCAACAGTTTCCTAATGGCCTATTGTTGAGGAAATTATATAATATTACATAATGAATTTAGCAGATTCAAAGTAAGAATTGAGAGCAAAGAGGAGAAGAAAAGAAAAAAAAATAGACTGGGAATATGGCCTAGTGGTAGAGTGCTTGTCTCGCATACATGAAACCCTGGGTTTGATTCCCCAGCATCACATATAGAAAAAGCCAGAGTGTCACTGGAGCTTAAGAGCTAGAGTGCTAGTCTTGAGCAAAAAGAAGCCAGAGACGGTGCTCAGGCCCTGAGTTCCAAGGACCAGGATTGGTAATAAATAAATAAATAAGATAAAAATTAAGAAATGGAACTCCAAATACAAATGCACACATGTTACAAAACAAAACAGAAGAGAGAAAAAGACAACAACAAACTTGACAGCTGCAAGTGGGCATGTAACTCAAGTGGTAAGAGAACCAGCCTCTAGAAAATAAAGCTAAGGAAGATCATGAGGTCCTGAATTAAAACTTCAGTAATGGTGCTCACATGAGCGCGTGCGTGTGCACGCGCACGCACACACACACGCACACACACACTTTATAGCTGGGCAAAAAAGGGAATGCATATTATAGCCAATGAATCTATGATTGCTAGCACACCTAAAAGCCATGTATTTTGCTTCAAGCAACCAAAAGGAAGGTTTTTTTTAAAGATTTCAAGTATCCTTAGATACTTGTCAATTTTTAGAAGTACAAATTTGTTTGAAAGTTATTCATTTACCAACAGAATCCTGAGGTGACCTCAGGGCTTCAAACTACCTTGGATTTTGTTTCCTCATCTTGAGGGTACAGAGAAGCAGAAGCTACTGAAGTCACGGTGAACCTTGACATCATCCACATGAGGCTAGTTTTGTTGGCATCAACTTAAACAGATATGGAGATGTGTT
Source organism: Perognathus longimembris pacificus (assembly GCF_023159225.1). Lineage (NCBI taxonomy): Eukaryota > Metazoa > Chordata > Mammalia > Rodentia > Heteromyidae > Perognathus > Perognathus longimembris. The sequence goes on from NC_063167.1 coordinate 57,126,468, forward strand.
GGTATTCACAGAGACCTCAATAGGAAGCCTAGGATGCAGGCAGTGGGGCTCAGAGTCACAATCCCTGCAGGCAACCCTTGTAGATGTTAGGTGCTATAAGAATGAAGTCAAAGAGGCAATGGAAATCTCAAGGAGAAGGTATGAATGGCACACATGCTAAATGAGAGAAGATGACAAACCAAGTGACTATGTGAGAGTGGCCATGTGAGATGCAGCAGCATAGCTGCCAAGTCTGAGGGAGTCCATATCCTGTCACATGGTGTCCCTGATGCTTAACATGGAACTGTTGGATTTAATGTTTACTCTGCTGGGGTTTCAGTTTTGCCTTTTTCATGATTTTGCTAGTCATCCTTTTTCACCTTTTTGAAATGGAAATAAATGTGTGTGCCTGCTCTTCTGGAAAACTTTACCCTTTTCATAGTCTTTTACAGAGGAACACAACTGGGTTTACCTTGAGTCTCAGCAGAAACTTTAGACTTGGAACTTTGAACAATCTCAGAATAGTTAGGACCTTGAAGATTCCCAGGTATCGAGTAAATGCATGTTGCATTGTGATATGGGCAGGAAAAGTTTGGAGGCTTACTCCATGGGCTTACTCAGTTGTAATCCCAGAATTCAAGTAGTTGGGGTAGGAGTATCACAAATTGAGACCATGGGCTGTATAGGAAGATCTAGTCTAAAAAACATTTCCTTTTAGCTTCTAGTTTCCTGATTCATGGTAAAATAAATTTCCTGGCTTGAAGCTACTGCTTCATAGCAGCTCGAAACACTAATATATATGGTTATCATACAAAATACAAAAAAACTCAATGATCATCCTCAGAAATATCAAGAAAAAAGATATGGGATATAGCATCTAAAATAAAATGAAAAAGTTAAAAATACTGTTAATATGTTGCCAGCTTTTGTCTATGTGTTACTCTTCTGCAGACTCAACTGTAGAGAAAATATTCCCCCAAATTGTATATATGTATTGAATACATTGATTTTTGTGTCATTCCCTAAACAATGCAGTATGCCATATATTGCGTAGTATTTACAATTTTATTAAATACCTGAAGTAATCTAGATACTATGGAACCGTACTATGGTAGGGTGATTGCTTAGGTTATGTGCATTATAACATTTTATATAATAAACCTAAGTGTCTAGGGATTTGGGTATTCCCAAGTTTTCTGAAGTTAATGCCCATCATATCCTAGAAGACCACTATAATTAGCAAAATTAAGAATCAATTTAGATATGTGCAGTACTTACCTAAATATAACTTCAAACTAGTATAGAGTAAATTATACATTTGTGTTATCAGAGTATTGTAAGTTGTTTTGGTTAGAAAGTCACAATTAGAAACACAAAATCGTTTTATTTAATTTTTAAATTAATATGGCAGTAATAATTTTACTGACTTGTTTAGAAAACATGAAACAGTGTAAATGTAACTAGTAATGGAGTAATAGATGAGCGTTATAAGTTGATTCAAATAATGTAAGTTTATAATATTGGAGTATTTAAACCAATGAGAATAATTCAGAGATTTCATGTGAAAGGCACATTACCAATAAGTAGATTTCACAAGCATTGAATTTGAAAACCTATAGGAGAATAAAACATATGTACATAATACTGTTAGAGAGCAGAAGACATCTCTGTATACAGTATTTGAATTAAAAAATAGAAACTAACAAAGATTTCTTAACATACAGTCAACTCCTTAAGTATAACAAAAAGATACCCTGCCAGAGGATCAAAATGTGAATAGAAAAGACTTACAGATGTTCAGCCCATTCTATGAGATTTTATAACTTGCTTGTAATTTAAGAAATGCTTTGATAAATGGCAATTCCTTTGTACAACTTCTTCATGATAATTTTTCAGAAAAATTATGATAGAAAAATATGAAAATGCTTGGTAATATCTGAAGCTTGTAAAAACACTGCAGAAAATGTATACAATTTTGATACTCTTGCTTCCAAGTATTTGAAATAAAATTGGCAATATCTAGTAGAATTAAATATGCATATACCAACACAGATTCCATTACTACAAACAAGCTCTTCTGTAGTCACATTAACTAAGTCAATACATTTATCTGACAGATTTATATTACTTCCTATTTATTCAGTCTATGAACAGGGAATATTCTTGGGTCTGATGAGGAAGGAGTCTAGCAAGAAGATAAGGTAGTTGAGCACAAAACTGTAAATACCTGAGGAGCTGACATCCTAGTTAAAAGCTAGCACTTTGAAACTTCATCAAAATAGTAACTTTGAAACATTACATTTTAATCTAATAAATAGTATGAGAGAAAATTATCTTTCCTAAAATAGAGGTGGAGAAAAGAGAAATACTTTCATTGTATTGGACTGAGAGATTGTAAGATTTCAAATAAAAGAAGAAAATGCTTTTTCAATTCAATTTTCAACTAAAAGAAGCCATAAAAACCATTTAAGTCTAAATAAGAAGATGAAATAAACTAGTGTACTTCCATTCTTCTGACGAACAGACTGGTAGCTGTGGAGTTGTTAATATTGAGGGAATTTTCATCCCTTGATAAGCCCTTATAAATTGGAGCCTTGTGTTTGGGAAAGACATGGGCTTTTCACTTATTTATATTCCATAATCCTAACATGTTGATGGCTTGTCTAATCTGTGCTATGTAAATCTTCTTGATCAAGTAGTTTATCAATTTAAATGAAAAAAATACAGAAGCAATCACTTGGTTTAATTAGCTTCAGTCTGCTAAGGGCTTTAGAAAGTAGAAAACTTACAATCTCATTTAACTAGTTAAACAAGAACTTACAAAATAATTAAGATTCTCTAGAAAATTAAGTTTCTAGCTGTTTTTCACATTTAATTTTTCTCTTACTGAGATATCTTTAAATTTTACTGTGTCTGTTTAGTTGTATGGAGGGTAGATAATATCTGAATTATTCATTATTTCAACAGTGCTGTGTGTTGGTTCCACTCTAAACTCAACACAATTCTTATGACTAACCCTATGTCTCCCACAAAAATCATGAATTATGTAATGTGCAAAGCATTTCACTTAAACATCATCAATTCTGGCATGCTAGTAGGTTATTTTTATCAAATGTTGCCCATCTGCCTTATGGACTCTCATTTTCAAATTAATTATGAAACAGAGATGAAGATATATTAAATTTATAAATTATCCTTCCAATTAAAATATTTTACGAGACCACACCATAAAAAAGAGTTTCTAACAGTTCTTCATATCAAGAGCAAGTGTTCTTTCTAATTATGTGTTAAATGACAAACACTTTATTCTGGTGCAGTGACAAAGTACTGGTAATATGCCATCCTCTCAAACTGAAAAGATGTTGCTGAGTGCTATATTATACAATCTAGGTACCTTTTAATAAGGTGTAGTATTTACAAGTTTATTTAAATTGATAAATTCTGTTGTTTGAAAAGCATATTTTTATTAAGAAAGTGTTGATATGAACTGATCATTTTTAAAGCACCAATGACCACTGTTTCACAGCTTTTGAAATTCTAAACATTGTATTCCTTTAACTCATAATGATTTATTTAAAGCTCTATAATCCACTGAACTAACTGCTTTCATTCTACATAACTTCTCAGGTTGTTCAGATAGTGCATTTCTTAAATTAGAATATCTTCTTTTTTTTTCCCCTATGGACTTTTTTTCCCAAAGCAATGCTGATCTCTGCAATTAGGCAATGCTCATGACACTCATCATCTCTAAATTATCTGATTTTCCTGTTTATACAATTAGTTAATTATATGTAAAGTTGGTGAAGAGGAAAATCATTATTTTACTTACAATATGATGAAATATTGATTCTTTTCTTTCTCAATTTGCAGAAGTGTTAAATAGAAAACAAACTGTTATCCATTCCTTAATTACTGCCCATAAAAAATAAATTAACCCATAAAATGAAAAAAAATGAAATCAATTGGAGATTTTGCAGATCAGTTTTTTTTGTAATTAATATGAGAATATGAGCACTGAAGTCTTTTCTTCTTAATAACTGAGTACACACACACACACACACACACACACACACACACACACACACACACATCAAATCAAAAACTAGATAAGGAAGTGGTAAGAAAAGCCCTGTGCTAACTACCTCAGGGGTTCCAAGATGGGGACGATTATTTCTTGTTCTCTAAAGAGTTCCTAGAGGAAATTTTAGAAATTACCGCTTAGAAATAAGAAGTGTGTGTGCATTGAGTAACTAATATATTGACGTTAGGGCCAGTTATATATTCTAATTACTATGTTCTGGCAAATACTTCAAAGATTTATCTAATTTCATCATTATTGATGGGTAAAACATACCTGAATAGAGAACCATCAATCCATGGACCTTTTACAATACATTGTTTTGATAGCTACTACTATATAAATATCAATATATTTGTGTTTTATTCTATTATTATGTTTTAGAAGTGCCTTGAGAAACCAGTCTAGAATTTTTCAGGCAATGCATGTTCAGTGACACATGCAAACCAAATAGCTTGTTATCCTTATAACTGAGGAAGTTAAAAAGTTGAGTTCTTTTGGAATGTGACTAAAATATCACATGATATAAATGGGTATAGGTTGTTTTCATATAATGAACACTGCAAATATGGGTGAGTTCACCAAAGATAAACAGCTGATTTAAATTATTCTGTGCATGTTTTTTATTTTTTGATAATTAAAGCTTAGCTCTATGTGTTCATTTTTGGATTCAGAATGAATTACATTTTTACTAATTTTTAAAAATATTTCTTCATGGGCTGGGGATATAGCCTAGTGGCAAGAGTGCCTGCCTCGGATACACGAGGCCCTAGGTTCGATTCCCCAGCACCACATAAACAGAAAACGGCCAGAAGCGGCGCTGTGGATCAGGTGGCGGAGTGCTAGCCTTGAGCGGGAAGAAGCCAGGGACAGTGCTCAGGCCCTGAGTCCAAGGCCCAGAACTGGCCAAAAAAAAAAAAAAAAAAAATATTTCTTCATGAATTTTTTTTGTTATTGTAAAAGGGATATCCAGAGGGGCTAGAGTTGCAAAAGTCAGTTGCAAAGAATACATTTATTTTTGAACAACGTTACTGCTTCCCTTGTTTTCTCCATTTTTCCTTCCTGTTCTCACCCACAAGTTGTATAGTTATTCTCAATATGGTATATAGTGAGTACCATTGCTACATTTACTTACCCCGTCCCAGTATTTCAGTTCACCCACATACTCTCTCAAAGATAGGCAAATGAACAAACAAGACAAAAGGAAAAGAAAACAAAAATAGTAACAAGGAAAGAATCCCTCTTGTTTCCATTTCCTGGAGTTCATTTGATGAATATTATTTTATATGATCATATGCATATGATCATATTGCAGCTTTGTGTTTCTCTCCTAAGAATAGTCTTTGGTCTTACTGTGTGAGACTGGAACCTATGAAAATTTTACAGGCAGGGATAAGGGGAACACTAGGGCTCGATGGCACAAGTCAAAACTTCGTAAGTAAAGATCCAGATTCACAAGAAATGGAAGGAAGTCTGTATAAATGGAATCACATCAAACATAAACATTTCTGCATGGCAAAGGACATAGCTATCTAGATAAACAGCCCACAGAATGGGAGATAAAATTTCCCATATATGCATTAAAGGTCAAATGTCCAAAATATACTAGAGCTAAAAAGTAAATCCTCCAATAATAACTCTAAAAGACAACAACACAGTAAATAAATGGGCTAATTAATTAAAGAGAGACCTCTCAGAAGAAGAAGGAAGAATAACCAATAGACACATGACATTCAACATCTCTGTCCACAAAAGAAATACAAATCGAAACAACATTGAGATTCCACCACTTCCACGTTTAAATGGCCATAATCAAGAAACCTAACAATAAAAGATAATGGTGTGGTTATGGCCAAAAAGGAACTCTACTTTCTGCCATCTTTACCATGTGACTTCCATACTCACTCTAGTCATCAACCCCAATAAGTAAAGGAGGAAATTTATTACATTATATGAAAATCATTTTATGAGTTAAGGCTAAGCATTATATTTAAAATGTCCATTGCCACAGTTTAAAGACCAGAACATAGTCATACCTGCAATCTAAAGTAGTATGGGGATATTATTGATTCTATCATATGTTACTACATGAAAAAGTGCTTTAAATCATAAGCCTTCAAGGAAAGATAGTTATTCTTTCTGGTGGATCTAGAAGATAAGTGGAGTTAGCCAAACTGTTTTCAGATAGTCATTTTTTAATAGCAGTTTGAGGTTGACTAGTTCAGTATCCTAGCACTACTAACTAGAAGCTTTCAAATTCAAAGGGGTTAATTGACATAACTAAAGATTAATACCACTTGTTCACTGAAGGTTCATTTGAAAATGGTGACCAAACTATTTGAGAGTAGGCTTCTTATGTAATGAAGTTCTTCTATGTGATAAAGTTGACTTCATAAATGAAACAAAATACATTGCTTTGGCACCCTGGGTATTGTATATACATTTATCTTAATTAGGGAAGGGAATGGGAACAACAAACTGCTGAGACAATGGACAAAGGGCAAACCAATAAAGCAGTGACACTCAGAAGACAATATGCTGGAAATGAACTGGGGGTGGGGGTGGGAAAGGAAGGCAAGTGGGAGAGAAATGAGAGAGGGGATAAAATGTTTTAAAAGAAATGTACTTACTACTTTACTTATGTAACTATAATCCCTATATACACCACCTGGACAATAAAATTAAATTATAACATATATTCCACAGACCAAGAAGAAGCTTCCTGTTCATCTTGTAATTATACTGGAACTAGCATGGCGTTATCTCTACCATATGTTGTCAGTGATGGAATTATTCCTATTTCAATGGATTATAGAAATGGTTTCTACTTCTTAGATTAGAAGATGACAACATCACATTGGATGAGAGAATAGAGGATTACAGATTAATGTCACAATCATCTTTAGAAAAGAAAATATTTCACAGTAATCTATCTATCTGCATGCTTTAGCAAGCAAAGAAATAGATCTGAAGAGTAACTAAAATATTCCTTTCATGTTCCATCAGTAAGATACACCAGCATGTAGACTCAATGATCTTGATTTCTCAGTATACTTATCAAATAATCAAATTAGACTAAACTTATATGATTGAGTTGTCAATCATTCATCTCAATTAAGAGGGAAAGCAATAACACTGGTGTAATCATTATTCACTTTGGATTACCTGCCAGTCCCTTAATATATATTGGAACTAAAGCCAAACATAATAGGCAAAATAACTTCAGACACATTCTGCTACAGGGAGAATTTCCTTTCCCCCTTGGGAAAAGACAAATTCTAGGTATGGATTTGCTTTTTCTTTTTCAAAGTTTTTTGTAGCACCTGCATCTACAGACTTACTTCAGAATTACAGTTTTATACACCTAAGACAAACATCTGTTTCTACTCCAAAAAAAGCACATCCTTAAATTTAAAACAAAATAAATGGAGCAATTTTCTCACCCCATACATCATATGTGTCCTAACATTTCCATTACTTCCCAGGTATTGAAATAGATATTGAAGACTGTTACTGTTGGGAAAAACACACCGTAGGTTCAGGTGCATTTCTGAATATGTCTGACTGAGTAACCAGCATATGGTATGATTATCTCTGTTGTAGCTAGACTGTATTTAAATTAAAGAATGCAAATCTGTATTGTTCCAGCATTTAATTCAGTCAGGAATGTTTGCTTCCTAAAATTCTAAACTTTGCTAACTTAAATTTAGTTATCATGCTATCAGTTTTAAGCATTTAATAAGTAATCTCTATCATCTCAGAAGCAAAACACTGCAAAGGTCTACTTGTCTCTGACATAGCTTGGATATTTCTCTCCTATTTTGTGGTTGGTGAATTGGATAAATTCATTTTTATCATTTCTTTCACATGTCCAGAGATGAACAAGGATGGAAAAAACATCTCATTTCTACCAGCCACAAATCAAGCATATGGCCTTCCTTAATACCCAGGAACTTAGGAGGAGAGCTGATAGTTGAAGCCTAATTAAGTAAATGCATTTTTTTTATTTTCAACTGAATTTATTACTTTTAATTTATCAAGGCTATTGTAATGAAACAACCCCCCTCATCTCGATTGATATTAATTTGTTGCACAATATGGCATCACAGTCACTATTTCTTGGCTGAATATTTCCCCAAATCTATGAACAAATCAGAATTATTCTGGCAAGATGCTTACTATCAATTCCTTTGTTTCTGCAAGCTAGTAGGTCAAAACAACTGATGAAAAATATTACGTAGATATTGCAATGATTGTGTAATGACCTGTTTTATTTACAGTGCCTAACTCATATACCTTTTCTATTCTTGTCTGGCATAGTCAGGAACGCAAAAGGTATATCTGTTAATTTCTTTTTTTTCAAATTTTTATTATCAAACTGATGTACAGAGAGGTTACAGTTTCATACATTAGGCATTGGAAACATTACTTGTACTGTTTGTTACCTTGTCCCTCATAACCCCCTCCCTCCTCCCCCTTTCCCTTTCCCCCCATGAGGTGTTCAGTTCACTTACACCAAACAGTTTTGCAAGTATTGCTTTTGTAGTTGTTTTTCTTTTTTTTTACCCTGAGTCTTTCAATTTTGGTATTCCCTTTCAATTTCCTATTTCTAGTACCAGTATACATGGTTTCCAATATACTCAGATAAGATTACAGAGATAGTGTAGGTAGGCTAAATATAGAACTCCCCTATGACCCAGCAGCCCCACTTTTGGGTATCTATCCAAAAGAACACAAACAAAATCACAGTAAAGCCACCAGCACAACAATGTTCATCGCAGTACAATTTTTCATAGCTAGAATCTGGAACCAACCCAGATGCCCCTCAGTAGAAGAATGGATTAGGAAAATGTGGTACATAAACACAATGGAATTTTATGCCTCTATCAGAAAGAATGGCATTGCCCCATTTGTAAGGAAATGGAAGGACTTGGAAAAAATTATACTAAGTGAAGTGAGCCAGACCCAAAGAGACATGGACTCTATGGTCTCCCTTATTGGGAATAATTAGTACAGGTTTAGGTAAGTCACAGCAGAGGATCACAAGAGCCCAATAGCTATACCCTTATGATCACATAAGATGATGCTAAGTGAAATGAACTCCATGTATGGAAACGATTGTTATATCACAGTTGTAACTACTTTCAACGTCCCATGTGTATCTGTAGCTTCTATTATTGATGATGTTCTAGTAAATGCATTCTTTAGGAGACAAAACTATGCTTTCACTGAAATAGGAATTAAGAATGTGACCATTTGGGTTCCTACTGACACTGAAACAATAAGCAAAGACAAAAACATATTGATCTCATAGTTAGGGTAATTAATCCTGCTTTTCAAAGATAAATAATGGTGCTTCTATATAATAGCAGTGGAAAGAATTAAGTGGAGGACTTACTCAAAGGATTCTCTAGGGATGCTGCTTAATGTTAGTATATCTGGAGGATGAATAAAATTGAAAGTTGACAGTAGACTGAAGCACACAATGCAAAGAAGAAAAAGAAAGAAAAGTGAAGCATTCACTTTTGTTATTTAACAATAAAAACTACAATTAACAATGAACATTCAAAATTTCAGTGAATAATGAAATATGAGCATGCTCACATGCTCAGAGATAGGGAAATCAGCTTTGTTTAGATATAATAGGGTAAAATTTAGCTGAAAAATGTTGGATTCCAGATTTCTGATCCTTTTCAGATCTACTTTAATAGTTTTCTGGAGTCACTCTGCAGAGGCAGTGTGATACTCTCTGGAAAATGTTCATTTGCTCTTCCTTTATCTGGCCACAAGGGAAAAAAAAACATATTCACGGATCATGCTCACATCTCCTAGGTTAACATCACACAAATCGAATAAAATTATATAATGAAGCAATAAATATGGACGTGTGTGTGTGTGTGTGTGTGTGTGTGTGTGTGTGTGTGTGAAAATATAGGCAGACCCTGGCCAGAGCTATAAAGTTACTCATCAAAGGATATGAATGCATAGCTTATACCAGGAAGAATATGAAGATTTAGAAATAATAACACTTAAAATACTACTTACATCATTATATAACCATAAATAATGAAGATTTAAATTTCTTGCTTACATCAAATATTTAGATACTGGTTCAGACTAAAATGCACAGAGAATTTCACATGAAATTGAATAGTAAAAGGTAACACTGGTTGAAACATATAATGAATTTTCTTATGGAAACTTACCTCTCTCCAATAGTTAAAGCATTCAATTTTTGTTAATTCAGTAATTAGATACTAATTCCCTTAATTTTCATCAAGAAGTGTTCTAGTTCTCAACCAGTCATGATAAAAATGACATATTAAACCAACAACTATTCTACTAATCACAAAAGGATAGCCTCAAATGAACTTGGAATGAGTATTTCCTTCCCATCTATGAAGATTACTACGGCTTAAATAATCTTTCCAAACTAATGTTGTAATGGTGGTGGTCATCTTTTTAGGTGAAGGGGGCACAAGAATGGAGGGAGGGGGCTGAGAATATGGCCTACTGGCAAGAGTGCTTGCCTCATATACAGGAAACCCTGGGTTCGATTCCTCAGCACGACATATATAGAAAACGGCCAGAAGTGACAATGTGGCTCAAGTGGCAGAGTGCTAGCCTTGAGCAAAAAGAAGCCAGGGTTCTTTGATAGTTTGTTTTGGAGGAGCCCTCTCAACAAGTGGGCTAAAGACTGAAAAAGAGACTTCTCTGAAGAAGAAATTAGAATGGACAAGAGTCACATGAAAAAGTGCTCTACATCACTGGCCATAAAAGAAATGAAAGTCAAAACAACACTGAGATACCACCTCACCCCAGTAAGAATGTCTAATATCAGGAAATCTAATAATAACAAATGCTGGAAGGAAGTGGACAAAAGGGAACTCTACTATATTGTTGGTGGGAATGTAAACTTGTTCAACCCCTCTGGAAAGCAATGTGGAGGTTCCTAAGAAGGCTAAACATAGAGCTCCCCTAGGACCCAGCAGCCCAATTTTGGGGCATCTACCCTAAAGACTACAAGCAAGACCACACTTAAGCCACCAGCGCAGCTATGTTCATCACAGCACAACTTGTCAGCGCCAAAACATGGAACCAACCTAGATACCCCTCAGTAGATGTGTGGATCAGGAAAATGTGGTACATATACACAATGGAATTCTATGCCTTCATCAGAAGGAATGACACTGCCCCATTCATAAGGAAATGGAAGCACTTGGAAAAAAAATCATTCTAAGTGAAGTGACCCAGATCCAAAGAAACATAAACCCTATGGTGTCCCTCATAGGGAATAGCTAGTACAGGAATAGGCTAGGCATGGTAGAAGATCAAAATATCCCAATAGCTACACCCACATGATCACATAAGAAGATGCCAAGTGAAATGAACTCCACGTTATGGAAACAAGAGTTATACAACTGTTGTAATTATTTTCAACATGCCATGTGAACTCCTATTTTTTTTTCTCTGTCTTTCCTTGTCTGTTTATTTGTTTGATTGGTTTCTTTAGTTTTGTTTCTCTTGTACTCCCTTCCTGTGGCTGTACCCCTGCTAATACTGTATTACATCTGAGTACCCTGGATACTGTTTATACAGGTTTTAGAACTGGGGAAGGGAGAGGGAATACCAAAATCGAGAGACAAAGAAGAAAGAGACAAACCATTCAAAAATCAACACATAGAAACCATTTGGTGTAAACCAACTGGAAAATTCTTGGGGGAGAGAGGAAGTGAGAGGGGAGGGGGAAATGAAGGAGGAGGTAACAAGTAGAACAAGAAATGTACTCACTGCCTTTCATATGAATCTGTAAGCCCTCTGTATCACACTTTGACAATAAAGAAAAAAATACAAATTGAAACAACACTGAGAGTCCATCTTACCCCAGTTACAACCTCCATTGTCAAGAATGAAAATAGTAATGGATGATGGCATGAATGTTGATGTAAAGGAAGACTAGCAGACTGTTGGTGTGAATGTAAATTTGTTCATCTTCTCTGGAAAGCAGTATGGAGGTTCCTCAAAGGGGGGGAGGGAACATTGGGAAGGTAGGAGAAAAACAAGAAAAATGGATGTAATTGTAATCTTTCTGTACATCATCTTGGCAATAAATTTAAACACACACACACACACACACACACACACGAAGCCAGGGACAGTGCTCAGTCCCCAAGTCTAAGGTCCAGGATTGGTAAGAAAGAAAAAAAGAAAAGAAAAGAATGGAGGGAGGAAAGGTGAATAACGTCATCATAGTATTCAATATGCAGCATGTAAAAATCAGCAATGTAACTTGTGTCAAGGACAGGAGGGGAAAACTGGGGAAAAGAGAAAGAAAGTGTGACATTGTCCAAGAATAATTGTACTTATTACTTGACTGATGGAATTGTAACCTCTCTTCACAACTCCTTAGTGATAGTAGTAAAAAATAATAACAAAATTTAATTTTGAATGTAATGATATTTGGAGATGATGTCTTTCAGAGATACTTAAGTCATGAAGATGGAGCCTACATGATGAATTAATACAATTATTGAAGAAGGTTTATTATTATAAGATGACTTGTGAAAATGAACTCTTACATATCTAGTCTGGATTATTTCCTATGATTCTTCAATGTTCTCTTTAAATAAGGCTTTTTTTTGTATTATGATATAGCACTATGGCTTCAACAAGTGGCAGCCACTTGGTTTTGACCTGTCCTCTAAACTGTTTGAAATAAATTTCTCTCCTCTATAGTTTACACTCTGTGGTAAAATCTTACAGCAGGAGAAGATGGACTGACATAGAGATGAAAGCACAAGAGTAAACTCACATTCGAATATATCATATTGGTATTGCACACGTCCCTGCTTCTGCCACTGCCTACCTAACATGAAAGCACAAATGATTTCTCTCCAGAGCTCAGTTTTTATGGTTTCATCCATAAAACCTGCTTTCTGTTCCTTTGTAATTTCTGTTCTTTTGCTAGAATCAATGACAAGAGAAGCCCTAATACACATTATGACAGTCTTGATGAGTGGGCTTCTGTTTTCATGACCACACTCAAACTTCATATTTTACAGAATTATTTTTATGGACTTATAAGTATGAATAATTAGTCTGCAGTGATACCATCAGCAGTTGTCTTTTTAGTTTAGTAGTGTTGACATGGAAGAGGCAATTTAATTTTTCCTGGACCACCACTCAAAAGATGGCTCATATTTCAAGGTCTTCATTTCTTCCCAAGGTAAAGTTGGACTTTTTCTGATACTAAACTAATTTCTACTTGAAAAAACATCGTGGCAATCATTTTTACCCTTATTATTGCCCTTGAATTAAGTAATATCAATTACTTAATACTTTGCCCTCGATTCTTATTTTTTATAGTAGGTATTATTTGTCTTTAAAGTTCTAATTTAAAGATTTATCACTCATTTTCTGATGACAATATATCTCATGTCTTTTGGTTCATATATTTGCAATATCTAACACAATTCTTTCATAGCTTACTTCTAAACAGTTAGCTAGAATTGGTGCTAAGCTTAATATTTGCAAATTGTGACATCTCCCCCAAATTAGTCAGTCATACCAGTCAGATTCTCAGCCAAAACAGTCAAGAGTTTTACCTGGAAATATAAGTCAACGAAGCAAATAAGCAAAACAAATTCAGAAAATATGTGACTAAACTCTGTGTCAAGATATTGGGTGAGAGGAAGCTTACTGAAGTTAAACGCGATGACACATGCCAATAATTCCTACTTTGGGAAGGTTAGAATGAGTTTAGGCTAACTTTGGCTATATATGGGATTTTGTCTCAAAAGCAAAGAAACAACCAAAATAAACAAAAAGGACAAGAAAGAGGAAGAAAAGGAGAAAGAGAAGGAGGATCAAAAGTAGTAATAATAGTACTAGTAGAAAAGAGGAAAAATAAGGAGGAGGAGAAGGAGGAGGAAGCAGCTGTTTGTAATTGGATGGAAGATGATAGATTGCAGATGTTCTTTAGAAGGAGAAAAAAAAGTAGGCAAAATATTTTTACATTAATAACATTCTGTGATTTCATATGTGGATGAGGTAAAAGTGTATAAATAAGAATAATGATACAATTCATTCAATAATTTCATCCCTATGTTGAACATACAATTGTCTTTGTTCATGAAACAGTTTACAAAACCTTCACAGATAAAAATCATTTCATGGGAGCTTGAAATAGAGAAAGATGGATAAGTTATAGGAATAAAGTCTTCATTCTTCTGTTTTAACTAACATTTATCACAACTTCCTGGAATACTGATATGACCCTTTTCTAGTTAATATTTTTTGCCTTCTACGTTGTACTTAGTAAGCACTTGTTGAATGCTTACATGTAAATCATCATTTTAACATAATATACGATATAAAATTGAGTTATACAATATACATTAACTTCCAAGGAGCTTAAAACCAATGAAAGAGGTGAGTGCACTGTTAATTTACTAAAGTTTCTTTGTGTTCTGAGTAAAAAGAAAGCTCATTCAACTTAAGTACATTCAACTTAAGACAAGGCATAACTTTGATTTTGTATTCTGGAAAAAGTGTATAGAAAAGATTAACAATCAAATTTAGAAGGTGAAAATCATAACATAATAAATGATTTTATACAACACTTTAATTTTAAGCAATTTATTCCTCATAATCTCATAATAAATTGAAAGTAATTTAAAAGTGATTTAGTAGGGGAAACATATTTAGATCATGTAAATGTAACTGCATTATTCTTTTCAAACTGCTATGGCAACTCATTAATGAACTGTGAACTAATTTAGCAAATTTTCTTTCCATCCACATTAAAAAATACTTAAATAGAAAGCTAATAATAGATCACCATGTATCACTTACCTGTAGCATACAATGTACAAAATATTTGTTTATGTAGTGTCTGTGTGTATGTGATTATGCATGTAAATAATGTGTCATCATGTAAAGTGATCCATATATTTATGCTTAAATGATAGATCTACATATACATGTGTATATATTAATTACATATGTTCATTCTATGACACACACACATATATATGGATACTAAAAATATATAAATCATGACCACAAGATTGAGATAATACATAATCTTTTCATTAGTATATCTCAATTGTTATGTTCCTTATTTTTGTTGTGTTGCTTCCTGTGGCTAAGCATCAATGTTCCTGGGTATCTTTGTTATTTTAGAACATCATCATTCTTCATTCCTCCTTCTAACTTGGATAATCTGAATAGAATAACAAAATGTGGAATCTTGAAGACATATTTTTGGCAAGATGATAATGTTTAAGTATATTTATTAACCTCAAAAGAAAACCATACTTAGCTGTGTATAGATAAAACTCAAACAGTCTCCATTACATAGGATTCATACATTCCAGATTACATTATATTGCACATTACATTCTAGATGTATTCTAATATCATCATTATTCTTTTATACAGGCAATTACTTAAAAAATCCTTCTCAATTTCACCGTCTCTATGATAGGACTATAAATATATCTGCCAGTAGTATAGAGTTTGCCTTAAATTCCACTAAGCCAATATGCTGACAAAGCCAAAATCTCATAGTGATTTTAGCCCATTAAACAAACTATAAATCCCAACTGTCAAATACTGATCCAATTGTTGACATTAACTTCCAAGTATTCGTTTTCTTTGTTGTTTAGGAAATGCAATTTATAAAAGAACCTGTGAGTTTGAATACCTAGTTCCTAAGATCTATCCTGAGTAATATTCTTCAACACAGGTCAGACTTTATGCATCTATATAAATTTCCTTTATAACTTAGTAATCTTAATACTTTACATAACATGGTTGCTTTGAACATATGAATTTGTGTTTGTGAGCCATTTCCTTAGTCTTGGAGTCACAGTCCACTAGAAATAATATTAAAGGATCTTTGAGGGATATAGGAAGAGGAGAAGAGGAGGAGAATGCAATCCGGAAATCAATGTATTTGTGTGTGTATATGCACACATGTGTGTATTATATATATACATATACACAAAAATTGTATGTACATTGATTTATATCAATGTGTATACATACATACATATAGTGATATGTATATATATACTGATATGTATATATGTATGTATATACATATATATGAAAAAAATTAAAGGCAAGGGAAGCAGTGTGTGGGACGTGTAGGTGAGAATATTGGAAGGGGTGACACTGACCTAGATGCATTTTATTCATAAACTTATTTGTTAAATGGCAACTATTTTTATTCAAGTACTTCAAGATAGTTAATTAAAATCAAATCATGATTTATTTTTAATTTCATGTAAACAATATAACAGAGATAATGCATACTCTTGAATAGTCATTAATCCTACTCTATATTGTTGTTGTTGTTGTTGTTGTTGTTGTGGTTGTTTCTGGCCAGTCCTGGGCCTTGGACTCAGGGCCTGGGCACTGTCCCTGGCTTCCTTTTGCTCAAGGCTAGCACTCTGCCACTTGAGCCACAGCACCACTTCTGGCCATTTTCTGTATATGTGGTGCTGGGGAATTGAACCCAGGCCTCATGTATAGGAGGCAAGCTCTCTTGCCACTAGGCCATATCCCCAGCCCTGTTGTTGTTTTTTAATTAAACTTTTTTTCTTTATGGTCAAAGTGTGGTACAGAGGGGTTACAGATTCATATGTAAGGCAGTGAGTACATTTCTTGTTCAGCTTGTTACCTCCTCCCTTATTTTCCCCCACCACCCTCCCCCTTTCCTTCTCCCCCCAAGTTGTGCAGTTGATTTACGCCAAATGGTTTTGTACGTATTGCTTTTGGAATGGTTTGTCTTTTTGTCCTTTGTCTCTCAATTGATATTCCCTTTCCCTTCCCCAGTTCTAATACCCATATAAACAGTATCCAGGGTATTCGGATGAACTATAGTGGTAGCGGGGGTACAACCACAGGAAAGGAACACAAGAAAAACAAAACAAAACAAAACAATCAAACTTTATGTTTTATAAATGGTTCCTAATGGAATTTCAGTTCTTTAAGATCTAGGCAGATTTATTTTGGGGAAGTTAGCACTTTTTAAAATTGTGATAATTATATATGAAACAAAAATATTATCTTGACCACTTAAAGTGTTGTTCTGTACAGTTAAGTATTTTCACATTTTTTTCAACTATTCTTCAGAATGTTTTCATACTAAAAAACTGAAATTTTGTTCCCATTAAATAACTCCCCATTTTCTCCTTTCTCCATCCCTAGACAAATACCACTATGTTTCTTTGCATTTGATATCTCATAGTGTCTTTTCTTGTGTGACTATCTTAGTATAATATGCTCAATACTTATCCATGCTACATCACAGAAAAAAAATCTTTTATGGAAGAATTATATTCCACTGTATCTATGGTCTACACAAAAAAGTTACACAGGGCTGGGAATATGGCCTACTGGTAAAGTGCTCATCTCATATACATGAAGCCCTGGGTTCAATTCCTCAGGACCACATATATAGAAAAAGCTTGAAGTGGCACTGTGACTCAAGAGGTTGAGTGCTAGTCTTGAGCAAAAAGAAGCCAGGGACAGTGCTCAGGCCCTGAGTCCACGCCCCAGGACTGGCAACAAAAACAAAGCAAATAAAATAAAATAGAAAAGTTACACACTTGATAATTGGTATTTTTGTTTCTCCCATGTTTATCTACTGTAAATGGTAGTTTCTTTTTTTTTTTTTTTGCCAGTCCTGGGCCTTGGACTCAGGGCCTGAGCACCGTCCCTGGCTTCTTCCCGCTCAAGGCTAGCACTCTGCCACTTGAGCCAAAGCGCCGCTTTTCCCCGTTTTCTGTATATGTGGTGCTGGGGAATGGAACCTAGGGCCTCGTGTATCCGAGGCAGGCACTCTTGCCACTAGGCCATATCTCTAGCCCCTTGTTTTTGTTTTTCATTCTTGCAATATGGGTGGACACATTGCCAGGACTGTGCTGTCAATTCTTTCGGGAAATAAGTGCAGAAATAAAACCAGATTCTTATGTTAATTCCACTCTGTATGGTTTCAACATGGTTAGATACATACAACACCACTGAAAATTCAATGTCATCTTTTGAAGTAGATTGTAAATTGCATGGTTGACATTGTTTGTTTATAAATAGTTTTTGTAAGTATAAATATATTAAATTAAGTCAGCATAAGCATCAATAAATAATTTGATTATTGTTCATTATAATGGAATGAAATAAACACAATAAGGGGATAGGGACTGAATAAATCTAGCATTTTGGTGAATGGGCAAAGTCTCTTTGGCAGGTAAATATGAGCAGAAAAAATATGAAATTTCCTGAAAATAAAGGTCATTATCTGTAGATTAGAAATAGAAATCTCAATGGCTTATCATATATCATAAATGTATTCATTTTCATATAACTAATTTTTAAATATACATTTGAAGTTCTCACTACTTATTTCAAGGAATTAAACTGAAAATATGAACCCTGTAACATTTATATTTTAACTTTTTTCTATTATGTTGAACAAGTAACCGACCAGTAATAATTTACTCTCAAACAAACAGCAATTCCTTAGCTTTGCAAATGTATAACTTTAGACATATCCGTAAATTTTCTTGAAATACACTATATTTAAGCAAGTTAAGTTTCCTATTAATAAATGTAAATATAACTTCCAAATGTCAATATTCAAGTGTTATTGTACCTAATTTGACCTTTAGCCACTAACTAAACTGAGCATTACTTCAGTCCTTAAAAGTAGATTTTCTGTCTTTCTGTGATCTATACATTGCCATTTACATGCAAAGCACCACATGGTAAATAAATATGTGTTCTCAAACAACTCACCTTAAACAAACACAACTATCCCAATTGAAACTCCGTTGTACAGCTACATCAAGATAGTAATAAAAAATAGCTTCCTATTTGTCTAAATAATTATAGATTTAAAAACAAAAGTGTAGTTCCAGGTAACAATTTGTACAAGAAATGTACCCACTGCCTTATGTATAAAACTGTAACCCCTTTGTACATCACTTTGACAATAAATAAGTATTCAGAAAAAAAGTGTAGTTCCAATAATAGAATGCTAACCGAGTATGTACAAGGCCCTATATTCTATTCTCCCCACTTTAACAAAGCAAAGTAAATTTGAGTGATAATATTTTCTTCTCTGAGACAGATTTTAAAGTACTTGTATGTGCATTGAATTTTATACTATTAATGACAAATTATACTCACAAACTGATATGTTGAATTGAAACCCCCTTATACTTAAAGATAATGAAAGGGAAAAAAAACTCCTTACATAAGATATGACATGATCTAAGAAAAGTTAAAAATTAACAGAAAACTAAGAACAATTAGACTAAAATGATCATCTTTCTCCAGTAAGAAGGTAAAATCGGATGCACCTCTGAAGGATAATTTTGAAATCTTCAGAAAGACTTTGTAGTTTTAAAATATAATCTCCAATGCTGTTGGCTAAAGTTGTATGAGTTCCATCAATTTATACTTTGTGTCTTTACATATGGCTGGTTATGATTACTTATGTATGGGTAATAAAATCTCAATGTGTTTTCCAAGCAATCAAATTGCCTGTCAGCTGCTAAAGGGGTAGAATTAATGAAAGACTTACTTTATAGTCTAAAGAATAGCAGCTGGGGTCTGTTTTAACAAGTCCCAGGAAACTTATGTAGAAAGGAATTTTTGTGGCCAGACTTATAGACAGCCTCCTCTCTGAAAAAGTCTCCCTCATTGAGTTGAACATCCAGACAAAATTCAAGGACATCATAACACTTTTACATATCAATTACTACCTAAAGAACCAAGGAATGGTTTCCACTTTACTTGCCATTGGTTCAGCAAAGTTAATTTACTTTTCTTCCTGACTTACAGCTGGCCCACATTTCCCAGCCTACCTCACACAAATTTATTTCTGACAAGGGACTTTGGGGAAAAGGAATGTGTGAAACTTCTAAGCTCTATCTCCCTAATTTGCAAGCTTTTTTTTTGTAAATTTTTCTGTTTTGTTTTCTTAACTCAGTATTTGGAAGGATAGAAGTAAACTCAGAAAACTTATAAGAAGATCAAATAATCAGAAAGAAAAATCTTAGACCTTGGAATTACTAGACAGACCATCTGCTAATCACTAGTATTGTAATGCAAGCTAGAATAAAATCTATAGAGTCTCAGATTTTTTAACATTAGACTGAAAGTAAAACACCTATTCAAAATAATACCCCCACTTAACAAAATAACTAGATTAATAAAATATATGGTAGATGAATAATAATCTAATACAATCATCCTAAAGCATGTATAGAAACAACTCAGTAAGGGAATGTGAAGTGTACAAAAGGTTCATTTAAATTATTTATTCATTTGAAAAGAAAGGGTGTTTTCATTTGACACTTAACATGTATTTTCCTAGTCATCTATGTTCTTTATATAAATTTAGAAACATGAAAATCAGAAAGATATTTATTTAATAGGTACTTTAGCATGATTATAAAGATTATGGATAAGCTCTGACCAAGATTCAGTTCTCAGAATAAAGTTTATAAAATTTATTTGTCAAAATTGATAGAACAGAGCATTTCAACCAACTTAAGATGACAGAAACTGTACAAAGCACAGTGACGTTTGAAAGATTTGAAATTGACAAAGATATATCAGCACATTGCTATGAGAGAATATCATTATCTATGGACCATTCTTGCATCTGCAATGGCCTGCTAACTTGCTTTTGAAACAGTAACATATGGTAGAAGTATTACCGTGTGAGTTCTGATAATAAACCTCCCTGTGCTGACATTTTTTGCGCTTGCTTCTCTGAACACTGCTCTCATAAATGAGTTCAAGACAGTTCAATTTCCTCGATGGTGAGGGCTCATGTACAGAAAATATCTCAGTCTTTCACAGTCATCCTATTTCAGAATCTGCAAGAGAGACAGCTGTTCCAGAGAAATAAAGCCAAAATAGTTGCAACATCATTTTTTTCAAACTTTGAAGTATTTTATTTTTAGAGTTTTTAAACATTTTAATACAACAAAGATATAAAATAATATATATTAGTTAAATCTGGATTTAATTTAGAATCAAAATATACTTATGTACAATACTGTACTTCAGATATGGCTACCACAGGAGCATTCATATCTTCAAATAATAGTAGCTTCTCTGTGGATGGGAGACTTTTGAGTAGAATTCTTAAAACAAAACATGCCCAAGCTAACTTTATGTCCCCACTGTCAGTTTCCACTTCCCTTGTTCCATATCAGAAATATTTCACTGCTGTTAACAATCACAGATATTCTGAGTGAAAAATATTAAAATGAAACATTTTAAAGATAATCTTGCTAACTGATAATCTTACTAACTGATCATAGTATGGCCTGGCACTGTTCAGTGGTTCAGACAATCCAGGAGTTCAGATTGAAACTAACATTGTGTACTTCTCTTTGTACTGGAAACTTCCTTATGCTGAGGCATGGATTTGAGACAAGAAAGATCTTTAGCACATTTACTTTCTTAAACTATTGATTTCATTTAGTCAATTTGAAAGTTAACAAGGTAACAAAGTTTGAATACCAACCTTACTTGGCAGTTTACAGAAATAATATTTATAAAAATTTAGACTGAATTACTCCTATATGTCTATAGTGGAGTTAAATAACATCAAAGGTCAGAACACTTGTAGAGATCAGTGAGAAGAGAAACATATTGAATTGGCTTTTGTTTGTTTCCCTATGTAAGTGACTCTGAATGACTAACATTAGCATGGAAGTAGTTGTAGTCTTCCTCTTATCCCAGAAGTACACAAATTTTGAGTAACTGATTATTACTTGTATCAGGTTTAACACAAATATATGAATTCTATAAACCATTACTTAAGCTTCCAATAAGTTGGGTTTTAGAATACATTCTATTCCAAATCAACCAAAGGACTTTTTATTCAGTGTACTCCATGCAACATCATTTTTTTTTACAAGAAGTCTGCCATTTATTATCACAAGATTATATTTAATGTTCACAATTATATTTTATATCTTTTTGAACAGATGACATTAAAAAGTCTCACTGTGCAATACCAAATTGAAACATAATTCTTGTTAGAAACCACCAATTTGGACAACTAATTTTATAACTAATGTAAATATTACCACAGAAGGAAAATACAGGGGCTGGGAATATATGACCTATTAGTAGAGTTGTTTGCCTCTTATATAAGAAGCCCTGAGTTTGATTCCTCAGCACCATATATATGGAAAAAGCCAGAAGCGGCCCTGTGGCTCAAGTGATAGAGTGCTAGCCTTGAGCAAAAAAAAAAAACCAAAAACAAAAACTAAACAAAAGAGAAGAAGCCAGGACAGTGCTCAAGCCCTGAGTTCAAGGCCCAGTACAGGCAAAAAAAAAATAAATAAATAAAAGTAAGAAATCAAAGATAACATGGGAAAAATATCCAGGGGAATTAGAAGACTAGTGTTACTTTTAGTTAAAAATTAAGGAGCTAAATAAATATGAAAATTATGTTATACACATATATAAATATAGTATTTTTTACATTTTGTAAAAAGATCTAAAGATCTTCTAAAGATCTAAAGGTAATAACTCTCACCATCTCTGTCCTCTCGTCTTCTTCTCAGCATAATCAGGAAATTGGTATTTGATATATTACTTGTAAATATTGCACAGAATATTTGAAATTTTTTTTCCATATAAGCCTATGTGAAAATAAATGGCATATAATTGGAAATTTTTGCCTTTATTACCTCTTTATTTTTCAAACAAATTAGTTAGGCAATATGCTTAAAATAATTAACAAACTTTAGGAAATCAGGTAATTGAATGTAATCATGAGCAAGGATTTTATGGTGAAAGAATACTAATTTTGGTCAATCTTTTCAATCTCACCTATGAATCTATTTCTCATCTGCAAAAAGGCTAACAAACAAATTGATTTTTCCTGGCAATAACTCATATAAGATTAAGATAAGGACAAGAAATCAGAGATGAGTGTTTTATTAAAGAGGCTCTGCTTTGAGAAAAGGAGTTAGGTGTTATATAAAATAAAGAAGCCAGGGATATTTTATTAAAATAGTGGCAGTGAGTTTTGTCCTTTAAGGATAAGAAGTAAACATGATAGAGCTAGGTACTGAGGGTTCATATCTATATTCCTAGCTACCCAAGATGCTGAGATCCAGAGTACTGTTGTTTGAGGGCAACCTAAACAGAAAAGTTAAAGAGAATTCATTTCCAAATCTTTTATCAAAAAGAAGGCTAAAGTCATAACTCAAATGGTAAAGCATCAGCTTTGCAAGTGTGGGGCAATGAGTCTAAACTCTTCCCAGAAAAGGAAAGAGAAAGATAAGAAGAATAAAAGAAAGAACAGAAAGTTTACAACATATTGTCTTGTAAGTATTGCTGTTTTCTTGGTTTACCTTTTACACTTTGTCTCACCATTTTGATATTCCCCTTCCCTTCTAATTCAGACAAACATACCAAAATCAACCAAGTATACCAAAATCAAATACAGTGACAACAAGGGGTAAACCATAGGAAAGACAAACAAAAGGAAAAATAAATAATTTCACATAGTATATTAAAGATAACAACAACAATGATAAAATGCTTGCTTTCTTATCTTGGAATTCATTTCACTTAGCATCATCTTCTGTGATCACATATAATATGTACATAATAGCTATTTGAGCTATTGTGATCATCTGGTAGGAATATCATAGACATGTAGTAGTTATTAACCCCTCTGCACATCACCTTGACAGTAAAAATAAAAAGGAAAGAAAGAAATAACAGAAAAATTAAAATGTAATCATCTTAACATAAAAAGTAAAAAAAGAAAGAGAGAGAGAGAGAAAGGAAGGAAGGAAGAAGGGAGGGAAAGATGAAGGAAAGAAAAGAAAGAACAAAGGAGAAAGAGGGAAAAGAAGGGAGGAAGGAAGGAAGGAAGGAAGGAAGGAAGGAAGGAAGGAAGGAAGGAAGGAAGGAAAGAAGGAAGGAAGAAAGGAAAGAAGGAAGGAAGAAAAGGAGAGGGAGGGAGGAAGGGAGGGAGGACTGAAGGCAGAAAGGAAGGCAGGGAGGAAGGGAGGGAGGAAGGGAATGAAAGAAAGAGATAAAGTAGGGAGTCAGTGGAGGTATTTTAGATAGTGAAGAATTGAATTCACAAACATTGAAAGGTAGGGCCCAGAAGTGCCTGATTATGGACTTTGGATGCACAGAGTACTGCTCCTTTTCTAAGAGTTTTGAGTGGCTTGTTTTTTTTTTTTGTTTTTTTTTTTCAAATTTTCATTATCAAACTGATGTACAGAGAGGTTACAGTTTCATACATTAGGCATTGGATACGTTACTCGTACTGTTTGTTACCTTGTCCCTCAACCCCCCTCCCCCCACCCCCTTTCTATTTCCCTCCATGAGGTGTTCCATTCACTTAGACCAAACAGTTTTGCAAGTATTGCTTTTGTAGTTGTTTTTCTTTTTTTACCCTGAGTCTATCAATTTTGGTATTCCCTTTCAATTTCCTAGTTCTTATACCAGTATACATGGTTTCCAATATACTCAGATAATGTTACAGAGTTAGTGTAGGTACAACCACAGGAAGGTAATACAAGAACATCATCTATAATAGATGCTACAGATACACATGGTACGTTGAAAGTAATTACAACTGTGATATAACAATCGCCATAACATTGAGTTCATTTCACTTAGCATCATCTTATGTGTTCATAAGGGTATAGCTAATGGGCTCTTGTGATCCTCTGCTGTAACTTGCCTAAACCTGTACTAATTACTCCCAATAAGAGAGAGAATGGCCAAAAGACACATGAAAAAGTGCTCTACATCACTGGCCATAAAAGAAATGCAAATCAAAACAACATTAAGATTCCATCTTATTCCAGTAAGAATGTCCTATATCAAGAAAACTAGGGGCTGGGGATATGGCCTAGTGGCAAGAGTGCCTGCCTCGGATACAAGAGGCCCTAGGTTCGATTCCCCAGCACCACATATGCAGAAAACCGCCAGAAGCGGTGCTGTGGCTCAAGCGGCAGAGTGCTAGCCTTGAGCGTGAAGAAGCCAGGGACAGTGCTCAGGCCCTGAGTCCAAGGCCCAGGACTGGCAAAAAAAAAAAAAAAAAAAAAAAAACTAACAATAACAATTGTTGGAGGGGATGTGGCCAAAAGGGAACCCTACTCCATTGTTGGTGGGAATGTAAACTGGTTCAGCCACTCTGGCAAGCAGTATGGAGATTCCTCAGAAGGCTAAATATAGAACTCTCCTATGACCCAGCAACCCCACTTTTGGGTATCTATCCAAAAGAACACAAACAAATTCACAGTAAAGCCACCAGCACAACAATGTTCATCGCAGCACAATTTGTCATAGCTAGAATTTGGAACCAATCCAGATGCCCCTCAGTAGACGAATGGATCAGGAAAATGTGGTACATATACACAATGGAATTTTATGACTCTATCAGAAAGAATGACATTGCCCCATTTGTAAGGAAATGGAAGAACTTGGAAAAAATTATAGTAAGTGAAGTGAGCCAGGCCCAAAGAAACTTGAGTGACTTGTTACAGAGATGCATCTATACTTCTAGGGCTGCAGTGTCCAGAATGTACTGAGAAAGAAGCTATTAAACAAACTAAAAAAGAATCAGAAACTTTTTCTTAAATTCCACATTAAAATAAATTTAGCAGCAATAAAATAACCTCCTAGAAAAGAGGGACAGTTCTTCTAAGTATACTGATGACGTCAACAGACAACCAACCTAAAATCCATGATCTTAAAACAAGCATGACAAGAAATGTACTCACTACCTTACTTTTGTAACTGTTATCCCTCTGTACATCAACTTGACAATAAAATTAAATGGAAAAAAAGTTCACTGCTTAATGAAATGTATTGTTACCTCATTATTTAGACCAATATTTGTCAAGGCCCAAGCTTTAAGAAGCAAAGTTAGTTCCATGGGATGAGCTATATTTCCAGAAATTAAATGTTTTTTGAAAAAAGAAAAAAAGTTGGGAATTAGCCTGGCTTGTGTAAACTCATACCATTATAGTATAAGAATTTCAACAGAAAATATGACGGAAAATCCTCTGAAACATACTTATCACCAAATGACCTGATCAGCCATTATCCATCACAGGCAGATCATGGTTCTATAAATCAGAACATCCAGATAGCCAGTTGAAATGGATTTGAGATTACTGACATGATTTTTTTTTTATTAAAGTTTCCCCATAAATCTAGGGAAAAAATATAACGCCCCCAAATGTTGCACCTTTTAAAACTTCATAGGTTATCTTAGTTAAAACAGAAAACTTTCTTATTTTCAAGTCTTCATAAACAGCTTAAGCTACTCTCATTTCAAACTACAGCTGACAGTTTTTTTAACAGAATGTTTTTGAGATGGTTTGCCATTTTTAGAGGTCTGAACACTTCTTATCATAAACTTGATCAGAGAAAGGCAGCTCACTAGACAGTTCTCTTTACTACCCAGACAACAGTGTCACATATCATCAAACCAATGACCCAAAACCCACCAAAAAATACCCAAGATGCTCTTATTTTAACATTATGGAAGTAAATAATTGTTTTAAGAATCATCCTCTTGGCAGTCTCATTTTTTTTAGGCCAAGCACTTAGAAAATGATGTCTTCTCTGGGATATATAACTTGGTGAAATCTCATTTCCTCATTTGCAAGCCCAGGTTAGCCTCTGCTCTTTGAATGACCTGAAATATGAATCTGAAGTACATCCTTTGCAGTTGTATTAATTAGTTTTACATACTTAAGCAAAATATGTTAATTTATGCAAATCAGTGTTCTTTTTCTATGTAAAGTAATGTAAATATGAATGCCCTAGATTCCTTGAAAGGAATATAGTTTCAAGTTGGGGTGCTGTGCATGTGTGTGTTTGATTTTAATTGCAGAGGAACTTTCACTTTTGTATTTCAGTAGCAGTGAGGCAAAAACCATCTTAATAGTTCTAACTAACCCTATTGTGGTTGATTCTACATCCTTCAAGTAACTTTCATAGGAGGTACCTGTCATTGTTTGTGTCCCCAATTTTAGTCTAGGATTTGAAATTAATTAGTCTTGATCATCTTCCTTGACAGATTCCACCCAGCAAATGAAGGACTTACTTAGGAAGTTCAACTGTGGTTGTGGTGTAAACACACATTTAGTTCTTTATTAATCAAGGAGTTTTAAGGCTCTTTTTTATTCTTTTCCAAACAGCTGACCTTTATCAATACAGTATATTAAACAAAATCTATTTTTTGTCTACTAAGCAAAATCTTTTCCAGTAATTAAGTTCAGACGAGTTTAATTAAAAAAACATTAAAGAAGGCATGGTGGAGTTTTCTTATAATGCCACCTTATGTGAAGTGCAGAGGTAGTGAATTAAGCCAGCATCCAGTTGACAGAATATGGCCCCCACTCAGTTGCAAGAAGCTACTGCTGACCCTGCTCCTCCGTCATGCCCTTATTCAGGGCCCACCACTTCTGCCTCCATTATGCTATGTCTCCTGTCTCCTGACTCTCATTGGGTCGCCATGGTGTTTGTTCCTTTTCAGCTCTCCATTAGAGTTGATCTGGTATGTTGAGATTATTATTCTGCTCTTTCTTTACTACCCTTGTGGCTCACTTTCCGAACAGTACTATGTGCACTCAATGCTACAAGTTCTTCAGGGACATATCAGCTAGTAGTCATTGGCTTTCTAATAAAGACTCCTGATTCAGCCTGACAAAATGTGTCTTCTCTGTATCTCACAGCCCAATTCTCCAGTATAAAATAGGAAATTCTAACTTAGGTTATAAAGTGGTTTATGTAAACTTGTGTGAAACTTATTTTGATTAGAAAATGTTTTATATTTATAGGCCATATGTCATGTAGAAAAGAGGGTCATAGTCAGCTATTTGTCTGTTCTTGCAGACAAGTGTACCCATATAGTTCAGTGTGTCCTCAAAACTCTCCATATTTCTCCTTTCCACACCTAGAAAATAACTTGAAAATTTAAATGAGTTTCTTCACCCTTCTCTGTAATAACTAGAAAAAAAAATCCTGATGTTCTGATTATTGCAGAACAGTGTGATAAAATACACAGATGCAGTATCGTACAGATATTTTCTATGTAATTAGTTTCCATCTGAAATGATATAACCTAAAAGAATACAGAACCCATTCAATAATAATAATGTTCCTCACCTAGAAACAGTCAAGAGTAGCTGGTGACACTGCTTTTTAGTGTCATCTGGTAACTACTGTCATTTTCCATGTAACAATCTGTCAGAATTTAAACGGATATTTTCTAGTGTGACAATTACAATGAATTTTTGCTTATTCTGTAATTATTTTTATTTTGTAATGTTTTCATTATGTGTATTTAAACACTTCCATTATATATTTTCCATAAATGAGTTACATTTCTCTAAAACTTTTTTAAAAATTTTATACCCATTGGTTTCTATTATTGCTATTATTAAGTTGTTGGACCATGGGTTACAATTCCATAAATCAGATTAAGAGTGCAGTGATTCTTGGTCAATATTATCACTTCCAATTTTCTTCCCATTTTTCGCCCATTTGTCCCTATCCCCAAGTTATATCGTTTATTTTTTACATAATGTACCTTGAATAAATCATTCAACCTTCTTCTTTTCATTCCTATGCCCCAGTTTGCCCACCTTCCAAAACATGTTTCTACTTCCTGTTATTCATTTTGATAAATAGCCCATTAGATGTTAAGAGGTATAATTTGATTATATTAATGCCTGATTCAACCACTGTTTATTTTTACCAGTTTACTTTGGGAAGTATTCTTTATCTAGTTAATAGCAATTATGACATACTTTGAATTAAGCTAAAAAAGAGGAAGTGTCACATGCAGTTAATTTTACACAGATGTGCTGTTTTACAAACACATTCAAGATTAATTGTCTAGGGGCTGGGGATATAGCCTAGTGGCAAGAGTGCCTGCCTCGGATACACGAGGCCCTAGGTTCGATTCCCCAGCACCACATATACAGAAAAACGGCCAGAAGCGGCGCTGTGGCTCAAGTGGCAGAGTGCTAGCCTTGAGCGGGAAGAAGCCAGGGACAGTGCTCAGGCCCTGAGTCCAAGGCCCAGGACTGGCCAAAAAAAAAAAAAAAAAAAAAAAAAGATTAATTGTCTAGGATAATGCACCTAAATTTAACATGAATATTTGAACAAAATACTATGAAATCAAATGTTAATTTTCAGATTATTGCCCCATAAGAAATACAATCCCCAAAGTTATATGGTAGTATTTTACACAAAACATTAGAGACATTTGGAAGCTGCTGCACAACATGATGACTCTGCTCTGACATCTATATTTTAAAGTACACTTGTCCAATAACAATATAAACTTCAGTTTTCAAAATATTTGAAACCAGTTAGATTTTCTATTTTTCTCATTAAAGCATTTAGTTCAATTTTTGACATATAGCTACTTTATATTTTACTAGTCATGTGATTATTCTTTTGAAACTAATGTTTGATTTGCCAAGTTATATTTCTTTAATTTGAGAAAAATAAAAAACTTAGAATGTTTCCTTCATATAGTAATGTTTTTTTCCTTTTAAATACATTATTCTGAATAGGTCTAAACTTAAAGCTTTAATTTTTCATGTTCCCTTCTGTAAACCTTACATTACCAAACTCGATCACTTCCCAGAGGTAATCCTTGTTGAAAGTCCAGTGTTTGCTTATTGAAACACTGTTCATGTCATTACATGTATGTGTAGGGAGTGCATTTCCCTTAAATGGCAGTAAGCTATATGAAATAGACTGCTTTGAATAATTCACAAATCTTTCAATTCCACATTCCTAACTACTGCAATGATCCATGATTAGGATACACCATGGCTTGTTTAAAAGGACATATACTAGGAGACATTAGGTTACCTTCAATGCCTTGCTATTGTAAAAATGCTGCAATGTACATTCTCACAATTATTTACAAGTCTATATTTGTAAATTTGTTTCTAAGCTAAAACTCAAGAATTAATAATTAATGATAATTTATCATTTTGATATATATTGCCTTTTGAAATATTAATCACTGTTATACATTTCCATTAGTTGATTTCACCTATAAAAGTAGAAAACATAAAAATAAAAATGATATTTCCTTACTCTCCAATGTTATTAAATATATATTCAATACTATTGAATATATGTATACACACACACCCATACACACAAACACATACACACACACACACACACATAGGTCCTGGGGCTAGAACTCAGGGCCTGGGCACTGTCAACAAGCTTCTTTTGCTCAAGGCTGGTGCTCTACCACTTGAGCCATAATGTTCCTTCCAGCCTTTTCTGAGCAGCTCATTGGAGATATGAGTCTCACAGACTTTCTTTCCCTGGCTGGCTTCAAACTATAATCCCCAGATCTTAGCCTCCTGTGTAGTTAGAACTACAGGCATGAATTGCTGGTCCCTGGCTTGGACAGTTTTTTAATCATTTTAAATTATCTTTAATAAACTTATTTACTTATTTATTTATTTATTTTGCCAGTCCTGGGGCTTGGACTCAGGGCCTGAGCACTGTCCCTGGCTTCTTTTTGCTCAAGGCTAGTACTCTGCCACTTGAGCCACAGTGCCACTTCTGGCCTTTTCTATATATGTGGTGCTGAGGAATCAAACCCAGGGCTTCATGTATACAAAGTAAGCACTCTTGCCACTAGGCCATATTCTCAGCCCCTCTTTAATAAATTTAAATAGTATGATTCATGTAATTCTTAGAAGGAAAGATCTTCGTTTCACTGTTCTTTCTTTCTTATAATGTTTCCTGTCACCGTGTAGTTTCATAGTCAAGGTTTTGGGACTGATCAAAACCTTGAGTGATTCCAAGAGTGGTGGATGTCATTTTCTCAGTCTAAATGATTTGGGCAGGGCGGGAGGGTGTCTCGGGGTGGGGGTGTCTGTTTAGTTCCAATACTGGGTCTGGAACTCAGGATCTGGAGCCTGTACATTACACTCAAGGCTGATGCTATACAACTTGAACCACACATCTACTTCTGGCTTTTTGTTGGTTATTTGTACATAAGAGTCTCACAGACTTTTCTATCCAGTCTGGCCTCTACTTGGGTTCAGTTTTGTGTGTAGTAGGATTTCAGGCATGAGCCCCCAGTACTTGGCTATATCTGATGTGCTTTTTATCTGACTTACTGTGGTCTCATTGGGAAGATTTTATTTACTTGGGCATAATTTATTAGAGCAGTAATTTTGCTCTTCTGACTGAATATTATTCCAAAGGCTAGCTTCATCTTGGGGATTAAGATTTTCACATGAGACCTTGGGAAATTTAAATTATAGACCATGATACATTATATTTTTTGCTTCAGATATAAGCTCATAGAACTAATAGACATGCAATTGAATTTTCTGCCTTTATATTAAAATTGTGAGTAAAAATGTGATTTTTTGGAAAATGCTTTATAAATTAAATTATTTTGTAAGCTAAGTGTAACGGTACATGTTTCTATATAAGTTTATACCTACTAACTGTTCAAGGCCAGCCTAGGTAAAACCAAAAGATCTTATCTGGTTAGGGGAATGGCACAAGTAGGACAGGGTTCATACATAGCACTGGGAAAAACAAACTGGGCTTTAAGAGATACTGCACTTCATCTTTCAGTATAATTCTGATCTTGTTTTTCCACCCTCCTTATGATGCATTTATTATTCCCATTTAAATGCAGGATCCCCAGAGAGAAATGTCTGAAAAATTCAGAAAACCCTCAGTATTTATTGGCCAAATCATAGCTTTGTTTTCAAAGAATGAATTAGCAATGGTTTGTCATTTTTTATTCATTTTTTAATGTGAGATCTCTGTTTTGAAACACTTCTATCTAGATACTAGTGTAGATTAAGCAGCATTATTGATATAGATGATAGGCTGTTTCCTTTTCTTCTACTTGACCTATTGTTTTCTGAAACAAGAATAACAAATATCTTGATAAGATTTTGAATTTTAACAGTTGTCATGTTTTTGTTTTGAGTTTTAAAGTAATTTTAAGGTTTTTTTCAGTGCTTGAAACTTCGTGACTAAAGTTTCACTTTGATGCATTATTATTTCTATCCACATGAATGATGTCTCATTTTGCTACATAAGCATTTTACCTTGATTTTTTTTGTTGTTTTATTTTATTTATTACTGTTTTGTGTACTGTGAGAAATTTTTATTTAAAATCCTGAGTAATTGTAGTATTAAGTTTTCCATTTCTGTAATAGATACTTAGGTTACATAACTTATAAAGACAAGTCAATTCTGGAGATTTTAATCTATAATATTTTGTTCCTAGTATTTTGTTTTGAGCATATAGTTAGGCAACACATTCTCTTGGGAGCAAGTAGTGAAAAAACTGCTCAGTTTATCGACTGGTTGCAACAGAGAAAGAATTACATACCTGTAGTTTCACTACCTACTGAGGGACTTGCCTTCTATGTACTAAAGACCTCCCACTAGGTCCCACTTGTTCATGGTTTCTGCCACTGCTGGATAATTACCTCTTTGACACCTAATCCTTGGCTTTTGAGGGACATTAAGCTCTAAATTTATAGCAGTACAGATGAATATTTTTATTCTTGTGAAGATTTTTTTTTGTGTTTTCTAGCTGGCATTCATTGTTGTTGTTTTAGTATTCGAGCCTGTCTTTTGTTAGATAGTGGTTTGAATAGTATACCTTGCTTTTCTAAGCTCTTATTCTGAATTTCAAATACATAACATACTTATTTAACTTCTACTTTTCAAACTGTAAATATTAATTACTACTCATAGCTTCTTTTTAAGAACATGAATTACAGAGTGCTTTTCGTTATTTTGGCTAATACCACAATAGACAGTTCTGTGAATTTCAGTTTATATGGCTAGAAGTGTTGGGATTTATCATTGATAACTTTTTAGTGGTTATAATTTCTGTATGTCACATTGCAAAAAAATACCGTGTTCACAACTTAGTTTATAAATTCAATGGTCTAAATCCTAGACATTGATTTCATGTTAACCTCCTTTGTTGTAGTTTTAAATATAATTCTCTCACATTTATAGTATTCACTACAGATGTGATGAGGCTCATTTTTCTCAAATGTTAAAAAATAAAGAAATAAAACATGAGCATAATGATCTTGGAAAACAACTACTCTGAAAGAAACCCAGAGGAATGGACAGAATTGTCACACGGAAAAGCTACTACCTGCCCCAGTTAGTGGTTGGTCAGAATCTCTATTTAAGATCATTTTAAAGTTCATTTGTCATCCAATTGCCATAAATCTAGAATAGTTTATTTTTTAAACCCATTCCAACATGTATTGACTTTTTCTTTTGCTTTTTCTGTCCTATATTCAAGCAACAAAACAGACATCTGTTTAATTTTTCAAGCAAAGAGATCAGTAGGATACAAAATGGTTGAAAGGGCCAGGTACCAATGGGCTCATGCCCGTAATCCTAGCTACTGAGGTTTTCAAATCCAGCCTGGGCAAGAGAACCGTGAGATTCTTATTTCTAAATAACCACCAAAACGTTGGTATTGGAGATTTAGCTTAAATGGTAGAGTGCTAGCCTTGATGAAAAAATGCTCAGAGACAAAGTTCAGGCTGCGAATTCAAACCCTAGGACCACCCCTCAAAAATTGTTGGTAGGCACAGAATGTGAGTGTGGCATTTCTCAAACTACCAACTATAGAAAACTATGGCTGCCACACTACACCTAAATCTGTATGCCTGCCATGCTTGGTTTTGGAAGCTCTGGAGTCCACATTTACCATCTGTTGTGGCTTGATGAATTCAACCAGCTTTCCTACAACTGCTTACTGGTATTAGAGAGGAAAAAAGACAGAAATCTTCGTCTTAAATATTCGTTAAGTATCTCTAGTTTGTAAAACCTGAACTTTGGGTCACTATGATGTTTAAGAAATGAAATTTCTCAGATTCCAGTCTCTGAAATACATGCATATGCTTGTATGTGCGTGGCACACAGTGTATGAGGAAGCGCGCGTGCACACACACACACACACACACACACACACATCAGAAATTATGCTTACCAACTGAAAGTAAAAATTTGGTTATCCAAAGTATTGAGGTAACTGGGTGTTCAAACCCGTTATTCTATCAGCTGGTGTGGAAAATAAGGAAGATTCAAAGCCAATCCAGACAAAGAACAGCTAGTGAGATGTTCATCTCAACAACAAGAAATAAACACAAATGTGTATACCAATCATCCTAACTACACTAAGAACATAAAGTTCAGGCTAGCTTAAGCATAAATGTGATATCTTCTTATTTAAAAGTAACTAAAGCAAAAAGCTTGTGGTTTTGGCTCAAATAGTAGGGCACCTGCCTAGCAAGCATAAGACCCTCAGTTCAAGCCATAGTATAGCCAAAAAGATAAAAGATGTACTTTGTACACATTTTTTTTCAGTCCATGTCTTTTTTTTATTTTATATCCAGATGAAAAATCCACTTCTTCTGTTTGGGAAAAAGCCATATCATTAATATGATGCAAACTCAATATTCTGTAAACTCCCTATTCTAACACATACAGTTCTGATTGTATTTAAAATATTATTTTTATTGTAGTGTTTCTCTAGTATCTTATCTATTTTCTCACTAGTATGTGATTTAGAAAGGAAAACATTATATTATTCATATCCTACCAAGGATTTTTTTTAAAAGTATGGATTCAACTCCCTGTGCTTTATACTAATCTGGAATAGATTTATATGAACACATTGATTAATACTAAGTTGGAGGAAAATGTATTTTTCAGAATACATTTTAGATGTTCTACTGATGAGACTTACCAAGTGTAATAGTTCCACAAAATATTAACTCTTTAAATAAGGATATTTTGCTATGGTGTATATAATAAAATCCATAAATTAGCAATAAGCAAAGAATAAATCAACTAAAAATAATAAAAACAAATTTCTTCTCATATAAACTTAGCAATTCATTATGCATTTAGAGCTTTATTTCCTTTTTAAAGTAATAAAAACAATTTGAAGTAAGCAAAATAATATATAGATGGCATTTTATAAAGTGTCTCAAAACCCTTAGATCATTATTGTAATAATTATCACTACTGTTTAACAAATAAATATTTCTTCTCAAGGTCTAGACACAGATAAAAGCTTTTCAATATAATTAACTCATTTATACACATCGTAAGTTCTGTAATGTTCCCACTTTAGAAATATAGAAACAAAATTCTACTGAGCTCATTACATGAGTGACATTCCACAGGACATTGATGACAGAAATGGTACAATCACAGTTTCCTCTGCAGAAAATGCATTTAAAATTTTTCAATATATGAGAGTAAAATGAATCCACTAATAGCAAGAGCAATATACTAATGACTTTTCATTACTGTGACTTGACTTGGGTCAAGATAATCAGGAAACAGAGACAGAGACAGAAAAGGACAGGGAAAACATATCCTATAAAGAAATGTCCCCATCTGCGAAGAGAGAAAGGATAACTTCATCTTTTCCAATTTGGATTCCCTTTATGTTTTCTTCTTGCCTAATTGCTATGGCTAGGAATTCTAGTACTATGTTGAAGAGAAGGGGAGAGAGAGGACATCCCTCCCTTTCCTGATTTTAAAGGGAATGGCTTTAGTTTTTCACCATTTAGAGTTATGCTTGCTGTTGCTTTGTAATAAACTGCCTTGATTATACTCAGGAATGTTCCCTGGAATCCCAGTTTTTCCAGGGCTTTTAGCATAAATGGGTGCTGGATTTTATCAAATGCTTTTTCCGCATCCAGAGATAAAACCATGTGGTTCTTTACCTTGCTCCAGTTGATGTGGTGGATTACATTAACTGACTTGCGTATACTAAACCAATTTTGCATCCCTGGGATGAATCCAGTTTGATCGTGGTGTATGATTTTTTTGATGACCTGTTGAAGTCGATTGGCCAGAATTTTGTTGAGAATTTTTGCGTCTAAGTTCATCAGGGAAATCGGTCTATAGTCCTCTTTCCGTGATGAGTCCCTGCCTGGTTTGGGTATGAGGATTATACTGGCTTCATAGAATGTGTCTGGTAGTGAACTTTCTCTTTCAATTTCATTGAAGAGTTTGAAAAATATTGGTGTGAGTTCTGTTTTGAAGGCCTTGTAGAATTCTGCGGTGAATCCATCTGGACCTGGGCTTTTCTTGGATGGGAGATCATTTATTGCCATTTCTATTTCAATACTGGATATGGGTCTGTTTAGAAGGTTTAAATACACAATGGAATTTTATGCCTCTATCAGAGAGAATGACATAGCCCCATTTGTAAGGGAATGGAAGGACTTGGAAAAAATTATACTAAGTGAAGTGAGTCAGACCCAAAGAAACATGGACTCTATAGTCTCCCTTATTGGGAATAATTAGTACAGGTTTAGGTAAGTCATAGCAGAGGATCACAAGAGCCCAATAGCTATACCCTTATGAACACATAAGATGATGCTAAGTGAAATGAACTCCATGTTATGGAAACAATTGTTATATCACAGTTGTAACTACTTTCAACATCCCATGTGTATCTGTAGCTTCTATTATTGATGATGTTCTTTTATCACCTTCCTGTGGTTGTACCTATACTATCTCTGTAATCTTATCTGAGTATATAAGAAACCGTGTATACTGGTATTAGAACTAGGAAATTGAAAGGGAATACCAAAATTTGAGAGACACAGGGTAAAAAAAGACAAACAATTACAAAAGCAATACTTGCAAAACTGTTTGGTGTAAGTGAACTGAACACCTCATGGGGGAAAGGGAAAGGGGGAGGAGGGAGGGGGTATGAGGGACAAGGTAGCAAACAGTACAAGAAATGTATCCAATGCCTAATATATGAAACTGTAACCTCTCTGTAAATCAGTTTGATAATAAAAATTTGAAATAAAATAAAATAAAATAAAATAAAGAAATGTCCCCAGTGACCCACTGCCTCCAACCAGGGCCCTCCTTATAGGTCTTTCACCTTACAATACTTCTGTCAGATTATAAATCCATCAATCAATTACTACATCGATTAGTAAATCATAAGAAATAGTTAGAATGGGCTATAAATTAAATATATGCATACATGTTTACCAATCTTTTTTTTCCCTGGTAATATGATTTAAATTCAATGTCTCATGCTTGCTCTGATTGTTCAATCTACACTCTGCATTGGAGCCATGCCTCCAGCCTAGCTCTTTGCCGATTATTTTGGACATGGAGTCTCACAGATTTTTCTGCTTAGGATGGCTTTGAATCACTATCTTTCATATCTCAGCTTCCTGAGTTACAAGAATTATATGTGGTAGACATAGTATGCAGTTATCTTTGGATTTGTTATTTGCAGTAATAAGAAATTGATTATTCATCTAGATTTTTTGTTTTAATTTATTTAATTTAGAGCAAGGGATTTGACAATCTTAGAAGTACAGAATTTCACTTCAATAGTTCGAAATACTGTTGCTGAAATGCTTTTTATGCATTCTAATAAATTTGGTGGCCATGAGCTGCATATGGCTGTCAATCACAGAACAAGTACGGAACTGAAGTTTTAATTCCTTAATTCTAATTAACTTGTGTTTGACAGGAGCTGAATGTAGTTCTTTATTGCATAGTACAGCTATGAATCAGTGTATTCTCAAATGACTCATCTCATTTCTCACAAATAATTTACCACTTCATTGTTCACATCTAAATTTAACAATGTTTTCTAGAGATAGGTAACATCATGGGGTATTTCAAAGCAGAGGAATTTTACATAGGCAAAAATGCCAACAATTGTTTACACCTTTTTTTGCTGGTCCTGGGGCTTGAATTCAGGGTCTTAGCACTGTCCCTGGCTTCTTTTTGCTCAATATTAGGACTCTACCACTTCAGCTCCAGCAACACTTCTGGCTCTTCCTATTTATGTGGTGCTAAGGAATCTAACCCAGGACTTTATTCATGCTAGGCAAGCCTTCTACCACTAGGCCATAGTCCCAGCCCTATATTTTTTATTTTTTTCTAGTGTGTGTAATTATCAATACTTCATTTAACTAATTGGTAGGGTATGTTTCAGTGGTATAGAAATGGTTAAGTAGAGAAGTGTCATATCCCCATATAGTAAAGTTAATAAAATTCATGTCACAAAACTACAAATAAGTAATTCAAGAATCTTTAAAAGAAATGTTATTTATTATGAATATGTGATTTGCACAATATATTGTCCTAGTTGTTTCACTGTAAGCAAAACTATATAGATCCAAAGGACAAAAATATTATGGGAAGAGGTCGGGGAAGACAGCAGAGGAGCAGCAGAACCCTACCTAATCTCCCTCCTACATCACTTTTTTAGCACTCCAGAGAAAATCTTACTCCTAGAAAGACAGCCCAAGTAAGTTATAACAGTACAGGGATTCGGGCCAGGAAGAAAAAATCTACTTTGTTGGCCTGAATACACAGATTTGTGCTACAGGCGGCATCGCGCCACCATGCCACTGCTGGCTCAGGCACAGTGCCCCACACTCCGCTCACCTCAAGCACACAGCAGCAACCAGGAAGAAATCCTCCAGATGGTGGCAGACAGATGCGGATCACAGGCTGAGCACTGATGGACTGAAATCGCAGAGAAAGTGTGAGTACCCTACAAAAGACATTCTCACTCGCACCCATAGAGCAGCATCTGGAACGTAGCCCTTCCCCCACGCCAGAGCAAAGCGCCATCTTTGACACTGGCATAGGGTCAGACCAGATTGGAAATAAAGTGGGCCTGGGGAAAGCGAGGATGAAGGGGCCATCTTTGAAAAGGTCAAGAGGGACCAATCAGTGAGAGCCAGCTCTGCCCAGGAGAAGGATCCCTGCCCAGGTGGGAGGCTCTGTCCTGGGCCTCGGATCAGCCAGAGATGCCCCACCCTCCCCGCCAGAATTCCTAAATTAAAAGTGAAAGCCACTGCTACCAGTGGCAAGGAACAAACAGATGGAAGAACAAACAGCTCCCGAGACAGATAAGTGGTCCCACCAGAGAGGAATCCCAATATCCAGCCCAAAGTGGAGCTGAATCCCATAGCCAGCTCCGCCCAGGAGGCCGCCCCACCCAGGAGGGAGGAACCTCCCCCAGGCAAGTGACTCCAGGCCAGAGGCTCCCCACCCTGCTGAGTCCACAGCCTATTCAAAGACAGGGGTTAAAGGCCCCATGGCAGACGGGAGGAGCCACGGTTCCCAAGACTGTTCACATGCCTCATCTACAGAGGACACCCAAGACTTACTTGTAAGCTGTATGAACCACAGGGACCCAGGATTTCACTAACAGGGGAGGAAAGTCAAAGCAGATCCACCCCCTGAAAACTGAAAGCAAGTCAAACGAGCCAAGCAGCAAAATAGACTGCTGACCATCACAAGGAAACCATAGACTGTAGAAAGCCCACCCAAATAATAAAGACTCCATTTCTTTTCAAATATTTTTAAAGCTTTTTTTTTTCTCTCTTTCTAAAATGTCGTTGGTTTTTTTGTTTTCCATTTTTACCTGTTTGTTTATCAAGTTTTTTTTTCTTGGTTGTTTGTTTTTGTATTTATTTTTCTCTTTTTTTAAAAATAATTTTTCTCCGTTTTGTGCGTTTTTCATCCAGTATTTTTTCTTTATTTCTCTCTTCTCATTCGTTTTCTTTAAAAATTACTATCCTAGGAATAACACCTCCACTCTTTTCTGCTAACTCTCCATTGTCTATCATTTTAACCTTCTTTTTCTACCAATTCTACTCTTCTCCACATTTCCACATCACTGAGAATAAACCAAAATCATTACCCGCCCCCCAATACATTTTACTCTATTCTCTTTACTACCTCTAACTTACCCTCCTGACTTCCAGGAACTCCAGATTCCATTGACTCCAGGTTATTGGTAGAGGGTAACCCTGCTCAATCCAAATGAATCAAAGGGGTTCAAAAAACAAAGCCAGCCAGTCCAAAAAGAATATAAGAACAAAATTTGCTCATAGGGTTGTAACAGTAAATAAGGAATTACTGAATAGAGGGCTCAGGACTGGTTGATATATCAAAATTATATTCTTTAGGAGCACCAAATCTAATTTTATATGCAGGTAGAGAAGGTATCTGTATATAATTGTGAACTTCTAAGATTTACACAACAGTGCTTGGTAAGGTCTGCTTTGGGTCTTAAACGGTGCTCACAGGTGCTTTTAGATTGGCATTCCCAATCCAAATGGGCAGAAGAAACACAAAAAAGATGGCAAACAATGGAGTCTCATCTCCCACTCAAAACAAGCAGGAAGTAGAGCAGTCAATCAAAGACATAGAAGAGAACCCTCAAAATGCTGTACAAAGTCTACTGATAAACATGATAAATGAAAAGTTTGAATCTCTTCAGTCAACTATTCTAGAGTGAGAGGAGGCAAAAAAAAATTAATGGAGAATTTTATGGCCTCCACAAATAAAAAGATAAATAAACTTCAAGAGTCAAATGAAAAGAGAGCTAACCAGCTTAAAGATTTGAGAGACAGCACTCAAAACCAAATTAATGAAGTTAATGTAGTAAAGAAGTCCAACAGAACCTAAGAGATGACATGGAAATCATCAGGAAAGACCAGTCACAAGGAAAAGAGATTCGAAATCAAGTAGCTAGCCTACAGTCCTGACAGGCTGAAGCAGAGAATCGAATCTCAGGAGCTGAAGATTCCTTAGAATCTATGGAGAAAGATAAAAAATCAATACAAACCCAATCCAATCGACAAATCAGATCACTCCAAGAGCTCAAAGACACAATCAGGAAGCCCAATTTAAGGCTAATAGGTATTGAGGAAAACCTAGAAAAAGAAGTTAATGGAATAGGCAACCTATTTAACATTATATTAGCCGAGAACTTCCCAAATATCAAGAAGGATAGGCCTATACAGATACAAGAAGCATTTAGAACGCCAAACTGACAAGACCAGAACAGGACATCCCACCAACACATTGTGATCAAAACAGAATCAATAGAGTACAAGGAAAGATTCTTTAAAACTATTAGGGAGAAGAAAACAATCACATATAAAGGAAAAACAATCAGAATTACCCCAGACTTCTCAGCAGAGACCATGAAAGCAAGGAGAGCCTGGAATGAGGTATACCAAAACTCAAATAAAAATAACTGCCAACCAAGAATAATGTACCCAACTAAACTCTCACTCATAGCCAAAGGTCAAATAAAATTCTTCCACAGTAAGGGAAAACTGAAACAATATATTTCCACCAAACCTGCTTTACAGAAAATCCTCAAAGATGTACTATAAAGGGAAAATAATCAACATCCCACTACAGAAAGAGAAATGAACCCTAAATAGTATACCAGATTATTAGATCAAGAAATTGGAAGACACAGCTTTTAACAAGATAGCTATAATGAAAGGAAGAAATGATCATCTCTCAATCCTAACTTTCAACAGTAATGGAATTAATTCTCCAATCAAACTACATAGGCTCATAAGCTGGATCAAAAATCAAGATCCTTCTTTCTGCTGCCTCCAACAGACACATCTACCCAGCAAAAGTAAAAATTTTCTAAAAGTGAAAGGCTGGAATAAAATCTACCAAGAAAATGGCCCCCATAAGCAGGCTGGCGTTGCAAACCTAGTATCAGATAAAATTGACTTCAAATTAAAAACGGTAAGAGGAGACAAAGAAGGTTACCACATTCTAATAAAGGGATCTCTCCTACAGAAGGATATAACCATCCTAAATGTCTACACACCAAATTCAGGAGCACCCAACTTCATCAAACAAATATTACTGACTCTAAGAACACTCATAGACCCAAACATATTGAGAGTTGGGGACTTTAACACTTCACTATCACCTCTGTACAGATCAACACGCCAAAAACTGAACAAAGAAACCACAGAACTAAACAACTGTATAGACTAACTAGACTTAACAGACATCTACAGAATATTCCATCCAGCAACAACAGAATAATCATTCTTTTCGGCAGCACATGGAACATTCTGGAAAATAAATCCCATCTTACTACACAAATAAAATCTGTCCTATTTCAGAACTATCAAACCATTCCCTGCATTCTCTCAGACCACAATGGAATAAAATTAGAGCTCAACTCAAACAGCCACTGCAAAAGTCCTACAATACATGGAGACTAAACAACACACTGCTGAAGCATCAGTGGGTCATTGAAGAAATTAGAACAGAAATTCAAATGTTTATGGAATTCAACCAAGATGAGTAAACAAAGTACTAGCTCTTTTGGGACACAGAAAAGGAAGCATTCAGAGGAAAATTTGTATCTCTTAGTGCTTACACCAACAAACTGGAGAAACAGCAACTCAATAGCTTAAGGAAGCACCTTAATCTCCTCGAAAGAAAACAACAAGCCAAATCCCAATCAATGGAAGCAAATAATTAAAATCAAATCAGAATTAAATGAATTAGAGACAAAAATCCATCCAAAGGATCAACAAAACAAAGAGGTGGTTCTTTGAAAAAATTAACAAGATAGACAGACCCCTAGCAAACCTGACCAAAAAATTAAAGCAGCAAACCCAAATAAACAAGATCAGAGATGAAATAGGTAACATCACCACAGAAACAACCAAAACTCAGAACACAATAAGGGACTATTTTGCAAAATTTTATGCCAACAAATTTGAGAACCTGGAAGAAATGGATGATTTCTTAGAAAAATATTGATATCCCCAAACTCAACCATGAAGATTTAAACCTTCTAAACAGACCCATATCCAGCATTGAAATAGAAACGTCAATAAGTGATCTCCCAATCATGAAAAGCCCATGTCCAGACGGATTCACAGCAGAATTCTACAAGGCCTTCAAAACAGAACTCACACCAATATTTCTCAAACTCTTCAATGAAATTGAAAGAGAAAGTTCACTACCAGACACATTCTATGAAGCCAGTATAACCCTCATCCCAAAACCAGGCAGAGACTCATCACGGAAAGAGAACTATAGACTGATTTCCCTGATGAACATTGATGCAAAAATCCTCAACAAAATTCCGTCCAATCGACTTCAACAGGTCATCAAATAAATCATACACCACCATCAAACTGGATTCATCCCAGGGATGCAAAGTTGGTTCAATACACGCAAGTCAATTAATGTAAATCACCACATCACCCAGAGCATGGTAAAGAACCACATGGTTATATCTCTGGATGTAAAAAAGGCATTCCATAAAATCCTGTTCCCATTTATGCTAAAAG
The DNA here is from genome assembly GCF_023159225.1 of Perognathus longimembris pacificus. NCBI lineage: Eukaryota > Metazoa > Chordata > Mammalia > Rodentia > Heteromyidae > Perognathus > Perognathus longimembris. The sequence goes on from NC_063167.1 coordinate 57,169,758, forward strand.
CCCTTGAAAAACTGGGATTCCAGGGAACACTCCTGAATATAATAAAGGCAGTCTATGACAAACCAACAGCAAGCATAATTCTAAATTGTGAAAAACTAAAGCCATTACCTTTAAAATTAGGAACAAGACAGGGATGTCCAGTCTCTCCCCTTCTCTTCAACATAGAACTTGAATTCCTAGCAAGAGCAATCAGGCAAGAAGAAAGTATAAAGGGGATCCATATAGGGAAAGATGAAGTTATCCTATACCTAAAGAACCCCATAGACTCTACTCCCAAGCTACTAGAACTGATCCAAACCTTTGGCAAAGTTGAAGTATATAAAATAAACTCTCAAAAATAAATGGCCAAAAGCAGGGTTGCTGGGTCCTAGGGGCGCTGTATGTTTAGCCTTTTGAGGAACCTCCACACTACTTTTCAGAGTAGTGGAACAAGTTTACACTTGTAAGTACTACACCAACAGTGTATAGTGTCCCTCTTTGGGCACATGATCACCAGCATCTGTTGTTGTTAGTTTTCTTGATAATGGATATGTTTAATGGGGTGATGTGGAATCTCAGTGTTGTTTCAATTTACATTTATTTTATGGCCAATGATCTAGAGAACTTCTTCATGTGTCTCTTGGACATTCTCATTTCCTCTTCAAAGAAGTCTCTCTTGTTAAGTCTTTAGCCCTTTTGTTAAGAGGGCAGTTGGTTATTAGAGAGTATGTTTTGGAAGAATTTAATTTTTGAGTTCTGAGTATATTTTAGATATGATGCCTTTGTCTGTTATATGGTTTGTAAAGCTTTCTCTTTAACAAACACTGCTGAAATCATCTAAATTTGAAAAGTATATTTTTGGTTGTAAATAGGAAATTCATTTAAATGGAGGTGTTTTTGTTTATTTGCTAGTTTGTTTATTCTAGTGAATCCATGATTATACAGTTAAGAAATAACCTATGCAATAGAGGGGACTAAATCTCATCAAGGGAATTTGTTATGAATATTAATTTATCTATAGAACCATAATCCTCTCAAAAATCATTGAATTTCTGTTTTAAATCTAACATCAGTCTAGTATGCTTGAATGCTAATAATTTAAACTTGATTTTGAAAGGAAACACAATTGTTTTTAGAGGATTTACCTGAAATAAATACATGGTCAGACTTGATTTTATACTTAGTGAGTACAATACAAATTTTGGATTGTTTGTTTCTTCCCGTCAAAGATTCTAGTATGTGTGGATCAGCTTTATATTTCTGAGTAGTTATTCAAAGGAATTTTCTTGCCACTAGCTTTTTTTTTTTTTTTTCTGGCCAGTCCTGGGGCTTGGACTCAGGGCCTGAGCACTGTCCCTGGCTTCTTCTTGCTCAAGGCTAGCACTCTGCCACTTGAGCCACAGCACCACTTCTGGCCATTTTCTGTATATGTGGTGCTGGGGAATTGAACCCAGGGCCTCATGTATACGAGGCAAGCACTCTTGCCAATAGGCCATATCCCCAGCCTCAAAGGAATTTTCTTAAGATAATCACTACCTTAGTCATGTTTTGTGTTGCTTTGCCTTTGCCTTTTTTTGACTTCAAAAGATGTCTCATTATTTGACAAGTTATATTTTATAATAAATGTCTGCTCTTTTTTCAAGAGGTTAAGGGTTTCTTTAAGATCTTTTTCATTGGTTTTTGGTCTGATAATTGGATCTGCTGACAGGAAAGCAAACACTAAGCATTTTCACTAAATTATGATATCTCTATAATTTGAAAATCTAACAGTGTTTCTTACTTTGACATATAGTAGTATACGGTGATACTCAGACATATATATTAATGTTGCCCAGAAGAAAATAGGTTTACATTAAGAATACTTTTTATGTACTACAAGTCACAAGTGTGTGCAGCTTTTAAGAAATGCTACTTAATAAAAAAGCTTAGAGTTATATTGAGAATAGACACAAACTTTAAAATAACAAAATTTTAAGATCTCAAGACTCATATGAAGTTGTTAATATTTTCACTCTGTCTTTCCTTTATTACCTTTTAACATAACTATTGCAATTCTCAAACTATGTGTGGAGAGACAAATTTTGTAGGAACTCAGGACTGATAATTTCTCTGTAACAATAATGGAATGAATAACCATCGAAGTAAACAAATCAAAACAATATTTTAGGGCTGGGGATATAGCCTAGTGGCAAGAGTGCCTGCCTCAGATACACGAGGCCCTAGGTTCGATTCCCCAGCACCACATATACAGAAAATGGCCAGAAGCGGCGCTGTGGCTCAAGTGGCAGAGTGCTAGCCTTGAGCGGGAAGAAGCCAGGGACAGTGCTCAGGCCCTGAGTCCAAAGCCCAGGACTGGCCAAAAACAAAAACAAAAACAAAAAACAAAAACAATATTTTAAAGAAAATCTTATTAAAATACTCTGTCTCCTATTTAAAAATATTGATTAGTTATAAAAAACATTCTGAACCATTCCAGAATAATTGTTACAGAGAAGACCATCATGAGTTTGCTAATAACTGCCACTAAAAAATGGAAAATATGAATCTGAGTGATTTGGAAGGAAACAAATATCTTGATAGATTAACTGTAATAAAACTAATACAGTTTAGTTGTTATTATTAAATTACGGGCTATTTCTAAAACTGTAGAAACATGGTTTAGAACCTATATAGTGTACTTCTTGTTCTAGTGCATGTGTATAATGACTCTATTTTTCCTCTATTGCTTTCAGTTTGCAGCCTGGGGGAAAAGAGACAGAGCAGGAACCATATGCCTCATTGTCATTAGAGAGTAGGTAAATTACAGCTTGCAGCAACAGTTACAGTTGCATTACACAGTTGTCATTTTAATTCAACATATAATCTGTGTTTTTAAGTGCCCAGTACTGTGTGTATGGCAAAAAAAAAAAGAGGATAGAAAAAGAAACTGTGACTAATGTATACATACACACAATCTCTAAACAGATGATATTTAGGCATACATTCAAACTTATTGTTACAAATTTTTATTACTCCATGTCACAGATGATTTTTGTTTTTATTATTGTTTTATTATTGTTTTATTATTGTTGTTTCTCCATTATTGGTCTTGAAATAGCAATACACATTGACAAATAGTTTGATTTTTAAGAGGACTTCTTATGTTTTTAACTAATAATAGGTTGGGATTTTCTTATTCATAATTCTAATAAGCTCTTATTAATTTAAACATCATTTAGTAAATATTTATCTTGTCCTGACTATGGGGAAGGAAATATGTTATGTCTTGAGGTGAAGATTTAAATGAAATTGACATAAACCTAGATCTCATGGATTTGAGAGCTGTATATTTGAAATTGGGTGGTAACTAGGAAAAAGAAATAAAATAAAACCTCTTAATTGATTAAGTTAATGTCATTTCCAAATTCAATATTTGCTTAAAGATACAAACAGTAGGTAAGAAAGTTAACACCACAGGAGTTTTAAATTCTAAGATAATGAGAATTTAAATTCTTTATTATTTAATCCAAGGCAACTGAGGCTTTAATATACTTGTATTAGATGCTGAGAACACAAAATAAAATAATTCTCAGCTTACAAAGCATATTTAATCCTAGTAACAATTTGAAGTTTGTAGATGTAAATATTGAGCCTGATAACAATCTGAATTAAACCTATAATTGCTATGTGTAGGTGTACTTGGTGAAACTTGTTTTCTTTCCCGGTTTCTTTCTTATTGCTAGCTGCCAATCAAAACCTGCCAATCAAAGCCTCTTCCAATTCCCTTGAAAAGGGAAGTAACTACTGTATTTTAGCTAGTTTCTATCCCTGTCCCTTTAGGGTACTAATAACAAAAATACCACAAGCTGGAGGTGGGACTAGTAAACAAGAAAAATTCAGTTCTAGGCACAATATCTAAGATATGAGGGTCTAACAATTGCTTGTTTCCTTGTCTTTAGTTTTCTTATTGTGTTCTTCATTGATGGAAGGTGAGAAACATTCTCTGAAGCTTTAGTAAAGCTCCTTTAGTAAAGCACTCATCTCACAGCACTCATGAGATAATCACATCTCAAATCCTCCATGTTGTTCTTTTACCTTGATGATTATGATTCAATAAAAGAATTTTGGAAATACACACATTCAGACAATGGCAGTCTCCAGTTCTGGGTCCTATTATGCTAGGCCAAGCTAGAATGCATTTGGTATATTTGAGGACATCCGCATTAATCAGCATTTAAAAATTGGCAAAATACCTAAGGCACTCAACTTGAAATGAAGAAATGTTTATTTGTACTTATATTTTCAGAGGCTTCAACCCATAATTCCTTAATCTTGGGGCTTCCGGGCCTGTGGCATGTCATATCAGGGGATGGAAAGCAGAGCCATATGCTCATCTATGGTTTCTGGAGAGCAAAGAGAAAGAGAGCATCATCTCGTAGCTCCCTTCTAAGAAACAGCCCTAAAATCTCCTATAGGATCACTTCTCTTAAAGATTCACCAATGCACAATAACCTCATGGACTGTGGACAAAACTTGAACACAAAGGCTTTGAGAGAACACAACCCTAACAGCACATAAATGCAGCATTTGGTGGATAGAGTAAGAACTGGTTACCATTGTGTATATACAAACAGAAAATTTAGCTTTTCTTTGCAAACCTAGAAGCAAGCCACATCTACTATAACATAAAATTGGTTTCCAACTACCTAAGGGGAGTTAGGTTTGTCTACATAGAAAGGAGAGGACAAAAGCAGAAATGGGAACCAACTGTCAATGGTTCAAGACTATCATCCTAGCTACTCAGGAGATCTGAGATCTGAGGATCTTGGTTCACAGCCTGGTTGGGCAGGAAAGTCCCTAAGTCACTTGTCTTCACTCTACCAAGAAGCCAGAAGTGGAGCTGTGGCTCAAGTGGTAGAGCCCTAACCTTGAGCCAAATAAGCTCAGGGAGAGAGCTCACTTCTAGCACAACATTCTAATACCTCAAGAGCTATGTACATATGACTTTACATAAAATGATGCTTGAAATGAGCTACAAGATCTGGAAACAATAAATATTTTGTTTTTCGTTTGTCTGTTTTTTTAGTATACTGTATACAGTTAATTCCTTTTTCTTCCTCCCCATAACTTACTCCCTGTTGTCATTGTTTTTTATTTCAGTACCCTTTGTCTCATATATAAGTTTATCTGATTTAGGGATGGGAAGGGGAATCACAGAAATGGTGAGAAGACAAAGGGTGAGCTAATGCAATGGTGATACAAACACTATGATGGAAATGAGCTTTACAATTTGGGGGGAAGGCAATCGGGGGGGGGAGGGAAATCTAGAGTAAATAAGGAAGGGGGTAACAGTTGTACTCATTATCTTACTATGCAACTGTAACCCCTGTGTACATCACCTTTCCAAAGAAAGAGAAAGAAAGAAAGAAAGAAAGAAAGAAAGAAAGAAAGAAAGAAAGAAAGAAAGAAGAAAGAAAGAAAGAAAGAAAGAAAGAAAGAAAGAAAGAAAGAAAGAAAGAAAGAAAGAAAGAAAGAAAGAAAGAAAGAAAGAAAGAAAGAAAGAAAAACAGAAATGGTTAGGAAAAGTAGCATGTTTGGCTTTAGTTACTTAACTTTTCATGCAGGCTTTAAAGCAGAAAAGACTTTTAAAGGCTTTTTAGAGATGTGAGTACTATATATCACTCTTCAGATTTCTCAAAGGAGGTCAGATAACATTTGGTGGTATGGAACTACAACAGTGACTATTTTGGTTTGGGTTTCTGGAGCTTATCCCAGGAACTCAGTACAAATTAATAATATCTTATAAGTATTACTGATCACAGTGTTTTACAACAATCCTAGCCCCAATGTTGGCTACAGATTGAAAGAGTGTTGTATTTTCCTCTTAGGAATGATTTTTTTCCCCAGAAAGATTCCTTATAAAATGTACTACTCTCTTTCAAATTTAGAAAATATCTGTTGTCAAGTGACTCAAAAGGTCATGTGGCCTTTCTGTTCCATTATTCCATTCTGCTTTTCTGCCTTAGGACCAAAATTTCAAAACAAGTTACATAAAGTTACATGTGCTTTATTCCTGGGTTGTTGTTTTTTGTTTGTTTGTTTGTTTTTGTGGTACTACGGTTCAGGTTTGAACTGAGGGCAGCTTCAAATGCTCCAGCACCCGAATGATGCCCCCAGACATTTTTACTTAAGTTATTTTACAAATAATTTTTTTGTGTGTTTTTGCTTCCATTAGATCTGACTTCATTCTTCAGTCTTTTCTCCAATTCCCAAATAGTGGGACTTCAGGCATGAACCACTGTGTCTAGCCTGTGTGATTGCTTTTCAGAGAAACTTTGAGAGCATCTGCTGCTTTTCCCTAACTAGCTTCACTTCTAAGAATGCTGACTTAATTTGTGAGGCAGAATTTTTCTTTGCCCTCTGATGCATGCAGTGGAGAATGTCAATCAAGATTTATTTTGCCTAGTTTGAACAGAGTAAAATACATACTTTAGTCAGCCAGGTAGTTAAAAAAAAATACATCGAAATGAGCTTATAGTATGACAGGTGTTAGAGAATCTGCCTAATAATCCCAAGGCCCTGAATTCAAATCTCAGTACCATGAAAATACATAGAAGTGATCAGTTATCTATGTTCAGTTTTAAAACAATAATATATATTATATATAACTACATATGTTATAATATATGTTATATACTATACATCTATATATAGGCAAAAATATTATTAGATATTAAAGCCAAGACAAAAACAACATGGTTATCTGAAAGAAAACATAGCTACAAGCCTAAGCATTACATTGGAATTGATTATTCTTTTTTTAAGGCTTTTTTAGTTCATAACAATAACAAAAAGAACAAATATACCAGCTTACTTTATTTAATCAGCACTCCTGGATGGAAAACTGTATAAGAGAAAATACAATCAAGTCAATAACTGACAGTTATTCTTACATATTACTTATAGCCACCTGTAGTTTTGCTTTATTTTTCCTATGTTATTAAATTCCATTTTTGTTTAACTGATTACTCTACTTTCAGCTTCAAGATAAACTAACACCAATGGTCCCTATGAATAATCCGACTATGATGTAATACAGCTAGATTTTCAGTCAAGGTACTTTTGAATTGGAACCTCATTATTTTTTAAACTAGGCCACCCTCTCTCATGGTAGAAAGTTGTGGAATGGCAGCTGTTTTAAATTCTAGACTTGGTAATCCACATGCACATTTCTCCCTTTGACACTTTACTTAATTTCTGTATAACTCATTTTCTCAGACTTAAATAGAGAAAATATTCTTGATTATGGCACCTTCGTATTGGTTATAAAACTCACAAAACTACAAGGAAGAGAGTTGGGAAACTAAGACTTATCAGGGTACCATAATTATTATTGTCTATGAACATCATATTTCACACTGGAGAGCAGTAGTAATTTATGGGAGGATAAAGGAAAAATACTAACTTAGAATGTGAATGATGCATTTTATATTTAATAGCAATAAAAACTAGAGAAGTAATATTTACTCCTAAATAAATAAGCCAACAATTATTTTAAAGGTTTTAATGATATTAATGAGGATAAAATTTTGTCAACTTGAAACACAGACTTCATGTTATGCACAGCATTAAAATGAATATGCTAAATGTAATCATAGGCTTCACAAATTTTATGCAGTTAGCCTGCTGGCAATAGATTTCAATGAGAAAAGTGTACCAAAAAGATTTTGTTTTTCTTTTGTGGAACAATAGTTTCACAATGAAATAGGATTTGTGTCTGCGAAAGAAACTATTATACTTCAGGCTTTTTCAATCCAAGGGCCGTAATGAGCAGTCAACACTAGTCTGTGAAGCCAGGAGTGTGGTACTAACCTGGAACAAGAACAGGCCAGCTGCTAGTTGGAAAGACCAGTAATTAGCTGTAATTTTTGCAGCTGCAAGTCTTGGGGTAATTGACTCATCTCTGAAACCTTTGGGAGATGGATGGTCTCTGTCTGGTCGTGGGCTCAAAAAATAGCTCTTTGGGAATGAATCACCCAGGAAGACAAGTAGCAGATGAGGTAGCAAGAGCATCACAGTAACTAGGCCTAGGCCTATGAGTGCTGTGGTTCAAGTACCGATAGAGTGGATGTCATAGCCCTGTCTGGGTCAACTATCATTGTTGAAATGATATCATACTGATAATTATAAGTCCTTCTTATGGGAAAATGTAGGTTCACCTTTTTGCTAACTTGGGGTGGTAACTCCAGGTATCCAGTATTTCATTTGAGTTCAGTAATTGTTAACAGTGGTGGTGATGGAGATAATCTTTCAGATTTTATAGCATGTATTTGAGTATTCTAACAAGGAAAGCCAGCATTGTTTGAGTGCTATTCACCTCAGGCCCTGTTCTTAGTCTTTACATGTGGCAACCACATAAAGAAAGCATTTTAGTATTTATAAATACTCAGATACATCTATGAACCCCACTTCATGCAGTTAGTAAATGCAGTAATATAGTTTTATGCCCAATTCACATGGCTACAGAGCCATGGATTGAGCACTGGGCATTAGTATTGCTATATACTTAAAATACTGTCATGTCATGAAAATTACACCTTCAATATTGATTATGGAAAAATGGTTTCTTCTGGTAGAACATATGATATGTAGGTCTTTCATGTTGACTCATTTTGTAATATCTTCCTGTTCTAAAAGCCAACTGAGTAAGCGAATAATTTGTTGAAAACATGAACCAAAACAGGCATCAAGGCATGTATTTATTTATTTTTATTATATGAATATATGAGTTACAGTATCAGGAAGTAACATTGAAAATACCTTTGAAAATCTTATAGCTGATATAGTTTCATATATATACATATATACTATATATACTTATATATCTTATAATTTAGTGGTATTTCTGTTTTGAATTATGTGATGTGGTACTCCCCTAATTTTTATAGTATAGGTATGGTCTAAGTGTGATGAGTAAAATTTTAATCACTTTCTAGTGCCTTTTAAGAATGAATAGCATGATTTTTTTTTCTTCTTCAAACTATATACTGTCAGTGGCAGGTACTAGCATTCCTTTCTGTACTCTAACATTACTAGCAACTTCTATGGTGTAAGTTTTCTTGAATTCAAGAAAAAAAAACATGAACAGAAAAATTAACCTTATATATAACATTATTATATACTGTGTTTTTTTATTTTTTCTATTTAAGAACTTAAAGTAAAAGAAGAAATGAACATAGAGGACAAAAACTGGGTTATATATTTTTTAATTACAAAGTAAAATATTTATTTTTTTATTTTTCTTATTTTTTGTCAAAGTGATGTACAGAGAGGTTACAGTTTCGTGCAATAGGCCTTGGGTACATTTCTTGTACTGTTTGTTACCTCCTCCCTCATTATATTACTCCTTGGTAAAACCCAAAAGGTTTACAAAAGCTAAGCCTAATAAACCCATATCATTCAGTAACCTTCAGGAAACATCATTCAAAGAAGTCATTATTGCTCCTCAGAAAATGCATGCTTTTAAATTTATTTTGAAATTATAGATTTGGTTTTATGGCTGATGTTATTTTAATTGCTACTACAGTATATTTGTGGAGAATGAATGTCAAATACTGTGGCCAGTCTCATTAATCAAGTTGCCTTTTGAATATTTTTGACTTAAAATCATTCACTAGAATCGTTCATTAAAATTTTACAGAAAGCAATGAGATCTCCCCCCTCCCCCAAACCCATCATTTTCCACTGGGAGAACAGAGCTTATTTAGTTGAATTCTACATTGCATTGAACTACAAATTATTGGAAAGAACTAATTGTTCTCCCACCCCTATTTACCTATCTAAAATTATAGTTGAAAGTCTGAGGGAATTTCTGACATATTAAGTGATGTTAATGATCCATTAATTCCCATGAAGTTTTTTCAGTTTTATTTTTTGTCAACCACTGATTTATTAGAAGCACATCTGATAGTAAAACTTATTAAGATACAGACTAATTCTCATGAAAAATCCTTTTTATTATTCACGAACAATTATTTGGTACAGAAAACAATCTTACTCTTTTCTCTGAGTGCTACAATTTATAGATTTGCTTCTTCATAGTTAGCATAGGAATTTTTATGCATGCATTTACTTAGTAAAATTTTTGTTTATGTTCATGCTTCTTCTGAAAGAAATGGAAAACTGGAGATTTTTCTTTAATATTGCATGCAGATCAATATCCAGACCATCCCTTCACCACTCTATGCTTTAAAATTTATTTTGAGTATGAGCTGGTGTTTTGTTTTACAATATCTAGTACTGTAATAGCTTGCTCTTTCAGGATATTTTTTCAACTTTGTGATGGTGTATTAGAATAAATCCGGTTGTGTTATTTCAGATCTTCCCTTATTACAGTCATTTCAAATTCAACTAACTATTTTGCTGCTCAGACCACATAGGAAAGGAAAATAGTAGGTATTTTTTTCTAAGTCTGGTTCCGTCTCAGTGGGCATTAATATATGGAAACTGGTGATCCTCTACACCTGGCACCTGTGGCGACAACCTTACCCACTAAATCTCAGCCTCAAATTTATACGTCCTTGTTGAATTTAGAGTTGCTCCCTAGAGGAATTGCATGCACATTAGGAAAAGAAAGGAGAAAATGGCCAAATAGAGAACATACTTTTATCAAATTTTCTAAACACCTTCTCAAACTTTTCTTTAAAACTTTTCTTGTACTGTTGTACAAGTCAAATTCTTATATAGATAAAATGTTTTATATGGCTTTAAGATTCTTAAGAAGCATTTTAGACTGTTTCATAAAATATGTATGTTTTCCCATAGTAATTTTTTTTGAAAATGAATGTCATTTTTTATTAACCTGACAATTTACATTTAAGTCCATACCCATAATATGACCTGAACAACGGGTAGTTACAAAAACAGAGTGTCCCTCATTATCCTAGAAGGGATCAGTTTGTGTAAGGTCTGTTCTGGCTTCATGACAAAGCTTCTTTCTTGATCTCAAAGCAGAAACTACAAGGCATTCAGAACAAGCTTGCTGAACCTCTTCCAGTCCTATCGGAAACTGACCCTAACTTAGAGGATTATGTGGTTTTTTACCATTGTAGGAAAAACAATAGCAATACTCCCCCCAAAAAAAAGAAGAAAAGAAAGGAAGAAACCACACTTTACCTATCTCTCCAAGTGATTCTTAAGCATGATGAATTTTAACTAATATTAGAGTAGTGTCAATATGACCTTCAAGGTAGATCTTCAACTATAGGACGTTTACAAATGAGATGATGATACATGAACATGTGGAGTAACAAATATTGGTCATTTTCATACACATAAACTAGTATTTCAACTGGTAGGGAACATTAGGCTAGTTGATGTAACAACTCCTTTTTTTTTTTTTTGCTTGAAGGAATTGAAAAGGATATGAGTATGTTTGTAAAGTATGGTAATGTTATGTATACTAAAAAAGAAGATTTAAGTTCAACTGGTGGAGTAACAGAAACTAGGAAGGAATTAAGAAGAAACTAAAGTGTGAGAAACAGCTGGAAAGTGCATTATGCCAGAGCAATTCCTGTATGTGATACTTTGGAGAGCACTACAAACCTCCCGAGAGGAAGAAAACATGTTAAATGTATGTAGCAAATACATAGTTCATCTGTCTCCAATCTCCTTGCACAGAGGGTCATGTAGGTTATTCATGCAGTTTAAAATTAGCTGAATTTGAACAGATAAGAAGAGAGTCAAAGATAGACTTGCCTTTAAATACTTACTCCAAATTGTGTCATGTACAGAATATACCACAGCCTTCTAGAATATTTTGATACATTTGCCCTGTATTTCTTAGATATTCTATTATTTTTAATTTCTTTCCACAAGCCCAAAGAAACCATTATGAAACAATTTATTATATAAAAGGAAACAAAATCTTACACTAAGTTCAGTGAAAGAATCTTATCAAAGAAAGGACATGGAAGGAAAATGTGAAAGAGAAAGCTTGCACTAAGAACAATCCATCATTTTCCTAACACTCACCCTAATATCACCAGAGGAACCCCTTTTATCCCCCTCCTCTCTCATCTCCCCTTTCAGGAGGCTCCAATGGGCCTGTCACAGGCCCCTGCCCTTAGGTTGCCAGATCTTACACACCCATTCCTTCTGTATGTAACTGAAAATCAAGGCTTTGCATTGGGTGTTCTGGGCCAACAGAGCGGACCTTCATTTGCGCCGGTTGCTTACCTATCAAAACATCTGGATCCGACTATTAGGGGATGGGCCCCTTGCCTTCACACCCTGGCTGCCTCCTCTGTCTTAATACAAGAATCAAAGAAACTAACCTTTGGCACAGCTCTCACTATTCTCTCCCACCATCACCTTTCTGAGCTGCTAACCTACAAGGGGCTACATACAATGCCTCCCTCCCGTATTCTCTCTCTACATCTGTCCCTGATAGAGGACCCCACCCTAACCTTCCAAACCTGCCCCCAACTAAACCCCTCCACCCTACTACCCATTCCAGATATGGAAACCTCGCCGCTACACTCCTGTGTTGAAACCTTGGAGGACCTGCTGCCTCATCTAACCCACATCAGTGAAGTCCCACTAAAGGATTCCCATTTTATTTGTTTCACAGATGGCAGCTCCCTCTTCTGGAAAGGTTCACGGGTGGCTGGGTATGCTGTGGTGTCATTCTCTGGTGTTGTGGAGTCTGGTCCCCTGCCTCTCCAGACCACCAATCAACAGGCTGAGCTAGTAGCCCTAACATGGGCCTTTCACCTGGCTGCAGGCGACTCCCTGACAGTATACACAGACTCTAAGTATGCCTTCTATACTGTCCTTTCTCATGTAGCCATCTGGAAAGAACGCGGGCTTCTGACAACCAAGGGGAACCCAGTCATAAATGGCCCATACATTAACAAGCTTTTAGAAGCCTCCTTTCCTCCCTCAGCCATTAGCATAGTTCACTGCAGAGCCCACAAGTCAGATGACTCCTTTATAGCTGAAGGAAACAACCTAGCTGATGAGACTGCCAGGCAGGTTGCTGTGTCCTCAGAACAATGGGCACTAGTACTACCTATGACAGAATGTTCTACCTCTCCCACCAGACAGGACATTATTAAATACTTACACTGTCTTTTCCATCCTCACACAGGCTCCTTAAGGGAGTTCATTAAGCAGAGCCTCCCTCTAATCCCAGCCGATATACTATTTCTCACACAGCTTTCACAAACCTGTAAGGTGTGCCAAAAGGTGAACCCCAACACCAATGTGCGCCCACCTCCTTTCCAACCCATCAGGCTCGAGGCAACCTCCCAGGGGTGGGTTGGCAAATTGATTTTACCCACATGCCAACAATCTGCAAGTACAAGTACTTGCTGGTTCTCGTAGACACCTTCATGGGATGGATAGAGGCATTTCCCACCACAAACAAAAGAGCCTCCTCTATGTCTCAATTTCTTTTACAGGAAATAATTCCCTGCTTTGGCCTTCCAGCCTTCATCCAGACGGACAATGGCCTGGAATTCATCTCCTCTGTAACCCAGCTCCTGGCCAAGTTTCTAAATATCTCCTGGCACTTCCATATTCCCTACCACCCTCAGTCCTCAGGGAAGGTGGAACGTGCCAACTGGTTCCTCAAACAGATTCTAAGCAAGCTATCCCTCGAGTGACACTTAAACTGGTTAAAGCTCCTACCCCTGGCCCTTCTCCACCTGTGGGTTTTACCTAGAAGGCCTTTGGTGCTAAGTCCTTTTGAGGTGATGTATGGCCGCCCACTTTTGCCCCCCTGTTCCAAGCCTCAGATTCCCCCTTGCACCCTCCCCCCACAATGCTGTCTTCCCTACTTAAGCACCTGCGCACTTTCCTTTGGAAGTATGCTAACCAATGCAGCCCCGGGCCCTCCTCATCTTCCAAGCCCTCCATTAAGTCTGAGGACCTGGTGTACATTTCAAAGAACTACCTGCCGCAGACATCAAGTTCCACCAAGCTTTCTGCTAAGTGGGACAGGCTTTATCCAGTAACTCTCTCTACCCCTACAGCTGTATAGTTTTAGGGACATCCACACTGGATCCATATCCACAACGTCAAATGACACCTATCTGAACCACCCTCATACACCTGGGAGCCAACTGGACCCCTGTCTCTACAGATAAAGTTGGGACCCAGCCTCCCTCCAGTCACTGAGGACCCAAGGATCCCACAGCAGATGAATAACACCTCTATGACCTCAGCCAACTTGGAAAGTACCGGGACTCCTTTTTCCCCCCTTTCTGACTACCTAGCCCCCTTTTAGCAGGAAGTAGATCCAGAAGAAAAGACCTTCGCTCATACCCCCTTGCCTGGTACTGCCCATAATAAACAACAAAGGGGAGAATGTAAGCTTATAGAATGTCCCCCGGCTCATAAGCTCTGCCCTTGGCAATGCGACTCCGCCCCTGGCTACCTGAGGGGCAGACGAACCACCTCCCACCTTAGTTGCATGGGTTATAAAGACCCCCCAAAAGAGAGTCCAGGTGCCATTTTCCTCTCCTCTGTGGGAACTTGGCCTTGCCGGTCCTGCTGGCAATAAACTCTTTGCTCTACGTGACTTTGTCTATGGTCTGTGGTTCTTCTGGGACAATTTTCCTTTCATTCTTACTAAAATTATTTGTGTATTTTATAGTCAGTATTTCCTCCTGAGATTTCACATCACAAAATTTTTATCATGTATAGTTCTATTTTATTACTTTTGTAAATTTATAGAGATAGACTTATTGTATGTATCTGTAGGATTCAGAAAAATGTTGTCCAAATTCAGTAGAGAATATATTCTCATTTCATTCTTTTAAAGACCATATATTTTTAATTTATTTTTATTCTCAAAGTGAAAAACAGAGGGATTACAGTTTCATATATAAGAGAGTGAATAAATTTATTAAACAACTTGTTACCTCCTCCCTCATTTTCCCCCCACCCCCTCCCCATTTCCCTCTCACCCCCATGAGTTGTATAGTTGGTTTACACCACATAGTTTTGTAAGTATTGCTGTTGCATTGGTTTGTCTTTTTATACTTTGTCTCTCAATTTTGGTATTCCCTTTTCCTTCCCTAGTTCCAATACACATATAATACAATTTCAAGGGTACTAAAATCAGTTACAATGATATCAGAGGTAATATATTTTGAAATAACATATATTCATATATATCATCCAATACAGTATATGATGTGTAGAACACATAGCCCATGTGTATATATATATATATATATATATACTACACATATATAAAACTATATTATATGTATGTGTGTATACATATATATCACATATACAGTTATAGGGATTTGAATTAAGTTTTATAAATGTATTAGTAAAGTTTTCTGAGTCCTACCACATTAGTACTCTTGTTCTGGGAATTAGATCTTTTCCCATGTGTTGAATAGCAAGTTAAAAAAACTTGCAAAATACTTAGGTTATTAAATGAATTCATAAATGCCAGCCTAATATAGAAAAATATTTTAGTAGTGAGAGTTGCTGTCAAAATGTTTGAGTGATTATCCTTATGGTGACCCATCTGCTCTCCAAGCTAAGTTTCAAAGGGATGGTATGAAACCTCTGTTGGTTTGGCTTTAGCAATAGTGCAAATTGCTTTCATGAATGAAAAGAGAGCTTGTCTTTATGTGACCTTCTTTGTCTAGAGCCTTTGCTTATATAGCTTTCTTTAAAAGCTGCGTGTTCTTGTGTTGCCACTAGCTGGGGCTATGGGACCCTCTGGTTTTGCATATAGCAATCCAATGTGGGATCTACCTTTTCCTTGGGAACTACATGTACACAAACTTTTACCTGATTTGTATCAATAAGTAGAGTTCCTCTGACAGCTGCTATTCATGAACCTGTTGCTGAAAATGGAAAATATGAAACTCAAGGGACAATGAAACCTTTATTATTTGTATTTAGTTGTACTCTAGTGGGAAATAATGGCTATAGATTATTTTCCTTTAATGGCCAGTTTTAGGCATTTTGTAGCACACAATGTCAGATCAACTTCCTGACAAGTTCCAGTTTTTGCTATTTTTTTCTAATAATAATTTAGATACATGCAGTTTCCCATGTAAATAATTAGTCTCTCTATGAAGTTTGGATAAGAAACCAAGTTAAAGTAAATAATTAATGAAACTGTGAAGTCAATAACATTGATCTAGCACTCTTCTAAAATCAAATTGCGAAATAGCAATTTCTTATTATTGGAATTATAGCATACAGCTAGAGAACATAATTGATGTTCTGTATTTTGGATCAGTAATTTAATATAAAACTAATTTTCAGGTTTTGAGTATTTTCTTTATTGGCTTTAATTGTATTTTAGAAAGGAACAAAATGCAATCACATTTTTATTCAAAAAAATAAAATGTAAAACTAGATGAATTTGTTGTTCTGTGCATGTATGTCTTTAAAATGCCCAAATTTCATGAGAAATAAACTTTAAAATGTTTTTTTTTTCCAAATTTTTATTATCAAACTGATGTACAGAGAGGTTACAGTTTCATACGTTAGGCATTGGATACATTACTTGTACTTTTTTAATGGTACATTTCATTTTTCAAAGATTGAACCATTAGAGTAAGGACACATGAAGCTGTGAGTATCACAATTATTCAGAATAGTTTAAGCTTCCTGTTGAAAGAACAATGAGCATCTTTCTGCTTTCTGTTCCCCATATAAGTAACATGTCTTTTCTACTTTATAAAATTGTTTCTGTGAAAATCAATATTAGAATGAAGTCAAAGGTTACTTACCTTCAGTTGATATAGTACATCCTTCTAGTAACTGGAGCCTTTGTAATTTTTTTTTTTTTTTACTTTAGAGAACATAGGACTGTGAACATTAGCATTAAAACAAAGCATTCCAATACATCTTATATATTGTCAAGGCAGCTTCTGAGATTCTGAACTGTCAGCAATCTGATCTGATATGAACCCTGGCTTCAAATAGAATCATTGACAGACTATCAGTAATGAAGAGTTTGTGGGAGAACACACAGGAAACCTTGTGCTATAGGAAAAACAAAAAGACCAATATAGGTCACTATGAGTGTTGACGACCCAGGCTGTTAACTCTCTTCACAATTGCTATGAATATGTCAATGATTCAATTGTTACAGCCCCTGGATTTATTCTATGGAACTTCTGTTCACCTTGTAAATGTCCACTATAGGACTGGGAATATGGCTTAGCGGTAGAGTGCTTGCCTTCCATGCATAAAACCCTGAGGTTCAATTCCTCATTACCACATAAACAGAAAAAGCCGGAGTGGCTCTGTGGCTCAAGTGGTAGAGTGCTAACTTTGAGCAAAAAGAAGCCAGGGACAGTGTTTAGGGCCTAAGTACAAGCCCCAGGACTGGCAAAAAACCCAAACCAAACAAACAAATGCATGTCCATTATACAGGCCTCTTGGTAGAAATTGTCCCAGGTCTCTTACTACTGTGTCCATTTTTATTTTTACATTTCCACTCTATGTGAAAAGGGAAGCCATGGATTTTACCTATTTTCACTCCATCTACCTTAAAATTATTCTGTTTTCCTGAACTGTGAAATAGGGATAAACTGTACATGACACTTGTTAATTCCTGTAGGCCTTTGTTTTGTTTTGAAAGCCTCTTTTGTCTCCTATTTTATCACAACCAACATATTATTTATCTCTGTCTCTCCTTTGGGTTCTCACTTTCTTTTATGTTCTCACTTACACTGCAGAAATCCAACTTTCCTGCGTATTATGACCCTAGTCACATGGGCTCTGTCCTTCTTTTAAACTCCTAAGGCTTTTTTTTATTATTTGTAGCAATAAATAGTTCTTACTTATTATCTTAAATTATTCATGACCACATCTTATTTTTCTAACTAAATTAAAACATCTCTGAGGGAAAGCAATATGCCAAACAAATTATCCCTCCTTATGAAACACAGAACAGGGTGACTCCTATAGTGTCAGTACACAGCCAGTATTTTTTTTTAAGATTAGCAGTTAGCAATTTATTAGGAAGTTAATACTTGATTGTTTTGCATGATAGCATTATGGCACTCTAGCTAAGTAAAAGTTTCTGTGTTTTGAATGTGTCCTTTAGTTAAACACATTGAAAATACCATGCCCATGGCAGGTGAATTGAGAGATCAGAACTCAGGTGATTAGTCTTTATAGGAGTAGAGTCCGTATGAAAGGACAAATATGATATCATCTTAGTCTGTCTCCTGCCTACTTGCCTTTTACTGTGGGTTGATACTGAAAATATTTTTTCAGATGTGATCCCCATAACATCAGCAATGTGGACTTTGCAATCTTCAAAACCATAATCTATTATAAATTTATGTTTGTTTCCCCAGTCAATAATACTCCATTAGAACAACACTAAACAGTTTGAATGCAAATTCTTACAAGGAAGAGACCAGACTTTTCTCAAGGCAAAAGTAAAAAGTAAGTTTACTTGGCACACTTTCTTCCTCATGTTCTCTTTCCGTGCTTCAGTTTTTATTGCTCCATCACTACTGCTGGAAATCTACTGCTGGAAATGGTCCTGTGGCTCAGAGTGGTAAAGTGCTAGTGCAGGGACATTGCCCAGGCCATGAGTTCAAGCCCTAAGACTGACAAAAAAATACCTACTACTGTAGGAGACTTTTCATAGTATTGCAGACTTCCAATATTTTTATTATGCTATTTTAACTAGTTGCATTGACTGTTGAGCTTTTACATTACTTGGGTAACTATGTTTATCCTATTATACTTGGGGGGAGGAGAAAGACAACAGGAGGGAAATTAATACAGAAGGAAAGGTCAGGCAAATACAGTCATTATATTCAATGCACATATGTGAAAATGGAACTACAAATCCTGAGAGTACAGATGCGGTTGGGAAAAATTGTGGAAAATGATGCATAGAGTGACATTGCTTAAGGTGCATTATATTTACAATCTGACTTGTTGAATTGAAATGCCTTTGTACCAGTATTTAAAATTAAAATAAAATATTATAAAATTAAAAAAAGAAAATCATGCTGTATATTCACTAAGAGGATAGGCTCTAGAATCAGTTGCTGAGTTAGTATCCAGCCTGAATCATTTGGAGCTGTTCAGTATTTGAAAAAATAATTATTGCTGATATTTTTGTTTAATTGTCCTTAAAACACAGCTAGTAGTCATATTGGATTTGTAAGTTTCCTTTGGAGATTGAGGAAAACAATATATAGCACTTAGCCAAGTGACTAATAAGTAGCAAATGTTCAATGAATTTGAAAATATAATTGCAAATAGAAGCATTAAATACAGATTATAAGAAAATAGGGAGACATGACTTCTCACTCGCTCATGTCTCTAAAGCCATGAGTTAAAACTAGATATTAAAGCCAAAATCTATATAACACCTAGTTTATAACAAAATTAGGTGGCAAAGTTTTCCAGCAGATCCCCAAAGTGTGAAACAATACCTAAACTTCATCCTCCTCATATCTATGGAGAGGGTACCAGGTGGATACTGAATATCTTGAGAAAATGATGTCTCCAATGATTAGAATTTTACAACAGGACAAATGAGATGTGTCAAACTTTTGGTGTATTTTGCTCACTCTACATAGTAGTTTAATGTCAGGTGCACATAGTGAGTCAATCTGAATTTGCACCCCAATAGCAACCCTTTAGCACCATGGTGTTTGAGACTTCTTCATATGTCACATCAAATACTGAGGGGAAAAAAACAACTATGAGAGACAATCAAAATTGATGACTATAGGATAGACAAGGATGATTAAAAGAAGTCCAGATAGAATAAGAGAGGACTTAGAAAACTCAGGAGAACATACAATCATGTATTTGAACTCTAACCAACAAACAAACAGAAGACAGGGAGAAGGGAAAAATCATTTCCTAATAGCAACTTATGGGAAAAGGTGAGGAAAAACATTTTAAAATGTTACAAATCAAAATAGTTTCATTGTAAATAATGAGAGTAACTTAAGATAGTCTATTAAGTGTAAAATAGATCAGAACTGTAATCCAATATTTCTTAGCCAGGTAAAATAAATTTTAAAAGGTTTCTCTTTCTGTCCTAGAACTAGTATAACTAAATATGAAGAACAGGTGGTTTACCACAAATAAAATTTATTCTCACACTTTCGATGACTAGAAGTCCAACATCAAGTATCATCTGGGCTGTATAATGACTCTGATATCTCCACCTAAAATCCTGTCCTTGTCTCTCCTAGGGTCTGCTAGTTGCTGGCTCTCCTTGGTTGGTAAATATGTCCCACTAGACTCTGCCTCGATCTCAGTTCCTTTGCTTGGTGGATCTCTGTTTATCTTTGTGTTACATGACACTTACTTACTTTTCTAGCACATTAAATTTTAATGACTAAATACATCCTCAAAATAGAACAATCACTATAGAATTTCTGTGGAAAAAATATATGGCTGTTTACAGTCTTGCTAAATTTAGAATATAAATAAGACTGAGTCTGTACTCAGCTGCAATTTGCAGGAAATGATGAGGAAGAACATTTTGAAGAAACAGAAAAACATCAATGTCAGAAAAAAACGCAGGAGGTCAAAGACTTGGATCCATCAATAATATATAGATGAATAATTAGCTAACAATTATTAGAAGACAGGAAATGTATAGATTAAAATAAATTTTGAACATTTCATTTCTACTAAATATCCAACAACAAGCGTTTATTGTTAAAGTGAGAAAACTTGAGTAATAGCACAAAATAATATAAGGAAGCCATTATTATAAACAAAGAGTAGAGATAACTTTCAGGTAGAAAAATGAAGGCCATCTGAGTTGAAACAATACTCAAGATCTTTTGGGTTGGCCAGCAAAGCTCTATTTCTTACAGGAATTTATTAGTCAGGTATATTATTTCTATAGTTTCATGTTTGCATTTTATTTTTCAGTGAAACATTTTTGAAAAAATTGGAAGTAGCATCAAATAGAGAAGAGAAGACCTATTTACTGGTAAAAGAATGACATATTTATTTTTCCTAGCTGAGAGCTTAGGACCTGTATTTCTTAACCATTTTTTACTTATTTTATATATATAAAAAAAGCCAGAACCAATAGTATCCACAAACTTTTCAAGGGAACAATTTGCTCTCATTGCTACAAGAAATCCCAGTTGTATTGAACTTATATATCAGTATTTAATTGTTTATTCTCTTTCAGCTAGGTGACTGAATAGTAAGAATTTATATTTTTTTGTTCATGAAGATGACCAAATTAAAAGTCTCATCAATGTCAAATGTTTTTAATTATTATATTTTTCATGAACATTTATCACTAGAACTATGGGATGTCTACTTCCTTTTACAGATTCATTTAGGATCATAAAAATATGATACTTAAAAATGAAAAAGCGAGGGCTGGGAATATGGCCTAGTGGCAAGAGTGCTTGCCTCATATAAATGAAGACCTAGATTCAATTCCTCAGCAACATACACAAACGCACACACACACACACACACACACACACACACACACACACACAGAAGTAGCTCTGTGACTCAAGTGGTAGACTGCTAGCCTTGAGCAAAAAGAAGCTGGGGACAGTTCTCAGGCCCAGAGTTCAAGCCGCAGGACTGGTTAAAAAGAAAGAAAAAACGCCTATCAAAAATGAAAAAGCAATGCATAGGTGTATATATTCAATTAAAATTATTTGTTGTCAGCTTGTCAGAAAGCTGGACCACCAGACCCTACAATATTAAAAATACTTGGGGCTGGGGATTTGGCCTAGTGGCTAGAGTGCTTGCCTCGTATACATAAGGCCCTAGGTTCGATTCTCCAGCACCACATATACAGAAAATGGCCAGAAGTGGCGCTGTGGCTCAAGTGGCAGAGTGCTAGCCTTGAGCAAGAAGAAGCCAGGGACAGTGCTCAGGCCCTGAGTCCAAGCCCCAGGACTGGCCAAAAAAAAAAAAAAAAAAAATTAAAAATACTTCAAAATAAAAGGTGGGATGATTAAAGGCTGGAATAGGGTAAGAAATTTGCATCCCACTCCACTCCCACACACATGTATAAGAGTTATACTCAGTGAATTATACCTCCATTCCTTCTTAATCAGTTATCTCTCCTTTTAAAGCTACATTTTAAACTAATTCACATGATGGATTAAATAGAAAACGGACTTATTTTTAAGTTATTTTGAAATCTTTTCTATTATTCATAAGACAAGACTCTCCATTTACTAAAATATTTTTGCAACTATATAAAAATTTGTCATTTTCATTATACTTGTGGCACACACTTTAAAATTAATTCAGTCTAGTGTGTTTTATATAATTGAGTTATTGGAAATTGGATTTCTGCTTCCTGTATTTATTAACTGGTTCTTTTTGATAAAGGTGAAAGCTATTGAAAATGCTTTCTTTTCTGTAACCAGTTACCTTACTAAACAATCATATCATAAATTTAAGACATCATGCATTGGAAGTACATTACAAATTTAACAACTATTTGTCATGAAAAATATTTCAAAATAAAGAAAACAAAAGAGAGGAACCTAACTAAATCAATATTAAACAAAATTTTAAGCACATTCCAAGTTTGGAGTAATTTAGAATGGTTCCAAGTTTTGAAACATTTGCATCAGGAATGCATTGCATCAGGAAATTGAAAATATTTCTGTGAAATAAAATATTTTCAAGGCAAATATTATCTTCCTCACTTTTGAACAAAGAACACATCCCCAGAAAATAATTATTTATAATTGAGATGCAATTTCTCAGTGTATATGTACATATAATATGTATATACACACATTGTAACATATGTATGCAGTGTATATGTCTGCTGTATCATGCATTCAGATGTATGTGTGGATATAAAATTGTATGTACTCAAAATTTTTATGGTGATGCTCATTTGCTTCACCATTTTTACTCTATTCATATCACTCATTCCATTAAACTATTCATTGATCAAACCTTTATTAGGTGACTAATATGTACTATAAATCCTGTTATTTTTAAGGGTATAATATGCTCATAATTCTCATAGTACTTATATGTTGATTTGAAGAGATAGGTAGATATCAATAAAATAATAATAGTAAACAGATAATTAAAAATAAAAGCATGGATACATATGTGTACACACACTGATGTACTATACTTAAACACATATGCACACATGTGTGTGAATATATACAAATACATATTTGTTTATATCAAAGTTTCTATGTATCAGGCACCTTTGGAGAGGGAATATGAGACTTTGAATTCAGGGTTTTGAAGTTGGTAGGAAAATACACTTCTGCTGAGCCATGACTCCATAATGTTTCCTCTGGCTATTTTAAAAATATTTTTGCTTTTTAACCAAGCTTTCCAGGAACCGTGATCCTCCCAATTGCAGCCTCCCTGCACAGTAGTGAAACTAAGCACGTGCCTCTTCAACCAGCTTTTGGTTGAAAAAGTGAATTAAAACCATTCCCTCTGGGCCAGCTTCATACTGCAATCCTCCTAATCTTTCATTCACAAGATTAACTGCTCTTAGCCACTAGCAATTGGATTATCAGACAGTTTTATCTAGGCTTTGAATATATAATTTTAATACCCCAAAAGAAACCAACAAAAAGAGGTTATTATCATCATGTGTGCATGTGTATGCTTTCACATGAACGTGCGCACATGCATGTGCATCATACCTAGGTCTTGAACACAGAGCCTGGGTGTTGTCTTTTAAGTTTTTTTTTTGTTCTGTTTTTTGTTCATTTTCTCTCAGCTGTAACTACTATGAGCCACAGCTCCAGTTCCTGTTTTTGTGGTGGTTAATTGGAGATGAAAGTCTCTGAGACTTTCCTATACAAGCTGGCTTCAAACTGTGTTCCTCAGATCTCAGCCTCCTGACTAGTTAGGATTAATAATGAGCCACCAGAATCCCAATTTTATCAAGTTTCATCATATCTATTTTATGATGAACAAGGATATCAGAAAGGAGAATGGTTAAGTAACTTTGTTACGATTACTGAGAAGATCACTTACAGGTGATATAGTTAAAGGCTTTATGGACTAAAATATACCACAGCACTTTGAAAATACTTAAAAAAGAAACTTACTTGATATGTTTTCTGTTAAAAGTTTAATTGAAATACAGGTAATATTTATCAAGAGAAACATGGCCTGGAGGCAGAGGGGATAGCATATACATAGGCCCTGCTTGGAAAAGAAAAAAACATATGACCTGTTCAAACAAACAATGACATCTCATTGACATTGGAAACAGAAGAGATAATATTTTGACACTGAAACTGTAGTTTGAAGTTTGGGATTAAATTTGTTTTTGTCTGTATTGAAAGAACATTAGAATAAAAATGAGGGTGAGTAAAAGGAAGGGATATTTATTTACAATACTTTTTGTGTGTAGATTACTTTGTATAAGGTGAAGCCCTGATTTTTTTTTCTGAATAATTACTTATTTATCGTCAAAGTGATGTACAGACAGGTTACAGTTTCATACGTAAAGCAGTGGGTACATTTCTTGTACAATTTGTTACCTCCGCCCTTGTTTCCCCCCTCCCTCTTTCTCTCTACCTGAGAGTTGTTCAGTTGGTTTACACAAAATGGTTTTATAGGAATTGCTTTTGGAGTCGTTTGTCTTTTTATCCTTTGTCTCTCAATTTTGATATTCTCTTTCACTTCCCTAGTTCTAATACCAGTATATACAGTATCCAGGGTACTCAGATGAGATTCAGTGATAGCGCAAGGACAACCACAGGAAGGAGATACAAGAAGATCATGAACAAAAAAAAAAGCTACAGTTTCACATGGCATGTTGAAAGCAATTACAACAGTGATATAACACTCATTTCCATAACATTGAATTCATTTCACTTAGCATCATCTTATGTGTTCATAAAGGTATACCTATTGGGCTCTTGTGATCCTCTGCTGTGACTAGCCTAAACCTGTATTAATTATTCCCTATGAGGGAAACCATAGAGTCCATGTTTCTTTGGGTCTTGCTCACTTCACTTAGTATAATTTTTTTCCAAATCCTTCCATTTCCTTACAAATGTGGCAATGTCATTCTTTAAGATAGAGGCATAAAATTCCATAGTGTATATGTATCATATTTTGCTGATCCATTCAGCTACTGAGGAGCATCTGGGTTGGTTTCATATCTTAGCAGTGACAAATTGTGCTATGATGAACATTGTTGTGCTGGTGGCTTTGGTGTTTTCTTGTTTGTAGACTTTTGGATAGATGTCCAAGAGTGAAGCTTCTGGGTTTTAGGTGAGCTCTATGATTATCCTTCTGAGGAATCTCCATACCACTTTCCAGAGTGGCTGAACAAGTTGACATCCCCACCAACAATGTAGTAGGGTTCCCTTTTGGCCACATCCCCTCCAGTGTTTATTATTATTTTCCTGAAAAGGAACATTCTTACTGGGGTGAGGTGGAATCTCAATGTTGTTTTGACTTGCATTTCTTTTATGGCCAGTGATGTAGAACACTGGTTCTTGTGTCTCTTGGCCATTCTCATTTCCTCTTCAGCAAAGTCTATTTTTAGGTTTTTAGCTCAATTGTTGAGGGGGCTGTTGATTCTTTGTGGTTTTGTTTTGGAGGAGTTTAATTTTTTTAGTTCTGCATATATTGTAGTTATGAGGCCTGTGTCCATTGTATGGCCGGTAAAGATCTTCCCCCAATCCTTGGGATTTCTTTTTATCTTCCAAGCTATGTCTTTTGCCCTGCAGAAGCTCTGCAGTTTATTGCAGTCCCATTTATCCAGCCTTTCTTTGATTTGTCCTGTGACAAGGAGCCCAAGTGTTTCTCCTGCTCCTTCTTTTAGTCTTTTCAGGGTATCTGTTTTTATTTTGAAGTCTTTGATCCATTTGGAATTGATTTTGGTGCAGGGTGATATATAAGGGTCTAGTTTTAGTTTGTTGCAGGTGTTGAACCAGTTTTGCCAGCACCATTTTTTAAAGAGGCTACCTGTCTTCCATCCTATATTTTTAGCTCCTTTATCAAAGATTAAGTAGGCATAGTTCTGCGGGTTCATTTCTGGGTCTTCAGTTATTTACCATTGGTCCTCAGTCCTGTTCTTTTGCCAATACCAAGCTGTTTTTTATTACTATAGCTTTGTAATACAGCTTGAAGTTTGGTATTGTAATTCCTCCAGCACTGTTATTTCTATTTAGGGTTGTTTTTGCTATTCGGGGTCTTTTTGTTCCATTTGAATTTGCACCCATTTATAATAAAAGCTTTGTATAAACTAAGAGTCCAGGGAATATTGCTCTTAATGGGGAAAAAAATAGCCATTTTCTCTAAAATCAGGAGCAAGACAAGGTTGTCTGCTCTCCCCTCTCCACTTCAACATAATACTAGAATTCCTGGCCAGAGCAATAGGCAAGAGGAAGACAAAGTGGATCCAAATAGGAAAAGATGAAGTCAAACTCTCTCTTTGCAGGTGACATGATTCTGTATCTAAAGAACCCTGTAGACTCTACTCCCAAGTTACTTGATCTAATCCAAAACTTTGGCAAAGTAGCAGGATATAAAATAAACCCTCAAAAACCAATATCTTTTCTACGTGCCAATGACCCAAAGACTGAGGCCAAAATCAGGAAAGCAACTACTTTTGGAATTGTCTCAAAGAACATCAAATACCTAAGAATAACCTTGACCAAAGAAGTGAAATACCTCCATGATGAGAACTTTAAAAACATGAAAAATGAAATTAAGGCAGAACTAAGGAAATGGAAATCCTTCCATGCTCCTAGATTGGGAGGATTAATATTGTCAAAATTGGAATATTGCCAAAGGCTATCTACAAATTCAATGCAATACCCATTAATATCCCAACACCATTTTTAATGAAATAGAGGAAGGAATCCTGAAATTCATATTCTGGTAGAAATCCAGAAGCTATGTTTAAGAAACTGAATACAGGGGTCTGGGACTATGGCCTAGTGGCAAGAGTGCTTGCTTTGTATACATGAAGCCCTGGGTTCAATTCCCCAGCCCCACATATACAGAAAATGGCCAGAAGTGGCGCTGGGGCTCAAGTGGCCAAGTGCTAGCCTTGAGCAAAAAGAAGCCAGGGATAGTGCTCAGGCCCTGAGTCCAAGGCCCAGGACTGGCCAAAAAAAAAAAAAAAAAAGAAAGTGAATACAGGAGGACTTGTGTTAAAGTATTTGAGCAGATGATATGATGATAGCATTTCCAAAGATGCTAATGGTCATGGAAGAGTGGGGAAAAGAGGTCTATTGTAGTCATATTCAAAATTAAAATTGAAAGAGATCAGGATGAGGGAGAGTTTGTAGAAAAGACCAATTCTCAGATTTTGATAGAAAATTAATGTCTGAGGAAAAAAATGCCATTAGAATGGAATAAACAAATGAGAAAGTATTGTCATTCAAAGAGCTAAAAGAGAAATGAGGATAGAGTGCTAGTGTGGAAGACAGGATTACACAGAAGACTGATGATACACTAAGAAAATGGAAAATGTCCTTTAATTAGAGTAACCTATGCGTTGCTGGAGACTTAAAATTGTTTTGATAAGTTGCTGAATGGAATTTAGTAAGAGTTTGGAGACTGTAAAAAGATGAGTGAAAGAAGTTACTGAGTAATGAGAACTCTTAGAGCATTGGCTATGAAGAAAGTATATAGTAAGATACTAACTTTAATAATCCATCACTCTGGACCTATTATGTCATATTATCTTCAGATAATAGTATTCATGGATATAATTAACCTGCTTATAGTGAATGATATAAATCAAATAACCACACATTTTTATGAATCATATTAACAGAAAATTTATAAAACAATTTAACAGATAATTTTAATACTTAAACATATGCATGAGGGAAATGATAACCATCTTGTACAGCTTTTCCTATTTCCATGTTTTTTTCCTTGCAAGTTACCCACAGTAAAGTGGCAAACAATAAGTTCATGTAAGAAAATGAAGGATAGCATTCTGCATGTGGCTTACAACATAGACATAATATTGTAAACATTTCTGCTTTCTAATAATTTTGACTTATTTCTAATAGTAATAATTTTTTTTGCTGCATTGTCCCTGGCTTCTTTTTGCTCAAGGCTAGCACTCTACCACTTGAGCCACAGTGCCACTTCTGGCTTTTTCTACATATGTGGTGCTGAGGAATTGAACCCAGGGCTTCATGTATATAAGGTGAGCACTTTACCACTAGGCCATATTCCCAGCCCCATCTAATAGGAATAATTTTATCATGACCATTTGTGTGCTCTTTAAAAAATTTCCAAATAATTCTAAAATCAAAACAAATTTTGTTTATGTAGTACACAAATAACATTTTTATTAATATTATTTGAAAAGGGAAAAAATACAAAATAGAGGTTTTCAAAGCATTCCACATACATAAAATGCACAATCATTGAAGGTAAAGAAATTTCCAGAGATTTGGGGGCTAAGTAAACGAATACTCATACAATCTATAACGTGGTTTAAAAACATTCATAAATAAATATTTCCCAATAAACGTGAACTGTACAAGTAAAGAAAATTATTCTTTTAAAAACTTATAAATATGTATAACCACAAAAATGTACAAGTACATGTAATATATAAAAACTATTTTAAAAATCCATAGTATTTATTGGAGAGTTCAAAACAGAACCACGGTGGAATACTTCATGAATATGCCCATACAGCATGGTGACAGTTTACAGGGCCACTGAAGAACAAATCAAATATTCTGAGGCTCTGTTAAGAATAAAAATAACCTCAAAAAGTTATTAAAGGTAGAGCAAAGGAAATTAATGGATCTATTGGTGCACATACAAACATAGTAATAGCACCTTTAGCTCAACTTACAAAGGTGTAAAAACAAAGGACCTAATGTGGCTGCCCCTGTAGTGAAGCTCTTTTAAATTGTTCCATTTTAGAACGAACTGAATAGCTCCTTTGGTACATAGACATTGTGTTACTAGTTCATGTTCAAGAATAGAAATAACAGCAACAACAACAACAATAATAATAGTAGTCATCATAGTAGGTCGCTTAGCTCTCCAAGTAAAAAAGAGTCCCATGCTTAAGGAATAAATAAATTTAAAACATTTTTTAAGTTTATTAAGGTTAAAATTTAAAAGAGAACAGAAATGGTATTAATTTTACTTTTGCTTACAAATTTAATTAAAAATAAAACAGTATATTTACATTATGGTTAAAATTTGGTTGATTTTTCCCTCATCTTTTTTGTTGTTTCCAAATGTTGGGTTAATAGATATTTAAAAGTTCCAGAAAATATAGATATTTGTAATGTATTTGATGAGTGTTTTACTCCTTTCAACCATCACTTACTACTAAGGAATGCATTAATAACCACCTTTTTGTTTGAAATTTGAATGGTACTTTTGAATGAAACAAGTGTTTATGCTGTGGCAATTGACCCCAAGGGTCATGCACATTTTTTGAAAGAAAAAGACATTCATAGAATAACCTTATAAATAGCGATATTAGGTACATAAGTGAAATTATTTTTCATTAGTAGATTGCTCTAACAAGCTCTTATTTTATTATTCTTGTACTTTTATTTTAAAAGAAGAGTTGGGAGAAAGGATGCAATACATAGTTATTTGGTGCCATCCCCGAGGATCATTTCAGAGCTATACAAGGAAGATGATTACCGAGGAAAATAAGCAACATTTAGTTGCATGTATATGGGTTAATTGTGTAGATTTACTCTTATTCTACCTCTTCTAAGAGAGGAGGAGGGCCCACGCCTCCTCTTAATTCTGATATTTTGTACTAGAAGGGATATACTAAGGATAGATCAAAAAATAAATATTCAAAATTAAAATACATCTGATTAGAAATGAGCCTACAAACTTTCTAAATCTTCTTGCACTACGTCACTTTATTTTCAACAACTACTCTTGCACTTATCTTATGTTTCTAAGATTATTTGTACTGTGACCAGTTTTTATAATGTTGTAACTCCTTTTCATAAGGTGGTATTCATCAATGAAATGTGTTAGCTACCACCCTCCACTTAGCTTCTGTATTTATGTTTCTCTTAATATCTCACCTAACCTCATGCCATGTAGAAGATTAACTCTTTCGGTAGAGAAAAGCAACTTATTAAATGGATTCTAGGTACTTGATACAACTTAATGCAGTTTCAAAGAGGAGATTTGTTTCTATCTCTCTTAAAGGATCAGGTCAAATAGCCTTTCTCCCTTCCATTTCCTACAATTGCTAAAGATATAATTTGGATTCAATTTTAAACTAAATCCTTTGATGGGGAGGGATGTGACATCGTCCAAACCTGGCTCTCACTACATTAATGCTTGTGTTTTATAAGGCACAAGGTTATAGCATTTTACTCTTAGGGTTAAGCTCTCAAGATGGGGGAAAGCTTTTTCTATCAGGGACCTGAGACTTTAAACTCCTTCTCCACTCAGAGACATCTCATTCGCAATATGAAAGCATTTGGAAGGGGATGTAGAAGTTATTTTCACACTCAAGAACTCCTCAGTCCACCAAAGAGGCTCTAGTCAGAGGTCATGCTTTTTGCTTCACTCCATTGAATTTCACATAGCTTTAATGGTAAGACAGGTATTAGTTTCCTTTCATTTCCTGACTTTAATAGGTTCCTGAAATTTGTTGTTGATTACAGCTAAGTGTCACTGATTCTGCCAAAGAAAGATTACATTCCTATGGAATTTTACTGCTCTGCAAGTGAAAATACTATACATACATCATATAGTTTCTATCACTAATGACCTGAATCATTTATATATTAGTTCCATTGTGTTCTTTGTGTAATTATTATGTGCTATTGGTTTTCCCACTAATTATATTTTTCAGCATCAATTATTTTGTATGAGATAGCCAGTAAAGTTTTAATTCCTTATTGAATGAATTCGGATAGAGCAGGTGATTACTCTAATTCAGACTCACAGGAGTGAGCAGGGATGGAATCCAACAGGGAGTGATGCAGAGGTGTGTTAACTGTAATCTGGATAGGCAAAACAAAATACTAGTATTTTTATACATGGGTTCTTATGTCAAAACCCTGCAGTGAACTCTGAGCCATAGTGTAAGAAAAACAAAACCATGATTTCATGTGTCTTAGTTTTCATCTCTGCCCTATTGGATTTTTCCCATTAAAATTTTTCTCAGGTAAAATTTCTTGTATCAGTCTTACATGCAGTTGAAACAAAACTTAGGGAGAAAAATAAGAGAAAGAGAGCCAGGCAACCTGAAGTGGGAAGTAAGTTTAGGCATATTACAGGAATGGCTTTAGGGTCATTAACCATATTTTTACTTCATGTTACCAACATCAGGGACTTCCCACTGATATCAGTGAGCTTTTCCCATCTTTTCCTGACTTTATCTGTCCTCCACATGAACCGGGTTTTCCAAGCACAATATGCTGGAAGCATGTTTTATATTCATGGACACTATGTTAAACCTCTGAGCTTGTGACCAAAAGAAAAAAAGACAAGCACCAAGTTTAGGAAAAAGGCTGCTATCAGACAAGATTATAATTCTTTCTACAGGAATTTCTTGTGTTTGATAGGTTTCCTTTAGGTCTTAAAGGTGTCTTGTCTTCTACCCTGATTGAGAGCTCTGGTGGAGGAAAATGAGACTGTGTAAAATAGTGGAGCTGAGTTTGGGGTTTCAATGCCCTTATTATTGACTGTGATCAGAATGATAGTAAGTCATCCTTGTTCTAGGTGCTTTGCTTATCTCTCACTTAGAACTGTGTCAATTCAACATATCCTTTTGTACAATAATGAAAAACAAGCAGGGGATAGTAGGCAATTCCTGAATATGTGAATAAAATAAATTAATATGAATGAATGCCTATTGAGCATATTGATGTATTTCTAGTTGTTAAAAATGATTTAGTATAGAAAGAAGGGGCAGGAGAGAAGAAAGGAGAAAACATTGAACACTAGAGGTACTGCAGGGCTCAAGGGAGAGTGAACACCATTGCCCTAGAGGCAGATTGAATTCTGAAATCAGTTGCAGTATGAAGAAGCAAGAAGAGAGAGTTGAGGAGTCACAGGGGGAAAAGGACAATTTTAAGTATTAAATAGATGTGCTCTGATTCTTTGCAAGGATGTTTGATCTCTGACCTATTTTATAATACCAATAGCCTGTGGGTGACTCCAGGGTTAATTGTGGCCAGAAGGGACCTTGGAGCTTCAGGTAAATCCTTCCTGGAAGAAAGGCCTTACCAAAGAGAGAAGAAATAATTCACATTTCTGAGAATTGTGGTTTTTTTTTTTCTCTTTGCATTTGTAATGTTCTATTTGTTATTTATACTCTGAAATTCATATCATTCTGGTTCATGTCTGGTTTTGTTTCTGGTTGTTTTTTTTTTCTTTTTCTCTTCTTTTTCTAACATTTTTTATGGTTAATAAATTACAATGAATTTGCCTAGCATTTTGCTAACTGTTGGCTGTTTCTACCTGGAAATAGACAGAGAGACAGACAGAAACAGCCAAACAGATTTAGCTTTGCCTGATTACTAACCTCTCTTCCCCATCAGTATTTACACTTTCAATGCAATTGTATATTGTATTGTTATATTAATTATATTGGATTAGATTATATTTACTTTGTTAATCATTACATCATATTTTCTAGAAATGATATGATTTGTTTTCACATGTGCCTAGTCTATTTACATCGTTCAAGTATTTCACATGGAATGTTTTCAATGAAAAGAGGAAAATGTCTTGATTACTTGGGAAACGAGGATGATAGAAATGTTTTAATTTACCATCTCCATCGGTTTCTGAGATATTGATCCCTGTGACTGCTCAGGTCTATGCCTCCTCTACTCCAAGGAGAGACATATTTATAGGTAGAACTCGTAGGACATGACCTTAGCAAAACAATCATATCTAAAACTATAGAAACACA
The DNA here is from genome assembly GCF_023159225.1 of Perognathus longimembris pacificus. NCBI lineage: Eukaryota > Metazoa > Chordata > Mammalia > Rodentia > Heteromyidae > Perognathus > Perognathus longimembris. The sequence continues at coordinate 57,202,597 of NC_063167.1, forward strand.
AACTCAAAACCTCCTTAACCTCCCATTCCCATTTAAAAAGAAATATTCACATAACCAGGTTTCAGAAGAACTGGAGTGGTGCAGATGTTCTTTTGTTTCTCAGTAGTTTAATTACTTTATTAGTGTCCATTACCAAGTATTTCACTACTCACCATAAATACAATTTCATTTTTATTCCCAATATACCTAAGTGTGTCATTTCAATGAGAACCTTTGCTTCTATGTAGAAATTTTTAAAACCCTATTATTGTGTGTTGACTCACCCCCCCCCAACCCTTCACCCACCATTTTCCACTTCTCTGGTTTATACAATTGGGAAGTAGTCATAACAGAATCTACTACAGCTGGCTTGAATGAAGACTGAATAATCTTATTTCTGAAAATCACTTGGAAAATTCTGGTACATCACTTAGTTTAGGTATTCTTATTTATCATATCTACTACCAGAGTTATATAAAAATACACATTCTTTAAGGAATGCCATAATATTTTCTGATATTTTTCTTATAAAGAAAGTAAGTCCTCTCTACTAGATAAATTTGAGCAATTCTTTCAATAATTCAACTACCCAAGTCCAACAGGATCTCATCAAATGTGAAAGTCTTATGATTACAGTGTAACAGACTCTGTGCAACAGATAGTCTTGGAACAATTTCTTCTCTCAAATAATACTTTTTGAATCCAGGTGATTTCCCTTAGTATTTACCATAATTTCACAGATCACTCTTTACTCTCTATAGAGTCTGATCATCAGGAACTATGAATACAATTAAGGAGTGACACCCAGAAAGGTCAACTTAAATGGATGTGATATCTATTAAGTTTTACCAAGTAGAAAAGTAAGTGAAGGTTCCATCTTGTCTTTGTTCCCCTTCTTTGTCTGTATATAGTGCTTTCATATTATGTTCTTACATTCCACTCACAATCACACATACACACATCACTAGGAATTATGTGCTTTATATTTTTGTGACTGCATAGAAGAATGGGAATCTTTTGAATTCTACCAATCAAAATGCAGTAAGTTAAACTATAAAGTGAAAATTATTAATAATCAACATTTTGTGGTTGGTCTGCTGAGAATGAATTTGGTTGGAATACAGAAGATGACTCCTTTCTGATATGCTGCATCAATGTTAGTGTGTGAAATAATGGAAATATTTGGGCTTCTTAATGAAAAACAATAGTATTACACAAATAGGAGCAGTTTGGAATAAATCTAATTCAATAAAAGTATACTTTTGATTTAGACTGTGGTTTAACTCCGAGAGATTTTTTGTCTTATTTAGTAAGTTGAGGCATAATGAGTAGACTATATGTATGGATTGTATTTTATAGCACCTATTCATTTAAAATGAGTACACTGATTATTCAATAAAAGGACAGCAAAATGAATTGCATTTCTTAATTTCCTTTATTTTCTTTAATAAGCTACATTGTTCTCCAGAAGTGCTCATTTTTAACCTGTAGGTTTATTTCCTATAATGAGGATTACAAATACCACTACCTTTTTCCAGGGAAAAGTGACAAGAAAAATAAAGGAGAAAAATCAAGAAGACAGCCTAGAAAAATTACAAAAATAAAAATTGTCAAAGCCATGTAAAACTCACCACTGATTTCAGAGAAACCAGAATAGGAGGCTATATCTTCTAAGACATCAGCTAATAAAATATTTTGCATAGTTGAGAGGAGAGGAGAAAGGAAAATGTTAATTACTGGAAGAATCCTGTTTCCTGAAGCAACAAACATTAGAATTAGAAGCAAATCAAATTATTTAATAATAAATTTTGAAGAAATTCCATACGGCTTTCCAGAGTGATTGAATAAACTTACATACCCATCTACAATCTATTAGAGTTGCCTTTTGCTGTATCATCACCAGCACTTGTTATTATTACTTTTCTTGATAATTCTAATAGGGGGAAAGTGGACTGTCAGTGTTATTTAGATTTGCAATTATTTTATGGCCAGAGATATGGAACATTTATTCATGCATCTACTGGCCATATTTACGTCTTCTGAGAAGTCTCTCTTTAAGTCCTTAGCCCATTCACTAATTGGATTATTCTCTGTTTGAGAGTTAATTTTTGAGGGTTTAAAATATTGAGATCTAAGTATATTTTGGATATTAGGCCCTTGCCTAATGTATAGCTAGAGAAAATCTTTTCCTGTTCTGTGATCTTTCTATTCAGCTTGTTAGCTATGCCCTTTGTCATACAAAAACTTTTACATCTGATGCAATCTCATTTACCATATCTTTCTTTGGTTTATTCTGTTTCTGGATTTTTACTTAGAAAGTTTTGACCTAATGTTTTTCCTACTTGTTCCTGTAATAGTTCCATGCTTCAGGTAGTACCTCAAAGTCTGATCAATTTGACTCGATGCTAGTGAGAGGATCTAGTTTCAGTATTCTCTTGTGGATATCCACTATTGCCAACACTATTTGTTGAAGGGTCTGTAACACAGCAATCCCACTCCTGGGCATTTATCCAATAGAACAAAAACAATGTTAAGGTACCAACACAATTATATATATATATATATATATATATATATATATATATATATTTATTTGTATATGTATGTATATGTACACACATATGTATTATATTGCATATATTACCACATATATTTTACTACACATATAATAATATATTGCATATTTTATAATATATATTACATACATATAACCATATATAATGTATATTACAATATATGAAATATATTGCATATGTGTATAATATATTCACCACACATATACACACAATGGAATTTTTAATCATCTATTATAAAGAATGATTTTATACCATTCATAAAGACATGGAAATGTTTGGACAAAATTTATTAGGTGAAATAAGCCAGACCCAGAGAAACAAAGATTGCATGGTTTCCCTCACTAGTGGTAGATACATTATATTTATAAGTAAACAAGTTGAACAATATGAAAGTGTTGGGACTGGGAATATGGCCAAGTGGCAAGAGTGCTTGCTTCGTATACATAAAGCCTTAGGTTCGATTCCTCAGCACCACATATATATATAAAATGGCCAGAAGTGGCACTGTGGCTCAAGTGGCAGAGTGTTAAGCTTGAGCAAAAAGAAGCCAGGGACAGTGCTCAGGCCCTGAGTTCAAGCCCCAGGACTGGGAAAAAAAAACCACAAAAACAAAACAGAAAAAAATGCAAATATTTTCAAATGAATGTACTGATGTATAATGTACTATGGAGACCTCAAATGGTAAAACGTTTTGGAAAGACTACATCAAAAACAACAAAATGAACATGAGAAAATTGATACATGCAAGAGGAGTGACAATGGGAGAAGGTTAGAAAAATGAAGGGAGGAAAGGGGAAAAAATGCTGTCAAGAAATCACTGTATATACCAAAAAATTAAGAAAAGTAAGTGAAGTGGTGACTGGAAGGGATTGAGAATGCTGAAAAGGCTGAAACTGCCCAAGATTCGGTGGGTGTGTTTATCAATTGATTTGTTCCACATCAACTCCTTTGTAGAAGGAAGATAATTAAAAATGTTAAAAAAATAATGATTTTAAAATTATTTATGTATAGACTGTCAATAACCATGTTGGTTTCTGGTATATTTAACTTTTAAGGACAAAAATTTTGAAATTAGAGTTATAACAAAAGAAATTTGAGAAATTTTATATAATAAGTAATTTTGCTACCCTTACAAAGTCTCAAGGAAGGGAAACTTTTTTTCTGAATAATTACTTATTTATTGTCAAAGTGATGTACAGAGGGGTTACAGTTTCATACTTAAGGCAATGGGTACGTTTCTTGTACAATTTGTAACCTCCTCCCTCATTTCCCACCCTTCCCTTCCCCTTTCCCATTCTCCCCATGAGTTGTTCAGTTGGTTTACGCCAAATGGTTTTGTAAGCATTGTTTTTGGGGTAATTTGTTTATTTATCCTTTGTATCTCGATTTTGGTATACCCTTTCCCTTCCCTAGTTCTAATACCAGAATATACAGCATCCAGGGTACTCAGATGAGTTACAGTGATAGCAGGAGGACAACCACAGGAAGGGGAGGAGAGATTGGGCTTCTTTTTTTTTTTTTTTTTTTTTTTTTTTTGGCCAGTCCTGGGCCTTGGACTCAGGGCCTGAGCACTCCCTGGCTTCTTCCCGCTCAAGGCTAGCACTCTGCCACTTAAGCCACAGCGCCGCTTCTGTCCGTTTTCTGTATATGTGGTGCTGGGGAATCGAACCTAGGGCCTCGTGTATCCGAGGCAGGCACTCTTGCCACTAGGCTATATCCCGAGCCCGAGATTGGGCTTCTTGGCAAAGGATGAAACTTCCTTAACAAAGGTCCTGCAATGCAAAATATCAAAGAAAGGCTGAACAAATGCGATTGTATCAAACTGCAGAGCTTCTGCAGTGCAAAGGATATCGCTTGCATGATAAACAGAAAGTCCAAGGTTTGGGAGAAGATCTTTACTGGCAATACAATGGACAAAGGCCTCATAACTAGAATATGTGCAGAACTAAAAAAATTAAATTCCTCCAAAACAAAACCACAAAGAATCAACAGCCCCCTCAACAAGTGGGCTAAAAACCTAAAAAGAGAATTCTCTGAAGAGGAAATCAGAATGCCCAAGAGAGACATGAACACACTGGCCATAAAAGAAATGCAAATCAAAACAACATTGAGATTCCACCTTACCCCAGTAAGAATGCCCATTATCAGGAAAAATAACAATAATAAATGCTGAAGAGGATGTGGCAAAAAAGGAACCATACTACATTGTTGGTTGGAATGTAAACTTGTTCAGCCACTCTGGAAAGCGTATGAAGATTCCTCAGAAGGATAATCATAGAGCTCCCCTATGACCCAGCAGCCCCACTCTTGGACATCTACCCAAAAGTCTACAAACAAGAGCACACTAAAGCCACCAGCACAATGTTCATCGCAGCACAATTTGTCATTGCTAAAATATGGAACCAAGCCAGATTCCCCACAGTATCTGAATGGATCAGGAAAATGTGGTGCATGTACACAATGGAATTTTATGCCTCTATCAGAAGAATGACATTGCCACATTTATAAAGAAATGGAAGGACTTGGAAATTTTTTTTAAGTAAGAACTATATGGTAAAATGGCAGTTTGATATTAGTAATAGATCCATATACTATCAGAGCTAAGATGTCATTCAGTGGTAGAGTATGTGGTTATCAGGTATTTGCTGGTTACAATCATTTTTTAGGTCTGAAATGGGGGCTCAAGCTTGGCAATGACCGTTTTGCTCACTGGCTAGTGTTCTACCAACTAAGCAATGCATCCATCCCACATAATCACTTTATTAGCCTAGTTAAATGTTCCCTATAATGAAGGATTACTAATAATTGAAGACGCTCTACAGTTTCCCTATCCTTTAAGTGCTTTAATTTTCACAGATGTACAAATGAAACCCAAAAGATGTTGTGGTTTGGATTAATGATATTCATATACACATGCACTAAGGCTTTCTTTGTACTAAGTACTGTTGTAGGCAGGAGCAGATATATAGAAGGTGGCACTAAATCCAGACAAAGTGATTCAAATCATTGGGGACCATTTTTTGACTTTTGTCGTTTCACCACTGGAATACTGATTTAATGGGAACTTATAGTGAGAATCTCTATGTTTACTCTGTCTATACCTGGGCAGCTATACAAGGGAAGATAAGTCCTTTGAACTGATTTGTCAGAATTTCACAACATCTGTAGGCATGTACTAGAAAATTTTAGGATGCACTTGTGATGATTAATGAAGGACCAGAATGCTGATAATAATTCACAGTAGAAATTTTGCTCTTGAAGTTTCAATGGGAAATAAAGGTTTTATTGGGAATTGGACTGAAAGCCACTCTTTTATTACCAAGACAAAAAAATGAGCATACTCTGAGATGTCATGGGAGGCTAAGTTTAAAGAGGATACACAGAGAAAATATAAATTCATCAATGTGTTCAGGTAGCCAGATGAGTTAAACTGGCTGCTTTTAGACAAATTTACTATGCAATTCAGAAAAAAAGAGAAGTTTCACATAAAATTTTAGACCTTAGATTTTGGCCAGAGAAGGAATGCATTTAAAGGTGCTGTCAGGAAAAATTAGAGTGAATTTGCTAAAGAAAGTAATGCCTTTAAGGGTCTCTCCTACAAGAGAATATAACCATCCTAAATATCTACACACCAAATACAGAAGCAACCAACTTCATCAAACAAACACTACTGCCTATGAGGGAGACCATAGAGTCCATGATTCTTTGGATCTGGCTCACTTCACTTATTATAATTTTTTCCAAGTCCTTCCATTTCCTTATGAATGGGGCAATGTCATTCTTTCTGATAGAGGCATAAAATTCCATTGTGTATATGTACCACATTTTCCTAATCCATTGGTCTACTGAAGGGCATCTGGGTTGGTTCAATATTCTAGCTATGACAAATTGTGCTGTGATGAACACTCTTGTGCTGGTGGCTTTACTGTGTTCTTGTTCTTTTGAGTAGATGCCCAAAAGTGGGGCTGCTGGGTAATAGGGGAGCTCTATGTTTAGCCTTCTGAGGAATCTCCATAATGCTTGCCAAAGTGGCTGAACCAATTTACATTCCCACCAACAATGAAGTAGGGTTCCCTTTTGGCCACATTCCCTCCAACATTTATTATTGTTAGTTTTCTTGATATAGGACATCCTCACTGGGGTGAAATGGAATCTCAATGTTATTTTGATTTGCTTTTCTTTTATGGCCAGTGATGTAAAGCACTTTTTTATTTGTCTCTTGGCCATCCTCATTTCCTCATGAGAGAAGTCTCTTTTTAAGTCTTTAGCCCACATGTTGAGAGGGCTATTGGTTCTTTACAGTTTTGTTTTGGACGAATGTAATGTTTTAGTTCTGCATATAGTTTAGCTATGAGGTCTTTGTCTGCTGTATGGCCGGTAAAGATCTTTTCCCAATCTGTGGGCTTTGTTTATATTGCGAGCTATGTCCTTTGCCCTGCAGAAGCTCTGCAGTTTGATGAAGTCTCATTTGTCTATCCTTTCTTTGATTTGTCACATTTCTGTGTCTTTGTTAAGGAAGTTCCGTCCTGAACTAGGAGCCTAAATGTTTCTCCTACCCCTTCCTTTAGTGTTTTCAGGGTATCTGTTTTGATTTCCAGGTCTTTGATCCATTTGAAATTGATTTTGGTGCAGGGTGATATATAAGGGTCTAGATTTAGTTTGTTGCATGTGTTGAACCAGTTTTGCCAGCACCATTTGTTAAAGAGGCTATCTTTCTTCCAGTCTATTTTTTTAGCTCCTTTACCAAAGATTAAGTAGGGATAGTTCTCTGGGTTCATTTCTGGGTCTTCAATTCTGTTCCATTGGTCTTCAGGCCTGTTCTGGTGCCAATACCAAGCTCTTTTTATTACTATAGCTCTATAATGCAGCTTGAAGTTTGGTATTGTAATTCCTCCAGCGCTGTTCTTTACGCTGAGGATTGTTTTTGCTATTCTGGGTCTTTTATAGTTCCATATGAATTTCTGAATTGCTTTGTCTATTTCATTAAAAAATGGTGTTGGGATATTAATGGGTATTGCATTGAATTTGTAAGTAGTCCTTGGCAATATTATCATTTTGATTATATTAATCCTCCCAATCCAGGAGCATGGGAGGTCATTCCATTTCTTTAGTTCTGTCATAATTTCATTTTTCATGATCTTAAAGTTCTCATCATAGAGGTCTTTCACTTCTTTGGTTAAGGTTATTCCTAGGTATTTTATGTTTTTTGAGGCTATTGTAAAAGGAGTTGCTTTCCTGATTTCAGACTCGGCATTCAGGTCATTAGTATATAGAAAGGCCATTGATATTTGAGCGTTTATTTTATATCCTGCTACTTTGCTGAAATTTTAGTAGCTTGGGAGTAGAGTCTATAGGGTTCTTTAGGTATAGGATCATGTCATCTGCGAAGAGAGAAAGATTAACTTCATCTTTTCCTTTTTGCATGCCCTACAGTTAAGCTGTAGGAAGAGAAGAGCCAACCAAAAACAAAAGGCATGAAAGCTGCAGCCAGTAAAGCCAGAGAATGAGGCTGCTCAACTCTTTGTGCTTACACCACACTACCCTGTGTACTATGTGCCAGAACTGAAACTGTAAGTGGTAATATTTGCCTTGCTGATTCTTAATACTGCCTCAGTCTAATTCTTAATGGCTTTCAAATTTTTCCCTTTGTAATGTGTGCCAAGTGACATTATGTCTTGGAAATACATAATTTTTTATGGACTTATAGGATTATCATATAATTACTCAGAGTCTTATGCTTGCTAGTTCAGCGAGTTATTTCTTGGCTTTGCACTGGTTATTTTTAGGATGTTGTGTTGGTTCCTGAACTCTCCTGCTCTTGTTAAAAATTCAATCCACCTACCTTGGGTGTTAAGGATCACAGATGCACTACAGCATTCAGCCTCCCTCCATGGAGATAGAATCTCAAAAACAGGTGCACACTTCCTAGACCAGGTAAGGGTGAGGAAGTGATCTCTGGCTTTTTCCTTTCCCTTCCTTTCCCCTCCTTTCCCTTCCTTTCCCTTCCCTTCCTTTCCTTTCCCTCTGTTCCCTTTCTTCCCCTTCCCTTCCCTCCCCTTCACTTCCCTTCCTTTCCTTCTTTTACAGTCTCTTAGTGTTGATTTTGGAGTGTTAATTATGCTGGACTGTTACGATTTTGGAGACCTTGAAGAGGGATCAAATTCATTTGGTACTTTGAGATGCACCTCACGTGATGTAAGCATAGAATACTAGAGTTTGAAATAGTACCAGCTATAGACCTGTGTGGGCTCACAGTTTGATCACTAATCTATGCTGCTTTGAATACAGACAATTATGTCCAAAAAATGAGAACAAGCTACTTACGACCAAGCAGAAGGAAGTGAGCGTTAATCAATGAGGTAATCAGAATGCTCACAAAACAGTGGAAGCAGCAAGATTGTTTTTATTATCTGAGGCAGGCTGATGTTTGGTAACTTTTTATCATCTCTGATCATGTTTAGAAAAGGTATTTTTCTTCTATACAAAAACGTACTAACATTAAGGGCTATAGGGTAACAAGTATTCAACTTAATCCAGGAACTGCTGAGTTACTTATACAGTTGGTGCCAGTGCCTTGCAGAAACATTCTGGCTTCATGTGCTTGGTGCCTTAGGTGTTTGAGCTGCTGAAAAATCACAAGGGTGGGTACAAGAAACACAAACCAGCTCCAAAATTCACTACATTAAATTTAATCTGTACTACTATTATGAATAAATCTTAAAGAATGGATCAACATATCTATATGAAAAGCTAAGCAATAAAAATCACTCAAAAGTAAACCTTTTATCTCATTTTAGTCACCACAATATATCTGCAGCCTTATATAATGATATGCAAGTCTCCTCTAAGACAAGTAGGCAAGAATTAAAACTTTTGTAATGGGAATAGTTTTTATACCAAGGCATGGAATTATGTTAATGTATTTCACAATTCTGAAAAACTAGTGATTTTAAGTTAACTTAAAGTAAAATAGAATTTGAAATTTTATTTGGGGTCTTACTTGGTCACAATTCATTTCTATCAAATCACATCTTGCTGTGGTATATTATTTCATTACACTTGAATTTCTTTCTATTCTTAGTATTTCTTTTCATATCAGTCTCTTTCCTGAAACATTTTTATGTATCAAGTAGCCACATATCAACTATTTAACTTGGGTAAACAACGTAACTTCTCTGATTCTTAGTTCTATAATCTATAAAGGGGGCTGAATTGCATTCACCTCCCAATATCATCTCGTAAGATATATAAAATGTATTACATATTGTTTAAGACATGGGTTGTTTACAATGAAGTATACACACACATATACACACACATATACTTATACATATCTACCATTCACCACCATCCTTCATAAATTGTGAATAAGCATAGCTAATACCAATCCAAATATTCACATTGGAAATTACTGGTGAACGGCCTTTATAACTTTCCCTATTCATTTTGTTTATTCTTTTTACATGGGAGGGTTGCTTTGAATTCAGAGGCTAATGCTTGCCAAGCAAGCATTGTACTCCTTGAACCAAGTCCCCAAACCTTTTATTTTAGTATTTATGTATGTATGCATGTATGCATGCATGTTATATATGTATGTATGTGTGTATGTATGTATATGTATTATGTATTTGGTACTTGTCATGGGTCTTGAACTTAGGGCCTGGACACTGTCCCTGAGCATTTTCCTTCAAACTACTCCACTACTTGAAGCCCAGCCAAGTGTTCAGAGATAAGGGTAACATGGCCTTTCCTGCACAGGCTGGTTTTAATCAGAGTTCTCTGATATCAGCCTTCTGCATACCTAGGATTACATGTGTGAGCCACAGGTACATCATTTATTTACTTTTTTAATTATATTTCATTATTTTAAAATAACTGTACAAAGAAGTTAACATTCTCCCAACATCTCAGTATATGAGTACTATGTGTCTTGATTAATGTCAACTAATTCATCATGCTTCTCCTATCTGTCTTAAATCAAAATCAATCCCTCTCTTCAATTTTCCTAGTTTCATTAAATATGCATTGCATGTTATGATTCTCTCCCCTCTTTTCATTAGGGTTCTTCCCCCACCCTTCCTGCTCCATCTAAAGAACCAGCATGAGGGAGGAGGTAACAAACAGTACAAGAAATGTACCCAAGGCCTAACATATGAAACCGTAATCTCTCTGTACATCACTTTGATAATAAATAAGAAAAAAATTAAAAAGAAAGTGTATATTTGCTTTGGTGCTAAAATATCCTATCTGTCCTGCTAAGGAATTAAAAATTTATTTCTTTTTCTTTAAAAAAAGTAAAGAACCAGCATCCTGGTGTTCATTTTGTTATGCTTTCAGTTAGTTTTTCTAAGGAATTACAGAATTTGAGTTCTCTTCTGCAAGTACCATGCTTTGGTATTTGAGCTGACCTCTTGTGATCAAAATTCCTTTGATCTAAAATTTTACAGGGTTAATTATATCCACAAAGGATTCTAAATAGCAATTCATTAATAATACCTAACATTTTCTTCTTTAAATTTTGTGAACTTCAACTGGTTCAACAAGGAGGATATATTTTAATATCAAGGTCCATAGTCCATTGTTTCTTGATCCAGTTCACCCTTTCCATTCTCTCTCTCTCTCTCTCTCTCTCTCTCTCTCTCTCTCTCTCTCTCTCTCTCTCTCCCCTCTCTCTCTCTCTCTCTCTCTGTCTCGATGGATGGATGGGTGGATGGATGGGCTAATTCTAGGGCTCAAACTCCAGACCATGTTCTCTTTTGCCTTTCTCACTCACAGATAGCCCTTTACCACATGAACAACATTTCTACTTCTGGCTTTCTTTTTGCTTGCTAACTGAAGATAAGATTCACGTGGATTTGTCTGTGTAGGTTGACTTCAAACCTGAATTTTCAGATATCAGAATCCTAAGTAGCTAGAATTATAAATATGATTCACTAGCACCTTCCCTTGGCTTCTAACAATTTTTATTTGAGTACAAACTCATTACATCACTCCATATCAACCACTTTTTTGCTGTAACAGAAGAATTTTCCATGCATGTGGTTCTGGTGACAGAAAGTGTTTCATACATGCTAGGTAAGCTCTCCCCCACTGAACTACCTCAGCAACCCTGGAAAAGTATATCTGGATACCGTATTTTAAACTATTTTCTGACTTAACATGTAGGGCAAAAATACCAGCAAAATAATTTTTATGATACCTATGAATTAGGATGATATTTGAAAATTGACCAACTACTGCTACATGCACAGCCAATGAGACTATGTAAGGCAGACTAATAGAAGCTTGTTATAGAAAGCCAGCAGCGCAGCATTAGAGAATACTGATGTCATATCAGCCCTGAATATAAATAGAGATATTAATATATTTTCATATTTCCCTAAGTTATCATTTTTAATGTGTAGAAATATAGTAAATTTAAATAGTTTCTAATGGTGTATGTTTCACAAAATCAGAAAAAACTAATATTAAAACTAAATGTCAAAGCCCAGTTTATTGTATGTAAAGAAGGTAGTAAAATTTCAGAGCTTAGCCATGAGTTTCTTTCTTCTCTAATTATCATTATTCTATTTTAACTGGAAATTCCACAAATGTCAGACATAAAATCTAAAACAAATGTCAAATGGAGCCCACATATGTACAGTAGTGTCCAAGGTATCCACATGTATTTTACCTGATCACTAGCAATTAGTAGCATTTCTCTGTCTACTTAATTGTTATACTGATCCTTCCCAGGTGATTTTTTTAGTTCAAAAAATGCATTGACCTGGAGTTAAAATTCTGTTGGTTTTCCATCTTTTAACTATATCATTAAAGCTTTAACCTGGTCCAGGCTATTAAAATCACTGCTGCACATTTGGGCTTTGTTTACTCATGTGAGGGAAAGTGGAGCTCAGGGCCACAACTCATAATTCAGGCCCAAGATAATCTCTTCTCTACAATATTTAAATAGTTAAAGGTAAGTGTTTTCTCAGTTTAAATTACAAGAATTACTTCCAATTTCAGTTTAAGTGAAGCAGTCTGAATCCACTGAATAACCTGAAGGTTTTTTTCTTTTTCTTAGTAAGAACCATTTACCAGACCTGTAGTTAAAGGAATTATCAAGGAAGTTATTTCTTACTTTTGTCAGTGTTTCTTTAGTTAATATCCCTTGATTATATGAGGTAAATAATTTTTACATAGGTTCTGGAGTTCAATCTATCAGTAGGAGATACAATCCTATGATATTTTTAATGTACTATGTGAGATTATTTCTTGAGTTTTTATTATTTTATTATTTTTATTATTTCTTGAGTTTCTTGAGCTTTTCTTCTTATGGTTTAGCCCCTGTTGTCATTGTATTTGATTTTGGTCCCATGGTATTGTATATAAGTTTATCTGAATTGAGGAAGGCTAGGGAACATCAAAATGGTGAGACAAAGGGTAAAAGATGAACCAAGGCAACAGTGCTACTTACAAGAAAATATGTTGGAAATTAACTGTACAATTCTGGAGAAAAGGGATTGGAGAGGAGGGTAGGTGGTAAAAAATTGAGGGAGGAGGCAACAAGTTTGAGAAGAAATGCACTCACTATAGTACCTTATGTATTTAATGGAAACTCCTCTGTTCATCATCTTGACAATAAAATTAAATTTTTAAAAAGAGAGCTAGGCTTCTAAATTAATGCTTTCTGATTCCAGGCCCACATTCCTGTGGATATTTTGCGCTACCTTTAGGCCCAATGTAAACAGAGTTATGAAGATTATGGATGGCTCACTAACTTGGATCCAATACTGTGGCAACAGAACCCCTCTCCAAGCATAGTGTTATGTGAGCCTTCAGCATAAAAAATAATACTTCTGTGCCATGGCTAGAATTAGACCCAGCCTGAAAGTGTCATTAGTGTGATTAGTGTGAAGTATCACTATAATATATGTAATGAAGTGCCAAGAAAAGACAAATGTCTAGAATAAGATGCAAACTCTTCTGATCAAATCTGATAATAAAATTACCAAAATTAAATTACCAGACAAAATCAAAGATTTGGAAAAGTCTATAATATATGGCTGCATCCCATGCCTGGACTGGTTAAACAATAATAGTCAGTCCCACCTTTACCAACATTATGTCAACACCTCTCAGCATAAGCGTGCATTTGCCACCAACAAAGTATAGTAGTATGGAATACAATGAAGTGAAAACATATGAAATTTAGGTTTAGTTCCCTATCTTCAAGACCTTTACAAGTCCAGAAATAGTACATAGGTTAAGAAACTGTTTATTCATGCAAGTTGAGTAATAGGTCAAATTTTCACTCCATTGACAGGTGTACATATGTTCACAATTGTGTGTATAGATATGAATACTGTTCTCAAGGTACATATTTATCCTAGTAAGAACAGCCAACCTTAAAAAAGCCTCTATTTCATGCCAGGCACCAATTATATACACTTTAATGATAGTAACCATTTAACCATCATGTAAGTTTGAAATGTATTAATAGGTAAAATTTACAGCTAAATAATTGGAGACTAAGAGAGGCTATGCATTATATTCATGGTCCCACAAGTAGGAAATAACAGAGCTGGGGATGAACTCTAGGCATATGGCTGCAGCAAATACTGATTTTTTTATGCAGTTCTGTTAAAGTTATTTAGAAAACTTAAATTTATCCTATGGAACCTGATGTTCATTATCTCATTCTTAGGAAATTTAATTTTCCTTTAAACATTAAGGAGAATGAAAAGGTAAAAATAGTTTTGCTTAATTTCTGTGAAAAGTGAGTCTGAATATTCATTGAGTCTGAATAATTATATTAAAATGAAGTTTCCTTTAAATATTTGATGAAAAATTTATATGTCAATATATTTAAAGGTCTTATATATAAAATGTCAATTCCCGTTCTTAAAATGGTATGTTACAATAGACAATTCAAGTATTACTTTTCCTGTGTTAGGAATTATGCTGTGGCCTGAGATCACTTATATGGTATTTATTTGGCAGCACTGAGCCAGTTTCAATGTGACAGGCATATCTATAAACATTTTTTAAAAATATTCCCGAGAGTCCAATTTTGTGAAACGTCTGAGTTTCAACCTTGCATTTGCTCTTTTTCAGTCATGAATTATAAATTCTACTGTTAATGGAGTTAGTTTGAAGCCTGTTAAGAGAGGTGATTGATAATTGCTTAGTGATTGACACTTGGCAGCCTAGTGATTGATTGATCAATTCAGTTAATATACCGAAACATTCTGAATACAACAAAAGGTTATGTATTTTATTTTCAGTATGTTAGTATAGGGGCTGGGGATATGGCCTAGTGGTGAGAGAGCTTGCCTCATATACATGAGGCCCTGGGTTCGATTCCCCAGCACCACATATACAGAAAACGGCCAGAAGTGGCGCTGTGGCTCAAGAGGCAGAGTGCTAGCCTTGAGCAAAAAGGAAGCCAGGGACAGTGCTCAGGTCCTGAGTCCAAGGCCCAGGACTGGCCACAAAAAAAAAAAAAAAAGTATGTTAGTATAATAAGTTCTCATTTCTCTTAGCATCTCTTGATTTCTTTCAAAATTTTATTTGAAAGAATTTTATTTAACAATTACTTACATTACATATTTGAAATAGCTTCCAAAATACTAGAGCCATAAATTAGTTTTTTAATCATCCTTAATTTCTTTCAAAAGAGTTTCCTTCTCCAGTTATCCAGAGAGTATAAATATAAGAGCTTTAAACTTGTAAGCTTGACATTTTCTTCTTTTTAATCTTAATTTATTTTGTTCCTCAGTTTCCTTCCTAGTCAATAAAACAATCACGAAAAGAAAAAAGAATGTAAAATCATTATGGTCAGAGCTGAGGACTGAATGTATGGCCATGCAGGTGGAAATTGTTGATAGCAAGTGCTGTTGTACTCAGTACATAGAACCCCGAGGTCTGTGTTAGTTATTTGTTACTGTGACAAAATATCAGAGTATTCGAACTTAAGGAAGAAAATTTTTCATGTAGAATAGCACCCTAGTTCATGGTCGCTGGACTCCATTTTTTCCTGCTTCTGTGCTAGGGTAGAACATCAAGATATAGAGAAAGTAGTAGAGCAGTGCGTGCTTGATTTCTTGCTTGCTTGCCTTTATTTGGGGTACTCAAGGTTGAAATTAGCATGTTGTTGCCCTTTCTAATAAAGCACTCCACTAATTGAGCCATTCCACTAGAGCCTTTTCTTTTCACATTGGTTGTATTTGAGATAGAGTCTTGATTGATGCCCAAACTATACTAGACTTCATTCCTGATTTCACTGTACCTGCCATGACACAGTGACTGATCAAGATAGTGTTAAAAAACCTTTACATTTTTTTTGCATGTGCTGACCTGGAACTGCAATCTCCTAATCACTGTCTCCCAAATATCTAGAATGACAGGACTGTGCCTTATCTCAAGCAACATCCTTTAGAACATGCCCACAGTGATTGACTTCTAACAAGAAGTAAAAGCCCATTTACTTTGAAATCTACAATGGATCAAGTTGGCAGACTCAGAATCTTGATACTGCTGAATACTTCCACCAGCTAGCTTCCAACTCTTCAACATGTGATCATTTTTGAGAGACACTTCAAAGTGGTAGATTTCCAGATATTTGTCTTAACCTTGGTGAAAAATTTTGTGATTTTCAAGGATCATTCTAGTTTTCTTCCTGCTCAGCTGATAGGCACATTTGCTCATCACTTTTCACTTTCATACCTGCTTTTCTCTTTCCTTTGTATTGGAGAAGCATAGTTCTTTGGAAGACAGCCTTCTTAATTGTCTTTTACAACATCATTTATATGCATCTATCCTTTGTAGGTGATACAGTATCCTGTAGGAAACAAGATTCATTCTCCTCAACTGAATCCTGTTTTCCCTTTTCTTTGTTCTGGTTCATAAATATGTGGTTTTATTCTTCCATATTCTACAACTGGGTTATGTTACCTTACAAAGGATGAAAGCAACAAGATCATTCAATAGTACACTAAAAGGTCCAACACGGAAGGAAAAAAGCCACCTATTTATTTATTATTTATTGTCAATTGTGCGGCTTGGACTCAGAGCCTGTGCTCTGTCCTTGAGCTATTTTGCTCAAGCCAGGCACTCTACCTCTTTGAACTACTGCTCTACTTCCAGATTTTGTGATAATTAATTGGAAAGAACACTCTTGGGAACTTTTTTGGTTAGGTTGGCCTTGAATTGTTTTCGATCTCAACCGCCCGGGTAGATGTCACTGGAGATGTAAGCCACCTTCTCCTTGCTAAGAAAGCTCAGTAATCACAGATATGTGGTCAATATTTTCAAACTTCTGGCAAATTGATTTGTATTCTAGCCATATACAGATAAAAACATTAATTTCAATCAGCTAAGTAAGTTGCTCATTTCTAAATAAATTTATTAAATACATGTTTTTAAATGGGAAGCCTTTTGTATGTCTTTTATTCTCATGTATATGTAAATCAGAATGAGTGTGAACAATTATTCAGAATAAGTGTTGCATAACCTTCTCCCAGTGTTAATATTCTTCTTGACAGACTGAAAAAATTGTGCAAAGTGTAACCATCTTTAACACTATGGTATTGGTGCTAGGATAGCCCAGTGATGATTGCTTACTTTGGTTTACAGAGAGTACAGGTGAAATGTGGGCATCATAATAGGAGAATAAAGAAGAGTTTAATGTAAAATAAGAGTGTAAGCGCCCACAGAACAGCTTCTGGAAGGCAGCCCTTCCCCCCACTGCCAGAGCAAAGCGCCATCTTTGCCACTGGCATAGGGTCAGACCAGATTGGAACTAAAGCAGGCCTGGGAAAGCGAGGTCAAAGGAGCCATCTTTGAAAAGGGCAAGAGGGACCGACCAGTGAGAGCCAGCTCCACCCAGGAGAATGCCCCCTGCCCTGGCAGGAGGTGAGTCTTGGGCCTCAGCTTAGCCAGAGGTGCCCCGTCCTGCCCGCTGGAATTTCTAAATTTAAAGCTAAATCGGCCAGCAGCTACCGGCAGCACAGAAACACCAGACGGAGGAACAAACAGTTCCTGGGACAGCTAAACAGTCCCGTCACAGAGGAAGCCCAATTACCAGCCCCAAACGGAGGTGCATTCCATAGCCACCTCCGCCAAGGAGGCCGCCTCCCCCAGGCAAACAACTCTCAGCCGGGTAAAACAGGCCAGAGGCGCCCCGCCCTGCTGAGTACACAGCCTATTCAAAGCCAGGCATCAAAAGCAGAGGCCCCACAGCAGACAGAGGAGCCACAGTTCCCGAGACTGCTCACGTCCCCATCTACAGAGGACACCCAAGGCCTGCCTGCAAGCTGTGCGAACCACAGAGACCCAGGATTGCACCAAGAGGGGAGAAAGGTCAGAACAGATCCACCCCTTGCAAACTAAAATCAAGTCAAACCAGCCAATCAGGAAAATAGACTGCAGACCATTGCCATGAAACCAGAGACTGGGGAAAGACTACCCAAACAAGGAGGACTCCATTTTTTTTTCTTTTTCTTTTCAAATATTTTTTAAACTTTAAAAAAAAATTTTTTCTTTTTAATTTTTTCACTTCTGAAACATTGTTGTTTTTTGTTTGTTTGTGTATTTGTTTGTTTTCGATTTTTAGCGGTTTGTTTTATCAAGTTTTTTTTGTTTGTTTGGATTGTTCCTTTTCTTTTTTTTTTTCCTTTTATTTCTCTCTTTGTGTTCTCATTCTTTGAAAATTACTTTCCTATGAATAACGCCTCCACTCTTTTCTGCTAACTCTCCATTGTCTATCATTTTGAAAGACCCTCAGAGACCCGCACCCAAGGACACAAACACGGACCACTGGAAGCAAAAGCAAGAGGGTTTTATTCAGGCATGCCCGGGCTCCCAGGTACACATGACCTCAAGATCTGCAAGGTTCGGGTCAGTGGCTGAGAGCCCCGAGTTGTTTTGGGGGTGACTTTTTATAGAACCTTACAGTCCGTTACAACAGAGCCCGCGCTTTTTCAGCCAGTAAATTCAAAGTATTATAACTAGGTCTGCACGCAGGCAGCCAATTCCTTTAAAACAAATCATACATTTTAGCCAATCATCCATTAGCAGGGGGTCCGTGCTAAGTTGCATATCTTCGGCCCTTGGTGTGAGGGAGTGACCCTTATCTGAGTTAACACATGTTGTTTGTTCAGACCAGGATGTCCAGCTGCAGGGGCCGGTTCAGCAGAATGCGAGCTTATTGATTAGCTTGTAAGGTTACTACTTAGTTACCGAGGGGAGAGGATAGGGTAAGTGATAATGCAATTTTCTTTAGCAAAGCATATTTGTACAGAAGCCAGAAACTGCATGGTTAGATACAAAATTCTGCTCCCTAACAATTTTAACCTTGTTCTTTCTACTGATTCTACTCTTCTCCACATTTCCACATCACTGAAACTAAACCAAAATCACCCCCCCCCCAATACATTTTACTCTATTCTCTTTACTACCTCCAACTTACCCTCCTGACTTACTGCCTGGACCTCCAGGCTCCATTGACTCCTGGTTATTGGATAGAGGGTATCCCAGCTTAATCCGAGTGAATCAAAGGGGTTCATAGAGAAAGCCAGTCATAAAATAACTTAATATAAAAACAAGAATTGCATATAGGGTTGTAACAGTAAATAAGTAACTACTGAATACAGGGCCCAGGATTGGTTGTTATATTGAATTCTCTTCTTTAGGAACACCAAATCTAATTTTATAGACAGGTATACAAGGTATCTGTATATAATTGTGAACTTGTAAGTTTTACACGACAGTGATTGAAGGGCTGCTTTGGGTCTTAAACGGTGTTCACAGGTGCTGGTAGACTGGCATTCCCAATCCAAATGGGCAGAAGGAACACAAGAAAGATGGCAAACAATGAAGTCTTATCCCCCACTCAAAATAAGCAGGAAGCAGAGCAGTCAATCAAAGACATAGAAGAGAACCCCCAAAATGCTCTGCAAAGTCTACTGATAAACATGATAAATGAAAAGTTTGAATCTCTTCAGTCAATTATTCTAGAGCGTGAGGAGGCAAAGCAAAAATTAATGGAGAATTTCATGGCATCCACAAATAGAAAGATAAATGAACTTCAAGACTCAAATGAAAAGATAGCTACCCAGCTTAAAGATTTGAGAGACAACAATTAAAACCAAAGTAATGAATTTAATGAAGTAAAGAAGTCCATACAAGACCTAAGAAATGACATGGAAATCATCAGGAAAGACCAGTCAGAAGGAAAAGAGATTCAAAATCAAGTAGCTGGCCTACAGTCCCAACTAAATGAAGCAGAGGATCGAATCTCAGGTGCTAAAGATTCCTTAGATTCTATGGAGAAAGATCAAAGATCAATACAAATCAAGTCCGATCAACAAAACAGATCACTACAGGAGATTCAAGACACGATCAGGAAGCCCAATTTAAGGATAATAGGTATTGAGGAAAACTTAGAGAAAGAGGTTAATGGGATAGGCAATCTATTTAACAGAATATTAGCTGAGAACTTCCCAAATATCCAGAAAAAAAAAGGCCTATACAGATACAAGAAGCATTTAGATCCCCAAACCAACCAGACCAGGATAGGACATCCCACCGACACATTGCGATCAAAACAGGATCAGTAGAGTACAAGGAAAGAATTCTTAAAGCTGTTAGGGAGAAGGAAACAATCACATATAAAGGAAAAGCCATCAGAATTAACCCAGACTTCTCAGCAGAGACCATGAAAGCAAGGAGAGCCTGGAATGAAGTATACCAAACACTAAATAAAAATAACTACCAACCAAGAATTCTGTACCCAGCCAAACTCTCATTCATAGCTGAAGGTCAAATAAAAGTCTTCCACACTAAGGAAAAACTGAAACAATATATCTCTACCAAACCAGCTTTACAGAAAATCCTCAAAGATGTACTATAAAGGGAAAATAATCAAGATCCCAATACAAACAGAGAAATGAACCCTAAATAGTAAACATCAGATCAAGAAATGGGAAGACACAGCTTTAAACAAGATAGTTATAATGAAAGCAACAAACGATCATCTCTCAATCCTAACTCTCAAAATTAATGGACTTAATTCTCCAATCAAACGACATAGGCTCATAAGTTGGATCAAAAATCAAGATCCCTCTTTCTGCTGCCTCCAAGAGACACATCTATCCAGCAAAAGTAAACATCTTCTAAAAGTGAAAGGCTGGAATCAAATCTATCAAGCAAATGGCCCCCATAAGCAGGCTGGAGTTGCAATCCTAGTATCAGACAAAATTGACTTAAAATTTAAAAAGGTAAGAAGAAACAAAGAAGGCTACTACATACTAGTAAAGGGATCTCTCCTACAGGAAGATATAACCATTCTAAATATCTACATACCAAATGCAGGAGAACCCAACTTCATCAAACAATCTCTACTGACTCTAAAAACACTCATAGACCCACACACATTGATAGCTGGGGACTTTAACACTCCACTATCACCTCTGGACAGATCAACATGCCAAAAACTGAACAAAGAAACCACAGATTTTAATAACTGCATAGACCAACTAGACTTAACTGACATCTACAGCATATTCCACCCAGCAACAACAGAATACACATTCTCCTCTGCAGCACATGGAACATTCTCCAAAATAGATCACATCTTAGGGCACAAAGAAAATCTGTACAAATTCAGAAGTATCAAAACCATTCCCTGCATTCTCTCAGACCACAATGGAATAAAATTAGAGCTCAACTCAAACAGCCACCACAGAAAATCCTACAATTCATGGAGACTAAACAACACACTGCTGAACCATCAGTGGGTCATTGAAGAAATTAAACCAGAAATTCAAATGTTTATGGACTTCAACCAAGTTGAGGACACAAAGTACCAGCTCCTTTGGGACACAGCAAAAGCAGTACTCAGAGGAAAATTTATATCTCTGAGAGCATACACCAACAAACTGGAGAAACAGCAACTCAATAATTTAAGGAAGCACCTTATTTTTCTGGAGAGAGAACAGCAAGCCAAACCCAAAGTCAATAGACGGAAGCAAATAATTAAAATCAAATCAGAATTAAATCAATTAGAGACGAAAAAAACCATTGAAAGTATCAACAGAACAAAGAGTTGGTTCTTTGAAAAAATCAACAAGATTGACAGACCCCTGGCAAACCTGACCAAAAAACGAAGGCAGCATAATCAAATAAACAGGATAAGAGATGAAACAGGTAACATCACCACAGAAATAACTGAAATTCAGAAAATAATAAGGGACTATTTTGCAAACCTTTATGCCAACAAATTCAAGAACTTGGAAGAAATGGATGATTTCCTTGAAAAAAATCATATCCCCAAACTCAACCAGGAAGATTTAAACCTTCTAAACAGACCCATATCCAGTACTGAAATAGAAACGGCAATAAATGATCTCCCATCCAAGAAAAGCCCAGATCCAGATGGATTCACTGCAGAATTCTACAAGGCCTTCAAAACAGAACTCACACCAATATTTCTCAAACTCTTCAATGAAATTGAAAGAGAACGTTCACTACCAGACTCATTCTATGAAGCCAGTATAACCCTCATTCCAAAACCAGGCAGAGACTCATCAGGGAAAGAGGACTACAGACCGATCTCCCTGATGAACATAGACGCAAAAATTCTCAACAAAATTCTGGCCAATCGACTTCAACAGGTCATCAAAAAAATCATACACCACGATCAAACTGGATTCATCCCAGGGATGCAAAGTTGGTTTAATATACACAAGTCAATTAATTTAATCCACCACATCAACCGGAGCAAGGTAAAGAACCACATGGTTTTATCTCTGGATGCGGAAAAAGCGTTTGATAAAATCCAGCACCCATTTATGCTAAAAGCCCTGGAAAAACTGGGATTCCAGGGAACATTCCTGAATATAATCAAGGCAGTTTATGACAAACCAACAGCTAGCATAACTCTAAATGGTGAAAAACTAAAGCCATTCCCTTTAAAATCAGGAACAAGACAGGGATGTCCACTCTCTCCCCTGCTCTTCAACATAATACTAGAATTCCTAGCCAGAGCAATTAGGCAAGAAGAAAATATAAAGGGGATCCAAATAGGAAAAGATGAAGTTAAACTTTCTCTTTTCGCAGATGACATGATCCTATCCTAAAGAATCCCATAGACTCTACCCCCAAGCTACTACAGCTGATCCAAAACTTTGGCAAAGTTGCAGGATAAACCTTCAACAATCAACATCCTTTCTCTATGCTAACGACCCGAAGACCGAGGCTGAAATCAGGAAAGCAACTCCTTTTGCAATAGCTCCCCAAAACATAAAATACCTAGGAATAACCTTAACCAAAGAAGTAATACTAAGTGAAGTGAGCCAGACCCAAAGAATCACTGACTCTATGGTCTCCCTTATTGGGAATAATTAGTACAGGTTTAGGCAAGTCATAGCAGAGCATCACAAGGCCCAATAGCTATACCCTTATGAACACATAAGATGATGCTAAGTGAAATGAACTCCATCTTATGCAAACAATTGTTATATCACATTGTAACTACTTTCAATGTCCCATGTGTATATGTAGCTTCTATTATTGATGATGTTCTTGTATCACCTTCCTGTGGTTGTACCTACACTATCTCTGTAATCTTATCTGATTATATTGGAAACCGTGTATACTGGTATTGGATGCAGAAAATTGAAAGGGAATACCAAATTTGAGAGACACAGGGTAAAAAAAGACAAACAACTACAAAAGCAATACTTGCAAAACTGTTTGGTGTAAGTGAACTGAACACCTTCAGGGGGTGGGGAAGGGAAAGGGGGAGGAGGGCGGGGGGTATGAGGGACAAGGTAACAAACAGTACAAGACATGTATCCAATGCCTAACGTATGAAACTGTAACCTCTCTGTATATCAGTTTGATAATAAAAATTTGGAAAAAACAAAAAACAAACAAACATAAAAGAGTGTAGGAGCTGTGGCTTCAGTGAAAATAATCTGATAAATGCTCCAATGTGATTAATCTGCTTTAGAATTTTAGTAATTCAAAGGAAAATAATTTGGTAAGAAATAAAATAATGTAGATACATTTATGGAATGATTTCATTTTATTACAGTAAAGTTTACATAGTGTATATTTAAATAAATATATTTATTATAATACATGTGTAGTATTTATGTAGATAAGTTCACCTATACATGTGATAAAATTGTATAAGAAACTTCTTTGCAACTACTAATTAATAAGTCATTAACATTTTTCTGATCTTGCTTTGTCTATGTCTTTCTGTATTCCTGTTCTTCTTATATACATATACACACACAATCACACGCACACACATATATGCACATGTGTTTGAAATATATATATATATATATATATATATATCAACATGACGTACTCATGGAATCATGATACTTTACAGAAGATTGTTTTGTTTTAAATAATAGGTAATAACCTTTATACTGGCTTGAAATTTGATTTAAATTTCTGTGGACTAATCAAGAACTTTACTTAATGGCTAGACAATGAATTCTACAAAACCTATTGTTTGCAGGCAATTTTGAATGTTGACTGAGGGTGTGTCAGAAGTAACAAATAATCTTTATATAGCTCAGTGCTGAGTAGGCTTAAACATCTCATGCTTCTGGAATGAAATATAATTATCAGATGTGATTACAACTGATTATAATCAATCAGCCTAGTCTTAAGTGTAATTTATATTGCTGCAGCTGTGGATAGATTAAATCATTACATATGATACAATTTGTACAAGATATGTGAAATTACTTGAACAAACTCAAATATAGAAAGCTCATAACACCATAAATGCATGGTAAATTTTGCCAGTTGTCTAGTACTTTAGAATTGTTTATCAGAAAATAATTTTTCCCTTCAGAAATAGTCATAGTTTACAAAAAAATCCCAATATTATTCTAACTTGATTGGCAGCTAAGACTTCTGACTGTTAATACTTCCCTTGCTAATATTCTGTGTGTAATGTTCAGCATGATAGGTATCATACTTGAAAGGAAGACTCCATTAAAATTATGACGTTAGCTTTATTTCCCTGATGATGATGAAACAAGACAATGTTTCTAACTTTTGTTTTTAATCTTTATACTACATGGAAATATCAATCATGACCTTTACATTTGAAAGGTCTGTTCACAAACATTTGTCTGTGGAGATCAGAAAAAGTGAGGAATCACATTTAGTCCTTCTCTTAATTAATTTGAATTATTGGTGAAAGCCTTTATTAAGTAGGTAAGTAAATATTTAAACAGTATGTTAGCTTTTTTCTGTCATTATAACAAATAACAGAGACAGCAAACTTACAAAAGTATTTTTTTAAACATGGTATTTGTAGAGATTTAATTTGTAGAGATTCATAAGCACATTGCTTTTCAGCCAGTGTTAAGACAGGACATCTTGACAGGATTCCATGGTTCAGTAAAACTGCACATTTCTGTGAGCTAGGGAAAGAGAGGGAAGAGGAAGGGGCTTGGGTGTCACTATTTCCTTCACTAGGATATTTCCCAATTACCTAAAGACCTCTCAATGAGTGCAAGGTTTTCAATGTTCTATACCTCCTAATAACATCAAGATAGGACCCAACATTTGACACACAACTTTTATAAGACATTCGGATCTAACTGATCATCAACACTGTAAGCCCATAAGTATTAGAAAAAAGAATGTAGCTTTTTGAGTGCTGAGAAAAGAGTAAGATAAAAGCATGTCTGTTTTACAAGCACCTAGTGTACAATCTCTACTGGCAATTACTTCTAATGCTGACTTCTCTGTGTTTTAATCATGCAAGATGAAAGAGGAAAAACACTTATACTTTTTCAAATGCAGGGCTACTATAAGGATCAAAAGATATAATTACTATAAATTCTTTAAAATTAATTAAAAAGTATTAATGACATTATAAAATGATGTTAGTATAATTGGTTTAATTTTGTTCTTTGAGTTAAATGTTACAAATTAAGAGTATATTAAAATATCAACAGTGTTTCTCTATCTAACATATCTTCTAAGATTAATGAAACTTATATAAACCTGAAAAAATTTCAATAATTCTTGGCAAAGAACTTTATGTGTGTAGTAATTCTGTTAAATAACCTGAAACTGTAAATAGTTCCTCTGGCAGCCTAGAGATACAGCTGTTTGGTAGTCACACAAGTTCACTACCAAAGAAAACAAATTTAACATGTTATCATCTGAAAAAAATCCAGGTTTCTAAGTTTAAAGTCTACCATATTTTGCATGGATTCAAAGAGCATTTTTAAGTTGAAAAAAATAACAAGTTGAGACACCAGTAAATCAGTAATCCTTACGACTTAGGAGGCTGAGATATGAGGATTGACATCAGTTTCAAGTCAGTCTCGGCAGAAATTAAGTTGTGGCTGAAATGGTAGAACATTGTCCTTGAACAAAATGCTAAAGGATAGTGCCCAGATCCTGAGTTCAAACGTCATTACGGGCAAATTCGTATTCATCAATCTTCTCTTTTAAATTCTTTCTGCTGAAAAATTAACTTAAACCAAAGGAGGACACTTTTAGGAGAGAAACAGCAAGGCAAAATACCTATGTTTATCTCATCATATAAAATAACACTTATGGAAATGAACTAGGAACAAGAGGGTTTCCCTCTTCCCCTCTCCCGCCCCTGCCCCCGCCCCTGTGCTTTTTTACATTTTTGTTTTCATTTATTTTTGTCTTGTTTGTTTGTCTATATGTCTTTGGGAGTGTAAGTGGGGGCACAGAAAGAGAGAGACAAAGGTTAAACAAAAAGCATCAATGGTACTCATTGGACACAATGTTGAAAATGATTTACACAAGGTGTGGGTAGGATGGGAGGGAAAAACTGGGAGAGAGCAAAAGAAGGGGTGACATTATCCAAAAGAAAATGTGCTCTTTAGCTGACTAATACAAATGTAACCTCTCTGGGATTTTTTTTTTAGCATTTTCAAATAAAAATAATATAAACCAGAAAAGTTACCTATTGCTACCAGAAGAGATAAGAGATTAAATTTTGCAGAATGCGTAATAGTGAGAACTCCCTACAACTTTAGTGGTTTCCAAGGTATATTTAAGATGTTTGGGTTGTGTTAATATTTAAAAAAGAACAAGTGTCTTATTGTTTTCTTACAGGACTAAGAAAACATCAACTTTCTCTGAACATAGAGACTTAGCTTTTAAATGAGTATTGATATTGATTTGGAGTACTGATTACATTTTGAGAAAAAGAAAATATAAGCTCTCACTAAGCTACAACACAAGAATTCTTATTTAAAATCAAACTCATGTACTATTTATTTACATCCAGGTAAATACTACATTTATTCGGAATGATGATTAGTAGGAACAACAAACTGATGGTAAATATGGGATCTACAGAGACCACTTGTCAGTAGATATTAAAAAATTATGTGTATTTTCATAAATATTTGATCTTTACATACTTTATAGAAACATTATGTTCTTTGAATAAAAAATACAAAATAATTCCACTAAATCTATGCTATTTTGTAAAAGTAAATTTAAGGATAAATCATTGACTTCAGAAGTTTCCTTGTTCAGTTTTTATTAAAAATGTGGCAGCATAAAATACTGGGCCAAACTCCTTTCATTTTAGTCATATACTTCTTAGAGAAGATTGCAATGAGTCTGGATGAAGGGGATATAACAGAAACTATAGCAGAATGGCTACCCAACTCAAATGGGTGCTGTGGATGTCTTTCAATGGTACTCATCAGACAATATCACTAGCAGGTTTGAGAGTTAGGCCAGTATGCAGATACAAGCACAGAAGAAAGCAGGCATTCCAATCCCAAACCAGCCTATGGTGCTCTTTCTATCCTTCTCAGTGGGAAAAGTTAAATCAGAAATAGTAGCATTTTTGTCATAGGTGATTGAGTTATATTTTTAAATGACAGGCAAAAATACAGGACAATGTGAGACTGTTATCTATTCTCTGTCCTTTATTTCCTGGGAAATATAAGAGATAATAATTAAGAGATAATAATTATTTTATGTATTCTTGATCAGGCTTATTTTCTCTAATTTAACCTTGTCCATTCTGTGACTACCTTTCTTATTTTTCCTGTACTACTACTCACCCTATTTTTTTTTTTTTTTGTCAGTCCTGGGCTTTTGGACTCAGGGCCTGAGCACTGTACCTGGCTTGTTTTTGCTCAAGGCTAGCACTCTGCCACTTGAGCCACAGCGCCACTTCTGGCCATTTTCTGTATATGTGGTGCTGGGGAATTGAACCTAAGACCTCCTGTATACAAGGCAAGCACTCTTGCTACTCACCCTATTTTTAAACCCACTTTTTCCCGCTGTTGGACACTACAAATGTATTTTGTTTTAGGGCACTATTTTAGGATCAAAATACATCAAATGAAAATACTGGATGATGCATAAGTTTGAATTTTACCGTGAAAAAGACTGTTGTTGTTGTTTTTAGGCAACACTGGGATGTGTACTTATTAGGTAGGTCTTCTTCCACTTGAGCTATGCCTTCAGACCCTTTTTTAAAATTTGTTTATTAATTGAACACAAATTTTTTGGCAAGGTGTTGTGCAAAAAGGATACAGTTACATAGTAGGGCAGTGTGTACATTTCTTGTGATATCTTACGTCCTGTTTGTCTATCTCTTCTCTAGGTCAGGTAGACATATATACAATATACAATATATCAAGAACATACACAGTAGCCACGTGGCCACTCCCAGGAAAGTTCGCCTAGGGCTTTAAATGTAATGTCTATATTAGACCATATGTCGACAGTAGTCTTATATGAACATACATACCTAGCTTTTGAGCTATTGTATTCCCCTGAGAAGTCAATTTTTTACCTTTATATGTTGAGTAATTGTTTGGTTTTAGTTACATACTGTTGGGTCGCTGCCCCAATCCTGTGGGGAATACTATTTGATAAGCAGTTTTTGGTTTCACAGACTTGGTCTCTACTGTCATTCTGTCTCCCTTTGTCATAACAGTCATATATCAGGGAGATCATGCCCCTTTGTTTTCTGTGTTCTGGGCTTGTCTCGCTCAACATTATTTGTTCACGTTCTGACCATTTCCCTGTGAATAACAATATTTCACCATTCCTAATCGCTATGTAGTATTCCATGGTGTATAAGTACCATATTTTTTGGATCCATTCGTCTGTGGAAGGGCATCTGGGTTGTTTCCATATTTTGGCTATTGTGAATTGTGTCACGATAAACATGGAAGTGCAAATGTCTTTTTGATATCTTGGGGTTTGCTGTTTAGGATAGATGCCTAGGAGTGGTATGGCTGGGTCATAGGGTAGGTCTATATTGAGCTTTTTGGGAAACCTCCATACTGTTCTCCAAAGTGGTTGTACTAATTTGCACTCCCACCAACAATGGAGAAGGGTTCCTCTTTCCCCCAACCCCCTCCAGCATTTGTTGTTGCCTGAGTTCAGAGTATAGGCCATTCTAACTGGGGAGAGGTAGTATCTCAGGGTTGTTTTTATTTGCATTTCCTTTACTACCAGGGATGTGGAGCATTTCCTCATGTGTTTCTTTGCCATTTTTATATCTTCTCTTGTGAAGTCTCTCTTTAGCTCCTTTGCCCATTTCCTAATAGGTTTATAGGGCTTGGAGGGGCTTGGTTTTTTGAGTTCTCTGTAGATGACAGATATCAGGCCTTTGTCTGTTGCTGTGCTGGTAAATATCCTTTTCCATATCATTGGCTCTCTTTCTGTTTTGGTGGCTATGTCCTAGCTGTGCAGAAACTTTTTAATTTGTAGTAGTCCCATTTGTCGAGTCTTTCCCCTATTTGTTGTGCCCCTGGGACTATATTCAGGAAGTTCCTTCCTGTGCCTATAAGTTCTAGCGTCTTTCCTACTCTGTCCAGTAGTTTCAAGGATTCAGGTCTGATATTGAGTTCCTTGATCCATTTTGAGTTGATCTTGGTGCATGGTGATAGGCTTGGGTCTACTTTGAGTTTTCTGCATATGACTGCCCAGTTCTCCCAGCACCAGTAGTTGAAGAGGCTATGTTTATTCCATTGTATGTCTTTAGCTCCTTTGTTGAATATCAGTTGGCTGTAAGAGTGTGGTTTTATTTCTGGGTCTTCAATTCTAATCCATTGGTCTTCCGATCTGTTTTTATACCAATACCATGCTGTTTTTGTTATGATGACTTTGTAGTAGAGCTTGAAGTTTGGTATTGTGATACTCCTGCACTGCTTTTTTTGCCTAGATTTGTTTTGGCTATTCTAGGTTTTTTGCTGTTCCATATGAATTTATGGATTGGTTTCTCTAATTCAGTGAAGAATGTGGCTGGGATTTTGATAGGGATTGCATTGAATTTGTATAACAAATTGGGCAATATGGCCATTTTCACTATATTCATTCTGCCTACCCATGAGCATGGGAGGTCTTTCCATCTCCTTGTGTCTTCTTTGATTTCCCTTATTAGATTTTTATAGTTTTCATTAAATAGGTCCGTCACGTCCTTGGTTAAGTTGATCCCTAGGTACTTTATTCTTTTTTTGGCTACTGTAAATGGAATTGTTTTAATTTCCTTTTCTGTTTGTATATTGCTGGTGTAAAGAAAAGCTGCTGACTTTTGTAGATTGATTTTGTATCCTGCTACCTTGCCAAATTGGTTTATTAGGTGTAGGAGTTTGAGTACTGAGTTTTTTGGGTCCTTCAGATATAAGAACATGTTGTCTGCGAATAAGGATAACTTGATTTCTTCCTTGCCGATGTGGATCCATTTGATGTCCTCCTCTTGCCTTATTGCTATGGCTAGGGATTCCAGCACTATGTTGCAAAGAAGTGGGGAGAGTGGGCATCCTTGTCCTGAGTTTGGAGGGAATGATTTCAGTTTCTCTCCATTTAATATGATACTAGCAGTTGGTCTGTTGTATATGGCTTTTATTGTTTTGAGGAATGTTCCATCTATTCCTGTTCTCTCCAAAGCTTTTAATAGGTATGGATGTTGTATTTTGTCAAAGGCTTTTTGGGCATCGACTGAGATAACAATGTGATCCTTAATTTTAGATCTATTTATGTGGTGAATTATGTTGATTGATTTACGGATGTTGAACCATCCTTTGACTGTGTGATGAAGCCTACTTGGTCATGATGTATGATTTTCTTCATCAGTTTCTGCATCCTGTTAGCTAATATTTTATTGAGGAGCTTTGCGTCTGTGTTCATTAGTGATATTGGTCTGTACTTCTATTTTTTTGTTGGGTCTTTGCCTGGTTTGGGAATGAGTATGATATTAGCTTCGTAGAATGAGTTTGGGATTTCTCCCTCTGTTTCTATTTCGCGGAAGAGTTTGAGGAGTATTGGTATTAGCTCCTCACTAAAGGTTTTGTAGAATTCGTTGGTGAATCCATCTGGGCCTGGGCTTTTCTTTTTTGGGAGGTTCTTGATTACCTCCTGTATCTCACTGTAAATTATTGGTTTATTTAGTTGAGTTATTTCTTCTTGGTTCGATTTGGGCAGTTTGTACTTCTCTAAGAATTGATCAATTTCTGTAAAATTATTGTTTTTTGCTGAGTAGAGGTTTTGGAAATAGCTCCTTATGATTGTTTGAATATCGTGTGTACTTATTGTAATTTTTCCGGTGGAGTCTTTGATTTTACGTATATGAGTCTCTTCTCTTCTTTTTTTTTGTAAGTCTTGCAAGGGGTCCCTTCAGACCCTTTTTAAATTTTGTTTAGTTATGTTTCAGGTAGATTCTCACTATTCTTGTCCCATCCTGGATGACAATCCTCCTTTATGCCTTGTGCAAATCTACAATAGCAGATGTGCACCATTATGCCCAGTTGTTTTATTGAGATAAAGCCTCACTAAAATTTAAAGCTGGCCTTAAATCCTGATTCTTCCAATCTTTGCCTACCAAGTAGCTAATGACATAGGTATGAGCCACCATGCCAAGCAGATATTATTTTCTGTGGTAAATATACTCAATATATTGATGAGACGTACTTACACTTAAAGCAAAACAAATCAAAGCCCTATTTATTGCCTATTTTCACTTCAGACTTAAATGGGTACCCTGTATTCAACATGGCAATCGTTTATCCTTCTATTTATGTTCTTTAAAATTTTCTCATGAATTATCCATTCAGTTAAAATAACCAATCTCGTTTATGGAAAATATATTTTTCTATTTTCTTTTGAAACAATCTTAATAAGACAATGTAAAAGAAATTTAAATGTATTCATCTCTGGATTCAAATATACAAGCAGGGAAACTTCTTCAAGGCCTTGAAATTAAGATTTACACTTTGATTTTCTATACAAAAGGCAGGTCAGTAGGGCTGCCTGTGGCTATTTTACTAACATAATACTAACTCAATTCCAATTAAGATAAAAAGAATTCTTTTGATAGAAATTCAGGCTAGATTTTAAAAGACTCAAAATCCATTATATGCTTCACCACTCTTAGTTGAGGTGAGCAACCCCAATGCCCATTCCATTTCAGCTCTGCCTAATTACCTCATTTAACATCAAACCCCAAGCTAAGTTAATGATATAGGGTGTTACCGATCTCCTCCTGCATAGTAAGCCACCCCTAAACTCAGTGTGGTTCAATGTTCGTTGCAGCACTATTTATCATAGCTAAAATATGGAACCAACTCAGATGCCCCTCAGTAGATGACTGGATCAGGAAATTGTAGTATATATACTATGATTCTATCAGAAAGAATCACATTGTCCCATTCATAAGGAAATGGGAATACTTGGAGTGAGACAGACTCAAAGAAACATAGACTGTATAATTTCCCTCATTGGTAATAATTAGTAAATGTCTGGGATAGTCCATCAGGTGATCATAATAGCTCAATAGCTATGGACATATGATCATGAAGGATGATACTAGGCAAATAGAACTCTAATTTATGGAAATGAGTAATTTATCATTGTTGTTGTTATTTTCAATGTTTCATGAAAAGTTATGCCTTTTTCTTTTGTTTATCTTCCTGATGGTTTAACCCCTGTTGTCAGTGTATTTTATTTTGGTACATTGGGTATTGTATATACACTTATCTGAATGAGGGAAGAGAAGGGGAACATTAAAATGGTGAGACAAAGGGTAAAAGGTGAACAAATGCAACAATACTTACAAGACAATATGTTGTAAACCAACTGTATAACTTGGTGGGGAGGGGGAGTAGGTGGGAGAAAAGTGAGGGAGGAGGTAACTAGTTTGACAAGAAATGTACTCACTACCTTATATATGTGACTGTAACCCCTCTGTACATCACTTTGTCAATAAAAATAAAATAAAAACTTGGTGTTTTAAAAGACCAACTATTTTATTCGCTCACAGTACAATCTGAACTAGATTCAAATGAGTATCTGTGGTGCTGCTTAATATATCAAATGGATGCAATCACATATTGAGTTTGATAAGGACTGGCTTAGCCTGTACCTCTGGATATTTGGCTATATGGTCTTCACATACCTCTCCCCATACACCTTTCTCTCCCCCTCCCCCTTTCCCTTTTCCTCTCCCTCTCATGCCTTCCCTCCTTTGGAGCCTCTCTACCTGTACATGGCTTCTTTATGTCTTTGATTTATGTAGTTTCACCAGATAAACAGCTAAATATCCTGACTTTGTAAGTGTTCTCAAGCAAGCAGATTTGCGAGCAGCCAGGGCTGTCCTTAAGTCAAAGTTTCTACTTAGGTCAAAATTGTCAGGGCTGGGAATATGTTCTAGTGGCAAGAGTGCTTGCCTCATGTGTATGAAGCCCTGGGTTAGATTCCCCAGAACCACATATATAGAAAACATACAGAAGTGGCACTGTGGCTCAAGTGGCAGAGTGCTAGCCTTGAGCAAAAAGAAGCCAGGAACTGTGCTCCAGCTCTGAGTCCAAGGCCCAGGACTGGCAAAAAACAAAAACAAAAACAAAAAACATTATCACACCTGTTGTATTAAAGCAAGTGACAGTCCAAACCCAGCTCAAAGGAAACATACAGAATTATTTTGTATATAGATCTCTACACAAAGTTAAAGTTTTTTCAACAGATGTCACTTTGGAAAAACATCATAATCAATTTTGGGAATACCTTTATTGAAATCCCTTGCATCATTTATCATTTTATGTTTCTTAGCTAACTAAGAATGTGAGACAGATGAAGAAAAACTTCTGTTTTTGGTACATGTGTGAGTACTCTAGACTTTTCTCAATGAATGTTTATTTATTTTTATTATGGTATAAAGTCACCTCTAGACAATAACAAATATTACACCATAAATTCCTTAATTTGAATATATGTATATTTATGTACAGGCACTATTTATATGAGAATATGTAATGCATTTATCACTGCAGAGAAATCTTTTTACCATCCCCCTTTCAGCATTTCCAGAGTAAACAGGATAAAGAAACTATCACCATAAGTTTAATTCACATGTTTAACCCTATGATATGGGTATATTTTGGTAAATATCCACAAGTATTTTTAAAGAATGTGCATTTTGCAACTATTTTTTTTTTAGATTTCCATCCAGGTGAAACAGGGAAGGTAGGTTAATCAGGCCTTTAAATCACCAAATTCCTTACCAATTTTTGTTTGCTTTATAGATATGGTCAACAAGAAGAGCATACATTACCTAACACGTGTAACTGTAACCCCACTGTACATCACCTTGACAACAAAATCAAATAAAAAACAGTAATGTATTAAAATGACTACTGTTTTTGTGCACTTGTCTATGTCTTCTTTCTCTCCTTTTTAAATATCTTTATTGTAAATGTGATGAAAAGAAGGGTTCTTAGTATGCCCATTATGCAGTTATTTCCATTTTTTGTTTTAGTTTTCTGTACCCTTTGTCTTGTATATAAGTTTATCTGAGCGATGGAAGGGAAAGGGAATCACAGAAACAGTAGGACAAAGGATGAACTAATGAAATAGTGATACTCACTAGATACCATAACTTGTTTCACAAACTTTTGCTTCATTTTTTTTCAAGCTTTAATATCAGGAAAATCCTAAATGTACGTTAGCAATTTCTTTGGTGAACTATTTGTTCTCACTTTATCTAGGTGTTATCAGCAATGTAGTAGATCATCTATGGGAAACAATTTTGAATTGCTATAACACACACAGTAATTACATGCAGCAATTTGTGCTATGGAATTACAACCATGGAGCTTTCTTTCTATTCAGTTTATCTATGCTTTATGATGGCAAATACAGGTTGTAGTTTCTGCAGGCCTCATACTAAATAAATCATTCTGCCTTTTTATTTTCATGTTGGATGATTTTTGGTTGTACAGCTGTGTCTAAACTTAAGTACTTATTGTGGGTGTGCTAGACTCTTTGATCTATCATATCTTCTCTCCAAAAAAGTATATCAAAGTAATTTCTAGGTGCTGGGAATGTGGCCTAGTGGCAAGAGCGCTTGCCTGGTATACTTGAAGCCCTGTGTTCAATTCCCCAGCACCACATATATAGAAAATGGCCAGAAGTGGCGCTGTGGCTCAAGTGGCAGAGTGCTAGCCTTGAGCAAAAGGAAGCCAGGGACAGTGCTCAGGCCCTGAGTTCAAGGCCCAGGACTGGCCACAAAAAATAACACCAAAAAAAAGTAATTTCTAGATTATTAAAAAAAAATTCAGCATCTCTTAGATTCTATACATGAATAGATGTCCATTTCTCTACAACACATAGTTCAAAGGACTTCTATTAATGAAATATCCACTAGTAAATTTTATTGGTATACTTTTCTGACCACAGTGTTAATAAATTATTGTCTCTGGTTATCCTCTTTTAATTCATAATACTCTCTATAGGGATTTAAGAGTATTTATGTCATTTGTTCTAGCAAATATCTTTAGTGGCTAATCCTATTAGATACACGACTTCTTCAAATAAATAAAAGTAAGCTGGGTGCTGGAGGCACACTCCTGTTATCCTAGTTGCTCAGACGGCAGAGAACTGAGTATCATGGTTTGAAGCTCACCCAGGTATGCAGGGACAGGAATACTCATAGGACTTACCTCTAATTAACTACCAAAAAAAGCTGGAAGTGGAGATGTGGTTCAAGTGGGAGTGCTACCCTTAAAATGCTCAAAGAAAGAATCCAGGCCCTGAATTTATGCTCCAGGATAAGGTAAATAAGAGGAAAAGAGAAAGAAAGAAAGAAAGAAAGAAAAGAAGGAAAGAAGGAAGGAAGGAAGGAAGAAAGGAAGGAAGGAAGGAAAATGGAGGGAGAGAAGAAGAAAGAAATAGTAGCTGAAAATTAATAAAAATTTATATTTGCTGTTTTGCATTTTTCTTGTGTTTATTCATTCTAAATTGTTTTGTTGTTGTTGTTTGTTTGTTTGTCATTGTGAGTCCTGGGGCTTGATATCAGGGGCAGAACACTGTGCCTGGCTTCTTTTTCCTCAAGAATAGCACTCTAACACTTGATTCACAGCACCACTTCTGGCTTTTTCTGTTTATTTGGTGCTGAGGAATCATACCCATGCATGCTAGGCAAGCACTTTACTGATAAGCCCCATTCCTAGCCCCCTCTCTCTAAACTATTTTTATCTAGAGGCAGAATAAGAGTGAAAAGTACCAAATTTCTAAAAAGTTAATTTAATCTTCTCAAAGTCAAATAATATTGATAATGTATTTAGAGGAGTGCTAAACAATTTTGTAAATTTTTATTTCATTAATTTGGGGCTTTACATACAATTTGCATAATCTTCTTAACATAATGTTATCAAAATTCATTGATTTGTTTATACATTATACATTTCTTTAGCCTAATTTCTATCAAAGCAGCATATAATATGGTTTCTTATAAGTGTTTCTTTCAAGTAAAATTAAATATGATTATTTAGAGGTAATTTAAAAGAATACTATTTATGAAGAGGGAGATGGCAGAGTGGCAGAGGTGCAGCTGGGTGCTAACTCTGCTCTTGTCAAGAAACCAGTTTTAGTGTGCCAGCAAAAATTCAGCTAAAGAATCACACATAGTGAGCCATAAGAGAACAGAGATTTTGGCTAGAAAGGTAATATTCAGACAGCCTGCTGAAAAAGACAGAGTTGAGTACATACTGACAGCAGCAGCAGCAACTTGGTGGCAGTGGCCAATGCTATAGCAGCAGACAAAACCAAGATAAGGGCAGCAGGGGAGACAGAGTGCATGTGGCTTTCCACTTATCTCCAGCACAAATCCAATGACTAGGAATGGAAACCTTCAACCTGCTGACCACAGAGAGATGGAGATTGTGGGCAGTCAAAAACAAAGGGGAAACTACAGTACCCCACAAAAGACGTTCTCACTCCTACTCACAGAATAGCATTTGGAAGGTAGCCCTTCCTCCACCAGTGGAGAACTCCATCTTTGATACTGGCACAAACCCATTCAGAGCATCTAGCACATAACTGGGGCCTGAGAATCAGTGTTAGCAGTGTAATTTTTCAACCAGGCAAAGGAATCTGAGTAGTGAAAATCAGCTCCACCCAGGGGAAGTTTGTCCCAACCAGGTGGGGGAAACTCTGCCCAGGGTGGGATGGCTTTCTGCTTCACGTAAATACAGCAAGAGGCAGCCCTATCCCTTTGCAAAATTGCAGCTCAGCCAGTTGCAGGAATGTAAAAAAAAAAAAAAAAAATCTGGATAGGCTGTAAAAGCAGAGAGCAGCTCCCAGCTTGGCCAAAAGAGTGTCTCAGTGGATAAATCCTCTGGGAAAAGCCACTGATTCCAGACAGGCCAAGACCTCACCCACATTCAAGCTCCTTGGAAGACTAGAGAGAAAAGCAGAAATAGGGGAATAACTACATATCATCTTGAACCTTTAATATTACTGCAATTAGAGAGCTAGGGGTTTGTGGGTTGTTGTTGTTGTTGTTTTTCTTAAAACTGTTTTCTGTGGTGGTATAGGATCTGTTTATATATCCAAAATAGGAGAGAGTGAAAATACTTATTTAAGATTGCGAATCTCTGAAGTCTGTGCAACTACAGGGCTCCAGGCTTGTGGGTTTGTGTTTTAAAATTGTGTTTGGTGTGTTATTGGATTTGCTTTCATTTCCAATGGGCAGAAAAAAAAAAACAC
Source organism: Perognathus longimembris pacificus (assembly GCF_023159225.1). Taxonomy (NCBI): domain Eukaryota; kingdom Metazoa; phylum Chordata; class Mammalia; order Rodentia; family Heteromyidae; genus Perognathus; species Perognathus longimembris. Next base: position 57,240,177 of record NC_063167.1, read on the forward strand.
ACAAGAAAAATGGCAAGTCAGAGCCTCCACTCCCACTCTATATAAACAGGAAACAGGGCAATAAATGAAAAAGGCTAGCAGATAGTTCTCAAAGTGCTTTACAAACCCTGCTGGTAATCATGACGAATGAAAAGATTGAAAGCCTGCAGATGGCTATACATGAGCGTGATGAGTCTAACCAAAGATTAATACAGGAATTCATGGAATCCACAGAGAGAAACCTGAATGAATTCCAACACAATGCAAAAAAGTCCAATGAAAGAACAGCCACTGAGCTAGATTTGAGAGAGCACTAAAAACCAAATCAAAGAGGTTAAGATGTGTATTGGAACAAGGGAAGGAAAAGGGAATACCAAAGTTGAGAGACAAGGATAAAAAGATAAACCAATGCAAAAGCAATATTTACACAACTACATGGTGTAAACAAACTGTAAAACTCATGAGGGTGGAGAGGGAAATGAGGAAGGGAGAGGTGGGGGAATAATGAGGGAGGAGGTAACAAATTGGATAAGAAATGTACTCACTGCCTTACATGTGAAAGTGTAACTCCTCTCTACATCACTTTAACAATAAAGAATTGGGAAAAAAGAGGTAAGAAAGTCCATACTAGATCTAAAAGAAAGCTTCAGGAAAGAGATGGAAGCCACAAAAAATGATCCCCCAGAAGAAAGGGAGATAAAAACAAAGTAGAAATTTTAGTTATCAGTTTAGACAATACAGAAGATATAATCACTGAAGAACAGGGCTGAGGACCCATGCAAAAGAACTGAAGATGCAGAAAATAACATGCAGATATATGGCCACCTAATCTTTGATAATGAAGCCAAAAAATAGGATGGAAGAAAGCCTCTTCTACAAATGGTACAGGAAGAATTGGTTAAACACCTGTGGGAAATGAAAGATCCTTATATATCTCCCTACACCAGAGTCAATTCCAAATCCATTGAAGACCTTGAAGTAAAAGCAGTACCCTGAAAGCAGTAAAAGAAGGAGTGGGAAAATCACTAGTGCTCCTTGGCACTGGGTGAAACTTTTGAAAACTCAGAAACACAGCCAACCAAAGAAAGGTTGGACAAATGGGATTGCCTTAAAGTCCAGCACTTCTATATGGCAAAGGAAATAGCTTGCAAGATAAAAAGAAGGGTCACAGATTGGGTAGAAGACCTTCAGTAGCCATATAACAGACAAGGGCATAATATCTAAAATATACTTGGAATTCCAAAAATTAAATTCCCCTAAAACAAATCCTCAAAGAAACAACTTCCCCATTAATAACTGGGCTAAAGACTTAAAGAGAGACTTATCTCAAGAGGAAATAAGAATATCCAGTAGACTCATACAGAAATGCTCAATATCTCTGGCCATGAAATAAATTCAATTCAAAACAAATTTGATATTCCACCTCATCCCATTTAGAATGGCCATTATCAAGAAAACTAATGACAACAGATGCTGTCAGGGATGTGGCCAAAGGGAACCCTACTACACTGTTGGTGGAAATGTAAACTTGTTCAACCATTCTGGAAAGCAGTAAAGAGTTTACTCAAAGACTGAACATAGAACCCTCCCATGATCCAGAAACCTCACTTCTGGTCATTTACCCAAAGAATTACAAACCAGGCCCTACTAAATCTACTAGCACAACCATGTCCATTGTAGCATTATTTGCCATAGCTAAAATTAGTAACCAACCCAGATTTCCCTCAATAAATGAATGGATAAAGGAATTTTGGTTTATATACTCAATGGAATTCTATGCTTCTATCAGAAAGAATGACATTGCCCCACTCATAAGGAATTGGAAAGACTTGGAAAAAATATTACTAATTGAATTGAGCCACACACAAAGATACATAGATTCCATGGTTTCCCTCATAGGTAATAGCATATGCCTAGGATAGTCAGAGCAGAGGGTCACAACAGCTCAATAGCTATGTACATGTGATCATATAAGATGATGCTATGTGAAATGAACTCCAAGATAAGGAAACAAGAGGTTTCTCATAGTTGTTACTTTTAATGTACCATGTGAAATTATGTCTTTATTCTTTTTGTTTTTCTTTCCTGTGGCTTATCCCTTGTCACTCCTTTTGATTTTGGTACCCTGGGTATTGTATATACATTTATCTGAATTTGAAAAGAGAAGGGGAATATCAAAATGGTGAGCCAAAGGATAAAGTGTGAACCAATGTAACAACAATACTCAGAAGACAATATGTTGGAAATTAACTGTACAATGTGGAGGTGGGTGGAAGAGGGAAGGTGGGATAAAAATGAGGTAGATTTTAACAAGAAATTTACTCCCTAAGTTTTGTATGTAACTGTAACCCCTCTGTATGTCACCTTGACAATAAAATTAAATTTTTTCTTTTGTTTTCTTTATTGTCAAAGTGTGGTACAGAGGTTTTATAGATTCAGATGAAAATCAGTGAGTACATTTCTTGTCCTACTTGTAATCTCCCCCTCATTTCCCCCCACATCCCCTCTCCCCCTCCCCTGCTTCCCCCAAGAGTTGTGCAGTTGGTTTATACCAAATGGTTTTGTAAATGTTGCTTTTTTACTGGTTTGCCTTTTTGTTCTTTGTCTCTCAGTTTGGTAAGACCATACTTTACTTGTTTACATTGATAATTATGTTACTATTTTGAATAGAATTTAAAACTTCAAATTGCCACATACTAAAATATTTCTAAATAATATATGGAATTTTGCATTTATAATAATTACAGTATATTTTGTGATGTAATTAAATAACAATCATAATATTACTTAAGAAAGCAATGATACTCTATATGAAATCTTCCATTATTTGTCTAAATATCTAAGTAAGGTTACTTTGTGTAAAATCTGACATCATTTCCTGAAGAAACAGATTTTATGGGATTACTACTTAAAAGCCACAAACATTATCCTCATGTGTATTATGAGGAAATAAATGGTAATGATTTTTGGTTACCATAATAACAAAAAAAATTGGAAAAAATATTAAAAATAACATGTAATTGAAATACTAGGAGACAAAACTCACTCATGAAGCAAAATTTGTTTAAGATTAAAGAAAACCTGAACCATTTTAAATGTAAATTTTTGTCTATTTGTACCATTTACTTTAAGTTGTGCAACAAGAACGAGTCCTACATGGAGAAAAATATGAAAGTAAAGTTCTTTCATGAATGCTCAGCATAGTAGTTTCTCTCCCAAATTGTTTAAAGTAGGGACTTGGTTATGGTTAAGTGTAAAGAAACTGTAACTATCAATTTCAATTCCATGCACCATTAATTATTTTGTAGTTCTATGAAGTGAAATAATATATAAATGGGGAACACTAGCCATTCTACAAAAGGAGAGCCTTCTTTCCATTTTCTTACTAATAGACTGAAAATTGCACTTCTTTCACATTTGGAGAAAGAAATTGTTTAAAGAGCTGCAAGTACTTTAAGTGCTAGCTGATTAGAACCAAGCAGTAGCTAACATCATATTGAAGCAAGAGTCAAAGATCAGGTCTAACTTCCAATATTCATAATCCCAGTGAATCTCCTATTGCTCACTCCTGCCTCTCCTGATTTCTTTGAGGAATACTTTCTGATTGCTCCAAGAAAAAGAAATGAATCTGCTTAGACATACTTAATATGTTTGAAGAGAAACCTGTTCTAGCTGGGTACAGTGGCTCACACTTGTAAACTTGGGTGGCTGAAATCAGTAGAAACCAATTACTAGTCAAGTACCAGTAAAAGAGGTGAATCCCCTCTGTATAGTGGTGAGTACCTGTCACCCAAGCTACAGCAGGAAGTGTAAATGGGATGATTGCCATAATGGTTGGTCTGCAAAAACAAGACCCTATCTCAAAATAACTGGAACAAAAGGGAATAGATGTATTACCTACCAAGCATGAAGCCCTGAGTTCAAAACTCATTATTGTAAAATAAAACAAAAGGAAACACAATGATCTTTTTCTAATATTTATTTTTATTGTTTCCCATTTGTCGCTATTATAGATTTCTGTTCCTTTGGTATATAAGTTTATCTGATTTGTGGAGTGGTAGGGGAAACACAGAAATAGTGGGACAGAGTATGAACAATTTCAGCAGTGATACTCACTAGCCATTAAGTTGGAAATGAATTATACAACTTGGGGGAAAGGGGGAGTCAAGAGGGAAAATACTGGAAGAAAATGAAGGAGGAGCTGATATTGCTCCAAAAGAAATATACACAACAGCTGGCTTATATAACTATAACCCTTCTGGTACATCAATTTTACTATAGTGTGAGTTGAACATTATAATGTGTATAATTTTTATCATGTCTTCTAATACTTTATAGGCAGTTTATATAATCTCCCTTCAATATATTCTAAACAAATAATTTGTAACATCATACAAATAGTCCAATTCCTTTATTTACAAGCATGCATATTATATTTTAACATAATAAATCATCATTGCTGCAACAACTATTCTGTTTGATTGGTTCACATGAAAGAAAGTCTCATTCATTTATTAAAATCAGTTCCAATTTACATTTAAGAAGACTGATGAATCCAAGATAACTTAATTAACTAGTTTATATTTCATAAATGAGCATGACAAACTGATTAAATTAATTATTATCTCTAAATGAAAATATCCTTTGACAGAGCAGTAAAGGTAATTGTAAGGGATTTCACCGGGCTTTCATGAAGATTGATAATTTCAATGTAAAATATTTAGACTAGTGCCAGATAATAACTATCAGGTAATAATAAAGAATTTCAGTATGATAAATTCTACGGTATTAAACATATAATTTGTTTCACAAACAAATAAATCTATGGTATTTGTCCTACACTGTTTCAGAGCTCTTCATCACACTGAGCACACTTGAAAATGAAAAAAACCTGAATTCACAAGAATTTTTTTGTAGTACTACTGATCTAAATAGTTGTATTTAATGGAGTTAATCAAGTATATTCTATTTTTATTGTGTATGTTGAATATGTAAACAAATATACCATTTCCAAGCAATAGGTTTATTAAATATACTTCAATAGGTTCTACAAAAGCCTAGTTGCCTCTTTATTGCTAGTCTCATTTATTATTCTTTTAAATATAGTTACATTCCAAGAAATTTTATGCTGGAGATAGTTTGGAAAGAAAGAATAACAGGACCAAGGAGTTACTAGGTGATTTATTACAAATATTTTTCAAAGGAAACTAAATCAAGATTTCGTGAATACTAAAGAAAAGTAATGTTTGTGAAAATCTATGAAGTCCTTCAAAAATGTCTCCTTACACTGACACTATGGAAGTAAATAAGTCTGTTTGTACTTTGCATGTTTACGATTGGTAATGAAAACGTTTAATAGGACTTATAACTGTTTGTTAGTGAGGTAGATAAATATAATGAAATTATATAGAAAAGTATTATTTACTGTTGTAATGATTGGTTAGGTGACATTGATCATTTAATCCCTTCTCCTCAACTTAAACATTAGAAAATAGGACAGAAATATACTGAACTATCTGTAAGTCTCATTATAGCATATTTTATTCACAAAGTGGAAATACTATACTTTATATCTCTATCCATCTGTATCTGTATCTACATCTATCTTTGTTCTTACTACATAAATGTAAATTATTCTATTCATTCTGCTAAAAGCAGAATTGACCAATTTTGTACTTGTCATCTTAGTTAATTACATATCACATTTTCTTGTAATTTCCAAGTGAGGAAAAGAATAGATTATAAGATGCAGCATTAGATTGGGTTAAAAGAATTCACCATTTCTCAAAATGAATTATAGTCTGTACAGCATTACAGTCTTTAATAGGACATTTATAATCCTAGATCAATGCTAAGTCTTCATTTCCCTTTCATTGAAATCAATATGCTAACAGAAATATGTGCTATAGAAGACCAGTGATTTTTATAAGAGTATAAATTTAGACCTTTGCAACAAATGACTAAATATAATGTGATGTGACTAAAGAATTATCATATAGTCTATGTAAATGTTTGTACATAATGTTTAGCCAGAGACTACTCTATTTTCAATGGTATATTCTGTTTATTGAATATAGAAAGCATGTATTATCTTGTAAACAATGATAAGACAATATCTGGTTCTATTTAGAATCAGATACAGAACCAATTTCTGTCTGAATTGTTATGTTCTTACTAATCACAAGTGTATGGTTGTAATACTTAATCAGTCAAGATGTTTGACACAATATTCATATTAATGAGCTTTAAGTGCTAATGAAAGACTGTGCCTGGCGTACTTGTTTGTGAAAGTTGACAGACACATTTGAAGTCAGAGTTACACCATATTAGCAGTAATGTACATGTTGCTTAAATACAACAGTGGGGCTATTTCTAGCTGTAATTACTCATGATAAACTTGCTTAATTATGAAGCTTAATAAACAATAATATCAGAAGTTTTCAAAATGCATTAGAATCTAATTTAAAAATATCTTTAAAATGATAGAAAAATAATGTATCTTTTTTTTTCCTTTTAGGACTTAGTATATACACATAAATAGGAAACGACATCCACTGTTCATGATACATTTTTACATTGGACATGCAAAGATGAAATTTTTGAGGAAAAATTACCACATAGTCTTAAATCTCTACTAATATGAAAGCAGAATTAGGTCATTTAACAAAGATGTATATTTACTTAATAGGTAAAATGATGCATACTTATAACATCTTCTGTGCATGAAATGTGTATCTCAGAATCATTTCCTTTTAGACTTTTGGTAGTAAGTTCTTCTTTTACCATTGCTTTATGAAAACTATGTCTTATAGGCATCAGAAATAAAAGTCCATTGATTCAATAGTCACTGAGCATAGCTATGAGTTAGGAATTGTAGTTGTATTAGCTTAAAGAATATATAAATTATTTAGCCACTTGAAATACAGAGATTAATGAACGTGTGTATAATATATGTTGAAAGAACAAAAATATTCTGCTCACTTTTAACAGTTTTGTTCAAAGATCACATTAAGGTAGACATATACAAAACCAGAACAGCTCACTTCTTACTAGGACAGTGAATACCTTTTCATTCTTCACAAATGTACATTTAAATTTTAACTTAAAATTAAACAATTGATCTATTAGTCTTATAGTGTCAACTTTTCCTGCTTGAACATGAGATGTATAAGATATATTTTTACATACAGCTATATTTCAGTGTCTAGAAATTGACTAAAAAAGTAATTAATATGACTTTAATTCTATTTATATTATATTATTAGCAAAATCAAGTTGATTAATATAGCTACAGCAGCTTTCTCTACTGGTAGCCTGTTATTTTTCTTTCAGCGTTTCTGTTACTTTGTTCTACTGCCTTCTAGATTCCATGGACTTTTCCCCATCAGAAAATTTTAGTAATCCTTATTGAAGCTTGCCTCCTATTGTTATGAGTTCCTTGTCATTTGCTACTTTCTGTATTGTTTCTTTATTTCTTTATTGTCAAAGTGTGATACAGAGGGGTTATAGATTCATATGAAAGGCAGTGAGTACATTTCTTATACTACTCGTTACCTCCTCCCTCATTTCCCCCCTCCCCACTCCCCTTTCCCCTCTCTCTCCAAGAATTGTGCAGTTGCTTTACACCAAATGGTTTTGTAAGTGTTGCTATTTGAATGATTTGTCTTTTTATTTTTTGTCTCTCGATTTTGGTATTCCCGCTCCCTTCCCCAGTTCTAATGCCCATAGAAACAGTATCCAGAGTACTCAGATGTGATACAGGAAGGGAGTACAAGAGGAACAAAACTAAACAAACCAGTCAAACAAACAGACAAGGCAAAAGAGAAAAAAAAAATAGTGTGAGTTCACATGGCATGTTGAAAATAATTACAATAGTGATATAATTCTTGTTTCCATAACGTGGAGTTCATTACACTTGGCATCTCCTTATGTGATCATATGGGTGTAGCTATTGGGGCATTTTTATTTTCTCTCATGACTACTGTATTCACGTACAAGCTATTAACTATGAGGGACACAATAGGGTTTATGTTTCTTTGGGTCTGGGTGACTTCACTTAGGATGATTTTTTTCCAAGTCCTTTCATTTCCTTATGATTTGGGAAGTGTCATTCCTTCTGATGGACTCATGGAGTTCCATTGTGTATATGTACCACATTTTCCTGATCCACTCATCTGCTGGGGAGCATCTCGGTTGATTCCATGTTTTAGCAATGACAAGTTGTGCTGTGATGGATATAGTTGTGCTGTTGGCTTTATTGTGGTCTTGCTTGTAGTCTTTTGGGTAGATGCCCAAAAGTGGGGCTGCTGGATCATATGGGAGCTCTATGTTTAGCCTTCTTAGGAACCTCCACACTGCTTTCCAGAGAGGTTGAACAGTTTGCATTCCCACCAAAAAAAGTAGTAGGGTTCCCTTTTGGCCACATCCTCTCCAGCATTTGTTATTATTGGACTTCCTGATAATAGACATTTTTACTGGGGTGAGGTAGAATCTAAGTGATGTTTTGATTTGCAATTCTTTTATGGCCAGTGATGTAGAGCACTATTTCATGTGACTCTTGGCCATTCTCATTTCCTCATCAGTGAAATCTCTGTTTAGGTATTTAGCCCATTTTTTGAGAGGGCTGTTGATTCTTTGACTGTGTTTTGGAGAAATTTAACTTTTTGAATTCTGGGTATATTTTAGATATCAGGCCTTTGTCTGTTGTATAGCTCGTAAAGATCTTTTGCCAATCTGTGAGCTTTCTATTTATCTTGGAAGCTATGTCCTTTGCCCTGCAGAAGCCCTGCAGTTTGATACAGTCCCACTTGTCCAGCCTTTCTTTGACTTGTTGCATTTCTGGGCCTTTGTTGAGGATGTTTCTTCCAGTGCCAAGGAGTCCTAGAGTTTCTCCTATTCCCTCTTGTAGAGTTTTCAGGGTGTCTGATTTTATTTCTAGGTCTTTGATACATTTGGAGTTGATTTTGGTGCAAGATGATAAATAGGGATCTAGTCTTAGTTTGTTATAGGTCTTGACCCAGTTTTGCCAGCACCATTTGTTGAAGAGGCTGTCTTTCTTCCAAGCTATATTTTTAGCTTCTTTGTCAAAGATTAGGTAGCCGTAGGTCTGCAGATTCATTTCTGAGTCTTCAGTTCTGTCCCATTGGTCCTCAGGCCTGTTCTTGTGCCAATATCAAGCTGTTTTTATTACTGTAGCTATGTAGTACAACTTAAAGTGTGGTATTGATGTTCCTCCTGCACTGTTCTTTCTACTTAGATTTGTTTTGCTGTTTGTGGTTTCTACCGTTTCATAGGAATTTCTGAATTGCTTCCTCTATTTCGTTGAAGAATGATGTTAGGATATTGATGGGTATTGCATTGAATTTGTAGATATCTTTTGGTAATATTGCCATTTTTATGATGTTAATCCTCCCAATCTAGGAGCATGGAAGGTTTTTCCATTTCTTCAGTTCTGCTTTAATTTCTTTTTTCAGGTTTTTAAAGTTCTCATCATTATTGTTCTTTCTCTTCTTTGGATAAGGTTATTTCCTAGATATTTTATGTTTTTTGAGACTATTGCAAAAGGAGTTGCTTTCCTGATTTCAGCCTTGCTCTTCAGGTTGTTGGCATATAAAAAAGCCACTGATTTTTGGGGATTTATTTTATATCTTGCTACTTTGCCAAAGTTTTGGATCAGCTCTTGTAGCTTGGGAGTAGAGTCTATGGGGTTCTTTATGTATAAGATCACGTCATCTGCGAATAGAGAAAGTTTAACTTCATCTTTTCCTGTTTGGATCCCCTGTATGTTTTCTTCTTGCCTAATTGTTCTGGCTAGGAATTCTAGTACTATGTTGAAGATGAGAGGAAAAAGCCGATATCCTTGTCTTATCCTGATTTTAAAGGGAATGGATTTAGCTTTTCGCCATTTAGTATTATGCTTGCTGTTGGTTTGTCATAGACTGCCTTTATTATATCAGGAATATTCCCTGGAATCCCAGTTTTTCCAGAACTATTATTATAAATGTGTGCTGGATTTTATCTAATGCCTTTTCCATATCTAGGGATATAACCATGTGATTCTCTACCTTGCTTCGGTTGATGTAGTGGATTACATTTATTTATTTGTGTATATTGAACCAACTTTGTATCCCTGGAATGAATCCAGTTTGATCATAGTGTATGATTTTTTTTGATGACTTGTTGCAGTCAGTTGGCCAGAATTTTGTTGAGGAGCTTTGCATCAATATTCACCAAGGAGATGGGGCTATAGTTCTCTTTCCTTGATGTGTCCCTGTCTGGTTTTGGGATTAGCATTATGTTAGCATCGTAGAATGTGTTTGGTAGTGAGCTTTTACTCTCTATTTCATTGAAGAGTTTGAGGAGTGTTGGTGTGAGATCTGTTTTGAAAGCCTTGTAGAATTCTGCTGTGAATCCATATGTACCTGGGCTTTTCTTGGAAGGGAGCTCTCTTATTGCAGTTTCAATTTCATTGCTAGATATGGGTCTGTTCAGTAGATTTAAGTCTTCTTAGTTAAGTTTGGGCATATCAATTTTTGTTAGGAATTTTTCTATTTCTTCCAGGTTCTCAAATTTGTTGGCATATAGGTTTGCAAAATAGTCCCGTATTGTATTCTGGATTATTGTTGTTTCTGTGGTGGTGGTACCTATTTTGTCTCTGATTTTGTACTTGGGTGTGCTGTCTTCTTTTTTTGGTCAGATTTGCTAGGGGTCTGTCTATTTTGTTAATTTTTTCAAACAACCATCTCTTTGTTTTGTTGATTCTTTCTATGGTTTTTCAGGATTCTAAGTCATTTAATTCTGCTTGGATTTTAATTATTTGTTTCCATCTATTGGCTTGCAGTTTGGCTTGTTGTTCCCTTTCAAGGAGTTTGGGTTGCTTTGTTAAGTTGTTGAATTGAGATTTCTCTGATTTGTTGATGTAGGCACTTAGGGCTATACATTTTCCTCTGAGTACTGCCTTTGCTGTGTGCCAGAGGAGCTGGTAATTTGTGTGTTTCTCTTGGTTTAGTTCCATAAACATTTGAAATTCTGTTCAATCAGAAAACAAGATCCATCTTTCTGCTGCCTCCAAGAGATTCACCTTGCCAGCAAAAGCAAACATATTCTAAAAGTGAAATAAAATCTATCAAGCAAACGGCCCGCACAACATTCCAGTGTTGCAATCTTAGTATCAAATCAAATTAACTTCAAACTAAAAACATTAAAAAGAGACAAAGGAGGTTACTACATACTAATAAATGAATCTCCACTACAGGAGATCATAACCATCCTAAACTGGTCAACCTGTGTCATTTAATTGGAGAGTGTAGTCCATTAATATTGAGAGTTAGGATTGAGAGTTAGGATTGAGAGTTAGGATTGATTGCTTCTTCCTTCCATTGTATCTCTCTTCATAGGGGGTGTGACTTCCCTGTTTGCTCTACTAATCTGGAGTTTTATTTATGGATACTTTCCCTGTCTGGATGTGGTCTTGGTGGTTTTCAATGTAGAGGATATCGTTGAGGATATTCTGTAATGCTAGTTTGGTGGAGATATATTGGTTCAATTTTTCCTTGCTATGGAAGACTTTTATTTGACCTTCAGCTGCCTGCATTGGGCTCCGGATGGGACCCTTGGACTGCTGAGGGCGGGTGGTGGGCTCCAGCTGTGACCCCTGGGATGCCTATGGAAGCCCCAGCTGGAACCTCTGAGCTGGTGACCATGGGTAGTGGACTCTGTCTGAGACCACTGAGCTGTCCATGGCACCCTGGGTGGGACTCCCAAACTGCCAGTGGAGCCCCACGTGGGACTCCCAATTTTCAGCAAAGCCCTGGCTGGTACCCCCAAACTGTCAGCAGAGCCCCAGGTGGGACACTCATCTGTGGGCAGAGGCCCGGTGGGACACCCAAACTGTTGGTGGAGCCCCAGGTGGGAACCCCGAACTGCCTGTGTAGTCCCAGCTCAGTCCCACGAATTTCCATAGAAGCCCCAGCTGGGATCCCCAGACTTTTAGCAGAGCCCTGGGTAGGCTCTGCAAACTTACTGTGTAGCCCCATTCAGAACCCCGAACTGCAGTGCCCCTACTCAGACCTCTGAACTGCCTATAGAGCCCTGGGTAGGACCCTGGACTTGCCTGTGGTGCCCAGGTTGAGACGCCAGAACTGCCTGTGGCAGGCCTTGGGTGGGACCTTGGGGCTGCTGAGTGCACAGTGTGGGCTCTGGCTGGACCGATGGAGCTGCCTCCAGGGAAGTTCCTCCCTCCTGGGTGGGGCTGGCTGTGTCTTTCCCTGGGGTTTGTGGAGTTTGTGGGTAGAGGCTGGGTGCCCTCATACACTGGTGGACAATGTTTGCCCTGGGAAACCAGTCTGTTACTGTCTCAGTGGTTGCCGCAGTGATGGCGGCCTGGAGGCGGGCCTTTTGTTGTGTTTACTGGTGTTGCAGGGCTGCTCACCCCTTGGAGTTTCCTCCCATCTGGGTGGGGCTTTCTTCCCCTGGATATAGCTGGGACTTACTATTCCAGCACCTTTGCCCTTTTCAAAGGTGGCCCCTTTGACCTTACTTTTCCTTGGCATGTGTTATTTCCAGTCTGCTCTGGCCGTCTATGCCAGAGACAAAGATGGAGATTCACTGTGGTGGATGGGGGAAAGGCTACTTTTTGAATGTGATCTGTGGGTGCAGACTCAAGCAAGACTGTCTTTTGTAGAGTACTCACACTTACTCCGGGTCTTTAGAGCTTGCACGCTCTGCTTGTGGACTGTGTCTCTCTGCTGCCTGTCTGGTGGATGTCGTTCCTCATCGCTGGGGCATGCTGGATGTGGATGTGGATTTGGTTCCACTGCGTAAACAGTGGGCTTGTGGTGGTGCCACCATCTGTGGCTGAAATCTGGGTTCTTGGATCTGCTGTCTTGTTTTTTTCTTCCTGACTTGAGAATCTCTATACTGTTATACCTTACTTGGGCTATCTTTCTAGAGTTAGAAGTTTCCCTCTAATAGAAAAACTGTGTTCTTGGAGAGAGCTTAGATAGGGCTCTGCTGCTCCTCTGCCATCTTCTTCCATCTTGGATTGTTTCTTTCTGTCCCTATAGTTTGGCTATGCTGTGTTTAGATTTAGATGTTGGAATTCATTTTGCACAAATTCAATGAAATTCTCAGACATGTATATTAATACTTTCCATTAAATTTAGAAACTTCTAGGTCCTTATTATCTTAGTCATCCATTTACCCCTTCCTTGGTATACTGGATATTTTGATTATACAAATATATTATTCATAATTATTCATTGGAGTTGATACCACCATTCCATTAAACTTTTTCTTTCTTGTTTTCTTTCTGTTACTCAAATGAAATAGCAGTTGACCTACTTTTAAACCTGTATTTTTCTTCCTTAATGTTTATATCTCTAGCTTAGATTTGTTAATACATTCCCCATTTCAATTACTGTACTTTCAATCTCCAATATGATCATTTTTGCATAAATTTCTGTCCCATTTAATGGGAGGTTCACAATTTAATATTGTTGTTATGGTAATTGCTATTTTTGGTATGTCTTTTGTGAACTGTGCATTTTTCTGTATTATTTGTCTTATGTAGCTACTGGGGTGTCTGTCAAACCAACTTAGTAGAAAATTAAATGAATGGATGAAGATATCTTCAAATTTTCAGAAACAGTACGTCCTAACCTTTGATAATCAGCACTGTTATTATTAGAGAATTTCTTCATTGTTCAGTCAGGCAATCTATAGTTCCACTTATACAGTCTTTGTAAACATCTTCAAGGCCAGCAGTGGTAATAAATTAATCTAAGATCATTCCTAGGAATGGACATGACCCTGAATATGCATGCATACTGTATTATTAATTCCTAGGAATATATTTTCAAAACCCTCAATCATTCATTCTTTAGCATTGCCTTTCAAGGTTTTGGGTAAATGTTTTCTGTGTTCAAACTGACCATGGTATCTCAGACAGCTATATTGATAATGAATATTGATATATGAATTAGACTGATCATTTCTGAAAAATGTCATCTTAAGAAAAAACAAAATTTGTTAACACAGATAGAACTCCAAACAGGAAAAATAAATGCCAGTCCTCAAAGAAAAGCCAGACTAATTAAAGCACTTAGGAAAAGAATGCAAAGGTGTAACTCCTCTGAAAATCTAACATACTATTTATAAAAACAAATACCAAGAAGTGGAAACATATATGTTTCCATAAAGGGAATGGAGGGCAAGTCTGAGCAAAGGCAATAATTACATTTAATGTACATTTTGTAAAAACTGAACTACATAATGTGAGGGTAGGGACAGAAGGAGGAAAAGAGGAAGAATGAAAGAAGAGGTGATCCTGAACAAGAAGCATCATATTCATAACCTGACTTTTGGAATTGTAATTCTTTCAAACAACCACAACACAATCACTGCCATTATCTTCATCATCATCACCACCATCATCATCATAATTAAATGGACTGAAAAGCTAAAATAAAACAAAAACAAAGCTAAAGCACATTACCAGGAAATCCACTAGTTTTTAAATGATAACCAACAGTATCCGTACTATAATACCATGATTTGCACTCAAAGAATCATGTCCACATTCACCTTTCCTGATCATTGATGATTTCCAGTTGAACATGGCTTCTAGTTTAGCATTTTGATGGTTCATTGGATATGAAGTCTCTCAGACTTTCCTGCTAGGCTGTGCTTGAACCAAGATCTTTCAGCTCTCATCCTCTTATATATCTTGGATTATAGGCATGAATCTCTACTGGGTTCTTATATTTCAGCCTATTCTTTCCCCTTGATGATACTGGGTTCTTATATTCCAGTCTACTGTTCCCCTATTCCAACCTGCTTGGATGAGGTCCCAGGCTATCAGTTAGCTCCTGTACTCTAAAATCAAAATAACCAATCCTTGTGGGCTGGGAATGTGGCCTAGTGGCAAGAGTGCCTGCCTCAGATACACGAGGCCCTAGGTTCGATTCCCCAGCACCACATATACAGAAAACGGCCAGAAGCGGCGCTGTGGCTCAAGTGGCAGAGTGCTAGCCTTGAGCGGGAAGAAGCCAGGGACAGTGCTCAGGCCCTGAGTCCAAGGCCCAGGACTGGCCAAAAAAAAAATAAATAAATAAAAAATAACCAATCCTTACCTTAAATTTCTTTCTAGTTGATCCATTTCAAAGCCATGAAACTATAATTGAAAATAGTATTTCACTCACTACTATCTGACTGGCCCCACTACTTCCTATGTGGTCCTGTGTGGAATGGTGTGCCCAATACAATTACTGACTTTATTATATTATATTTAGCTATCTTTGTTCACACTCATTTAGAGTTTTCCTCATTGTGTTGGAGCAATAGTGACAAAGATAGATAGACAGATATGTAAGTGTACACATAGGTATATAGTTGTGAATATTTGAAAGGCTAAAGTATAAAAAAATAAGACTAAAGGGTAAATTTAGAATGCCATAAAGTTAATAGTTCTTTATAAGAATCAGTTCTTTGTCTTAAATAGTTTTACTTTGATTCCTATAAGCCCTTCACTTACTTTCCTTTCTAAACATTTAAATTTTATAATTTTAAGAACAATTTTTTCATTTTTTTTGTTGCTGTTATGGACAATTAGGTTTAAGAGGTCCTTATTTTATATTCTTGGTGATATTACTTTATATCTTCTTTTGGTTTAAATGAGTTTCATGATTATAAATTTATTTTCAGCACGTAAGAGTCAATGATGAACAGATGAATATATATATATACATACACATATATATGTATGTATGTATGTATGTATGTGTATATATATATATACACATACATACATATATATGCATGCCAGATCTGGGGGTGTGGAATTCAGGGCCTTTGCACTGTCCCTGGCTTCTTGCTCAAGGCTAACACTCTACCCCTTGAGCCACAGCACCTCTTTCAGCTTTTTCTGTTTATGCAGTGCTGAGGGATCTAACCCAGGGCTTCATGCATGCTAGACAAGCACTTTACCACTAAGCCACATTCCCAACCCCATGGTAATATTTTGAGCATGAATTTAACCCAAATTTCTCTCCCAACATCTATATTTAGTAAGATATATAAGACTAGAACTCAGAAAAGGGATAAACATGGGAGCACATTCATAAAGATCATAAAGGCATGGAATTGTTTGAGGCAATCTTTTAGAATGGATAAGGAAGAGTTAATATTTTTCGGAAATAACCAGAGAATCATGATCAATAAAGGTATCTCTAACCAATAGTTGGTTAGCAGAATGAATAATACTGACCCCCTTAACCAATGAATTCCAAGCCACATGCAATTGCAAGAAACACTGTAAGCAATCATGCAGCTATATCAATGTAAAAAGATGAGTTTAGTTGCAGAAAATGTGAAATAAACTAAAGCAAGTTTACTAATACTGTATCTCCTTAAATAGAAGAATATGTGTTCAGTGGTACGAAGCACTATCTATCTTCTGTTCTATTTAGTGCTGTATCACTAAGTTCTACCTACAGTATCTGTCATGGAATAAGCACTATACATATATTTATTAATTAAATTAATTGATTGAAATATTTCAGGGAATGTTCAAATCTGATATGCTAAGCACTCTTGAAGAATATTTGTATTTGAAACATATAAACTGGATTGATTCTAGAAACTACTTATAATAATTTTATTCATTTTTTAGATGTCATTAAGAGTAAGAGTGAGATTAGAAAAGAAACAAGTAAACAAAATTAAGAGCAAATAAAAACCTGTCATTTTTGCATATGAAACTCAGTATGTGCTCTTGGCAACAACATTCTCCCATGTTGGGTCTCTCAGATATAAGAAGGAACCTCCTCTAATTTCATGGGAAAATGCAGACAGGAGGTAAATAAGGTAGAATTTGAACAAACTCAAACTCCTTGCCCTTTGCATTCCCTTTTTTGACTACAGGAAATGGGAAGAGATTTGAAAAGCAAAGCTGCTCCAGTTGCCTGTGGCGATACATCATATTTAGTGCATCCTTAGTCACCCTAGGAATCTTTCCATTAAAGGGTAAAGAATTATCTGTTGAGCACATTATATGGTGAAAGGAAAAGAAGGAAATAACTTGGCAGATGATTAAGGAACAAATAAGTTTTGAAATCAGTGCCACCTGGTAGCCTTTGAAGTGACACAGATAAAACTCCCTGCTTCTCCAACAGGCAAACAACACTTTCTTGACCAGAACTCTCCCTGAGCCCAAATCTCTTGTAGAACAGTAACTGATGCAAGTGGGTAATCTCCTCAAGACAGATCTCTATGGGAGGTGACTCTTGGACACCCTATAGCCCCTTTTCCCAACTTCCATAGAATGTGACTGGACGTACATGGTGGGGCTTCATCCCACTGTCTGACTCTATCATCATCTCCTCAGCTCAGGTAAATTGTTGTGAACATTTCAGGTCTCATCCCACCATGCTTGGAGGCCTGGGACTTCTGGCTTATGGTCTTCTCAGAGGTTCTCTTCTGTGGAACATGAATGACACCTTACCCTTTGGATGGCTTCATTCTGGAAGAGAACGGATTATGAAGCTCTTCATAAATTTGGGGAGCAACCTCTAATTACTTCTTGGAGCTAGAAGATAATGGAGACTTCACCTACATTTGTGTCTGCCATATGAGTATCATGAGCCTGAAAGAAACTTCTTTGTATGACCTTGGCATTCTCCAGCTTGAGCATCTCCAAGAAAGTACACACAGGTGATCTCTTCCTCCTTTTCCACAAAGTCACACCTGCTCAATTGATTCTATTTCTATTATCTGTAGACTCAAAATGTCCCATTTAACTTTGGTTCCTCCACTTTTACCATTTGGACAGTATGTCCAGTTTGAAGTCATGTGCTTTTTCTTTGGAAGAGGAAGTCTTTGATAAATCAGACAATGCTTTTGCTATTATCCTCACTATGAGCTTAGTGTGGAGTTATATTCCACAATATTTTGAGCAAGGCATGGCTTGCTACCATGTGGAGACAACTTCTTGATAGTGATACTAGAGCTCAGATCATCCTGGTAGTGTTACTGACAGGCTCTGATAAGAAGGCGATATATGGATGACAGCAGAGGTAAGTTCTGTTGGTCTATTGGAGTATTCTAACATCTGTATCCATTACACCCTGCTAGGATTGTGTGTAGTGTGTAGAGAATGTTTGGACCACATGGTGTTTTATGAGGAAAATTCAGTGGAGGAGAAGTTCAATATACAAATATCAATGATTGCATTTCAGAAGTGTTTACTACTGATCCAGCAGATCAGAGTCTGAATGGAGACAAAGAGAACAGATAGTGGGATGAAAGAATAGTAATGGATTAAAAATAATATATACAAGATTGACACTAAATCTAGAAACAGATGTAAGGTACTTTCCATGAGTAAAATAATTCAGCAATTTTTCTCCAATCTGAAACCTCTTCAAGAATGACAGGAAGTGATGTTTAATATATACCCTGGGAACTGTAGTTGTGCCTCAGCAATTGAGTGCTTGCCTATAAGAACAGAGCAGTGAAATCAAACTCCTGTATTGGCATCGATGAATAAATGAATGCAGAAATAAGTAAGCTGCCAATAATCATTTTTAGCTATAGTCTATATAGTTCAGGCTGGTCTCATACTAACAATCTAGCTGCCTCTGCTGGGACTATAGGCTACTGCCCTCAGAGATCGCAATCATAATTTTAACAGACCTACAATGATTTTGGCTATATTTCTCTATCTAAACCTGTCATGTGAAAAGGTAGACACCTTGGTGAAACAAAGTTTGTTGAGCTGGAATTCATGAAAGGCTCTTTCAAGTATATATGAAAATCTTTGAACTGTGCACCTCTTTTGGTAGAAGCTCACACAGGCATTTCTCTAAAGACAGGTCACTGAGGATAAGTTTTTCCTTTGGAACTATAAAGAGTTAATATTATATAGTAACTCTTACTCTCTCTCTATATATATACATATATATACATATGCATATATATATATATACATATACATATTTTATTTTTGTCTGTCCTAGGGCTTGCCCTGAGCCTCTCTGTGCTCAAGGGTAGCACTCTACCACTCTGAGCCACAACACCACTTCCAGCTTTTTCTGTTTATGTGGTACTGAGGAATCGAACCCAGGGCTTCATGCATGCTAGGCAAGCACTTAATCACCAAATCACATCCCCAGCCTATTAACACATATATTAACACATCTTATACACATTTGTGTTGTTTTTCAACCCGAATTGAGTAATAGTTCTGCTTTTGAAAATTGAATCATATTAATTTATCATATCAAGGAGGGATTTTCTGTCTGATCATTTTCTCATCCTGTTTGTATAGTTCTGATAAAGTTCTGCCATAAAGAAAATGTTTACTCATAACTATTGAGCTATGAGCAATAGGAAATATCAGTTTATACATTGTAATCATGTTTGGTCTTTATTTTTTGTGAAATTTTAAATATATCAAGTTGTTAATAAGAAATTTGAACTTGTATAGAAGGGTATAAAAATGTGCCATGATGTATCTCTCCACAGAGTATATTTTGTTGATGAATTATGTGTTCTTCTGGTCAAGAGTTTATCTTTTCATTTTCAAGGAGAGCACTTTACTACTTTACTACTAGGCCATATTCCCAGCCCCTATCTTTTCATTTTCATAAAGTTCTTCACCTTTATCAAAATTCTGATATACAGTAAGCAGTAGATCACCAGTAATAAGTGGATGAATTGGTTAATGATACGAATTTCTACAGAATAAAGTAGTGTAAGAAATGGTATTTTCCAACATTTTCACAAATGATAGTTGACAGAGTATTATCATAGAGTATATGGGTGAAACCTGTCATCATGTGACAACTCTTGATAAATATGCACTATTGAATAATTTAGAAATCTGTATTTAAATGATCATTTTCATTTAAAGTATATTATTTCATTTTATCCTGTTCAATTTAGTGAATTGATTTGCTTTTTGTGTAATTATCTGGTTCTTTGACATTCTGTAAGCATAGACCTTTTGTAATCCACCCCTACACCCTTTGCCAGCCAACTTGCAACTCTTTGCCAGGAAAGGCATGGGACCCCTCCAGGGCAAGAAATGGGAACAGCTGTTCTACCCAGTGCTTGTGCCAACTTGATGATTTTGTCCAACTCAGACTATTGCCACTCTGGGCAGCTCATACACCAAACTGGAAAAGTTTATTGGACTCCTTTACTAATAATGTTTCAAAGAAAACTTATTATATGTGTGAAATACTCATTTTGTCTTTTTATATATGGTAAACTTTATAAAAGTCACCTGAAAATTTACAGTGAGAGGGAGATTTGTGTCAGAAAATGTACTTTATTTCTGTGCCAGAATACAAGAGCTATTTTTCCACAGCAGTTTTCTCTTCTGAAGTTGAACAGCAGCAAGGTGAGTAATTATTAGAAGCACAGCGAGTTCCTAGATGCAGCCAGCTTGGTGAAGAGCTTTTTATAAGGCATGAGAATGCATGTAGAGAGGAAAAAGGGTTTCCAAAGCAAGCAGATACCTTTGAAGAATTTATACCACTAAAGTGATCCCAAAGCGACAAATTTAGCTTCCTGTGATTCTCTCTGAAAGTATAATGTTGTGGCCTGCTCTAAGATATATGATAATAGCCATTTATTAAAAGAAATTTCTAAATGTAAAGAACTCAATCCCAGAGAGAAATAAAACATCTTATACTTATATACAGAACATTAGCTTGGGCTATAGTTATAATATTAACTTGGTTTCTGAATTATATTTAAGGACAAAATTCATAAAACAAAGGGGTATAATCCCATTTGAGCAAAACTTTTATCTGCCTTTTATGGAAAAATGGTTGCGGATTCATTAAGTTTTCTTATTCCGTATCTTCTCTGGTTGCTCTCAGCCATGAACTAATAGAAGGAAATCTTCAAAGGTGAAGGTAATAAAGAGAATGACTCATTTCATTGTATACTACAGGGGGGAAAAAAGACTGGGATATTAGAATTATTGAAGGACCACACTTACCTGTTCTCAAATCAGCTAGGAAACAGGAATAATTTAAATGTTACTGTATATTAAGGATACAGTGCTTTCTTAAACATAGTTAGAAGTGGTCAAGGTGATTTCTTTACTTTCATACTTAACTTTTTAAATGGGTCACAGGGTTGTCTACATTTTTTCCAGATCATGAATTTTAATTGCCATTTATACCTTAGAATTAGCACATAATTTTAATTCTTATGTCACACATTGTTGGGCACTGGCTTGCAGCTTTGAAGAGGCAGACTTAGCCAACCCACTCTTCTCCAGCCCTGGGGCCACATGGCTGCTAGCCCCACCTGCCTTTACTGGGTCTGGAACCAGAAAGGTGGCGAAGGCGGCTCTAACCAGCCCCGCCTCCCGTCTCAGACCACATGTTCACCAAGATGGTGGCTACCGACCAACCTAGGGACGATCCTGTGGGCAGTGCTGTCCACCCTTAGGGAAAGTCCCATGACGTCACCCTTGATGGACAGCCTAACCAGCCTATCACAGTGCCCAGCTAGCTGCTCCAAATCCCTCCCCTTCCTGCCGCCATTGTTGCTTTAAAAATGCAACCCCGGAATAAAGACCTCGGATGTTGCTTCGACTTCTCCCCAGAATCGCCTGCGTGTCCTGTGTCCTGCCTTAAATGTAAGGGGATTATCGCGGCAGTGGTTTCGCGGCTCTACCTCATCTCGTCTCTACACCCCTGGGATACACTCCCTGCTCCTCCTGCCAGTGGGAGAAGTACCTGGAGCTGAGTGTCCCCTTCAACGCATGACTTTCAAGTCATACATGAATGCCTTTGGAAGCTGTTGCCCAATTGTAAAATATACACATATCTCGGTATCAAGAACTGAAAGAAATTATTGGATGAAAACATATATTATTTCCAGGACTAAAATGAGATAGAGGGACAAATATTATACTATATTAACCTATCACTTGTCTATATTTAGTAATTTTATTTTCTAATCTGCTACCTCACTTTCCTCTCCTGAGAGTAAGGCTGCAAAAGCAAAAGTGATTTATATTATAGTATGTTGTTGAACTTTACAAGCACAGCATTGGGCAATCACCTGGTAGTGGAATAATGACTGGTTATTGAGTAGAATAAGAAACATTGGATGGTGTGGTAGAATACAATTACCATAACAAATCTAACAATATTAACTTTTGCCTCAAAGGATATACATTAAAGTAGTTCAACAGAAGGGCATATAATTTTGAAAGAATATTATGGAAGAATTCTTTGGTGAAATTGATATACTGTATGTGGGGGGGGGTTGTCACATGCACATGCATGTGTGATAAGTGTAGAAACAATAAAATGATGGCTCATAAAGGACCTTCAATCTAGCTTGTTTATCTTATTTATTTGTTTCCCTTTAATAACACTAGTTTTGCTTAATATCCCAGGCTCAAATATTAATAAGATTTGAAAATAAATTCTATTCTGTTATTTCACATCATATACTGGGAACGTCTCTATAATATTTCATAGCACAGTTTCTACAACTTTTGACAGTAATTAAATTTCAAGTTATCATGAAAAATAGATAAAACGTCATGGAAACTACTGTATTCCCAAATAAATGTGTTACTCATTTTTAATTTTTAAAATATTTATTGTTATCATTTAGTAGTTGTAAAAGGGCTTACAATTCACTAGGTTATGCTAATTCCTTATAAAGTTAAAAACATTTTTAACATTTTCTGCAGAAATATTACTTATCATTGTCCAAAAGAGGAAAAAAATAGCTAGGTATCCATGGCTTATGCTTGTAATTCTAGCTACTCAGGAGGCTGAGATCTGAGAACTGTAATTTGAAGATAGCTCTGGCAGGAAAGTCCATGAGGTAGTGGGGGAGGGGGAGGATGAATGGGGGAAGAGGAGGTGAAAGAGAGTGACCAAAAAATGTACTGATTACCTTACTTATGTAACTGTAACTCCTCTGCACAGCACCCTTAAAATTAAATTAAATTTAAAAGCAAAGAAATGAGACTAACAAAAGATTTTATTATTAATATATTAACTCAGTAAAACAGAGCATAGCTTTAGGTTTGATCATTGGTGGGCCTCATCCTTTGTATATCATTGTAAGGTCTCAGGGGCTTTTTTGTCCCGTATATTTACCTCCTTATCCTCCAACTCTATGCCAAGTTCCCCCGCATTAATGGTTAATATCATCTAAATTGAAAGTGTCTGTTATGCTCTGCTTTAAGCATCTTTCCATGGCATCATGACATCCTTTCTCAAGCTTTGCATTTCATTTCTGATTTTAAAATAATTTAAACCAGTTAGTGGTTGCATTTATTTTCAAAGGTTAATAATGTACAATTGAAATAAATAATATAAAATGATTGTCACTATTCTACTTATTTCCACAGATTATTTTCAAAATAATTTTAATTGACTTGCCTTAATTCTCCCATAAAATAAAGGATTCCAGACATACATATAGATAGAAAAATATTATAGAAACATTTGCATTTCAAAATAAGGCTTTTGCTTTGCAGCATTCTCTCCATTCAAAGTTTTTCCATCATTACATTGTGAGTATGCTGCCTGTAAGTCATACATAATATATTGTTGTTAATGAATGTATTCATAGTTCATTTCTTCAGTGTTATAACTTCCATTTGTGTCTCTATTACCATTTATTTTCTTTCCTAACCAAAAAAAAAAAAAAAAGAAAGAAAGGGAAATTTGGTATCTTTTCAAGCAAATTACACTTGTAAACGAAATAAAAATCCTCAGAGAACGCTGCCTTCAAAGCATCTAGAGGCTAAAAGTGGTACTGGAGTTATAGTTTTTAAGTATATGAATATTTTGTGTATCTAACAAAGTATATGTTATGTAAGCTTCCAAATTATTATACACACACATATAAAATCACACACACACACACACACACACACACACAAACACACAGGACATGCCATTGGTAATACAGGACAGGCTAGTTGGTAACTTGTTATGTAACCAATTTTGGCTTCAGCTTTGTCTCTGCATCTAGGCTGCTGGGATTTACAGGTGTGTGCATGCACATCCAGCATAAATATATCTTCAATAATATATTGTATGCTATATCTGGCTTCCTTTTGTTGCTAGTTAGGCAAAATGTTGAAAGACCAAAAGTTCTTAACACTTTTCAAACAAATTGTTCAGTACACATTTTATTCTTTCCCGTCTCTTGGGGCTCCTGCCCATAACCTTAGTGACTCAGAATTTGACGCCAGGAGGATTATGGCTCAAAACCACCCTGGTCAGAAAGTCCAAAAGAATTCATTTACATCTAACCAGCAAAATGCCTGAAAAAAAAAAGTGACTCAACTGGTAGAATGCCCACTGTAGACAAATGGTCAGAGAGTGAGGGTTTGAGTTGAAGTGTCATACAAACTGTCATCATTTCTAACTCATAATACGTATTTTTAAAAGGAAATATTACTTAAAATTCAACAAATGCTAAGTCTTGATAACTATCATGTACAGTACATAGTGTCAATGTTAGATGGGAAGAGATATTACTCAAATTAATAATGACAGTTTGGGGTTTATAATACAAAGTAGTATTATTATACAATTACATTCAGTGCTAAGGATCCCAAACTTGTTCTTAAGTATCATTTTTGAAACTAGACTTAAAACCGTTAACTTGAAGTTATATGATTAACAGATGGTGAATGAAAACAATATAATGTATAAAACTGCATAAAAAAGAAAATTTTCTTAAATAGATTTTATATTTAGTTTTCTAAAAAATGACATTTAACACAATGATAGAAGACAATTTTCTCTGTGTCTTTCCTAGTTCTGCATAAGGTGTGGGAAGGGCCACTGACCCTCTTGCACTGGTCTATCCTATCAATTATGTCAGTACAGCAAAGAGCCTTGAAAGATGTATCCAATCCTCTTCATCTTTTTCTCACAAAGATAAACCAAATGGTAGGTTACTGTCCTGTATAACAAGATAATGTTTCCCTCCAGAGTGGCGTTCAGGCAGGTTTACCACCTATTATAAAAGATGAGGTTTCCTAAGAAAAGGCACATCACTATGAATGGAGTTGTCACATGATCTCTTCTACATAAACCTGGAGGAACTGAATTTCACAGAACTGCTCTGATATTGAAACAGTGCTCTCGCTAATGCTGAGTATGAAATCAAGTTCTTTTTTTCTTTGTTCCTAAGATACCATTAATTTAAAAAAATATTTCTTTATTGTCAAAGTGATATATAGAGGGGTTACAATTTCATACATAAGGCAATAAGTACATTTCTTATAAAATTTATTACCACCTCCCTCATTTTCCTCCCCATTATCCCTCTCCCATACCCTCCAGTTGTACAGTTTGTTTATAGCATATAGTTTTGTAAGTATTGCTGTTGCATTGGTTAGCCTTTTACCCTTTTTCTCTCCATTTTGATGTCCCCTTCCTTTCCCATTTCTGCGAAATATACATAAAATGTCTATAATGCCAAAATCAGTTACATTGACATTAGGGGAGAAACCATGGGGAAGAAAGACAAAAGAAAATGGCATAATTTCACAAGGTATGTTGAAAATAATAATAACAATTGTAAACCAGTTTTGGTATTTTTTGCCAGTCCTGGGCCTTGAACTCAGGGCCTGAGCACTGTCCCTGGCTTCCTTTTGCTCAAGGCTAGCATTCTGCCACTTGAGCCACAGTGCCACTTCTGGCCGTTTTCTGTATATGTGGTGCTGGGGAATTGAACCCAGGGCCTCATGTATACAAGGCAAGTTCTCTTGCCACTAGGCCATATCCCCAGCCCTGTAAACCACTTATTTCCACAAATTGGAGTTCATTTTGCTTAGCTTTGGCTAATGTGTTTATATGTACATAGCTATTGAGCTATTGTGATATTCTGCTAGAACTATCCTAGATGAGTACTAATTATTACCAGTGAGGACAACCATTGAGTCTATGTTTCTTTGTCTCTGGCTCACTTCACTTAGAATGATATTTTCCAAATCTTTCCATTTCCTTACAAATGCCATTCTTTCTGATAGAGCATAGAATTTCATTGTGTATAGAGATCACACTTTCTTGATCCATTCATCTACTGAAGGGCATCTGAGTTGGTTCCATATTTTAGCTAATACAAGTTCTTTGTCTCTGATTCAGCAAGCTTTGCTTTCTGTCCAGGGTTTATTATAGTTACTAATACTTTGACTCTTAAAATTCGAATCTGACTTTTCCTTGTGTCAATGTTTTCTACAAGGGTTAAATTACTTTGAGAATAAATATGAAAATAAAGACATCATCTATTAAACCCAGCATGGGAAGCCTCTGGTTTGCCTCTCGAGCTTGATGTCTTTTAGAGTTTTCTCATATTACCTTTGCACTTGTACTCATACTGTATTTTATTCCTCATGGTGGGGATAATTTTCTCTTTGACTCTGAATGCTTTGGAAACTTTTGATAAGGACTTATTCAAGTTGCTATCAGCAATGCAAACTTTGTCCAAAGAAACTTCAACAGGACCCAAAATACATGCAAATATTTATTTTACACTCCTATATAAATTAGTGTGTGTGTGTGTGTGTGTGTGTGTGTGCATGAAAGTTTGTGGATGAACAGATGTGTACATGAAAATGCTCCAGTATTGAGCCTTAAACTCAGTGTGTGGTCATTATCTTTGAGTTATTTTATTCAAATTTGATGGTCAACCATTTGAGTGACAGCTACACTTCTGGCTATTGGATGATTAACTAAAGATAAAAGTTGCATGAACTTTCCTGCCAGGGCTGACTTTGAAAATGATCCTCAGAGCTCAATCTTCCAAGTAGCACTGATTACAGGTGTGAACCATGAGCTCCGTATTACTATGCAACTTCTAAGTTTCATTTCTCTCATCCATTCCATGTTAATTTATTATTTTGTGATTATGTTTTTATTACTATTGCCTCAAACATTAGATTTTTTTATTCGAGTAGGGTGAGAGGAACAAGTGTATTTCTGTTGGCAGTTACACATATAACATAACCAAAAGGCTATGATACACAGAATCTCAATGAGGTGGTAAATGGTCTATTTATTCAATGCATTAAATCGGACAAACTTATTAAAATTAACTAGGTTATCGATCATAGTTTTTAATCTTTTTCTGTTTTTGAGACAAGGCCTCAGTTTGTAGCCCAGAATAGTCTGGTACTGCTCCTCCTCCTGCCTCACCCTTATAAACTTTATATTTTTTCTGAAAGAGGACGCTCCACATAGTGAGGAGCTTATGGATACTGAGGCCATATTTTCAAGCTGCCATGGCTCTGTGTGCTGGCAAACTGAGGAACAAGATTTTTTTTATACTTTTGAGTCTGGCAAATAATGAGATATTTTAAGGATTTCAGTTCAATATACTTATGAAGCATCAAAAGTATTACACACATAATAGGTTTCTCCTAGTACTTAAACCTCTCACTTAATCAAAGGAGTAAATAATTTATCAAGGGGTAAAGTAGCATGATGAATGGAACAATTACATCCTCTCTATTACATATTTTTTTCCTTTGGATCTCAATTTTTGTACACACCACGTTAATATTTTCAAATTGCTGAAAGATGTCTTTTGGTTTTTATTATGCTAAAGATTTATGAAATGATTGCTAAACACTTCTTTCTTTCTTTCTGTTTTTTTTTTTTTTTTTTTTTTTTTTTTTCAGTCCTGGGGCTTGAACTCAGGGCCTGAGTACTGTCCCTGGCTTCTTTTTGCTCAAGGCTAGCGTTCTACCACTTGAGCCACAGCACAATTTCTAGCCTTTTTCTATATATGTGGTGCTGAGGAATCGAATACAGGGCTTCATGTATGCGAGGCAAGCACTTTACCAGTAGGCCAAACTCTCAGCCTTGCTAAACATTACTTTATTCCAAGAATGCGAGTTCTTATTATCTATGGCAATTATATCTAAATTATTAGATATTTAATTTTCTTTTTTTAGAGGCATTCCATGAAGTTTAAGAATATTTAGTCATTCTTTCATCCATTCATTCCTTTTCTCCATAAAAGTACATATTAAGGATCAGTCTTATATTTATTTTATTACAAATCTGACAAGTAAAGCTGATAAATCAAAAGATATCCATAAATTCTATTTCTATGAAATAGTAATTGTGGATATGGAGACAAAGATGAATAAATTCCCACATCCTCACTTCTTCCCATCAAAATGTACTATTTTAACATATTTCAACATATCTATAGAACACCTGTGAGACAATTTTATACATAATATGTACATATATCTTTAGAAATTTGTGCTATGTATTTCAATAATTATTTTAAGTTCTGAAAACATCAAAATAAAACAGAGAGCTGTGGTTTATAATCTATTAATGATTATTGCCATTCTTGATACAAGAATTTAAAAATAAGCTGTTAGAAGAAGGAGAAGTTGAAAAGGAGAATAAGAAAGAATAAGAACAGGAAGAGAAGGTGTAGGAGAAGGAAGAAGACAAAGAAAACAAGTGGAATTGGTATGAAATGTTATAGCATGAATTGACAGAAATGCATGCACTATTATAAATGTTGGAACAAAAATGGACCATTGTAACGTTAATTATGAATGAATCAACCAAAGGGTCAAGCATTGCTTAATAAAGTTTAAAATGCAATCTTGGGGAGAGTTAATTAAAAATTACTATCAAAAATCAATTTACCCAATTATGGAGTAGAAACAATGTGGAAATTAGGTAATAAGAAAGGCTAAGCAATATGTAACTGTAACTAAGTAAGAGTAGAAGAAAGCTTATACTGGGAATTAGGAAAATAGATTCTCTAATTCCAACTAAATGATGTGAAACTAATTTTAAAAAGATCTATTTTTGGTTTGGTGAAACTAGAAAAATAATAATGCCTCCTAGCCTCTTGTCACTGTCTCCCTATGAGAGATACAAACGAAGAGGCTAAAAGTAGTGTGTTATGGAATGGAGGTGGTAGTTTAGAGGAGCTTGAGTTAGAACACCAGAGAAAGATTCTAAACCAGGGTGGTATCTGTCTACTTTGATTTATCTTCACCTCAACACAAATGTAATATACTATAAAATCATAACCTCCAATATTTTATAAACCAGACAGCTATTAGTAGTAACAAGCATTTAAAAAAAACTTTATCAAATTCATTTGCTGTAAAAAGTGACATGCATACTCTTATGCATACTCTTATGCATACTCTTAAATTTTGTTGAAAATATAAGTGATAGTGTATTAACAATAGACCTGAATTGTCTACAAAATACTTAATATTGATGCTACCTGCATATGAGGATATGTTCATGGAAAAGAGCAAAAGTCTTTCATTTAAAGAACAGATAATAAAGCCAGGCACAGATAGCTCACAGCTGTAATCCTAGCCACCTCAAAGGCTGAGATCTGAGGATTTCAGTTTGGAACCAGCCCAGACAGGAAAGTATATTACAATCTTGTCTCTAATAAACTACTCAGAAAAAAAAATAAGAACAACAACTGGAAGTAGCAGTGTGGCCCAAGTGGTACAGCACTAATCTTGAGTACAAAGAGGCTCAGGGAAGCACCTAGAGCTTGAATTCAAGCTCTAGGACCAGCAAAAGTAAATAAATGAATGAATAAATATATAAATAGAATATGTTATAACTTTCCCCTTAAGTTAGTGAGGAAATCAATATGTCTGCATTAATTTTCTGGGTCCTCCTGTATTCAAGAAGCAATAATGACCTTTCAGTTTACAATTCTTTCTGTTTGGCAGTAGTGAAGAAAAAGTAAAGAGAATTTTCCTTCTTTGAGTGCTAATATTAAATTAATGTATGGGACTTCCGGGAAGATGGTAGAGGAGCAGCAGAGCCCTAGCTAAGCTCCCTCCTACATCCCAGTTTTACCATTCCAGAGAAACTTTTACTCCTAGAAAGACAGCCCAAGTAAGTTATAACACTATAGGGATTCTGGCCAGAAAGGAAAAATCAACTTTGATGGCCTGAAAATGCAGATTTGAGCTCAAGGAAGCATCCCGTTGCCACGGCAGTACCAGCGCCAGCACAGCACCTGGCACTCCACTCACCTAAAGCACACAATGGTGACTAGGAAGAAATCCTCCAGATGGCAGCAGACAGATGCAGATTGCAGGCTGTGAAATGACAGGCTGAAATTGCAGAAAAAGCGTGAGTACACCACAAAAGACAATCTCACTCACACCCACAGAGCAGCTTCTGGAAGCTAGCCTTTCCCCCACTGCCAGAGCAAAGCACCATATTTGACACTGCCATAGGGTCAGGCCAGTCTGGAACTAAAGTGGGCCTGTGAAAAATGAGGACAAAGGGGCCATCTTTGAAAAGGGCAAGAGAGACTGACAAGTGAAAGCCAGCTCCACCCATGAGAATGACCACTGCCTGGGCAGGAGGCACATCCTGGGCAGTGGCTCATAGACTCAGGTAAACTCAGCCACAGGAACCCAGCCCTGCCTGAAGGAATTTCTAAATTAAAAACAAAAGCGGCAAGCAGCTACTGGCGGCAAGGAACAACCAGACAGGAAAATAAACAATTCCCAAGACAGATAAATGGTCCCATCACAGAAACAGAGCTGAATTCCATAGCCAGCTCTGTCCAGGAGGACACCCCACCCAGGAGGGAGGAACATTCCCCAGGCAAGCAACTTTCAGCCAGGTAAGCCAGGCCAGAGGCGCCCTGCCCTGCTGAGTCCACAGCCTATTCATAGCCAGGCAGTAAAGGCAGTGAACCCAAAGCAGATGGGAGGAGCCATGGTTCCCAGGACTGTCACATCCCTCAACTACAGAGGACACCCAAGTCCTACCTGCAAGCTGTGCAAACCACAGAACCTCAGGATTTAATTAATAGGGGAGCAGGGTCAAAGCAGATCTACCCCCTGCAAACTGAAAGCAAATCAAACCAGCCAAGCAGGAGGAAAATAGACTGCAGACCATCACAAGGAAACTAGAGACTGGAGAAAGCCCACCCAAACAAAAAAGACTCCATTTTTTTAATAACGTTTTTTTAAATTTTTTTTTTTTTTCTAGTTTTCATTTCTGAGACATCGTTTGTTTTTTGTTTTCCATTTTTCTTTTTTTTTTTGGCTAGTCCTGGGGCTTGGACTCAGAGGCTGGGCAATGTCCCTGGCTTCTTTTTGCTCAAGGCTAGTACTCTGCCACTTAAGCCACAGCGCCACTTCTGGCCATTTTCTGTATGTGTGGTGCTGGGGAATTGAACCCAGGGCCTCATGTATACGAGGCAAGCACTCTTGCCACTAGGCCATATCCCCAGCCCTTGTTTTCCAGTTTTATTCGTTAGTTTCATCAGGTTTTTCTTGCTTTTTCTGGGTTTGTTTTGATAATTTCTTTGTTTTGTGCAGTCTTGGAGTATTTTTTCTTTGTTTCCCTCTTCACATTCTCTTTCTTTAAAATTACTTTCCTATGACTAACACTTTCACTCTTTTATTCTGACTCTCCATTGTATATCATTTTACCCTTTTTTTTAACCGATTCTACTCTCCACACTTCCACGTCACTGAAAATAAACCAAAATCATCACCCCCCATACATTTTACATTATTCTTTTCACGACCTCTAACTTACACTCCTGATTTACTTCCAGGACCTCCAGACTCCATTGACCCCTAGTTATTGAATAGAGGGTATCCCTGTTCAATCCGAGTGAATCAAAGGGGTTCATAGAGAAATCCAGCCAGTCCAAAAAGAACTTAATATAAGAACAAAAATTGCTCATAGGGTTGTAACAATATATAAGTAACTACTGAATACAGGTCTCAGGGTTGTTATATTAAAATTGTATTCTTTAGGAACACCAAATCTAATTTTATATACAGGTACACAAGGTATCTATATAGAATTGTGAACTTCTAAGATTTACACAACAGTGCTTGTTAAGGTCTGCTTTGGGTCTTAAACGGTGCTCACAGGTGCTTTTAGATTGGCATTCCCAATCCAAATGGGCAGAAGAAGCACAAGAAAAATGGCAAACAATGGCATCTCATCTCCCACTCAAAACAAGTAGGAAGCAGAGCAGTCAATCAAAGACATAGAAGAGAACCCTCAAAATGCTCTACAAAGTCTACTGATAAAAATGTTAAATGAAAAGTTTGAATCAATACATCAATCCATGCATAAAGTAATAGACAATTTCATGGCCTCGGACAAATAGAAAGATAAATAAACTTCAAAAGTCAAATGAAAAGATAGCTACCCAGGCAAAAGATTTGAGAGACAGCACTCAAAACCAAATTAATGAAGTAAAGAAGTCCATGCAGGACCTAAGAGATAATTATAAGAAAGACATGGAAATCATAAGGAAAGACCAGTCCGAAGGAAAAGAGATTTGAAATCAAGTAGCAACCTACAGTCCAAACAAGATGAAGCAGAGGATCTAATCTCAGGAGCTGAAGATTACCTAGAATCTATGGAGAAACATCAAAAAACAATAAAAAACCAATCCAAATGACAAAACAGGTCATTCCAGGAGCTCCGAGACACAATCAGGAAGCCCAATTTAAGGCTAATAGGTATTGAGGAATATCTAGAAAAAGAAGTTAATGTAATAGGCAACCCATTTAACAGAATATTATACAAAAACTTCCCAAATATCCAGAAGGATAGGCCTATACAGTTACAAGAAGCATTTAGAACCCCAAACCTTCCAGACAAGAATAGGACATCCCACCGATACATTGTGATCAAAGCAGGATCAATAGGCTCCAAGGAAAGAATCCTTAAAGCTGTTAGGGAGAAGAAAATAATAACATATAAAGGACAACCTATTAGAATTACCTCAGATTTCCCAGCAGAGACCATGAAAGAGAGGAGAGCCAGGAATGAGGTATACCAAACCCTAAATAAAAATAAATATCAACCAAGAATGCTGTACCCAGCAAAGCTCTCATTCATAGGCGAAGGTCAAATAAAAGTCTTCCACAGTAAGGAAAAACTGAAACAGTATATCTCCATCAAACCAGATTTACAGAAAATCCTCAAAGATTTTCTATACAAGGAAAATAATCATATCACCATACAGACAGAGAAATGAACCCTAAATAGAAAACCAGAATATTAGATCAAGAATTGGGAAGAAACAGCTTTCAACAAGATAGCTATAATGAAAGGAACAAATAATCATCTATCAATCCTAACTCTCTTCATTAATGGACTTAATTCTCCAATCAAATGACACAGGCTTATAAGTTAGATCAAAAATCAAGGTCCATCTTTCTGCTGCCTCCAAAAGAAACAACTAGCCAGCAAAAGCAAACATCTTCTGAAAGTGAAAGGCTGAAGTAAAATGTACCAAGCAAATGGCCCCCGTAAGCAGGCTGGAGTTGCGATCCTAGTATCAGATAAAATTGACTTCAAACTAAAAATGGTAAGAAAAGACAAAGAAGGTTACTACATACTAATAAAGGAATCTCTCTATAGGAGAATATAACCACCCTAAGCATCTACACACCAAATAATGGAGCACTGAACTCATCAAACATACATTATTGACTCTAAAAACACTCATAGACCCAAACATTGGTATTGGAGACTTTAACACTCCACTGTCTCCTTTGGACAGATCAACATGCCAAAAACTAAACAATGAAACCACAGAACGAAACAACTGCATAGACCAACTAGACTTAACCAACATCTACAGAATATTCTATCCAGAAACACCAAAATAAACATTCTTTTCAGCAGCACATGGAACATTCTGAAAAATAGATCACATCTTAGGACACAAATAAAATCTGTACAAATTCATCAGTATCAAAATCATTCCCTGCATTATCTCAGACCACAATGGAATAAAATTAGAGCTCATCTCAAACAGCAACTACAGAAAATCCTACACTTCATGGAGACTAAACAACACATTGCTGAACCATCAGAGGGTCATCAGAGAGTCAGAAGAAAAATTCAAATGTTTATGGAACTCAACCAAAATGAGGACACAAAGTACCAGCTCCTCTGGGACACAGCAAAGGCAGTACTCAGAGGAAAATTTAAATCTCTGAGTGCCTACACCAACAAACTGGAGAAACAGCAACTCAACAACTAAAGGACACACCTTAATCTCTTCAAAAGAGAACAATAAGCCTAACCCCAAGTCAATACAGGGAAGCAAATATATAAAAACAAACCAGAATTAAATGAATTAGAGAAAAATAAAATATCGAAAGAATCAGCAAAACAAAGAGTTGGTTCTTTGAAAAAATGAACAACATAGACAGACCTCTAGCAAACCTGACCAAAAAAAGTAGGCAGTACACCCAAATAAACAATATCAGAGATGAAACAGGTAACATCACCACAGAAAAAACCAAGATTCAGAACACAATAAGGGAGTATTTTGCAAAACTTTATGCCAAAAAATTCGAGAAACTGGAAGAAATGAATGATTTCCTAGAAAAACTTGATATCCCCAAACTCAGGCATGAAGATATAAACCTTCTAAACAGACCCATCTCCAGCATTGAAACAGAAATGGCAATAAGTAATCTCCCACCCAAGAAAATCCCAGGTACAGATGGATTCACAGTGGAACTCTACAAGGCCTTCAAAACAGAACTCACACCAATATTTCTCAAACTCTACAATAAAATTGAAAGACAAATTTCACTACCAAACACATTTTATGAAGCCAATATAACTCTCATCTCCAAACCAGACAGAGACTCATCACGGAAAGAGAAATATAGACTGATTTCCCTGATGAACATAGTTGCAAAAATTCTCCATAAAATTTTAGCTGATTTTCCAACTTCAACAGGTCATCAAAAAAATCATACAGCATAATCAAACTGGATTCATCCCAGGGATGCAAAGTTGGTTCAATATACGCAAGTCAATTAATGTAATCCACCACATCAATTGGAGCAAGGTAAAGAACCACATGGTTATATCGCTGGATGAGGACAAATCATTCAATAAAATCCAGCACCGATTTATGATAAAAGTCTTGGAAAAATTGGGATTCCAGGGAACACTCCTGAATATAATAAAGGCAGTTTATGACAAACCAACAGCAAGCATAATTGTAAACTGTGAAAAGCTAAAACCATTCCCTTTAAAATCAGGAGCAAGAAAGAGATGTCCGCTCTCTCCCCTCCTCTTCAACATAGTACTAGAATTCCTAGCCACAGTAATTAGGCAAGAAGAATACATAAAGGGGATCCAAATAGGAAAAGATGAAGTTAAACTTTCTCTCTTCACAGATGACATGATCCTACACCTAAAGAACCCCAATAGACTCTACTCCCACACTACTAGGGCTGATCCAAAACTTTGGCAAAGTTGCAGGATATTAAATAAACCCTCAAAAATCAATGGCCATTCTATACGCTAATGACCTGAACTGAAGCTGAAATCAGGAAAGCAACTCCTTTTATAATAGCCTCAAAAAACATAAAATACCTAGGAATAACCTTAACCAAAGAAGTGAAAGACCTCTATGATGAGAACTTTAAAAACATGAAAAACGAAATTAAGGCAGAACTGAGGAAAAATCTCCCATGTTCCTGGATTGGGAGGATTAATAGAGTCAAAATGGCAATATTGCCAAAGGCTTTCTACAAATTCTATGCAATACCCATTAATATTCCAACACCATTCTTTAATGAAATAGAGGAAGCAATCCAGAAATTCATATGGAACAATAAAAGACCCAAAAAAGCAAAAACAATCCTAAGCAGAAAGAACAATGCTGGAGGAATTTCAATACCAAACTTTAAGCTGTATTATAAAGCTATAGTAATAAAAACAGCTTGGTATTGGCACTGGAACAGGCCTGGAGACCAATGGAACAGAATTGAAGACCCAGATATGAACCCACAGAACTATACCTACTTAATCTTTGATAAAGGATGTAAAAAAATAGGATGGAGGAAAGATAGCCTCTTTAACAAATGGTGCTGGCAAAACTGGTTCAACACATGCAACAAACTAAAACTAGATCCTTATATATCACCCTGGACCAAAATCAATTCCAAATGGATCAAAGACTTCGAAATTAAAACAGGTACCCTGAATACACTACAAGAAGGAGTAGGAGAAACACTTGGGCTCCTTGGCACAGGATGGCACTTCCTTAACAAAGACCCAGAAATGCTACAAATCAAAGAAAGCATGGACAAATGGAACTTCATCAAACTGCAGAGCTTCTGCAGGACAAAGGACATAGATCACAATATAAACAAAGCCCACAGATTGGGAAAAGATCTTTACCGGCCATACAACGGACAAAGGCCTCATATCTAAAATATATGCAGAACTAAAAAAATTACTTTCCTCCAAAACAAAAGCACAAAGAACCAAAAGCCCCCTCAACAAGGGGGCTAAAGGCTTAAAAAGAGACTTCTCTCAATAAGAAATGAGAATGGCCAAGAGACATATGATAAAGTGCTCTACATCCCTGGCCATAAAAGAAATGAAAGTCAAAACAACATTGAGATTCCATCTCACCCCAGTAAGAATGTCCTATATCAAGAAAACTAACAATAATAAATTTTGGAGGGAATGTGGCCAAAAGGGAACCCTACTTCATTGTTGGTGGGAATATAAACTGGTTCAGCCACTCCCGCATGCAATATGGAGATTCCTCAGAAGGCTAAACATACAACTCTCCTGTGACCCAGCAGCCCCACTTTTGGGCATCTACCCAGAAGATCAAAGAAGAACACTTTAAAGCCACCAGCACAACAATGTTCATGGCAGCACAATTTGTCATAGCTAAAATATGGAACCAACCCAGATGCCCCTCAATAGACAAATGGATCAGGAAAATGTGGTACATATACACAATGGTTTTTTATGCCTCTATCAGAAAGAATGACATTGCCCGATTCATAAGAAAATGGAAGGACTTGGAAAAAAAATTATACTAAGTGAAGTGAGCTAGATCCAAAGAAACATGGACTCTATGGTCTCCCTTATAGGGAATAATTGGCATAGATTTAGGCTATTCACAGCAGAGGATTACAACAGCCTAATATCTATGCCCCTATGAATGTGTAAGATAATGCTAAGTGAAATGAATTTCATGTTATAGAAACTAGTGATATATCACTGTTGCAATTACTTTCAAAATTCCATGTGAAACTGTAGCTTCCATTGTTGATGATCCTCTTGTATCCCCTTCCTGTGTTTGTACCTGCATTATCACTGTATCTTACCTGAGTACATTGGAAATTGTATATACTGGTATTCGCACTAGGAAAGTGAAAGGGAATACCAAAATCGAGAGACACAGCATAAAAAGACAAAGGATTACAAAATCAACACTTGCAAAACTGTTTGGTATAAACCAACTGAACAACTCATGGGGAGAGGGAAACAGGGAGGTGGTAGGGGGTAATGTGGTAGGAGGTAACAAACATTACAATAAATGTATCCAATGCCTAACGTATGAAACTTAAACCTCTCTGTACATCACTTTGAAAATAAATAAGAAAAAATAAATTAATGTATGGTTAACTTTCTTAGACCCAGAAAGGTTATATTTTCTAATTTCTTAAGAGAACACATTTTCTCGTATGATTCTTGTAGATGTGTAAAATAAACATGAAAAGACAGTTTGA
Organism: Perognathus longimembris pacificus; assembly: GCF_023159225.1. Taxonomy (NCBI): domain Eukaryota; kingdom Metazoa; phylum Chordata; class Mammalia; order Rodentia; family Heteromyidae; genus Perognathus; species Perognathus longimembris. Next base: position 57,277,735 of record NC_063167.1, read on the forward strand.
AAATACAATATGTTAAAGGATTATAACTCTGGATGAAGAAAAATGTCTGCTGAAAGATGTATTTTTGTGAGTGTTATGTAATTGCATTTCTAAAAAATAGTGGATGCTGATTTGAAAAAAAAGGTGCAAATATTAAGGCAAAAGAGAACATAAAGTAATATGATTTTAGTCTGCATACAGTAATAAGTATGTGAATGTTGAGCTATTACTTTAAATATTGAGTGCTTTACAAGAAGTTTGTCATAGAAAATGTTTAAGAACCATCTTTTAAAAATTTGCAGAGGACAAAAAATTTTAAAGTTTAATCTAATTTAGAATCAAAATGGCAATATTGCCAAAGGCTATCTACAAATTCAATGCAATACCCATTAATATCCCAACACCATTTTTTAATGAAATAGAGGAAGCAATCCAGAAATTCATATGGAACAATAAAAGACCTAGAATAGCAAAAACAATCCTAAGCAGAAGAACAGTGCTGGAGGAATTACAATACCCAACTTCAAGCTGTATTATAAAGCTATAGTAATAAAAACAGCTTGGTATTGGCACTGGAACAGGCCTGAAGACCAATGGAACAGAATTGAAGACCCAGATATGAACCCACAGAACTACACCTACTTAATCTTTGATAAAGGAGCTAAAACAATAGTATGGAAGAAAGATAGCCTCTTTAACAAGTGGTGCTGGCAAAACTGGCTCAACACATGCAACAAACTAAAACTAGATCCTTATATATCACCCTGCACCAAAATCAATTCAAAATGGATTAAAGATCTCAAAATCAAAACAGACACCCTGAAAACACTAAAGGAAGGAGTAGGAGAAACACTTGGGCGCCTTGGCACAGGACGGAACTTCCTTAACAAAGACCCAGAAAGGCTACAAATAAAAGAAAGGTTGGACAAATGGGACTGCATCAAACTGCAGAGCTTCTGTACAGCAAAGGACATAGCTTGCAAGATAAACAGAAAGCCCATAGAATGGGAGAAGATCTTTACCGGCCATTCAATGGACAAAGGCCTCATCTCTAAAATATATGCAGAACTAAAAAAATTACCTTCTTCCAAAACAAAACCCCAACGAACCAATAGCCCCCTCATCAAGTGGGCTAAAGACTTACAAAGAGACTTCTCTGATGAGGAAATGAGAATGGCCAAGAGGCACATGAAAAAAAGCTCTACATCACTGGCCATAAAAGAAATGCAAATGAAAACAACATTGAGTTTCCATCTCACCCCAGTAAGAATGTCATATATCAAGAAAACTAACAATAACAATTGTTGGATGGGATGTGGCCAAAAGGGAATTCTACTTCATTGTTGGTGGGAATGTAAACTGGTTCAGCCACTCTGGCAAGCAGTATGGAGATTCCTCAGAAGGCTAAATATAGAACTCCCCTATGACCCAGCAGTCCCACTTTTGGGTATCTATCCAAAAGACCACAAACAAAATCACAGTAATGCCACCAGCACAACAATGTTTATCGCAGCACAATTTGTCATAGCGAGAATCTAGAACCAACCAAGATGCCCCTCAGTAGACGAATGGATCAGGAAATTGTGGTACATATACACAATGGAATTTTATGCCTCTATCAGAAAGAATGACATTGTCCCATTTGTAAGGAAATGGAAGGACTTGGAAAAAATTATACTAAGTGAAGTGAGCCAGACCCAAGGAAAAATGCACTCTATGGTCACCCTTATTGGGAATAATTAGTACAGGTTTAGGCAAGCCATAGCAGAGCATCACAACGCCCAATAGCTATACCCTTATGAGCATATAAGATGATGCTAAATGAAATTAACTCCATATTATGAAGAAAATTGTTATATTACAGTTGTAACTACTTTCAATGTCCCATGTGTATCTGTAGCTTCTATTACTGATGATGTTCTTGTATCACCTTCCTGTGGTTGTACCTACACTATCTCTGTAATCTTATCTGAGTATATTGGAAACCGTGTATACTGGTATTGGAAGTAGGAAATTGAAAGGGAATACCAAAATTGAGAGACACAGGGTAAAAAAAGACAATTATAAAAGCAATACTTGCAAAACTGTTTGGTGTAAGTGAGTTCAACACCTCAGGGGGGGAAAGGGAAAGGGGGAGGGGGGAGGGGGATATGAGGGACAAGGTAACAAACAGTACAAGAAATGTATCCAATGCCTAACGTATGAAACTGTAACCTCTTTGTACACCAGTTTGATAATAAAAATTTGAAAAAAGAAAAAAAATAAAGATAATATGTATCATTGTAAAAAAATTAGAAAATATAATGTAATACAATATTTGTGAAATGTTTAGATGACAGTGTATTTTAATACAAATGCTATTAAGAGTATTTTGAGTTTTTACAGCATTGTTAAGGAAGATATTTAAAGTAAAGAAATGTATGGTATAAATCCAGTTATATCTATTTATTTAGCTCAATATAGGACAGGGAAGGGCCAGAAAGTGAAAGAAGAAACAAAAGGCTTTTGAGAAAATGGTGTCAGAAGATCACAGAAAGCCAAGATGGAATCATTAGTGATCTAGAAGACAGCACATTGCAAAACAAGGCTTTCGTTAAATACACCATAAATATATTGTTGAAAGGCTGACCTCATCTAACCTGTGAGAATTTAAAGAATAAATATGAGTGTTCTTAGCCCATTTTGTCTAAATCTATATAAGTTTTTTGCCAGTCTTGGGTCTTAGACTCAGGGCCTAAGCACTGTCCTTGGCTTCTCTTTGCTCAAGGATAGAACTCTACCATTTGAGTCACAGTGCCACTTCTGGCTTTTTATGTTTATGTGGTGTTGAAGAATCATACCCAGGGTTTCGTGCATGCTAGGCAAGCACTCTACTGCTAAGACACAATCCCAGCCCACTAAATCTATTTTTTCTGTGATATTTTACAATGATAGAATACAGAATATATAAGAATATATAACAATTTTAGCTCATAATCATTCTGAAAACATGACTAAATGTATGATATTTGATTGAAATGATAGACTTTAAAATATTCCTTGGCTCAATTTTTAATGGTTATTGACATCATTTATTCAAATGTAACTACTATCTACCTCTTGGAGTGTTTAGCCTCTTGAAGGTTTTTGTTTATTTTTTGTATGTATTAGGTACATAAGGTAAATAGTTTCTTCTCTGGGATCTTAATATTTTCTTTCATCTCAATTTGTAATATTTTTTCCTATTTCCTCTTTCATATTATAAACTTAACCAAAATATCACTTTCTCAGAAAGAAAACTAGGGCACAGTCTTCCAGTCTAGGTGTTATTTTCACAGTTACCCATATTTTTTAATCCATTTGTCCATTGAAGAGTATCCTTCTCAGCTGATTACCATTATCTTGGTATTTAGCATATCTTAGTTATGGTAACTAATGCTGCAATGATCATGGTGGTACTGTTAGATTTAATGTGGCCTTGTACTCATTCATTAGAAAGAATGCTTTTTGTACCTTTCATAAGGACATGACAAGACCTGGAAGGAATTGTATTAAGTAAAGTAAACCAGACCCAAAGAAATGTAAGTTCCATGGTTTACTTCATTTTTGGCATTGAGAATATATTTTTAAAAATCTACAAGTAAGGGGCTGGGGATTGGCCTAGTGGCAAGAGTGCCTGCCTCATATACATGAGGCCCTGGGTTCGATTCCTCAGCACCACATATACAGAAAATGGCCAGAAGTGGCGCTGTGGCTCAAGTGGAAGAGTGCTAGCCTTGAGGAAAAAGAAGCCAGGGACAGTGCTCAGGCCCTGAGTCCAAGCCCCAGGACTGGCCAAAAAAAAAAAAAAAAAAAAAAAATCTACAAGTAAAACATACAGTGTACTTAAAAAATAAAAGAAAAATACATTGAGGCATGATAAGTTATATAGGCCTCTAGGCATTCACATACAGTGAGACCACAATAAGGATATTCTTAGAAGAACACAAAGACATGATACCTATGTTCATTTAATCATATAAAGTTATATTTATTGAAAGGAACTCCAGGAAATGGGAACAAGAGGTTTTGTCTTTGTTCCTATTTTGGTTTTCTTTTCTTTTTATCTTGTTTGTTCATTTATCTTTCTTTGGGAGGGTAAAGAGAGGAGAACGAAATGGTGGGACAAAAGAAGAACAAATGCAGCCATGTTACTCAATAAAAACTATGTGGAAAATGAATTATACAACTTGTAGGTGAGATAAGACTAAAAAATTGGAAGAGATTGGGGAGAGACTTTGCTAAAAAAAGAAATGTATTATTCATCTGGGTTATGTAATTGTAAAGCCCTGAATGTCATCTTTATAATAACAGTTTAAAATGCATGGAAAAATTTGTTTTTATTGGGTTTGCATTAATTAGAAAAAGGCTTCATGTGTATAGAGGTGGTGGGGCCTCTCATATCCTCCAGTTTCCTGAATATTAATATTGATAGAGAAATAGAAAAGAAATATGCATAGACTGGAGATTCTTTCATCATATTAACCTCACTAGTAGGGAATGTGTTGGATAGAACAGATAGAACATTACCCAAATATTGACTTCATCAATGAATACACACGTTTCCCATATCTATAACATTGTATGGTTATACACAATAGTAGCTTGTATCTGGTATTCCACTAGACATTAAAACCAAGTCTATAGGATTTAATAATCCAGAGTAGTTGTCTTTAGGACAAATGCTCAAATATTTTGAAAAGTAAATTTAAAAAAATTCTATTTTGGCATTTATAAGGTTAAAACCTCTTAGCTATTTTGTCTTTGTGCACAATATACTTTTCCAAAGAAGCTATCAAAATATCTCTATGGATGAGTATGCTAAGGTATAGGAGCATGCTGCTCTTGAATCTCTTAGCCTGGAGTCAGGTCAGGAATACCAGCTGTGAGAAATTATAAAGTAAGCATGTACAATTTGACAAACCAAGCAAAGATTCTCTTATGGAAGTGCTCTAAGTCTTTTGTTCTTATCTTTGTCTCTCAATATGTTCATATATAATCAGTTTGCATGGCATTGTTCTCTCTTATATTTATATTTATAAAAATATTTTCTTTCCCTTGTACTCAGTCAGGCCTACTTACTTTGTCACCTCCTATGACAATAAGTTAATAAAAGATACAAGGTAGTGAACCCGCTGGCTCTGTCTACACACAGGCTGTGAATCAGCTAAGTCATTCCTGGAGCACTGACAAGTAATAGATCTCAGATAAAAAGGGAAAATACAGGAGCCAAAATATGGCTAGAAAGACATGGTAAAATAAAATGATTTGAGTATAGCAGGGTTGTCCAGGGACAGGCTTGAAAGCTAATGGCACAAAACAAACCTACCAAATAAGCCGACCAATTTTCAAATGAATGTGTGTGTGTGTGTGTGTGTGTGTGTGTGTGTGTGTGTGTGTGTTGGTCCTGGTGCTTGAACTCAGGAGTTGAGCACTGTTCCTGAGTATTTGTGCTCAAGAATTGTGCTCTAGTATTTGAGCTACACCTCCCCCATCCTCGCATTTTTCTTTTTTCTTCTGGTTCATTAAAGAAAAGAGATCAAATAAGTTTTCTGACGAGTATCTTCAGACTTCACCCTCCTTAGTGCTAGGATTACAAATGTAAGACACTGATGCCTGGCCACAAAGGAATCTCAACAATATGAATTCTTCCTGTAATTTCTAGACATTTTGGGTTATTATGTGAATAACTAGATAATAAATCACCATTGTAGAGCACTCTTGATGCTGTAAGGAAAATAGATCCTGGTATTTCTATCACTAATCTTTCCTATTGTCAGTGCTATCAGGCTCAGTTCTTAATGTTACCAGCCCAGCCTTGGGATCTTTCTGTTTAATTTGGATACAAGTCACAAAGAGCCAAATAATATCACTTGAACAAGGCTTTCTTGAGGTTTATGCTTGAACTTAAAGAACAAAGCAGATGGATGTATTTGCAAATCTACTCCCTCAGGATGTAAAAGTAAAACTATATAGTAAAATTTAACAGATCACATAAACATATAGTATCATGGAATCTTTTTGCATTCGCTTTGCTGTTGTGACCAGGACACAATTAGAAATACATCTTCTTATGAACACTGGGTCACTTGGCTAGTATTTCCAAAGGTTATGCAGATGCTCACTACCTCTTACTCCAGAAAGAGTGTCATGGGAAATCTTGGGTGAGGCATCAGCAGGTCCCGAGCCTTCGCCTTTTGGGAAACATTGTTTTTCTGAAAGAAGCATGTGTTCTGTGGGAAACTATAGTAGAATAATCCAGACTGCTCCATCCCCTACCTTGCTCTTGTTAATATTCCTCCAATAATTTTCCAGTAAAGGAGCTAAGCAACAGCAATATTTTCTGAATTTACTAGTACCTGTTCTTCCCAAATATTCATGATGTTTTCAAGAATATGATGAATAGAAAAAAAAAAAGAATTCTTAACTTTCAAGAAAATTGTTATTGAAGTTTTTACTATCTTGTTAAATTATAGCCAGACACTACTTTTTAGATATTATAGTGTGAGCTTTTTCCAGCTTATGTGCATCTGATTTTTTGAAAGACCTTCAATTTTTGTATATTTGTCATATTAGTATTTCCTTCATTTTTAGTTTTGTTATATATAAGAAGATGTATGGCTCTTTTCCCCAAACTAGACTCTTCACATTGTAAAGAATAAATGTTTAAAAATTTTACTAGTGTGTTTTTAAGTAATGGGTTTGAACAAATAAAAATCATTGACAATAGCAGACGATTAGGCATAAATGGTTCTAAGGTCTGTTTTTTTATTTGAAAATACATTTTTAACATATGTGATTTTCTACTACCTTGTGAAACTTGATTAAGCTTTCCAGTTTTTTCTAAGCTAACACTCTAACTTAATATAATTGACCTGTATCAATATAGTTAGGCAAATGGTGACATATTTATATATCAAATTCAAGATGATCATTACTTTGCATATTTAAAACAAAAACTTTAAATATTGACCTCCAAGAGCATAAAATTTATCTTGAAAGGTAAAATTAAAGCAAAAAGGAAAAAACAGAAAAAATATGGTACCATTGACTGTAATCTCAGCTACTTGTGAGGTGGAGATCTAAAAGGACGGAATTAAGTTCCCAGCAATCGCAAAAGTTCTGGACGAAATCTGGAAAACAGAAAAAGAAAACAAACAAAACCTAACTAAACAGAAAGAATAGGAGCATGACTCAGTGGTAGAGGTACAGGGCTGTCAATTGCCTCCTAGATATCACTAAAAATAAATAAAAGAAAAGAGAACAATGTACAAGCAAAACTTATTTTAAATAAACTAGAAAAGGAATGTACCCACAAAATCCCAAACAAGGAGTGAGGGATAGGAAGATGGTAGAGATACAGCTGGGTGCTAACTGAGCTCTCTCCAAGAACCCAGTTTTACTGTTCCAGCAAAAGGTCCACAGATACAGAGTCACACCAAGTGAGCCATAATAATATAGAGATTTTGGTTTGAGAGAATTATTTAGGCAGCCTTTTGAAAAGACATATTTGAACATAAGCTGTCAGCCATTGCAACCACTGCCAGTGCCACTTCAGCACTCAAAACCAGGATAAGGGCAGCGGAGACAGAGCCATGGCTCTCCACTCATGTCCAGAATGCATTAGTGACTAGGAATGGAAACCTTCAGCCTACTGGCCACAGATAGATGCAGATCATGGATGGTCTGATAAACCAGAGAAAGCTAGGACATAACCATATTAAATATTTATACACCAAATGCTAGAGAACCCAATTTCATTAAACAAACCCTCCTGACTCTAAAAACACACATAGAACCAAAAACATTGATTGTTAGAGACTTTAACACACCACTGTTGCCTCGGGATAGATTAACATTCCTAAAACTCAACAGACAGAAACCTCAGAACTAAACAATTGCATAGATTAACTAACCTTAACCAACATCTACAAAATATTCCACCCAGCAACACCAGAATATATGTTCTCCTTGGAAGCACATGGATCATTCTAAAAAATAGAACACATTTTAGGGTATAAGGCAAATCTGTTCAAGTTCAGATATACTGAATTATTCCTTACATTCTCTCAGATCACAATGGATTAAAATTGGAGCTCAGCATCAATTCCCACCATAGACAATCCTGTAACCCATGGAGATTGAATAAGACATCATTGAACCATGAGTGCATCATTGAAGAACTCAGAACAGAAATTCAGATGTTTATGGTATTTAACCAAAATAAGCACACAAAATATCAGCTTCTCTGGGACCCAACAAATGCAGTACTTAGAGGAAAAATTTTCTCTCTGAGTGCCTACATCCACAAACTGGGAAAATTAGAGTCCAACAATTTAATGATACACCTGAAGCTCCTTCAAAAAGACCAAGCCAAACCCCAAGCCTATAGATGGAAACAAATAATCAAAATTGAATCAGAATTAAATGAGAGTGCAAAAAAAGTAGAAAGAATCAATAAAACAAAGAGTTGGTTCTTTGAATAAATTAACCGTATTGATAGACCCTTATCAAATCTTACCAAAAAAAAAAAAATGAAAGAAGAAGACAGCACACTAAAATAAGCTAAACAAGAATTGAGAAAGGAAACATCACAACACAAACAAGCAAGAATCAAAATATTATAAGGCAATGTTTCTAAAACTTTTATGATAACACATTTGACAATCTGGAAGAAATGGATGAATTTGTAGCAAATATTGATATGTCCAGACTAGACTAGACTAATAAAACCCATATCAAGTAATGAAATAGAAACAGCAATGAAAGACCTCTCATTTAAGAAAATCCCAGGACCAGACGGATTCACAGCTAAATTCTATATAGCTCTCAAAGTAGAACTCACACCAATACTCTTCAAACACTTCAATAAAATTGAAAGCCAAAGGGTACTACTAAAGTGATTTTATGAAGCCAGCAAAACCCTCATCCAAAAAGCAAACAGGCACTCATCTAAAAGAGAGAACTATAGACCCATTTCTTGGATGAACATGGAGCAAAACTTCTCAACAAAATTCTGGTGAATTGATTTCAATAAAAGTCCCAGCAGAAAAAAATATGTTTGGCAAATCACAACAGAGAACTTGAATGCTCAACAGAGAAGTTAGCATTTTAGCCAATTGCACTATCTTCCAAATGAATTTTTAGCAATGGAAAAGAAGAGTTCTAGGCCGTGTTTCCTTGGCTAATAGCTGTAACAATGAAAATTAAATGGTTTTGACAATATTAAAGAACATAATAAATGGATATATTTGCATAAAAATGAGACTTTTAAAGTGGTGAGAAGTGTCATTAGTGAATGTAGATGATATTGGTTCATATCTATTCACTAAATATCTTTCTATTATTCATTTTGATAAACAAATATTTGGGTATGATGCTCAAGGAGAAAAATTTACTGAAGTTTTTATTTGAGATATATCAGTATGTAGAAAATACAATTTCAGAAATGATTGTGATTTCTTAATTAGTAAAGGGAAAACAAAAATAAAGAGCCTTCTTTAAAAAGAGACATTATTCCTGAAAGAAACACATGTGAACATAGCTGTGTATAACTTTTGCATTGAATTGAACTAAAAATGGGCTTTTTTAATGAGTGAAATCTAGCTGGCTGAAGCAAAAAATTGAAATAATAGATCATACTAAATACATTAAATATACATATGTAAATTAAACAAACCATATAAGTACAAGTAAGCTTGTTAACTGAATCAAATATATATTTAGAAGCATGTTAGAGAGCAAATCTTGAGACACAAGGAGCCTATAATCTATTGTATTAAAATTACACAATTGGTCCATCTAAAACCTCTAGCTAATTTCCATGAACGTCAATAAACACTCCAAGATAGTAAAAAAAAAAAAAAAAATCCTCCAAAGACCTACATAATACAAGACATTTAAAATACAAATATAAAAAAATAAAATGTGGTCTGGAAATGTGGCTTGGTGGTAGAATGCTTGTCTGGCATGCATGAAGCCCTGGGTTCAATCCATCAGTACCACATAAGCAGAAAAAGCTGAAAGTGGGGCTTTGGCTCAAGTGGTAGAGTGCTAGCCTTGAGCAAAAGAAGCTCTGGGATGGTGGCCAGGCCCTGAGGTCAAGCTCCATAACTGGCTACATAAATAGATAAAATCCTAGTGATCTAATAATTTAATACTTAATGAACTTGTTGGTTTGTATGTTTGTGCTTGTATGCATTAATACTCTGTAGCATTCAAAACACATGATCTTTTACTTGAGCATAATCTATAATGTGAATAAATCTCATCTAATATTTTGTCATAATTATATTAAAATCCAAGTAATATTTAGAAAAATAAACACAAAAAGATCATTTTCAAGTCATAGTTGATTATCAGTTGAAGAAAGGTTTGAATGAAATTTAATGGAAGCTAAGAATGAAAATCTTCAGTCACAGTGGCTGTGGGGAAAAGTAAGAGTCAGAACAGACCAATATGGCTGGCAGAAATTGTGTTACTATGACAGCACAGGTAAAAGATGAGTGCATCATATGCTATGGAATATAGCCAATATTATATATACATAACTATATAAACTAAAAAGAGTGAACTGTTCCATGAGACAGTTTATAGTAAAAATATGAATGCTGTCAACTTTGAATATATTAAAATATGAAGTTACTCTATGACAAAGCAATACTATAAAGAAAATTGGGAAATTGGGAATGACAAAAGGCTCAATTTCCAGAAGCAAATAAATTAATAGGTAAGTGCATAAATAAAAATAGACGAGAAGAAATGTCTTTTTCATTTAAATCATGAAAAGTCAAAATACTGTATTAAAATTTTCTTCTAATTGATAAAAACAAGAAAAAAACTTTAAATTATGAAAAATGACTCTTTCCAGAGTGTAGGATAGGTATTTCAACACATGAAAAGATGATCTGTTTTTTTCATACAAATAATATGCAAATTAAAAACAAACTGAAGAAATACTTCTCACACACTTATTTGGTTAAAATTGAAATGTTGATAAAAATGTGAGAAACTGTACAGAAAAGATGCTCAGAAGTACTAGGCAACCTTGATCACAAATGCACTAATGTGAAGTGAATCATAGAATATACAGCAGATTTAAGAAACCAAGGTACAGAATAGTATGTACAATTTGTGACTAAGTGGAATATAATACATATGTCTTTTTAAATTTTTAATCATGAATATACCTTCATTTTTTAAATATCACAAATAAAAACAAACAAAAATCTATGTACTATGAAGTACAGTGTTACAAAAGATATATTCAAGAGATGATATTTCAGTAGTTGAATGGCGAGTAAATTAACTACATAAATGAGTGGATGACTCTCAAACTTTATAAAGAAAACTAAATACAAAGCAATGACATTATAGAATCAAATGTATTAACAACCCCTCAATATTAAAATTAAAAACATGGAAAATAAAAACTTACAATATTTTTTTTGTCAAATTTTTATTATCAAACTGACGTACAGAGAGGTTACAGTATCATACGTTGGTCATTGGATACATTTCTTGTACTGTTTGTTGCCTTGTCCCTCATGTCCCCCTCCCTCCCCCCCTTTCCCTACCCCCCCAGGTGTTCAGTTCACTTACACCAAACAGTTTTGCAAGTATTGCTTTTGTAGTTATTTCTCTTTTTTTATCCTGTGTCTCTCGAATTTGGTATTCCCTTTGAATTTCCTACTTCCAATACCAGTAAACACGGTTTCCAATATACTCAGATAAGATTACAGAGATAGTGTAGATACAAACATAGGAAGGTGATACAAAACATCATCAATAATAGAAACTACACATACACATAGGACGTTGAAAGTAGTTACAACTGTGATATATCACTTGTTTCCATAACATATTTTAAGTGTAATAATTTTTACTTTTATAGGAAAACCTCAGAACATTTAATCCCACCTAAAGAACTGAATATATTTGGCAAGAAATTTCTTGTCTAACCCATTTAAAGAAACTAGAGGAAGAGGGAAAATGGCACCAACACAATAGGGAGGCACCGCAACTCAAACCAAATAGTGAGCTGGGAGCTTGAACACCCAATGCTCCATCAAGAGACCAGCAAATTCAACAACCACAACAAACAGAGAAACAGAGGAAACAAAAAAGAACAAAGAAAACAAAGCCTATAAACTGCACAAAGCCAGAAAATCTCTGGGGTAGCTCACCCTCACCCCAGCCTGAACAGGGCCAGGCCAGGCAAGCAGCCCGAGCGCTGGGAACCGCAGGTCTCCAGAAAGCGGAGACATGACAGCAGAAAATCTCACCTCAAGTGCGGAGACCAGACAGCAGGAGCTCCATGGGATACAAACCGCAGGAAGACCTGACCAAGTCAGACCACAGCTCAGAACGCAGATTGGAACAAATGGGCCTGGACCAGACAACAGCTACGGAGCTGGGCACTGCAGACCTGATGAACCGAGGCCTCCACCGCTACACCCCGAAGAAATCCCACAACACCGAGGGACACATACAGTCTCCAGGACCAGTAAATTCCCCATCCCTCCTCCCCCCACCGCACCATGGGCGATCATCTCTGGACCTCATCACAAAGGGACAAAGAAACCAGAGCTCCCTCCCTCCCCCTTCCCACCCCAAAGGAACAATGGATCCACATACCTGGCAGCTCTAGGTCCCTACATCTCCTGGGAGAAAACAGGAGCTAGCAGTGGGCAGAGGAACTCCCAACAAAGTGGTCCAGAGAGACACATTAGGCGAGTATCCCCCAGCCCCCCAGCTGGGGCACCTGAATTTGCCTGCATCAGCCAAAGACCCTAAGGTTGGTGGGCGTTTGACCTCCAGTTGAAGTGCTGGGGTTTGCGCAGACTTTCTGAATGGCAGACACACTCATGCTAGTGTGCAATACCAGCCCAGCAGAATCACATGGGCCTGAGCACACTCAGTCTCCCACAGCAGAGATGCAGAGAGGCCATGGGCACAAACACCCCCTCCAGACAATTGAACCCTCTTGGGGGTCATGCATACCACCCCCCTGCAGAATCTAGAGATGGCACAAGAGCTCACATGCATGTGCCCACAGCAGCCAGGTGGGTGCAAACGCATGTGCCCCCAAGAAAGCCCACGTGGATCAGTATCCTAGCCCTCCAATAGGTGGGACCCGGTACCAGCTCTTCTGCAGGAGCTCACATGGGGGTGTGCTGCCCTTCAGCGGCAACACTTGCTCTGATAGGCACAGTCTGCACAGGTGGGAGAGCCACCCCTCAGTGGCAACACTCACTCTGAGAAGCGAGCACTCCTAAGCCACAGCAACTATCAGGGAAAGAAAAGAAAAAAGAAAAAAGTCTCCATGCCACGCAGAATCAGCAATCCATGAACTCCCAACAGGGGCTCACAAGGGTCAACACTTCACGGTGGCAGAGCACGGACCACCCAGAAAAAGCCACAGAACCTACCCACCCTTAACTGCGAAGAGGGTGACCGCATTGGCAACAACCAAGGCGGGTACACTCCCCAATAGAGCAGTAAGTTACAACACAGAACTCAAACCTGGAGCCAGGATACAAACAAGTACTGGCTGCTGGACCAATCGGAACCAGCACAAAGCCAAACCAAGGCTGCGACCTATAGGCAGCAGAGAGGAAGTACAGGGGGGAATCAAGAAACAAATACTCCCTCATTCCAGATGTGTAAATCACAAAGAAATATTACAAATTTTATAAAAGGTCAAGCCAACTTGCCAGCTCCAAAAACCAGTGTGACCACGGAGACAGAGAATAAAAGAAAACACAAGGCTATGATAGCAGAAATGACCAAAAGCATCAGGAATGAATTCCAAAAACAATTTCAGGAATTCAGAATGGAATTTTTGAAGGAACTTCAGGAAGTCAAGAAAGAAATCAAAGTAAAAATAGATACAGTCCACTCCTCAATTAAAGAAGTTCTTATCTTGAGACTCGAAATGCATGAAAAAAAATGGAATAAAAATTCAACTCCTTAAAAGAAGAAATTACCGGGGCTGGGGATATGGCCTAGTGGCAAGAGAGCTTGCCTCCCATACATGAAGCCATAGGTTCGATTCCCCAGCACCACGTATACAGAAAATGGCCAGAAGTGGCGCTGTGGCTCAAGTGGCAGAGTGCTAGCCTTGAGCAAAAAGAAGCCAGGGGCAGTGCTCAGAACTTGAGTCCAAGGCCTAGAACCGGCAAAAAAAAAAAAAAAAGAAGAAGAAGAAGAAATTACCTCATTGAGAGCTGATCTAGCAACCATAAACACATCACTTGCCTCAATGAAAAACACACTTGAAGCTATGTCCCAAAGGATTGATCATTTGGCATCTAGGGTGTCAATTCTGGAAGATGCCTCAGCTGATAAGGACCAGAAGATTATCACACTCCAAGAAACTGTCAACTTTCATGACAGAATAATCCAGGAGATAGTGGACAGAGAGAAGAGATACTGCACATAATCAGAATAGATGAAGGAGAGGAGTATCAGAGCAGAGGTATACAAAACATATTGAATGGAATTATTACAGAGAATTTCCCCAATCTCAAAAGGGAGAACCTCACCCAAATGACAAAGCACATCTAAAACACCTAGCAGACCAGCCTCTGTAAGTAACACCCCCAGACACACCATAGTCAAGGCCTCAGATCTTAACCACAAGGAACATATTCTGAATGCACTCAAAACAAAAAAAGAACTATACTACAATGGAAAAAAGATCAGAGTCACGGAAAACTTCTCCACACAAACTTACAATGCACGAAGAGCCTGGAAGAACACCATCCAAGTCCTGAAGGCCAAGAACTGCCAACCCAGACTTAGACACCCAGCAAAATTAGAATCTACTTTCGATAGAGAAACCAAAACCTTCCACAGCAAAGAAAAATTAAAGGACTATGTGAGCAAAAAGCCAGCCCTAGAGAGAATTCTAAGAGGAGAACATCCTCCAACAGAAAACAGATAGAATGCATAAATTCTAATAGCCAGAACCCAATAGGAAAAACAACTTAATAAATCCAAGAAAGAAAGAAAAGAAGCAAAACACAGGTTATAAAGAAAATGGAAGGATAGAGTAAGATCTTACAAACAAATACACCTACCAGAACGGCAGGGGTACCCATCCTGATAACAGACAAACTCTACTTCTCATGAAAATCAGTTAAAAAAGATAAAGAAGGTCACTGCGTATTAAAACAGGGAAGAATCCAGGAAGAAAATATGACAATTGTCAACATTTATGCACCCAATGTTGCATCACGTAAATATGTCAATCAAGTTCTTTCAGAACTACAGAACAAGTAGATCCAAATCCAATAATAGTGGGAGATTTTATTTTTTTATTTTTTTTTCAAATTTTTATTATCAAACTGATGTACAGAGAGGTTACAGTTTCATACATTAGGCATTGGATACATATCTTGTACTGTTTGTTACCTTGTCCCTCATATCCCCTACCCTCCTCCCCCTTTCCCTCCCTCCCCCCCAGAGGTGTTCAGTTCACTTACACCAAACAGTTTTGCAAGTATTGCTTTTGTAGTTGTTTGTCTTTTTTTACCCTGTGTCTCTCAAATTCGGTATTCCCTTTCAATTTTCTGCATCCAATACCAGTATACACGGTTTCAATATACTCAGATAAGATTACAGAGATAGTGTAAGTACAACCACAAGAAGATGATTCAAGAACATCATCAATAACAGAAGCTACATATACACATGGGATGTTGAAAGTAGTTACAACTGTGATATAACAATTGTTTCCATAACATGGAGTTCATTTCACTTAGCATCATCTTAGAAGCAGATCCAACACATAGAGGAACAGCAAGGGAGCTGAAGACCAAAGTAATACCATATCCCACATGGATCTGACATCTGTAAAGAGAATTTCACCCTACAAAGACCCAATACACATTCTTCTCAGCAGCCCACGGAACATACACCAAGATAGATCATATCATAGTCCACACAAAGAGCCTCCACATATACGAGCGTATTGACATTATCAGTAGGCTTCATCCCACAGATTCAAGGCTGGTTTAACATCCACAAATCAATAAACATAATTCACCACATTAACAGAGCTAAGACCAACAAGCACATTATCATCTCAGTCGATGCCCAAAAAGCTTTTGACAAAATACAACAACCCTACATGTTAAAAGCCCTGAGGAGAATAGGAATAGAGGGAACATTCTTTAAAACAATAAAATCCGGGAGGTAAGATGGCGGCGTCACAATAGGGAGGCACCCCAACTCGCTCCAAGCAAATAGTGAACTGGGAACTCCAACACCCATTGCCTCATCATGAGACCAGCAAACCCAACACCAAAACAAACAGAGAAATACAGAAAATGAAAAAGAACAAAGAAAGAAAAGCCTATAAACTGCATGGAGCTGGAAAATCTCCGGGGTACCTTCCCCACCCCGGCCAGAACAGGGCCAGGCTGGGAAAGCAGTCCCGCTGCCTGTTAACCGGAACACAGACCTTCACTGACCAGAGAAGCAACAGCCAAAAAGTTGTGCCATGAGTGCAGAGTCCAGACAGCAGGAGCACCACAGGCCCCAGACTGTGCACAGACCAGACTGAGACAGAAGGCGGTGAGGTACTGGAGGTGTGGGAGCGAATGGCTGGGACCAGACAACAACAACAGGGGAACCAGGTGGCACAGATGGGGAGAGCCAGCCGGGGAGAGCCGGGTCTGCCACCACCAAATGATCGATCACCACACTGCAGCCCGGAAAAGCCCTCAGCAGTGCGGGACACACACACACAATCCAGGACCAGTAAGTTTCCCATTGCCCCCCACCATGAGAGATCAGCTCTAGCAGAGACCCAAAACCTCATGTAGAGCTCATCACAAGGGGACAAAGAAGCTAGAGCTCCTTCCCTCCCCCCTTCCCCAATGGGAACAAAGGAGCCCCATATCTGGCGGCTCTAGGACCCTTAAACTCCTCGGAGGACACAGAAGTGAGCAGCGGCTTGACCAGTACCCAACAAAGTGTCTGGGAGACACCTTAGGCCAGCATCCCCCAAAGCCTCAGTGGGAGAGCCTGAATCTGTCCACACCAGGCCCCCCCAGCAGGGACCCGGGGATTGGTAGGCATTTGAATACCACCTGAGGCACCCTGATCTGCACAGACTTTTTGAACAATAGTCACAGGCTTGCTGGTGTGCAATAGAAGCCCAGCAGGGTCACCTGGGCCTGAGCACGTGCCCCCCCCCCAGCATAGGTGTAGAGAGTCTGTGGGCACCAACGCACGCCAAGACATTGGAACCTCCTGGGGACCATGCATACTGCCCCCACAGTAGATTCATGAGAGGGCACAAGCACCCTCCAATAATCTGGGGCAGTGTGCCCCCAAAAGAAGCACAAGAGCGCAAATGCACGCGCCCTCTTGGAGGGCCAGCGTGGATCAGCGTGCTACTCCAGCAGGAGGGTCCTGCACCGACTCCCCTGAGGGAGCACACAAGTGGGCAAGCTGCCCCCTCAGTAGCAATGCCCGCTCTGATAAGCGCACTCTGCACAGGTGGGCAGGGCCCCCAGTGGCAATGCCCACTCTGACAGGTGAACTCCGCACAAGTGGGCGGGCCAGCCTTCAACAGCAACACCTGCTCTGACAGGAACACTCTGCACAGGTGGGCGAGCCGCCCCTCAGGGCAATATTCAATGTGAGAGGTGAGCTCTCTTGACTCACAACAACTAAAGGGGAAAGAATCAAAGAACAGAAAAGTCTCCATGCCACACTGAACCAGCCACCCGCGAACCCCCAACAGGGACCCACAAGGGTCAGCACAGCACAGCTGCAGAGCACAGTCCTTCAAAGAAAGACACAGAACCTACCCTCCCCTAACTGTGATGAGGGTAACCACCTTGGGAACAATCGAGACAGTCACGCTCACTCATAGGGCAGCAAAGTTCAACAGCCAAACTCAAACCCAGAGCCAGGTTACAAACAAGTCCTGGCTGATAGACCAGTGGGAACTAGCACAAAGCCAAGCCAAGGCTGCCACCTACAAGCCCGTGAAAGTGCAATAACTCCAGATGCATAAATCACAGAGAAATATTACAAATTTCATGAAAGGTCAAGCCAACTCGTTAGCTCCAAAAAGTAGTACGACTGAGGAGGACATGGAGAATAAAAAAACAACTGAGACTAAGATAGCAGAAATGATTGAAAGCCTCAGGGCAAATTCAGAAAACAGTTCCAGGAGTTTAGAATGGAAGTCTCAAAGCACCTTCAGGAAGTCAAAAAAGAAATGGAATCAAAAATAGATACAGTCTACTTCTCCCTTAAAAAAGACCTTAACATCCTGAGAAACAAAATGCATGAAAAATAGATTCAAAACACAACTAATTAAAAGAAGAAATTACTACAATGAGAGCTGATCTGGCAACCATACACATCTCAATCGCCTCAATGCAAACCAATTCAAAGCCACATCACAAAGGCTTGATCATATTGAATCTCAAATCTCTCTTTGGATGACTATGCAGCTGATAAGGACCAGAAGATTAACATTCCAAGAAACTGTCAAACTCCAGGGCAGACTAATCCAAGAGATAGTGGACAGGGAGAAGAGATATAATCTGTGTACCAGAGCAGAGGTATACAACAAATATTCAATAGAGTTATTGCAGAAAACTTCCCTTCCCCAATCTCAAAAGGGATAACCTCACCCAAATAATGGAAGCATATAGGACACCTGGCAGAACAGACCCTAGAAAATCCTCGCCAAGGTACATAATTGACAAGACCTCAGATCTCAAGAATAAAGAGCAAATTTTGAACGCAGCCAAAATGAAGAGCTATATTACAATGGAAAAAAGATCAGAATCATGACAGACCTCTCCACACAAACTTACAATGCACAAAGAGCTGGAAGATCACAATCCAAGTCCTCTAGGCCAACAACTGCCAACCCAGAATTGATATCCAGCAAAATTAGAATTCATCTTCGAGGGGAAAAACCAGATATTTCCATAGCAAAGAGGATCTAAAGGATTATGTGAATAAAAAACCAGCCTTACAGTGAATTCTAAGAGGGGAACCCCACCCAACAGAAAACGTACAGGACCCCCAGAAAGAAACAGAAAGAAACTACAATAGCCAGAGCCCAACAGGAAGAGTAGCTCAATAAAGACAAGAAAGAAGGGAGAGGAAAAACAGCCTAACTGGAAAATGGAAGGGAAAAAACCCACACTTATTCATGATCTTTTTGAATGTAAATGGTATAAACTCTAAAATAAAGAGGAGCAGACTGACAGAGTGGATCTGTTGTCTTCAAGAAACACATCTTACAGCAAGGGACAAAAAAAAAGCTTTGAATGAAAGGATGGAGCAAGATTTTCCAAACAAATGCACCTACCAAAATGGCAGGGGTAGCCATCCTGATTTCACAAGCTAGACTTCTCATTACAATCAGCTTAAAAAGATAAAGAAAGGCACTACATTTCAATACAAGAAAAAATCCAGAATCAAGATATCGCGGTGATAAATTTATACTCACCGAACAAAAGAGGCCCTAAATATGTCAAACAAATTCTCACAGAACTACAGAACAAGATAGACCCAAACACAATCATAGTGGGAGACTTTAATAGTTCACTCTCTCCAAGAGACAGATCCAACACGCAGAGGATTAGTAAGGGAGCTGAATACCTAAGTAACACCATATCCCAAATGGATCTCCCAGATCTGTACTGAATTTTTCACCCTACAGAGACCCAATACACATTCTACCCTGCAGCCCATGGAACATACTCCAAAATAGATCATGTCATAGTCCACACAAAGAACCTCAGCAAATACAATAGAATTGACGTCATCCCATGTATTATATCTGGTCACAGTGGAATCAAGGTAACCCTCAATAACAAAGGATACCACAGAGGCTACACAAATACTTGGAGACTAAACCCCTCACTGTTTTCGAACCCTTGGGTCACAGACCAAATTAAGGATGAATTTAACGAATTCATAAGCCACAACAACAATGAAAATACATCACAAAGAAACTTATGGGATACATCTAAGGCAGTTCTGAGGGGCATGATCATTGCACTCAGAGCACACATTAAAAGAATGGAATCAGATCAAGTGAAAAACCTCATGATGAAACAAAAACATATGGAAAAACAAGAAAAATTGAATCTAAAACGACTAGGAGGAGAGAGATCACAAAGATTAAGGAAGATAAATCTGATTGAAAATAGAAAGACCATTTAACAAATAAATAAAACTAAATAACAAACAAATAAATAAAACTAAAAGCTGGTTCTTTGAGAAAATAAAGAAAATTGACAGACTCCTTGTGAGACTTACAAAAAAAAAAAAAAAAAAAAAAAAAAGAAGGGAAGAGACTCCTATCCGTAAGATCAGGGAATCCACCGGAAAAATTGCAACAAATACACATGATATTCAAACAATTATAAGGAAATATTTCCAGAACCTCTACTCAGTAAAGAACAATAATTTTACAGAAATGTATTAATTCTTAGAGAAGTATAATCTGCCCAAACTGAATCAAGAAGAAATAAATCAACTAAATAAACCAATAACTTACAGGGAGATACAGGAGGTAATCAATAGCTTCCCAACAAAGAAAAACTCAGGTATGGATGGATTCACCAAGGACTTCTATAAAACCTTAGTGAGGAGCTAATACCAATACTCCTCAAACTCTTCCATGAACTAGAAAGAGGGAGAAATCCCAAACTCATTCTATGAAGCTAATATTATACTCATCCCCAAACCAGGCAAAGACCCAACAAAAAAAAGGAAACTACAGATCAATATCACTAAGGAACACAGACGTAAAGCTCCTCAACAAAATATTAGCTAACAGGATCCAGAAACTGATCAAGAAAATTATACATGATGATCAAGTAGGCTTCATCCCACAGACACAACATGGTTCAACATCCATAAATCGATAAACGTAATTTTCCATATTTACAGAGATAAGACCAAGAACCATATCATCATCTCAGCCGATGCCCAAAAAGCCTTTGAAAAAATACAGCACCCATACATGTTAAAAGCCCTGGAGAGAACAGGAATAGAGGGCACATTGTTAAAAACAATAAAAGCCATATACAACAGACCAACTGCTAATATCATATTAAATGGGGAGAAACTAAAACCATTCCCCCTAAATTCAGGAACAACACAAGGATGCCCACTCTCCCCACTTCTTTTCATCATATTGCTGGAATCTCTAGCCATAGCACTAAGGCAAGAGGAGGGCATTAAAGGGATCATCCGCATTGACAAAGAAGAAATCAAACTATCCCTATTCACAGATGACATGATCTTATATCTGAAGGACCCAAAAAACTCAGTCTCCAAAATCATACACCTAATAAACCATTTTGGCAAAGGAGCAGGATACAATATCAACCCACAAAAGCCAGCAGCTTTTCTGTACACCAGCAATGTACAAGCAGAAAAGGAAATTGTGAAATAATACCATTTACAATAGCTAAAAAAAGTATAAATTACTTAGGGATCAACCTAACTAAAGATGTGAATGACCTATTTAATGAGAACTATAAAAATCTAAAAAGGGAAATCAAAATGGACACAAGGAGATGGAAAGACCTCCTATGCTCATGGGTAGGCAGAATCAATATAGTGAAAATGGCTATATTGCCAAAATTGTTATACAAATTCTATGCAATCCCCATCAAGATCCCAGCTACATTCTTCACTGAAATAGATAAAGCATCCCATAAATTCATATGGAAGAGCAAAAGACCTAGAATAGCCAAAGCAATTTTAAGCAAAAAAATCAGTGCAGGAGGTATCACAATACCAGATTTCAAGCTCTATTATAGAGCCACCATAACAAAAACAGCCTGGTAGTGGCCTAAAAACAGACCTGAAGACCAATGGAATAGAACAGAAGACCCAGAAATGAAGCTGCATTCTTACAGTCAGCTGATATTGGACAAAGGAGCTGAAGACATGCAATGGAAAAAAACATAGCCTCTTCAACTACAGGTGCTGGGAAAACTGGGCAGCCACATGTAGAAAACTCAAAGGAGACCTTAGCCTATCACCATGCACCAAGATCAACTCAAAATGGATCAAGGACCTCAATATCAGACCTGAATTCCTGAAACTACTGAAGGACAGAATAGGAAAGACACTAGAATTTATAGACACAGATTGAACTTCCTCAAAAGAGTCCCAGGGGCACATCAGATAGGGCAAGGACTCGACAAATGGGACTACTACAAAGTAAAAAGTTTCTGCACAGCTAAAGACATAGCCACCAAACTTGAAAGACAGCCAACCATATGGGAAAGGATCTTCACCAGCACAGCAGCAGACAAAGGCCTAATATCTGTCATCTACAGATTACTAAAAAACTAGCCCTCCAAGCCCGGTAAACCAATTATTAAATGGGCAAAGACGCTAAAGAGAGACTTCACAGGAGAAGAAATAAAAATGGCAAAGAAACATATGAGGAAATGTTCAACATCCCTGGCAGTAAAGGAAATGCAATCAGAAACAACCTTGAGATACCACCTCACTCCAGTTAGAATGGCCTATACTCTGAACTCAGGCAACAACAAATGCTGGAGGGGATGCAAGAAAAAAGGGACCCTTCTCCACTGTTGGTGGGAGTACAAATTAGTACAACCACTTTAGAGAACAGTATGAGGTTACTCAAAAAGCTCAACATAGACCTACCCTATGATCCAGTCATACCACTCCTAGGCATCTATCCTGAACAACAGGTCTCAGAATATCAAAAAGACATCTGCACATCCATGTTTATCGCTGCACAATTCACAATAGCCAAAATATGGAAACAACTGAGATGCCCCTCTACAGATGAATGGATCCAAAATACTACATAGCGATTAGAAATGATAAAACATTGGTATTTGCAGGGAAATGGTCAGAACTTGAACAAATAATGTTGAGCGAGACAACCCTAGAACACAGAAAACAAAGGGGCATGATCTCCTTGATATATGACTGTTAATGTATGGGGGGGGGGGTGGCAGGGTGGTGACAGTAGAGACCAGGTCTGCAAAACAAAAATCTTCTTGTCAAATGGTATTTCCCACAGGTTTGGGTCAGCAATCTTACATTATGTAACTAAACTGAACAACTACTAAACGTAAAAAGGTCTAAAATAGACCTCTCAGTGGATCACAATAGCTCAAAAGCTATGTATATATGATTACATAAGTCAAGGATAAGCAAACTCTATTGTTGATGTTATATTTAAAGTTCTAGGTGAATTTCCTTTTGCATATGCCACGTGGCTACTGTATATGTTTTTGTTACACTGGGTATTGTATATATGCCTACCTGATCTAGGGAAGGGAAAGAAAAACGAAGGTGTAAGATATCACAAGAAATGTACTCATTGCCCTATTATGTAACTGTAACCCTTTTGCACAACACCTTGTCAACAAAATTTAATTTAAAAAAAAAAACAATAAAAGCCATATACAACAGACCAACTGCTAATATCATATTAAATGGGGAGAAACTAAAAGCATTTCCCCTAAAATCAGGAACAAGACAAGGATGCCCGCTCTCCCCGATTCTATTCAACATTGTGCTGGAACCCATAGCCATAGAAATAAGGCAAAAAGAGGGCATTAAAAGGATCATCCACATTGGAAAAGAAAAAATCAAACTATCCCTATTCACAGATGACATGATCTTATGCCTGAAGAACCCCCAATAAAACTCCACTCCCAAACTCCTAGAAGTAATAAACCATTTTGGCAAAGTAGCAGGATACAAAATCAATCCAAAAATCTAGCAGCTCTTCTGTACACCAGCAATGTATAAGCAGAAAAGAAAATTATGGAAACAATACCATTTGCAATAGCTAAAAAAAAAAAAAAGAATAAATTACCTAGGAATTAACCTAACCAAACATGTGAATGACCTATTTAATGAGAACTATAAAATTCTAAACAGAGAAACCAAAGAGGACACCATAAGAAGGAAAGATTGCCCATGCTCACAGGTAGGCATAATCAATATAGTGAAAATGGCCATATCGCCCAAAATGTTATACAAATTTAATGCAATCCCCATCAAAATCCCAGCTACATTCTTCACTGAAATAGAGAAAACAACTCATAAATTCATATGGAACAACCAAAGACCTAGAATAGCCAAAGCAATTCTAGGCAAAAGAAGCAGCACAGGAGGTATCACATTACCAGACTTCAAGCTGTATTATAGAGCCATCATACCAAAAATAACCTGGTACTGCATAAAAACAGACCTGAAGATCAATGCAATAGACCCAGAAATAAATCTGCCTACTTACAGTCAGCTGATATTTAAGAAAGGAGCTAAAGACATACAATGGACAAAACATAGCCTCTTCAACTACTGGTGCTGGGAAAACTGGGCAGCCACATGTAGAAAACTCAAAGTTGACCCTAGCCTATCACCATGCACCCAGATCAACACAAAATGGATTAAGGACCTCAACATCAGACCTGAATTCCTGAAACTACTGAAGGACAGAGTAGGAAAGACACTAGAACTCATAGGCACAGGTAGGAACTTCCTCAACAGAGTCCCAGGGGCACAGCAGATAGGGCAGGGACTCGACAAATGGGATTACTACAAAGTAAAAAGTTTCTGCACAGCTAATGACATAGCCACCAAACTAGAAAGACAACCAACCATATGGGAAAGGATCTTCACCAGCACAGCAACAAAGGTCTAATATCCATCATCTACAGAGAACTCAAGAAACTAACCCCCTCCAAACCCAGTAAACCAATTATTAAGTGGGCAAAGGAGCTAAAGAGAGAGTTCACACGAGAAGAGATAAAAAGGGCAAAGAAACATATGAGGAAATGTTCAACATCCCTGGCAGTAAAGGAAATGCAAATAAAAACCCAGAGATACTACCTCACTCCAGTTATAATGGCCTATATTCTGAACTCAGGCAACAACAAATGCTGGAGGGGATGCGGGAAAAGAGGAACCCTTCTCCACTGTTGGCGGGAGTGCAATTTAGTACAACCACTTTGGAGAACAATATGGACGTTCCTCAAAAAGCTCAACATAGATCTACCCTATGACCCAGCCATACTACTCCTAGGCAAATATCCTGATAAACAGGTCCTAGGATACCATGAAAACATCTGCACATCCATGTTTATCAATGCACAATTCACAATAGCCAAAATATGGAAACAATCTAGATGCCCCACTACAGATGAATGGATCCAAAAAATGTGATACCAGTATACAATGGAATACTACATAGCGATTAGAAATGATAAAATAATGGTATGTTCAGGGATGGTCAGTGCTTGAACAAATAATGTGGAGCGAGACAAGCCTAGAGCATAGAGAACAAAGACGCATGTTCTCCTTGATATATGATTATTAGAGGTTGGGGTGGCAGACCAAGTCTGAGAAATATCAAACTTCTTTTAAAATGGTATTTTCACATGTTTGGGTCAGTGATTTTACATTATTTATCTAAAAGAATTACTAAACATATATAAAAAAAGTCTAGGATAGATATATCAGAGGATCATAATAACTCAACAGCTATATACATATGATTATATAAGATGATGCTAAGCAAAATGAACTCCAAGAGAAGGACACAGGAGGACTTTGTTGTTGTTGTTACGTTTAATGTACTAAGTGATTTTCTTTAACTCACTGTATATATGCTTACCTGAACTAGGAAAGTGAAAGAAAAATGAGGGAGGGTCTAACAAATATGACAAGAAATGTACTCACTACCTTATTATGTAACTGTAACCCCTGTACATTACCCTCTGTACATCACCTTATCAATAAAATTTAATTTTAAAAAAGACATTTGTTAGGAATTGAGCAGAAGCTTTCCCCCAGTTCACTTACATGAAAAAAAGAAACTAGAATATCTTGTTGAAATTATGAATTACCTTTTCTGATGGGTAAGATAGATGATCAGCCTAAGATGTAGTTTATTAAAAGTAATTACTTCAATAATGTATCACACTTATTACAAAGAGATTCTAATAGTCAAGGTATGGGAACTAAGAAGATAAGTAAAAAAGAATATGGTACTTTGTGGACTAAGGCATTGATATGATAGGTTTGTTCTTACTTTAATATACTGACAGCTTGAATTTTCCATTCTTTTAAAAATGTTTTGATCTTTTTTTCTTTTCATTCCTTCTACCATTTTTTAAAATATCACTTATGTCTTTTCTGGATTTTTTCATGTGACTCTTCCTTGTATTTTCAATATTCAATCTCAGTTCATCACAATAAAGAACATTATAGAATGAAATGCTTATTAAATACTTATCGCTTACAGATATTTTGCTAATCTTAAATTGAATTCTAAATTCCTCTTTTAACTCATGAGTTTTCTCTAATGGCCAGTAGGTGTCTATATTCATGTGATCTTCAACAATTTTTACTTTTTTTTTTGGTTACATTGAATTAAATTGTTTTTGCAGTGAAAATATTCATCTTTATAACTGAATCATCTTTGCCTTTGATAACAGAATACATTTGTCTGGAATACTCATTCTTTATGGCAACAATCTAAATTCCTACTATTTCCTCAGAACTGTCTAATAAATTATCCCAGAAGCCATTTCTATACCTCTCATTCAGATACATCTGCTGCAACCTGAAGTCAGACATCTATTCCTTTTTTCCCCTCACTTACACTGATAAAGAAATTAAGCATTTACTTTCTGCCTGCTAACATCTAAGAATCATACATGGCATTAATGAGTAAAATATTCATGGAAGCTTTCTATGGTTTGGTTGGATAAGACTTAATTTCTTATTGATACTTATTTCTTTTTTCTTTTTCCTGTATAGTTAAAAAAAAGTGCAGAATTACCCAGAGCTCCAGTATTCTTGTTACTAGGAAGAAGTCAAGGAAAATATCAGATATTCTTTCTGCTCCTGACATTACTGAGTTGTTGAAGCCACACTAGTTTTTACCCACAGCCCAAATTCTTGTTCTGTGAGAAATACATTGCTTGTTTTCATAGTAAGCTCAATTTTTCTGTTGCTTACACCTACTAGGTTCATTATCCTTTTGCATTCAATGCAATATTTTAATTATGCCTAATGTTTTTAACTCAAATGAATATGTTCTGATAAGATATCATCTCTGTGACTAACAGTGAATGAACTCCTAATGACAATTTTGAACAAATAAATGTGTGTCTTTTAAAGAAAAAAAACCCAATATATCAACTGCTGCAGATGTAACCAGGAAAGAGTAGAGCTAAAATGGCCTGTAGAAATCAGAATTGTCTGTTCTCTAAACTAAAGCAGATAATTTTATTTGTTCAAGGTACAGAGCTCTTAAAAATAAAATTTTGTGAGTAGTTTACATTATGATACACAGGGGTGGTGTTTATATCAATACTCCACAAAACCTACAAAAAATATATTACTAACAAGGAAAAAATAAGTAAAATTGTATATCTAATATGCAACTCTATTGGAAGAAAGAAAATTTTATTTTATATTATGTGTGATTCAATGCATTATGGAGTTACCAAGATAGAAAAAAACATCTGATATGACCTAGTCCATTTAAATTTGGACAAGAAGACAATGGGTCAACAATACAAACACATACGAATATATTATACAGGAAGATCGTGTTTGTGTATGTGTGTGTGTGTGTGTGTGTGTGTGTGTGTGTGTGTGTGTATGTGTTTGCTAGCATAAAGACTTCTAACCTTATTTCATATTTTCCATATATGTCTTTTTGGATCTTGGGCTTGTCAACACTAGTGTGTGTTTTTTTCTATAATCATATCAAAGCCATTAAATTTCCCTAAACTATTAATAGTTGTCTCAGAAATAGAACAAACAATAATAAACTTAATTGGGTGCAATGTTAATACTTTTGTCTCAAAATTGTAGGAAAGGTATAAAAAGTAATACACGGTATTGAAATTGCTTTAGCCAGTTAAGTCCTTTGTCAAATTGTTTTGCAAAATAGATGCATCTCTGAAACTACCCAATAAATGAAAATATTAATTGAAAACAATTTCTCAAATTGTCAACCTGAATATAATTACTATTTTCAAACAAAATGTAATCTCTATACAGACAGTCCTTTAAAATTCTTCAGAAGTTTCCTATGTATTCATTCCATTTGGACAAACGAAAGACTATTTTGTTTTCAGAATGTCAACTTATTGTTCAATAAGCATAGATTTTGGTTATCACAAATGGACAGAAACTTTTTTCAATTAGTTGACCACTATAGCAGCATTAAAACATGAATTTGAAAACATTAAATAAGAATAGTCCAATTCTCATCTAAGTGAAAGAGAAGAAACCATGCTCACAAAACTTAGGAGGCTCCAAGACTGTCCAGATCTCTTTTTGAACATCTGTTCTGGTTTCAATTATTATATTAGCACAATTTAAAATAAGTTGGGTATAAATAATCATGAATAAAAATAAACCTAAATTTTTGCCAAAATATTTCTTTTTATTTCGTCATTTTTTCAAATATTAATGTTAGGTAAAAGTTTAATTAATTACTTTAGTCCTAAAAAGTATCAGTTTTACAATGAGAAATTTTAGTCATTAAATCTATGAAAATCATCACAAAGATTTTTTTTTACAAAGATTTTTAAACAACAAAAATACTGGTCTCAAATCCTACCAGCATCTAATATATGGTTCTTTCATGAATTTATAGAGCAGGTATTTGTGGAATATCTACACCACAAGGTACTTCATCAGCCATATAAAATATACACAGTCCTTGTTTTATGAGATTTTTGTTGTTGTTGAGAGTACAGACAATAGATATGCAAACAAATCTATCATATAGTTTTTGAGGTGGAAAATGGGATAATAGTGCAATTGAAAAATAGGACAGTGAATAGCTAGGTGAAGCATGTAGGGTAGGACCAGCTTTAATAATAAAAATATATTTAAATGAATTAAAGGAGCCTAGATATGCAGATACCAGGGAAATATGTCCTTCATATTAGAGAAGAGAATTTCAAGGGTTGAATACAAGGATAGTCTTAGTATATTTGAAGATTTTCAAGCAGTAAGAATGGTTGAAACAGGATGAATAGGAACCAGTATAAATGGACAGAATGGTAGAAATTGATATCAAATTTATTCTGGGATTACATGGACCATTGCCTTCAAGTATATGATACAATGATTTCATTCTTTATATCTAGTATAAGAAAAAAAAGCTTCCCTATTTAAAAGAAAACATTAGTGAACAGAAGAAACAAGCATTTCTAAATGTTTCTGCAAATAGCAAACAAAATTACTAAATGGAAAAGGCAAGAATATTCAGAGATAATTAGATTCTTTTCTATTTAAAAATATGGATACTTATCTGAGGACTAGCTCTATGGTGAATTCTAACCTAGGTAATGCTACCATAATAATTTTCGTTAATGAAGAAGATTATATCCCTGTATCCAATTTATTTATTCTTTATGGCTCTATTATTTCATATAAAGTTACAATGGAAAATATAACGGTATATTCCATTTCTACCCAGGGAAACTCCTTAACTATGTTTGAAAATTGCTTCTAGGATTAGGCTCATTTTACTAATCTAGGCAATAGATTTTGTGCTCACCAAGGAATCTACAAGTTAAATCTCACAGCAGGTGCAGCTGCAGGTGTTGCAGAAGCTTTCCATACAGCTACTGGATCTGCCAGTGTTGAAGATCTTGTCATCTGGTAAATACCTCTAATAAGCAAGAATTATTTTAGAGAAAAAAAATCTTTTATGGAGAATCAGAAAAGAATGTTATTAATATTTGTGCAGTTTCTTCCCTTTTCTTTCTTACTTACCACAAATGGCACAGAGATTATTTCTTCCTTGCAAAAGGACCTGTAGATGTTTCCTTACAGTAAGTGCAAAGCATTATTTGTTGACTTACACCCAAACAACATAAACTTAGTTCATAATTATTGCATAATTTATATGTTGGGGCAATTTAAATTATCTCCACAGCTACGTAAGTGCGTGATTTTTGAAAATGTATCATATAATCTGAAACATTGTGTACTCTACATTTTTCTCCAAAGCTTTCACATATTCTCTTCTGAGTGACAACTAGAAAAATTAAGCAAAAGCAAACAAATGGGGAGGGACCCATCCAAGTTTTAAACTTGAAAAGAGGATATGTGTAGTACTGGCCCAGAGAAGTTTCTCCCTGAATACTGATGGACTTTAACCACAGACTGCAGTGATATTGAGGCCAGAGAGTAAGAAAACTTGGATACGTGCCCTTAGAATTTCTTTTTTAATTTAATTTTATTGTCAAGGTAATGTACAGAGGATATACAGTTACATATGTAAGGTATATGTATAATTCTTGCCAAACTTGTTACCCTCTCCCTCATTTTTCTCCCACTGTCCTTTCTCCCAACCTCCCCCTACAAATTGTACAGTTCATTTCCAACCTACTGTCTTGTGTGTATAGCTGTTGTTTAGTTCACCCGTTGCCCTTATTTCTTTTTTCTTTCCTATGGTTTATCCCATATTGTCACTGTATCTGATTTTGGTAACATGGATATTGTATATATGTTGATCAGAATTAGGAAAGGAAAGGTGAACAAGACAATGATGAGACAAAGGGAAAAAGGGCCTCTAGAATATCTGTAGATTAAAAAAAATCCCAGTCTTAACAAGCTGTCAACTTTTTATTCTACCATCCTTTGAGAATCATCCATTTGAATTGTCATGACCCATTATGATTTGAATACTACTGGCTCTGTTCCATCCTTTTGTTCTTTATGTAGAATTCACTATTAATGCAAAGGAAAGAAGAGACAGGTGAGTCACTTCGTCTTCTGCTCTATGATTCGATATTTGTGTGTAGCTAAGGCACCTGTAGCGGATTTTGTTATTGTTGATTTCTACTAGCTATTGGAGAAATTATCTGTCAAGTGTATCATCATGAAACTATGTTTAATAATCACAGAAACTCAAATAATTAATGTGCTTATCATATACAAGATGCTGGATATATTTGGAAGCAATGATTATAGTAAATAAGATTGAAAAATATGAATTAGGATTAAACATGCAATCACTCTTTTTCTTGTTAAAACTGAGAGGAAAGAAAAAAAAGAATACTACAATTTAAAAAATCTGAGGATGAATAGTTAAAAAAAAAGCAGGGTAATATACTAGAAACCATGAGGAAAGAAATATCTCTATGGTCTTGGAATGTTATATTTTGCCCTTACATATTTGGGATCCTCAGAGTTTACCAATTTGAAAATCTAAACTGAAAAAAATTCCATAATTATATTTGTTTATAGAATTTATTTTAGAAAACACCGAGATTGTCCTTGCATTTCAAAATTTGAAAATATGGTAAATTTTAGGAGATTTTTATCAGTATATACAGTTTTCAAAACAAAGGTCAGTATTGGCCCATTAATAATTATAAAAATTAATGTAGTGTTATTCGACAATCACCCAAAAGAAATATTAAGATAGCCTTCTGTTTACGGTATGAAGCTTAGTAAATATTGCAAATTAAACTATAAAATTAACACAAGTGATTATTGAGATATAATGCTAACTTTTGACTAAAATCAATTTCCATGTGATTAAAGACTTATCAGTCAAAAAAAAGGAGAGAAGGGAGATAAAATTATCTGGACAAAGAAAGAGTACTTTGATTTATCTGCATATATTCTCCATGAACAGATATAATGCCATCTGGAAACATAGAAGATATTTTGAATGTTATTCCAATCCAGGTGCTAGTGATTTTCTTCCTAAAAATTCATCCCCTATGTTCAATTGTTTGTGGGTACTTAATGCTCAAGGACACTACTCAAAAGAAAAAGAAATATTACATATTACTTAAGTTGAATACATTCAGACACATTTTAAATGTTTTCATTTTGCCTTTGATAAAGCATGTGAATGATATGATTATTTACTCACAATTATAACAATATCATTTCCATTTTAGATTAATCTCAACAAGCAAGGAATTAATTTCTTGACATAATCTTGAAAAAGAAAATATCTTTGATGATTATATATGCAATGGGTATTCAAGACAGCTACAGGCTATGAAATTTCTCTAACACTATTAATGTGAAAAATTATGTGCATAAGTTGATTCTTTTTATTAATGTAATCATTCTGTATGTATAGATAGTTATATTTAGTACAAATATATGCTATGCTATAAAATGCAGCATAGTTAATACTTAGGCCAATGAAAGCATTACCAAAGTGTTTTTTCATCATTCAAGTTCTCCCATTTAAGAATAACTGTCATTTTTAAAGTTTGTGTTTGAAATTTTTGATAACATTAAAATAAAATTTAAATAAGAAATTCCACTAAGTAAATTTTCTCTCCTGCGTTTGTTTTTTTATTTTGATGCCTGACAAAACTTATACTATTTCTAAGCCTCTGGTGACAAAATACATATAATACATTTATTCTTTCACAATTCTTTTATTTGTTAAATTTAAATAAAAGCGGTTAGGAATGGTAGCTCATATCTGTAGTTCTAGCTATTCAGGTGACTAAGACCAACAGAAAAAAATTTGAGAGATTGTATTTCAACCAGTAAAATTTATATAAAAACTGTTGAGAATAATTTATATTTTCAGTGACAGGTATAAAGTTTATATTTCGCATGTAACTATAGGCGAACAAACTGATATAAAATGAGAGAAATGGCTACATATTGGAAGACAAAATTTGTTAAAGATTAGAGCGTTTACATAGTATTTCCAATAGAACAAAAATTCATGAAAAATATCAAGGAAATGCTCTCTGCTGTGTTCAAGTAAATATTGAGCTGTTAGCACATATACATGTTCACTCTGGCATGAAAAATCGAGACATGAATACTTGTATTTTTGTCTCCTCATTTTCAGTGCTGTATTTCTGTTTTATATTTTCATCAGAATTGAATTCCTTCTGATCTTTCTATTTGCACATATTAAAAAGTTTTCTACAGACATGTATTGAATCATTCTATTCTTCTTACGATGGCTTGTAAAGATATCAGTGCTTTAATTAAATTTATTTGTTTGTTTAGCTAGTTTTCAGTCTTAGGCCTTGAACTCAGGGAATGGCTCTCTCTCAAAGTTTTTTTTTAGTAAAACCAGATGAGAATATTCAGTAGCATTTGAAAGGAAAAAGACTTTCAGCATGAACCCATAGGCCTGACACAGCCTTCTATTTCTCCCAGGAAGATTATGGAGCCTGTTTTGTGAGAAAGTGAAAGCTATATTTGTGTTAGAACAATGCATATGGTCTATTAATTTCTTGTGTTCTCTAGGAAAGCAAGAATCAGTACTGAGTGTTGGACCCAAGTGGGGAAATTTTATTGCTATGACATAAAAAATATATTTTGTGATATTTAAAATGACTTGGATATTCTCCCACCCAAAACAAACAAATGAACAATAGTCCCAAACAAATAAAATTTTTTTTTTTTTTTTTTTTTTTGGCCAGTTGTGGGCCTTGGACTCAGGGCCTGAGCACTGTCCCTGGCTTCTTCCCGCTCAAGGCTAGCACTCTGCCACTTGAGCCACAGCGCCGCTTCTGGCCGTTTTCTGTATATGTGGTGCTGGGGAATCGAACCTAGGGCCTCGTGTATCCGAGGCAGGCACTCTTGCCACTAGGCTATATCCCCAGCCCCCCAAACAAATAAATTTTTGACAAAAACTCTAAAAATTAGAGTTGGAGAATAAATTATTACAAAAATCCAGACAAAACATTTAGGCAAAGGAATTCTTATCATTAAGAAAGGAAAAATAGGCTGGGAATATGGCCTAGTGGCAAGAGTGCTTGCCTTCTACACATGAAGCTTTCGGTTTGATTTCCCCAGCACGACATATATGGAAAACGGCCATAAGGGGCGCTGTGGCTCAGGTGGCAGAGTGCTAGCCTTGAGCGGGAAGAAGCCAGGGAAGGTCGTGCTCAAGCCCTGAGTCCAAGGCCCAGGATGGGCCAAAAAAAAAAAAAAAGAAAGAAAAAAAGAAAGGAAAAATAATACTTTGTAGTATACTTGCACATTAAATTTCTATCCGTTTTCTTAAAGAGTGTATGTGAGTATTAGGGTAATTTCTAGTACATAAAAGATGTATTTTATAAGGGTCAGTGTATCATGATAATACAAGAAAGAGAAATGTCTTAAGTACTAGCAAGCATTCTCTTAATTTGCAAGATTATACCCGAGTCAGTAATACTTTTTAGCATAAGGTGATCTTTGATGAAAGTTTATAAATTATCTCATTTAAGCACTATAATTACACAATATATGTTTTATTATCATATAATTATCAGGGCAAGTAAAGAGTGAATTTCAGTGATTCCTCTCAGAAAAGAGAGGAATCACATATTATTTAATTTCATGCAATGTAATACTGGTATATGTACAATAACATGTACCAACTCTAGATCATTAGCAGTGGAAGCTCTATAGTAAAGCTAATTTGTAGTTGTTGATATTTCCTTTCTTCCTGTCTTTTTTCTTTCCTTCTTTTTTTTTTTTTTTTTTGTTTTTTTGTTTTGTTTTGTTTTGCCAGTCCTGGGCCTTGGACTCAGGGCCTGAGCACTGTCCCTGGCTTCTTTTTGCTCAAGGCTAGCACTCTGCCACTTGAGTCACAGCGCCACTTCTGGCCATTTTCTGTATATGTTGTGCTGGGGAATCGAACCCAGGGCTTCAAGTATAGGAGGCAAGCGCTCTTGCAACTAGGCCATATCCCCAGCCCTCTTTCCTTCCTTCTTTCTTTCTTTCTTTTACTCCTCCTCTTCTTCTTCCTCCTTCTCTTTGTCCTCTTCTTCTTCCTCCTCCTCCCCTGCTTCCTCTTTGTCCTCCTCCTCTTCTTCCTCTTCCTCACTCTTTCCTTTTCTTTCATTTTCTACCATTCCTGGGCCTTGAATTCAGGGCTTGGGAGCTGTCCTTGAGCTTGTTTTTCTCAAGGTTAGCACTCTATCACTTGAGCTACTTCCAATTTTTTTTCAGAGATAAGAGACTCACAAACTTTTCAGAGGGGGCAGGATTTGAACCACCATTCTCTGCTCTTAGCCTCCTGCATAGCTAGTGTTACAGACAGGAGCCACCAACACCGGATTGTTCTTTACAATATTCATAATCTAAAAAGTACTATTTTGCCAGATGTCAAGCTACTTTGATTTAATGAGACATCAGGGAAGTGTAGAAGAATGAATTAATAGGGACTGGGGATATGGCCTAGTGGCAAGAGTGCTTGCCTTGTATACATGAGGCCCTGGGTTCAATTCCCCAGAACCACATATACAGAAAATGGCCAGAAGTGGCGCTGTGGCTCAAGTGGCAGAGTGGAACTAGGAAATTGAAAGGGAATACCAAAATTGAGAGACACAGGGTAAAAAAAGACAAACAACTACAAAAGCAATACTTGCAAAACTGTTTGGTGTAAGTGAACTGAACACCTGGGGGGGAAGGGTAAGGGGGAGGTGGGAAGGGGGTATGAGGGACAAGGTAACAAACAGTACAAGAAATGTATCCAATGCCTAACGTATGAAACTGTAACCTCTCTGTACATCAGTTTGATAATCAAAATTGGGGAAAAAAGAATGAATTAATAGCATCAAATATTATCCCTATCATAATGATTATTCCTATAAAACAGAAAATATTTAAATGTTGTAAAATGTGATTATTCTTTAAATTAATTTTGCATTTCTTGCTAGTGTAATTTAATTATAAGATTGTATAGTTTAGTTTTTATTTATGTGTAGATTTCAAACCCATCCAGCTACTAAACCTTTTTTTCTGTAACAGAATTTAAAAAGAAATTATTGTAAAGAGTAATAAGGAGGGGTTACAGTTATGTAAGTCAGGCAAGGAGTACATTTCTTTTTGAGCAATGTCACCCTCTCCTTCATTTTCTTAGTTCTTTTTTTCCTCCCGACCCCCAAGTTCTACAGTTAATTTCCAATATAGTGTCTACTGATGATAGACATCTAACTACAAACTACTAGATCTCTTTACAAATGTCCATAAATTTCTTGGTCTAACAGTTAGCTCTGGTACAAATGCATTGTATTATAGTGTGGTATAGACAAAAGATGCTTGGGTCACCACCACTTCTTTGAGTTTGGCTGTACCCAAAATAACTTTGTAATCAAGCACACCTCTCTGACTCCAGATTCTATTTGTTACATACAAAAATGCAATTTTTAGCTTTGATCATTTGCAGCCAAGCAATACTTCTTTTACAATTCTTAAAGCATTTTATTTGTCTTATGCTTCTCAAATACTTTGAGTCCCATACATGCCTTAGGAGACGCCAAGGTACCCTTAAATTATACATGTTTTCTTGTTATAATATTCTGTTGTCAACTGTGCTTGAAAATTATACACATAGACATGAAACTATAGAACCTGGTTTATACTGCTATCAAGGTAGAGAATTTTGGATTTACTCCTCTAGTTTTCCTAACTTGAATATTCTAAGCCAACCTAAACTAAGCCAATAAAAGTTAACAATGCTAAACACTATTTTCTTCTTGAAAAACCTGATTTTTCTTCTCCAAACTTTTCTCTCCCTTCCTTACATATGAATTACAGTGCTCTTCTTTAACTATTAGGGTTGTGATGATCCCTCGGATTTCTCACAACAAACTTCCAACTCATCCTCATTGTGTGTCTGCTATTTTCATTTTCCCATTTATTCTTTTATTTAAATGACCACCTAATTTTTATATTCCAGGTATAACTTACTTTCACAGAATTGTTGGTGTCAAGAAAGAAAAATATCAGAAATGAAATTGATGCTAAATGCCATAATCTTGAGGCAAGCCCATGCCTGGAATTTTGTGGACGAATAATGAATACCAGGCATGGTCCAGAGTGAACTCAGTAGACAAGGACAGACATTTTGTGGCAAAACAACAGAGGCTAAGTCAAGAATACCTAGGATACTTGTCTGTTGTGGTACATGCCTATACTTCCAGCTATTCTAAAAGTATGAAGACTAGGATTTCATGGCAGTCCCAGAACAGATAATATTAAAACCATATTTAAAAAGAAAACGTTAAAGTAGTAAAAGCAAAATGACTGTGAGTTTAGCAAAGTGTCATAATGCCTGGAGTAGCATGCACCAAGCCAAAGTTTCAATCCCAGTATTACCAAAACCCAAACCAAAATAAAACAATCTAAAAATACTTGTTAAGATGAATTTTGGTATTAAGGAGGAGTAAAATTATTTTTGTAATGCATCACTCTATTTAGTGAAAACAGATATGGGGAACAATTACATCAAAGCATCCAAAGTAGTAGGACTTGTTGAATTACTCAGCCCAATGAACACAATGTTAGAACCAGTGTGCAAATAATGCTGATTCTGAGAAATATTAAGCTTTTAATTATTTTTAAGATTTGTCCTATATTAAGAGCTCATGAGTTCTTTTTTTGTGTGTGTGTGTGTGTCTTGGAGTCTCTTCCCAGCATGCTTTTCTTGCCTGATTTGTTATTCAATCTGGACACATTATTCCACAGAATTTCTAAAAAACTTGATTATCTCATGCCCCTTGACTTTTTCAAACTCAATGGTTAGCATGTACAAAGGCCCTGGGTTGAATTGCACACACACACACACACACACACACACAGACACACACACACACACACACAAAATAGAATTTAAAAAAATAAGGCAAGGCAAATCAAATCATGACAAGACAAGGAAACAAAGCAGCACTGATCTCCCAGAGAGTTTTATTCTTTCTCCCTTTGATTCTTTTCACACCCTTTTCTAAATGCCTCTAGCACCAGTGAGCACCATTCTTCCTCATTCTACTTGAGCTCATTAACAACACATTTAGTATCACTTCTTAAAATACATCATTACTTTATGTTACAGCTCTTCCCCTTGCTAGGAAAATATAGTGTCATTCTTGAATAGACAAGCTTTAACCCATTCTATATTTCTTAAAGTACTGATCATTATACAGGCCTGATAAACGTAATGACTACATCTTGTTATAACCAGTACAATCACTCAGATTTCCCCTACCATTTTGTTTTCAAATTTTAGGACATGATCACAATCCTTCAAAACTTCCTTTTTTTGCACAATTAGACCTTAAGATAATATCGTTCAAACATCCATATTTGAGTATATATATATTTACAGAACATGTTCTTTGTTCCACACCCAATTTGTATGGATCTCACCTTGCTGTCCTACACACAATGATGTAAGAGAAGAAGCAGATTGATAGGGACTAAACTATTCCAATTGTGCTTGCCTTTGTGCATGAAGGAAGGTATTGTGTACCCTGAAAGTATTAGTATTAAAATGTTTGCTCTTTGAGGCTTTATGCTGGGGGATTTGAAGTGCACTTAGCTTAGTAGATTTTATCCACATAAAGCACTTTTGTTGAAAATCTTCTTTTCTCCTCCTTGCTATTATTAACCAAGCGCCTGTTCTTTTTCAAAATTGTAAAGTAATGCTGCTTTTTCTTTGTCTCTCAAATAGCACTACATTGCCTGCTGTCTTTTACTTTCCTTCTCTTTTGTGAATAAAACCCTCTCTCTTCTTTACCATCAATATAGACTCCTAATCCCATTATTACATGCATTTTAGTGTTTGATGAACTAGTT
This sequence comes from Perognathus longimembris pacificus, assembly GCF_023159225.1. NCBI lineage: Eukaryota > Metazoa > Chordata > Mammalia > Rodentia > Heteromyidae > Perognathus > Perognathus longimembris. Next base: position 57,316,333 of record NC_063167.1, read on the forward strand.
AGAAGACAATCTAAATAAATGTGCTATACTACGTGAACCATACACCCTCTCTCTAACTCTTGTTTTCCCACTTCAAAGTCATTTTTGCTCAAACTGATGCTTGATTTCAGGTAATATGATAAACTTTGGTTTTGTACTCTCTCACTTTAATCCAGAGATCATTCTTTAAAGTAATAGGAGGAAAATGGAGCAGAAACAGTACTCTTTATTACTAAAAGACTATGAGGGGGACGGATTTTGTTCTTTCAGAGATTGGTTACGGATTGGATCATAAATATCTTCTTAAGGCTACAATGTGCAAGGTAAAGTCCCAGTCTGTGGGAAATGGTGGAGAACTTAAAATTTAGCTAATGCAAGTTTTAATTTTAATTTAATTTAAATTTAAATAACCCATTTAGCTAAAGGTTACTGTATTGAATAACATTACAAAATGCTGGAGAGGAATTCATTTATCAGCTTGTGGTAAAGGGTGCAAAATTTCTAATCCCATTGGCTCAGACTTAGAAGGTGGGGGCCCTGTCTTGTAATGCTACTTTAACTACTCTGAGATCACACTAATTCTGCTAATGGAAAAATGTTTTGGCCCATATAATCTATGAAGACGTGACAACCTCCAGCTGATAAATTCTGTCCAAAAAAAATCAACATAGTATCTCCTGGCAAATTCTAATGGTATTTCACTTAGAAAAGGGATATAGTTCCCTGGTTTTGGTGCTTACATTATCCTTTTGTTGTTGTTGTTGTTGCTCCTAAAAAATATTTGTTTTGGAACGTATTAAAATGTTAATGAATCAATTTCTATGGAACTCTAGGGTAGTCTTCATATGGTTATCATCTACTTTTGCTGAGTTAACAAAAATAATAACAAATCTATACTTTTAAACATATAGTCAGCCTTGGGAATTGACTTTTTTAACATGATAATAGAAGCCAATAGGAAATATTGTGCTGAATATAGCAGGCAAATAAAATGAACACTTTGACAGTTTTAGCCTAACTAGTGCACATAATAATACTTCTAACTAGTCACTGTAAATTGACTTTCCTTTTTTTTTGGCCAGTCCTGGGCCTTGGACTCAGGGCCTAAGCACTGTCCCTGGCTTCTTCCCGCTCAAGGCTAGCACTCTGCCACTTGAGCCACAGCGCCGCTCTGGCCGTTTTCTGTATATGTGGTGCTGGGGAATCGAACCTAGGGCCTCGCGTATCCGAGGCAGGCACTCTTGCCACTAGGCTATATCCCCAGCCCTGACTTTCCTTTTGTTGTCTCCATGAATGATTCTGTTCATAAATCTATATTTTCCTTGTTTTATTATTATTGTAATTATGCATTTTGGAAAGGCCCTTATCATCTATGGATGAAATACCTACAGACCTGACTTTTAGGTATATATTCTCGTAGAAACAATGTGAAATTAGCAGCATAAGTGTTCCAGGACCCAAACAACATACATTTAAACATCATAGATGCATTTATTTAGCAATTCACAAAATCACATCAAAAATAATTTGTATTGCTATGATCAAATATTCTAATCAATGACATCATAGACCTAATCTTCTGGGACAAGAAAACTTCTACACTTATATACTGTACTAAACTTGAAGTGATTGGATTTCTGAAGTAAGACTTTAATACTTTGTGGTAGTGTTTCTTAAAACTGCTGACTACAAATATGTGTCCTCTGAGTTTACATTAGGCAATTATCTACAGAAGTCAAATATTCTCATGTAACTGAATAAAATTGCTTTTGATTAAGCATTTTCTAAAAAGAAAGTCAAGAGCAGCAGCAGTTTGCTTAATTTTAAAATTATAATTGAGTTTTGTTACTTGACTTTTCCATTGCATTAAAATCAAATGTCTCTTTACTAATTTCAATTAAAAGCATTCATATTTTTAACCTTATTCTGTAAGCAAGTTGATTTTGATTGAAATTCCCAGCTTTAAGAATCAGTCGTCACAAAATCACTGACAAGACACAATCCTTTGACACCTACTATACATAAAATACTGTCCTCAGTAATTGTCATGTCTTATTTTATTGAATGCATAATTAGCCAGGGTTACATAAGTAAGTAATTGGCAGAACTCATTTCCAAACTCATAAATCTATTCACTAGACCAGTTTATTTGCCATCTCCTACTTCTTATACATTTCTGTCTTTCCTTCTCCTTGCATTAGTGGACCACTTCTGTAATCATCTCCTCAGCAGCTTTACTAGAGCCAAGTAATAAAACACATTCTTCAGATACATGTTTACAGGACAGGTAATGAACTCCATGCCACATATTCTATGGGTAGCAAAACTTAATATTATTTTCACTGAAACTGGACTCCATCCATATGAAATTACCCGTGAAATAACAATAAAAACAAAAGGTGATCTCCTGCATTTCTAATAGCACCGCCAAAATATGCCTTCAAATTTAGCAGATAAAATGTAGGAAATCAAGTTAAACTTGAAGGTGTAATACAGATGCATGTGTAGCTGTAATTCAAATGAAATTTGTCATCTGTATTTAACTCATAATCTGAAGTCTAAGAAGACTCAGATAGCACAGACTGCATACTTTACAAAAGTAAAAAAAACACATGGAAAATTAATAAGGTCTTTTATTTTTAATCAGTGGCAAAATAATACAGAGAATTTTACATATTAGAAGCTTCATGTGAATGGACACAGCTGAAGCCATAATGGCATTTCACATTCTAGGGAGCCATGAGGGGACTATCAGGCACCACCAAGGCATAAGCTCTGAAAAATCAAACTGGGTGTTCAAATTTAGTATTAATGAACCCAAACTTTCAGTTTGGGCATTAATAACAAAAAAACAACTGATCTCCTAGGAGACTTGAAACTGCAGTCAACAGAGGAACCCAGTCCTGCAAATTCAGGTTATTATTTCATGAACTCACAATTAGAATGGTGCCAGGTTTCTATGCACTAAATATGTTTTAAATATTTCATAACATTTTTAATACTGTAGATAAATGCTTTCTGGAATTAAGTGTCCATTCCCTCATTTCTGGCTCACATATGATGTTAATTATTGCATTCTTTCATCCAGAACAATGATTGAGTAGCCAGATCAACTGCCTTTTTTTTTCTAGACCCTTTGAAGAACTTGCCAGCTTATTTTTCTTGCTATTGAGTCATTTTTAAACTAAATTTCTAATATCTCTTGCCAGTCTAAAAGCTTTTGTGTCTGTTTAATCTGCCTTCTAACTCTTTCCCTATCCCCTAGAAGTTTTTATCCTGAGACAGCCATAATTTATTCTTCAATGCTTATTCAACAAGACTTTCCACATCCTTACCAGAAAGCAAGCTTTAGCCAAGTGGAATTCCTGTGTGGAGTTCTTCCAGAATCTCTGTCTCCTAACGAGAGGTGCAGCCAAAGAGTTATCTGGGCAGTTACATTAACTGTCATACTTTTCATATTCACTGGCAGCCAGCCAAAAGTCCAGTCTGCCAAAACTTCTACTTCCATTTTAACCAGAGCACAGGTCTTCAAGGATGCTCCCTCCACCCTCAGAGCCAATTAGAATCAACCCCATTCCTCTGCCAGCTTTTTGACTGAATGCAAGTTCCCACTGTTTTGCAAGTTTGCTAAAGGGAAACACCTGCTTCTCTATGGGCTTGATTCAGTTTCCACTAAGAGAGTGAGATTTCTTTCACCTTTTATTGAAATGTTAGCAACATAATCATCCATGTTTTTAGCCTTTTTCCAAGCTTGAGACTTTAAACACAAATGTGTTTCTATTGTATCATACTTATCGGGAGTATTGGCAATTGATCTTTTGGGGACAATATCATCAGAATCTAATTTATTGCATGTTTATCTTTCCAAGTATTTGATTCTCTCTTCTCCCTTAATCCCCATTAGACTCCCTCATCCCATTTAACAGGATTGTAAATAATAAAGTATCATATAAGGAATTAAAACAGTAAGGGGATACCAATGAAGACAATTATAATTAAAAGGATAAGCACCAGAATCTAGTTTTCATTTGTTATTGAACTTAAATTGTTTTTAATATTATTGAGCTTGACATGACCTGATTGTACATATATTTTCAATATTAATGATATCTAAATTCATTTTGGCTATACATCAACTATTTCCCCATCATTTTCCTTCTTTAATAATATTAATATACCAATAATTCCTCCAACTATGTATACAATTTGGTTCTCTCACCTTTGCTTCTAATTCACATGTATACTTATCTAACAAGTATTTCTACTTCAAATATTCCACAGGCAGGTAAATTGAAATTGGTTTCCACAGTATATTAGAAGCCCCACTCATATCCTTTTAGTCTCATGTGTCAATGAGAATGGTGTTGTCATCCTCCTTGGGATACATTCCAGTAATCAATAGAGTGATCATCTCTCCAGTAATACATTGAGAAGCATGCTGTTTGTGGCATATTTTTGTCTTCTCTCTTTTCCTCACTGTCAGCATCTAAAGAGTAACCAGATTCTATTCATTTTATATTTTAAATCTCCATCAGTCTGACTTTTAATTTATATACTACCATTACTCTGCACTGTGCCTTGAAGATTTCATTGCCATCATTTTAACTCGTTAAACATTAATGCCTGCTCTCTGTTGACCTTATTCTCCAGTCAGCAAACAGAATGATCATTCTATAGCAAAGAGATTTCCATGGCATTTATCCACTTTAAATTTTTAAATATGTCTTTGTTTCATTTGAAATAATTTTAATATGGCCTCTGTTCAGGTTCAGTGTCTTAAAGTATAATTGCAACTTCATTGTGTGAGATATGTTCCATTACTTGATGGTGTGAGGGCTTTCCTCTTGTATCTCTTCCACTTGTTGTTCCCTGAAATAGTCTCTGCCCACATGCATAGAACTGGTTCACTCTCACACATACCCTTCTCCATCTTGCTTTGCGTCCCAGAAAGGACGCTCATAAAAGCTATGTTGAAACTTTAACTTTCCAGCTTCTTATAGAGTTCTGTCTAACACACTGGAAATAGCCGGGTAGAAGGCAGTGAAGGCCAAGAACGTATTCTGGCAGCTCTTGCTGTACATAGGTTGGTACTTCCCTTAATCATCCCTCCTCACATAAGCTTTTGGTCTTCAGATTCTAGTAATTAATCTCCTCCGTTTAATCTTAGCCAGTACTTTGCACCATCCTTTGTAGTGTCCTTGATTAAATTTTCTACAAACTATTTAATATTATTTTTCATTCTACTGGGATCCCACTATAGTTACTTAGATACAGTAGGCTAAAACACTAAAAACAAAACAAAACAAAAGATTAGTGCTAGAAATGTAAACTTCTATCTTTAATAGGAGTTTTATTGTACAAATACAATCATGTTTATAGTCTCTGGATCAGCTAAGATTTTTCCGGAAATATATTGATAGAAAGAATAGCTGCCCAGAATTCAGATCTGGATCATTCTAATTATTTCACATGTGCAGTTATAGGGGTGAGGTTAGAAATGGGTATGGTGAAAAGAACAGTGATAGAGAATGAGAATAAGATAAGAAAAACCCATGTAAGAAACCAAGACACTTGGGGGGGGGGGGGGAGTAACAAAAACCACAAGAAAAATCAACAAAACTAGAAATTTCTTGTTTTCTCCCTGTAAACAAAAAGCCCAAGACCACATTTTTGGTCAAACTACCCATTTAATGACTTGGGCTTATATTTGATAAACTCACTGCTGGATTATCACTTATAAGCATTTGGAATAAATTTCAAGAATGAGCACTGCAATGAGAAACCGAAAATAAACATTCCTTTTTTGTTTGTTTGTTTGTTTATTAATTGAACACAAAATTTTTTACAAGGTGTTGTGCAAAAAGGGTACAGTTACATAGTAGGGCAGTGTGTACATTTCTTGTGATATCTTACGTCCTGTTTTTCTATCCCTTCTCTAGGTCAGGTAGACATATATACAATATACAATGTATCAAGAATATATATAATTCACAGACTTGGTCTCTACTGTCTCTCTGTCTCCCTTTGTTAACAGTCATATATCAGGGAGATCATGCCCCTTTGTTTTCTATGTTCTAGGCTTGTCTCGCTCAACATTATTTGTTCGAGTTCTGACCATTTCCCTGTGAATAACAATATTTCACCATTCCTAATCGCTATGTAGTATTCCATTGTGTATAAGTACCATAGTTTTTGGATCCATTCGTCTGTGGAGGGGCATCTGGGTTGTTTCCATATTTTGGCTATTGTGAATTGTGCCATGATAAACATGGAAGTACAAATGTCTTTTTGATATCTTAGGTTTTGCTGTTTAGGATAGTTGCCTAGGAGTGATATGGCTGGGTCATAGGGTAGGTCTATATTGAGTTTTTTGAGAAACCTCCATACTGTTCTCCAAAGTGGCTGTACTAATTTGCACTCCCACCAACAATGGAGAAGGGTTCCTCTTTCCCTGCACCCCTCCAGCATTTGTTGTTGCCTGAGTTCAGAGTATAGGCCATTCTAACTAGGGAGAGGTGGTATCTCAGGGTTGTTTTTATTTGCATTTCCTTTACTACCAGGGATGTGGAGCATTTCCTCATGTGTTTCTTTGCCATTTTTATATCTTCTCTTTTGAAGTCTCTCTTTAGCTCCTTTGCCCATTTCCTAATAGGTTTATTGGGCTTGGAGGGGCTTAGTTTTTTGAGTTCGCTGTAGATGACAGATATCAGGCCTTTGTCTGTTGCTGTGCTGGTAAATATCCTTTCCCATATCGTTGGCTGTCTTTCTATTTTGGTGGCTATGTCCTTAGCTGTGCAGAAACTTTTTAATTTGTAGTAGTCGCATTTGTCGAGTCTTTCCCCTATTTGTTGTGCCCCTGGGACTCTATTCAGGAAGTTCCTTCCTGTGCTTATAAGTTCTAGCATCTTTCCTACTCTGTCCTTCAGTAGTTTCAAGGATTCAGGTCTGATATTGAGGTCCTTGATCCATTTTGAGTTGATTTTGGTGCATGTTGATAGGCTTGGGTCTACTTTGAGTTTTCTGCATATGGCTGCCCAGTTTTCCCAGCACCAGTAGTTGAAGAGGCTATGTTTATTCCATTGTATGTCTCTAGCTCCTTTGTCGAATATCAGTTGGCTGTATGAGTGCGGTTTTATTTCTGGGTCTTCAGTTCTAATCCATTGGTCTTCCGATCTGTTTTTATACCAATACCATGCTGTTTTTGTTATGATGGCCTTGTAGAAGAGCTTGAAGTCTAGTATTGTGATACCTCCTGCACTGCTTTTTTTGTCTAGAATTGCTTTGGCTATTCTAGGTTTTTTGCTGTTCCATATGAATTTATGGATTGGTTTCTCTATTTCAGTAAAGAATGTGGCTGGGATTTTGATAGGTATTGCATTGAATTTGTATAACAATTTGGGCAATATGGCCATTTTCACTATATTGATTCTGCCTACCCATGAGCATGGGAGGTCTTTCCATCTCCTTGTGTCTTCTTTGATTTCCCTTATTAGATTTTTATAGTTTTCATTAAATAGGTCTGTCACATCCTTGGTTAAGTTGATCCCTAGGTACTTTATTCTTTTTTTGGCTACTGTAAATGGAATTGTTTCCATAATTTCCTTTTCTGTTTGTATATTGCTGGTGTACAGAAAAGCTGCTGACTTTTGTGGATTGATTTTGTATCCTGCTACCTTGCCAAATTGGTTTATTAGGTGTAGGAGTTTGGGTACTGATTTTTTTGGGTCCTTCAGATATAAGATCATGTCGTCTGCGAATAGGGATAACTTGATTTCTTCCTTGCCGATGTGGATCCATTTGATGTCCTCCTCTTGCCTTATTGCTATGGCTAGGGATTCCAGCACTATGTTGAACAGAAGTGGGGAGCGTGGGCATCTTTTTCTTGTTCCTGAGTTTAGAGGGAATGATTTAAGTTTCTCTCCATTTAATATGATATTAACAGTTGGTCTGTTGTATATGGCTTTTATTGTTTTGAGGAATGTTCCATCTATTCCTGTTCTCTCCAAAGCTTTTAATAGGTATGGATGTTGTATTTTGTCAAAGGCTTTTTGGGCATCGACTGAGATAACAATGTAATTCTTAATTTTGGATCTGTTTATGTGGTGAATTACGTTGATTGATATACAGATGTTGAACCATCCTTGTGACTGTGGGATGAAGCCTACTTGGTCATGATGTATGATTTTCTTCATCAGTTTCTGCAACCTGTTAGCTAGTATATTATTGAGGAGCTTTGCCTCTGTGTTCATTAGTGATATTGGTCTGTAGTTCTCTTTTTTTGTTGGGTCTTTGCCTGGTTTGGGAATGAGTATGATATTAGCTTCGTAGAATGAGTTTGGTATTTCTCCCTCTGTTTCTATTTCACGGAAGAATTTAAGGAGTATTGGTGTTAGCTCCTCACTAAAGGTTTTGTAGAATTCCTTGGTGAAACCATCTGGGCCTGGGCTTTTCTTAGTAGGGAGGTTCTTGATTACCTCCTGTATCTCACTGTAAGTTATTGGTTTATTTAGTTGAGTTATTTCTTCTTGGTTCAGTTTGGGCAGTTTGTACTTCTCTAAGAATTGATCAATTTCTGTAAAATTATTGTTTTTTGCTGAGTAGAGGTTTTGGAAATAGCTCCTTATGATTGTTTGAATATCGTGTGTACTTGTTGTAATTTTTCCGGTGGAGTCCTTGATTTTACGTATATGAGTCTCTTCTCTTCTTTTTTTTTGTAAGTCTTGTAAGGAGTCTGTCAATTTTGTTTATTTTCTGAAAGAACCAGCTTTTAGTCTTATTTATTTGTTGAATGGTCTTTCTATTTTCAATCAGATTTATCTCTTCTTTAATCTTTGTGATCTCTCCCCTCCTCGTCGTTTTAGATTCTGTCGTTTCTTGTTTCTCCAGTTGTTTTAGTTTCATCGTGAGGTTATTCACCTGCTCTGCTTCCATTCTTTTAATGTGAGTGCTGAGGGCAATGATCTTGCCCCTGAGTACTGCCTTAGCTGTGTCCCATAGGTTTCTTTGTGATGTGTTTTCATTGTCATTGTGTCTTACGAATTCGTTGATTTCATTTTTAATTTGGTCTGTGGCCCAAGTGTTGGATAGCAGTGTGGGGTTTAGCCTCCAAGTATTTGTGTAGCCTCTGTGGTATCCTTTGTTGTTGAGGGTTACCTTTAATCCACTGTGATCAGATACAATACATGGGATGATGTCAATACTTTTGTATTTGCTGAGGTTCTTTGTGTGGGCTATGACGTGGTCTATTTTGGAATATGATCCATGGGCTGCTGAAAAGAAGGTGTGGTGGGTCTCTGTAGGGTGGAAGGTTCTATATAGGTCTGTTAGATCCATTTGGGAAATGGTGTTATTTAGGTCCTCAGCTCCCTTACTAATCCTCTGGGTGTTGGATCTGTCTCTTGGGGAGAGAGGGGTATCAAAGTCACCCACTATGATTGTGTTTGGGTCTATCTTGTTCTGTAATTCTGTGAGAATTTGCTTGACATATGTAGGGCCTCTTTTGTTCGATGAGTATATATTTATCACAGTGATGTCTTGATTCTGGATTTTTCCTTGTATTAATATGTAGTGTCCTTCTTTGTCTTTTTGAGTGGACTTTAATGAGAAGTCCTGCTTGTCTGAGATCAGAATGGCTACACCTGCCATTTTGGTGGGTGCATTTGCTTGGTAGATCTTGCTCCATCCTTTCATTCGAAGCCTGTTTTTGTCTCTTGCTGTAAGGTGGGTCTCTTGTAGACAGCAGATGTCAACTTTTTGTTTGTGAATCTATTCTGCCAGTCTGCTCCTCTTTATCGGGGAGTTTAAACCATTTATATTTAAAGAGATCAAGGATAAGGGTGTTTTTTCTCCTTCCATTTTCTTGTTGGGCTGTTTTTTCCTCTTTTTGTTTTTTCCCCTTGTCTTCAGTGAGCTGTTCTTTCTGTTGGACTTTGGCTATTGAAGTTTCTTTCTGATTCTGTCTGTGTGTCTTTTACGTTCTCTGTTGGGTGGGGCTCCCCTCTTAGAATTCACTGTAGGGCTGGTTTTTTATTCCCGTACTCCTTTAGCTCTTCTTGTGGAAAGATCTGGTTTTCCCTTCGAATGTGAACTCCAATTTCGCTGGATATTTGATCCGAGGTTGTAAATTGTTATTCTGAAGTACTTGGATGGTGTTCTTCCACTCACTTCGAGCTTGGTAAGTTTGTGTGAATAAGTCAGATGTTATTCGAATCCTCTTCCCATTGTAGAAAGTTTCCTTCATCGCTTTGGCTGAATTCAGAATTTGCTCTTTAATCATGAGGTCTGTAGTCTTGAATATTATGTGCCTTGGGGTGGCTTTCCTGGGGTCTGGCCTGCCAGGTGTCCTATAGGTTTCGGTTACCTGGATGGGGTCCCCTGTGAGATTGGGGAAGTTTTCTGCAATGACTTTATTGAGAACATGTTTAAGCCCTCTGCTCTGGTATTCGGCTCCTTCTTCTATTCCAATTATGCTCAGATTATATCTCTTGTCTTTGTCCATTAGTTCCTGGATTATTCTGCCCTGAAGCTTCTCCTTTTCTTGGAGTGTGGTCATTTTCTGGTTGTTGTCTGCTGCTTCATCATCCAGGTGAGAGATTCTGGATTCCATATGGTCCACTCTTTGTGTTATGGTTTCAATTGCGGAGTTTATGGATGTCAGAGAGCTATTTATGGTTGTCATACCAGCTCTGATCGTGGAAATTTCTTCCTTTAAAGAGTTGTATTTTATATCTATTTTTCATGCATTTCAATTCTCAGGATGTGGAGATTTTCTTTAAAGGAGGCTTGCATTGTATCTATTATTGCTTCCATTTCTTTAAAGGAGGCTTGCATTGTATGCATTTTTGCTTCCATTTCTTTCTTGGATTCCTGGGTGTCCTTCAAGATTTCTGCTCTAAACTCCTGGAATTGTTTTCTGATTTCATTTCTGACGCTTTCCATCATTCCTGTTGACATGGCCTCATTTGCCTTTTTAGTCTTCATCTCCTCTTCAGTCGTGCTGCTTTTTGGAGCTGGCGAGTTGGCTTGCCCTTTGATGAACTGTGTTAGGTTTCTTTGTGATTTGTGCATCTGGAGATCTGTGGATGGCTTCACAGGTTTGGTTTGTAGCTCTTCCCTCCCTCCTGTGTAGGCGTGTCTACGGCAGCAGATGCTGCGGCCGTGGCCCCGCCCACCAGTGCAGGGTACGCCTACCAGAGCAGGTGCTGTCACCGGGGGCCCCGCCCTCCTGTGCGCTGTGTGTCCACTACAACAGGCACTTTAGCAGGGTATGCCTCCCAGAGCAAGCCCAGGGTTGTTGGGCTGTGTTTGCACCCTCCCTCAAGTCCATAGGGGGGTGGTAGGTGTGAGGTCCAGTGGGATCGACTGTCCGGGTGTGGGTTAGCACCCTCAGACCTCGCCTCCGCTGCAAGGGGGGGACATGATCAGGCCCAGGTGTCCCTGCTGTGCTGGTATTGCCCCCCCCCCCCCCGTGCCTGTGATTTTAGTTGTAAGAGTCCGAGAGATCCAGGAGCCTCGGGTGGGGCTTGCACTGCCGGCCGTCCCCAGCCCCTGTTGGGAAGGGGGCAGTGCCGATTTGGCCAGTTTAGGAACCTGTGGGGCCTTGGGGCTGCTCTGCCCTTCCCCTGCTAAACTGACTTCCCAGCGCCCGAAGGGAGCTTCCCGGCTGATTTGGGGATTCTTTCTTCCCACGGGGTGGGGAGGGGGACGGAGGGAGATCTAGCTTCTTTGTAGGTCTTGGGACTCTGATAGCTGGTCTCCCGTTGGGTGAGGGGGTAATGGGGGACTCACTGATCCTGCATTGTGTGTGTGTCCCCCGCAGCCGTTGGTCCCTCAGGGGCTGGCGAAGTGTTGTGGTGGCTTCCCTGGTTCCCTCCTTCTGCTATGCTGGGTCCCCCTGTCTGAACACGGTGTGGACCCGAACTTCTCGTCACTGCTGTTGTGTGTCTTGGTCTGCACCCTCCCATGCGGACCCAACCTGACCGTGGGGTCTCCCGCTATCTGGATTCTGCATTCCTGGCAGCCTGTCTGCTGATCACCGGGTTCCCCTTTCCCAGCCTGGCCCTGTTTGGGCCAGGGTCGGTTGGTGGGGGGAGGGTGCCCAAGAGATTCTCAGGCTCTGTGTAGGTTTTCGGCTCTTCTTTTTTGCTCCTTTTTGTTTTCCTGCGTTTCTCCACTGCTTCTGGCTGCTGGTTTTGCTGGGTTCTTGATGGGGTGTTGGGTGTTGGAGTTCCCAGCTCGCTATTCAGTTGGAGCAAGTTGGGGTGCCTCCCTACTCTGTCAGCGCCATCTTTCTCCTCCTTTTTTTTTCTATTCTGGGCTTTCTTCTATTATAACTGTTACTGAAACTACCCCAAATATAGAAAGATCCATTGATGTCTTCCTTGATTTTGAATTTGGTGAATATACACTAATGAAAATCTACATGGGTGATTAGAGAAAAAAAAACTAAATAATTAATTGGGATATTTTAAAACATGTAATATAGAACATTGGGAGATTAAAAAAGAACTTGAAACATAATGGATAAATAGGTAATGATGGTATCTCCATATACATATGCATTGTTAAGAATGCAGGCTATCTAGTTGTGCTCCCCTTTTTGAAGGATTTAGATGTTTAAGATTTCTAATGGGAGAGAAAAATAAGAAAGAAAGAAAAGTTTGCCTTAGTGAAGATAACATTTGTTTGACTCAAAAATCTTCAAAAAATCAGAAAAAAATCCTCAAGTGTGTGCCAAGTATAGATGTGTATTGGAATCTATAAATGAGGGTTTTATGATCAGAGAAAAGAAACAGTTTTTAAATGACAATTCTGGTGTGGGAAAGAGAAAGAAGTATATAACATCTAACAATGTTTAAAGAGAGGCTTTTCCATATTACTAGTAGTGATATTAGCAATTCAGGATAAGTGATTAATCCACATTTTGTATTGATATTCTAATGACAAATAAACACAATGAAATACTGGGATGTATGTAAGAAATTAGTGAAAATTCTCACCATGTTGAAAATATTTGAAGGGCTAACAGACTTCTAGAAATGTTAAAATCACTGTAAGAGCAATCTGATTAATAAAATTAATCATTGTTAAGATTTTGACAAGTAGTGTGTAGTGGTGTGGAAGTAAATACTTGGTTTGAATTCTGATTTTCAACACTTTCTACTCATAATATGAATCTTGCTTTAAGATCTACAATATCTTAGGAAATATATACTTAGATATTATATATATATACAAATATATGCAATATAAACTATATCTTCCATGTAGAACTAATAGATAGGGTAAGTACTATTTACATAAATACACTTTTGCTTATTATTAAGTTTTTTATCTCCTGTTAAATGCATGATAAATATTACATTTATTAATGGTGGTGCTCAGAGAAAAATAATTCTTCTTTTATGGAAATTGTACTTAGTTGGAAGATATATTTAAGTAAAACCTAGTTTCTAAGAAATATAAAGTGCTGAAATGATTTCAGGAAGTGAAAATTATAAGGAATACGATTATACCTTACTGTAGAGTTGGTAGCAAAATCAAAATTATCTCAGAATTGGCAGTCGTGGACTTCATCTTTCTCAATGTTTTATTGGATAATAGTAGTTCTCAATGATGAGTGCAATGATTCCCTCATAGGAAATAATTAGCACAGGTTTAGACTAGCCAAAGCAGAGGATCACAAGAGCCCAACAGCTATGCCCCTACGGATGCATAAGATGATGCTAAGTGAAATGAACTCCATGTTATGGAAATGACTGTTATATCACTTTTCTAATTACTTTCAACACGCCATGTGAAACTGGAGCTTCTTTTGTATCTCTTCCTGTGTTTGTACTTGTGCTATCACTGTACCTCATCTGAATACACTGGATACTGTATATACTGGTATTAGAACTAGGGACATGGAAGGGGATATCAAAATCGAGAGCAAAGGATAAAAAGGCGAATGACTTCAAAAGCAATACTTGAAAAACCATTTGTTGTAAACCAACTGAACAACTCATTGGGGGAGAGGGAAAAAGGGAGGGGGAAGGGAGGAATGAGGGAGGAGGTAACAAACAGTACAAGGAATGCACCCAAGCGCTAATATATGAAACGCTAACCTCTCTGTACACCAATTTGACAATAAAATAAAAATAAGGTACTGTTCATGTTTCAACACTGAAAAATTGATAATAAACTAGTGTTATTAAATTTTTATAAAAAACGATTTTTTTAAATTAACTGATCTTCAAATTAAATTAACAAGATATTTTAAAATATAACTAATAAATGAGAAAATCTAGAGACAAAGCCATTATGTCTATTGTAACAGCAAGCAATGTTGAGAAATATTCTCTCTGAGTGATACTTCCTGGTGTGGGCTGGACAAGCTTATATTTAGTCTTTGGATTTGTAATTAGTATTAGGACAATTGAATTCTAAGATCACAAGTAGCCTTTATTAGAATTTTAGACACATCTTCAAGCATTTTTTTGCTTAAAAAGATATTGAACTAAGACAAAAATGCACTGTTTTACCTTTAGCTACTCAAGTATGCTCATGTAAGCCTAAGAACATGACTTGATCTGTTTTATTAGTCTCTTGACTATGAATGAATTTTGTAGGACATGATGTTTTTTATTGAATAATTACTTCTAGCTTGGTTTCTTCATTTATTTTTAAATTAGGAAATTCATAATCATGCTATTCAGAGTATAAACCCCAACTGATTATGCATTGCCTAAGATTGAATCAGCATATTATCTAGAAATATTTCATACATATTTTAAATTTTCATATTTTTGCTGCATTTTCAGTATGCCAAATTGCACTTTTTATTCAATAACTGTCTTACCAGCCCTAATATATATTTGTAAATCTTAATTCAAACTCAATGGGTTTGGAGCCATGCGAGCTTAAACTGCAATTTTGCACAACTATAGTTTTAAATTACAAATCACGAATGCATTTAATGTGCTCTGCTTTCTGGAAAGTGTCTTAGAGAGGTATGTGCATGAAACGTGTCTGGGAACACACAGGGCAAAAAGAATTTGGTAGTCTTTGGTACTCACTAACTCATCCTACTTTCTTATATTCTCCACCATAACCTTGTTTTATCTTAAGTATGTTTTTTTTTAATCGTCACATATTTATTTTTAATCCTTTAATTTTATATTATTCCAAACATGTTTAGCTCCTAAGAATTTTATCTCTATGGCAAATACAACATTGAGAATGCTATAATTAAATCTAATGACATCTGGGTAATGATATTGTTCAGACTTTACCAGCACATGCATCAAAGAATAGGATTACCCATATATTTCTTACAAAAAAGACCAGAAAGGCTTTCTATTTTTAAAAAGCACCTCAAAAATCTTTTGTCTTTAGCGATCAAATAGTTTTTGCTCATTTGATTACTTTTAATTGATGAGTACCAGTTCTCAAAAATGATTGAACCCTCTTGTCAAATCACTCATAGTCTGGTTACCACTTAAACACAGATTGTATGATGGTATCCCATCCTCAGAAATTTTCATTTTTCCCATTGCCTACAGAAGACAAAACAACTTCCTGAAATACCCTTTAAATATGTTATGCTATCAGTTTGAACTACAGTTCCCTCTCACTGTGTTTCTCTATAAACTGTGGGTACTAAGCTCTCTAAAAGTGTCTGTAGAAGTATGACTTGGTTCCTGACTTTTTCTAAATTTCAAGTTTCCTTTAATTCCTTTTCCAGTGTTTATTAAACTGGCTGCATTTATGTCTATTTGCAAATAGACTTGTTTGATTCCTCTGAAAGACATATCCTTTTATTCTCATTAGTCTTCTGTATTAGTTATTCAGCTCTTGCAAATTCTACTTAACATGTTTTAACGAATTTTATTTTCTTCTCCCTAGTAACTTTCTTGAGGACAAGGATAAAATATTATTTTGTTTGTATCTATCAATACAAATATATTGTTATGTTAAAATGATACTCAAAATATATGAAATGAAAAATATTAAATGACTGAGATGATTATTTTGTACATTTTAGTAGGATATTTGTTTGAACCATGTATGCTAAATGAAAGCCTACTAGTATGCTACCAATGAGTATTTGTAAGAAAGCAAAGTAAGTTATTGAGTGCACTGTTTATAAATCTGTACATCATTACATAATTGGTGGTTTTTCAAATAGTTGATTATCCTACATTTTAAGTATTTCCAAGTAAATATTAGAAAAATAATTGACTTTTTTTTTAAACGATGCTTAAAACATTTTCAAGCTTAAATGTTTTTATTTCAAAACACTTTGGTCAAATAAGCATATCCACTAATCACTATAAGAATAGATAATTTGCTGGGCTCCAGTGACTCACACCTGTAACCTCAGCTACTTATGAGGCTGAGATCTGAGGATCGCAATTCAAAGACAGCCCAAGGAAGAAAGCCGATGAGACTCTCAAACCCAATAAACTACTAAAAAAAAAAGGCAGAAGTAGCACTCTGGTTCAAGTGGTAGAATGCTGGGCTTAATCACATAGAAGCTTAGAGACAGTGCCCCAGCCCTGAGTTCAAGTTGGACAAGGAAAAAAAATGGACAGATAATTTATTCAGTTTTAATAGAAAAATTGAAACAATCGAAGAAAGTACGGGCTGGGGATATAGCCTAGTGGCAAGATTGCCTGCCTCGGATACACGAGGCCCTAGGTTCGATTCCCCAGCACCACATATACAGAAAACGGCCAGAAGCGGCGCTGTGGCTCAAGTGGCAGAGTGCTAGCCTTGAGCGGGAAGAAGCCAGGGACAGTGCTCAGACCCTGAGTCCAAGGCCCAGGACTGGCCAAAAAAAAAAAAAAAAAGAAAGTATACATTAGTCTTTCTCCTTAAATTATCAGGAATAAGCAGAAATTATTAAAGATCTGCTTCTTCTCTACTCATGAAAAGGCATATTTCTATTTTCCAAATATAGACTATCAGAACAGTGAAGAGGAATCAGGGCAATATCTATACTTTGCCATAACTGGCTAGTATATACAGATAGCAAGCACAACAGCAGCAATAGGTAACACTAAAGAAAATTTATGAATGGCATAAATTTAAGTAGGACACGGGATGAATCTGATTTATTCCCTATTTTAGAGTGATTGTCTCAGGTAATAAAAAATATATAAATGAACATATGAATCAGTACCACATTATCCTGATCCATTCATATACTGAGGGGCATCTGGGTTGGTTCCATATTTTAGCTATGACAAATTGTGCTGCGATAAACATTGTTGTGCTGGTGGCTTTAGTGTGTTCTTGTTTGTGGTCTTTTGAGTAACTGCCTAAAGGTGGGGCTGCTAGGACATAGGGGAGCTCTATGTTTAGCCTTCTGAGGAATCTCCACACCGCTTTCCAGAGTGGCTGAAACAATTTACAGTCCCACCAACAATGTAATAGAGTTCCCTTTTGGCCACATCCCCTCCAAAATTTATTATTGTTAGTTTCCTTGATAAAGAACATTCTTACTGGAAGGAGGTGGAATCTCAATGTTGTTTTGATTTGCATTTCTTTTATGGCCAGTGATGTAGAGCACTTTTTCATATGTCTTTTGGCCATTATCATTTCCTCATCAGAGAAATCTCTTTTTAAGTTTTTAACCCACTTGTTGAGGGGGCTGTTGGTTCTTTGAAGTTTTGTTTTGGAGGAATTTAATTTTTTTAGTTCTGCATATATTTTAGATATGAGGCCTTTGTCCAATGTATGGCCGATAAAAATCTTTTCCCAATCTGTGGGCTTTCTGTTTATCTTGCGAGCTATGTACTTTGCCCAGCAGAAGCTCTGCAGTTTGATGCAGTCCCATTTGTCCATCCTTTCTTTGATTTGTAGCATTTCTGGGTCTTTGTTAAGGAAGTTCCGTCCTGTGCCAAGGAGCCCAAGTGTTTCTCCTACTCCTTCTTGTAGTGTTGTCAGGGTATCTGTTTTAATTTTGAGGTCTTTGATCCATTTGGAACTGATTTTGGTGCAGGGTGATATATACGGATCTATCAGAAAGAATGACATTGCCCCATTAATAAAGAAATGGAAGGACTTGGAAAAAATTAGACTAAGTGAAGTGAGCCAGACCCAAAGAAACATGGACTCTTTGGTCTCCCTCATAGGGAATAATTAGCACAGGTGTAGGCTAGTCACAGCAGAGGATAACAAGAGCCTAATAGCTATGCCCTTATAAATGCATAAGATAATGCTAAGTGAAATGAACTCCATGTTATCGAAACGAGTGATCTATCACTGTTGTAATTACTTTCAACTTGCCATGTGAAGCCGTAGCTCCTATTGTTGATGATCTTCTTATATCCCCTTCCTGTGGTTGTACCTGCACTATCACTGTATCTTATCTGAGTACATTGGAAACTGTAGATACTGGTATTAGAACTAAGAAAGTGAAAGGGAATACAAAAACCGAGAGACACAGGATAAAAAGACAAACGACTACAAAAGCAACACTTGCAAAACTGTGTGGTGTAAATCAACTGAACAATTCATGGGGGGGAAGGGGGGAAGGGACGGGGGAGGGGGAAATGAGGGAAGAGGTAACAAACCATACAAAGAAATGTATCCAATGCCTAACGTATTAAACCGTAACCTCTCTGCACATCACTTTGACAATAAATAAGAAAAAAAAATAAAGAAAATGAACATATGTATCAGCCAATTGGTTGCGACTTGGAGGTAGTCTTAACTTGATTTAAATTCTATTGAGTTATAGTTCCCAAAAGTCTATGTATAGTTTTAATCGTGGGACAGTGTGAGGAGGCCGATTGGTGAGAAAACTATTGTGATAATGTAACTTTAAGGAAATAGACCGTATTCTTGTATTTAATAACTTGTAGAATTTCCAAAGATTATATGTATTTATTTCATTGGACCCGGAAGCTGCCTCATTAAATTTTGTGTCCCTTGTAGAAAAATTGAACTCTGAAAATAGCCCAGGCATAATATTATCCTTTAAATTGAATGTTTAGATAGAGGTCATGTAAAAACCTAAATTAAAACAATGAGAAATATGAATATTGACTTCAGTAAATAAGTCTATTGGTATATGACAATCCAAATGAAACACCATTCAAATTAGTGGTAATATTTATAATAGATTATTTAATGTAGATTATTTGACAGGTAAATGTTGAGTTTGCATGCATTTTAGACCAACCTATCTTTATATAGGCTTATTTATATTTTAACTGATCATAGAAGGACTTACCTAACCATATTTTATTCATTTAAATTTTAGCATAGTGCAACGAAACAATGTCCATATTTGCTTTATGTTTGGAAACCGTGTATACTCGTATTAGATCTAGGAAAGTGAAAGGGAATACCAATATTGAGAGACACAGGGTAAAAAAAGTCAAACAACTACAAAAGCAATACTTGCAAAACTGTTTGGTATAAATGAACTGAATAACTCTTAGGAGGGGAAAGGGAAAAGGGGAGGGGGAGGGGGGAATGAGTGAGGAGGTAACAAACAGTACAAGTAATGTATCCAATGCCTAACGTATGAAAGTGTAACCTCTCTGTACCTCAGTTTGACAATAGAAATTTAACAACAGCAAAAAGATAAACTATTGTTAAATTTCTATGAGATTATGAGCACTTAGAAATACTTAACATTAAAAAAAAACTTTCATCGATATTTGGTGTCTATAACTAAATAGAATTCCACTTATTAATGATATCCTGAATACAAGCAGTAGTAACTAATTTCCATTTTTCTAGGCTAAAAGTATCTTTTGGAACAGTTTTCACAAGAGTTAAATAAACAGGAACAAAATACAATTACTCTCAAGTTCCTGTTCAACAAAAAACCTGGTCAGGAAGGCTTCTATCCTGAGACCTTGTTCTGTCTTTATCAATCACTCAAGATTCTGTTTCTAGTTAAAGAATGCAGGTGGCTTGTCTAGTCCCATAAGCCTGTCCCTTAGTTGTCAGAGGATAAAAACAAGGAGGAATTAATTCTTTTCACCTCCCAATGGAGCCTTTTGCAAAACTAAACACAGTCAAAAATGAAGCGTGAGATAGAGTTGTAGATGCCAGCCTAAATAGTCTTTCAACGCACCAATACTCTTTAGACAATTTAAAGGCAACTCTGGCACTGGCAAAATAAAGAATTTATGAGAAAGAAAGAACAATTTCTTGAAAGAATATCTAGGTTAACAACAACAAAAAAAAAACACACTAGCTTCATGTTTAAGGGAAATTTTCATGGAATGAGGGAGTTGGAATGAGAAACTAAGAGGGTTGTTAAGAAGACAGATAAGTGACCCTCTGCTGTGATTTGCCTAAACCGGTGCTAATTATTCCCAATGAGGGAGACCATAGAGTCCATGTTTCTTTGGGTCTGACTCACTTCACTTAGTATGATTTTTTTTTTCCAAGTCCTTCCATTTCTTTACCAATGGGGCAATCTCATTCTTTCTGATAGAGGCATAAAATTTCATTGTGTATAGGATCACAAGAGCCCAATAGCTATACCCTTATGAACACATAAGATGATGCTAAGAGAAATGAACTCCATTTTCACGATTGTTATATCACTGTTGTAATACTTTCAACGTGCTATGTGTAACCGTAGCTTCTATTATTGATGATCTTCTTGTATCCCCTTCCTGTGGTGTACCTGCACTACCTCTGTATCTTATCTGAGTACATTGGAAACTGTGTATACTGGTATTAGAACTAGGAAAGTGAAAGGGAATACCAAAATCGAGAGACACAGGGTAAAAAAGACAAATGACTACAAAAGTAATACTTGCAAAACTGTGTGGTGTAAATGAACTGAACAACTCATGGGAGGGACAAGGAAAGGGGGAGGAGGAAGGGGGAATGAGGGAAGAGGTAACAAACAGTACAAGAAATGTATCCAATACCTAACATATGAAACTGTAACCACTCTGTACATCAGTTTGACAATAAATTTTTTTTTAAAAATGACAGATAAGTCAGTCCGGGTTTAAATCTGAAAGAGACAAAGCCAGAGGAAAAGAAATTCAAAGGCATGATTTACTACCTGAGTGTAAGCAGATGAGAAAAGCAAGGGAAGAAGAGACAGTGGCATAGAATCTATTTCCCTGCTTCCATTTTTATTAAGAAACAATACCAACATCTTGAAATGACAGGAAATCCTATACAGAATGCATTTTGCTATTATTCACAATGTAAGAGGATGCTGATTATTGAGAATTAATTTTTTTTAAGAATTCTTGAATCACACAACTTTTTTCAAGACTTTCTAAATGCTGTGCATATTTCTATTATAAAGTAGCAAGAATATGATACTGGCAGAGAAATGGACCCTAAATAAAAAAAAAAAAAACAGGTCATTATATCAAGAAGTGACAAGCCACAGCCCTTAAATAGGTAGATCTAATGATAGAAAACTACAAAAACCTCTCAATCCTAAATCTCAACATTAATGGACTTATCTCTCCAATTAAAAGACATAGACTGACAAGTTGCATCAAAAAGAAAGACCCATCTTTCTGCTGTCTTCAAGAGACACATCTTGCCCACAATAGCAAATGTACTCTGAAACTGAAAGCTGGAATAAATTCTATCAAGCAAATGGCCCCTATAAAGAGTATGCAGTTGCAATCCTAGTACCAGATAAAATTAACTTCAAATTAAAATCAGTAAGAAGAGACAAAGAAGGTTATTACATACTAATAAAAAGGTATTTCCTACAGGAAAGAATCATTAGCAGGAGGAAGAGGAGGAGGAGGAGGAAGAGGAGGAGGAGGAGGAAGAGGAGGAGGAGGAGGAAGAGGAGGAGGAGGAGGAAGAGGAGGAGGAAGAGGAGGAGGAGGAAGAAGAGGAGGAGGAGGAGGAAGAGGAGGAGGAGGAGGAGGGGGAGGAGGAAGAAGAAAAGAAAACCAATAACAACAGATGCTGCCAGGGATGGGAATGCTCCTACACTTTTGGTGACAATGTAAAATTGTTCAACCACTCTGGAAATCAGTATGGAGGTTCATCAAAAGGCTAAACATAAAGTTCCCCTATGACCCAGGAACCCCATTTTTGGCAATTACACAAAGGATCACAAACAAGACCATTCTAAAACTACCAGCACAACCATGTTCATTGCAGTATTGTTTACCATAGCTAAAATATGGAGCCAACCCAGATGTCCCTCAGTAGATGAATAGATCAAGAGAGTATGGTATACACAATGGAATTCTATGCTTCTATCAGAAAGAATGACATTGTCCCATTCATAAAGAAATGGAATGGTTTGGGAAAAAATCATACTAAGTGAAGTATGCCAGACCCAAAGAAACATAGATTCTATGGTTTCCCTCACTGGTAATAATTAGTATATGTCTAGCATAGTCCTAGCTAGCAGAAGATCACAATAGCTCAATAGCTATGTACATATGATCACACAAGATGATGCTAAGCGAAATGAACTCCAAGATATGAAAGCAAGTCGCTTAACATTGCTGTTATTCTTAATATACTATGTGGAATTATTTATTTTTTCTTTTGTTCATCTTCCCTATTGTTTAGCCCTTGTTGTCACTGTATTTGATTTTGCCACACAGAATTGTCCATGTTTGTCTGAATTAGTGAAGGAAAGGGGAACAACAAACTGGTGAGACAAAGGCAAGGAGAAAATCAACACAACGGCAATATCACAAGAAATATGTTGGAAAAGAACTATACAACTTAGCAGAGGGAGTATTGAAGGGGAGGAAAAGTGGGAAAAACCAAGGAGGTGGAACAAGTTTGACAAGCAATGTACTCACTACCTTAGATACATAACTGTAACCCCTCTGTATATCATTTAGAAAATCTATACATTCACAAGACAGGTTGTTTTAATTCTTAAGTAATATTCTAAATGAACAAAAGTCTCAATTTTATATGATCTACTATTCCACTCAAACAACATCCTCAAAATACAAAACATGGAGTTTGAAAGCCAATTATTTTCAATACCTACTTATTACAGGAAAACCTAACAACAGAAAACACAGATGCTGGGGTTTATTAGACTGGGTTTAATTGTAGTATTCTTACTACTTGCACCTTTATTAAAATTGTTAGAACAGAAAAGAATAGCAATATAAACTTGTGTTAACTTAAAGATAAAATAGAATTATGCATTTGATAAAGTTATCTTCACTTCCTAAAAAAGACTGAGATACAAGGTAAGTTATTTTTCCAAGGCCAAAAGCTCTAAACAAGAGTTAGCAACCAACTTTAGAGAGTCTGACTCTTTCGCTTATACTCATGTAGAAGAGAGACTTTGCAGAAATTATTGTTAATTTCACGCATTGATTGAAGTAAAAAGCAATGAATAAAATGTCTAATTACTTTGGAATCTGTTGCCAAAATGTTCATCTAGCTAATGGTAGTTCACCCAAGTACCTCAGTTAAATAAGTCAATATATCCAGGTTAAATAAGACACGTGGGCAGTTCTGAAAACTCAAATTCTGACACAACAGCAATAGTAGTGCTAGTAAAGGTAGAGAGATTTGGAGATCCTCAAGCTTATTCTGTGCATCCCACAGGCACCAGAAGCTCCCTTAAGCTCTGCCTGGGGGAATGTAGGCAAGTGCTACCACAACTCAAACCTGTCAGTCATCACCAGTCAGTAGACAATGAAGTAAAATAAAAAATATGGATTTATATAAGACAGTTTTATGAAACATTTTTCAAATTTAATGTATACACACAAAGTTCACATATATATGTAACAGTTATATAAATGTCTTATGCTGTAAAATTTGTTCCAACCCATTAAAAAAGTAATTATTTCACAAACTTCATAAGTCTAGCATCACTCAGATTACTTATTAGAAGCATCAGAGCATTAAAATAATTGGACTTCAATATCTCATTTGAATACAAAATCTAAGTACGAATAGCACATTGGAGACACCCACTCAGGCATATATCAAAATAAAGAATAAAATACCAGAAAATTTTGATGGGTATTGCCACATTTATTGAACCAACATTTTTAAAAAACTGATGATTTCAGCTGATATAAAATGAAAAGCTGCTGATAGAATTTTAAAACTAATTTAAGCACTCACAAAAAGCTTATTTAAAATACTTTTTCTAGGTCAAATATAAAAGTATTCTTTCAGTATGATTAGGTACAACTGACTGCTGGCAGGGGGCATGGCTCCAGTGATTAAATACAGTTAACAAATTCTATACATTTTAAATTGCTTCTTGTTCTACTTGTTGAATGCTTCAATACCTGTCTTGCACTAGAGACTGTCATTTCTTCTGTTTATCTCTCTGTGATAGAGTTTTTTAACATCCAAATTATAGTTCAAGTGTTAACAAATAAACATAAAAACATCTTTTCTTGGCTACCCAAAACCCAAACTCCCAATTGGGCAAAAATCCCAAATTTCACAAATATTGATTGGTGTCTAAGGCACACAATGGAATGGAGTATACAGATAACTCTTCTCCTTGATGCATGACAACCGGATTCTGAGCAGTAAACTTTGGGGGAAAAAATCCTATTTTTCCCTCACACTGAGTATGAAGAAGTTTCATAGAGATTATCAGAGACTTTCTTCTTAACCAGTGGTGTTACAGAGATGGAATCAGGTATCTAGCAGCAAAGCTACCTGCTGTAGCTTCCTAGTCCCAGAGAACCTTGTAGCTATGTCTAGATTAAGATATTCAGCATTCTAGACTCTTTTCTTTTTTTCTTTGACAGTGTTTCTAAACTAATTTGCATGAAACTTTTGCCTATAAATCATCAATAAATTAGAATAAACTTATTATTACTACTAAAGAAAGAAGCTGTGTATAAAGTAAAACTTCCCTCACCCACCAAAAAATTAGATTTCTTATTAACTTCAAAAAATGGAAGAAAATAAGGGAGAGAGTGACACTGTTCAAAAAGAAATGTACATATTACCTGACTTACCTAAATTTAACTCCTCTCTACATCACCTTTATATTAAAAAAAAACACAACAGAAAATTTGAGAAATCATTGCTAAATGAATGAGAAACGCATAATGTAGGTGTTTTCACTGAAATACCTAAAAAAAATATACAAAATTAAATGAAATACCCATCAAAGTCTCAATATAACTCTTCACTGAGATAGAATAAAATCCCTAAAATGTAGATGCAATCATAAAGGGCCCTGAATCACAGAAGCAATACTAAACAGGAAATATAGTGCTATAGGTACAAAAATTCCAATTATACTGCAGAGTTAGAGTAATGAAAACAACTTAGCAGTTTCACAAAAACAAGCTGAAGATTAATGAAACAAAAAAGACGACACAGAAGTAAACCTACAGAACTAAAGCCACCTAATCTTTGACAAGGGTGCCGAAATCATAGTCTGCAAGAAAGACAACTACATCAACAAATAGTGCTGGGAAAACTGGATATCAGCGTGTGGAAAACTTTCAAGTATATGAAAGTAATGGTGGAAAAATATATCTTGGAAAGTAATTACCTAATTTAACAAAAAGTAAACTCTCTTGAAGGCAATATCACATAGAAAGCAGACAAATTATCATCAAGTTGATTCTGCGTATATAGTTTTGGGGGAAAATAATGGAAGAGGTGGCATTGATCCAGATTCGTCTTAGTTACCAATTGACATGCTGAAGTAAACCCCTGCTGTAAAATAAATGTACTCATTACCTTACTTATGTAACTGTAACACCTGTGAACATCACCTTTCAGTATTTTTTTAAAAGCCTGTGAGTCTCTATCGAAGATTCAAAACTAAGTTAATAAATAGCATGCAGAAAACTGAAACTGGATCCCTATATTTTCCTTTGCATTAATATCAACTTAAAATGGATTAAAGACCTCAATGTAAGACCTGAAATCATGATACTATGATAGGAAGGAGTAGAGGAACAATTAGAACTCCTCCGCGCAGGCAGGAACTTCCTGAGTAAAGTTCCTGAAGTACAAAAATTTAAAGAAAGACCTGACAAATGGTATTGCATCAAACTAAAGTGTTTTTGCTTGGCAAAAAGGACAAAGTTGAAAAGATTAAAAGGCAGCATTAATACTGGGAGAAGATCCAATAAAGGGTGATAGGGAAGTGTGAATAAGTGTATTAATTGAAATATGGTAGATTTAGGGGAAAGCTCAAAGGGCATAACTCAAAGTCCAACGAAATGAACATCAGAAAACATATACTCAAAAAGGGAATGGTCTCATGAGAAATGAGGAGGTGCATAGATATATGAAGAATGGAAAAGAGAAGAAAATGCAGTCAAAAAATTCAATGCATATTTTACAAAATTAAAAACAAAATTACTAAAGGGTTTTGAAGGAAAAGGAAAGAATGTTGAAATAGGTGAGATGGATCAACATACATTGTATTCATAAACTGACTTGTTGAATGTTAATTGAAACATAATAAAAATGTACAGTACCTTTTGCTTTAACCCATTAGAACATACTATTGATGACACTATTTAAAGTATATGTTCTTTGAGGGGAATATATGAGTAAAATAATCAATTAGAAAACTGAATTAATCATACATACAAAAATTTAAAAGTCCTTGAGAAAAGAAACTACCAAATACTGAGCTACAATTTTTGGAAATTAACATTGAATTATAATGGATCCAAATTTAATATAAATCTATAGTTATTTGGTCTCAGGGAAGTGAGATTTCTCAGTACAAAATGGAAGTTATTTTTAACTAGCAAACAAAAAATATTGGATATGAAAATACACAATAAATTTAAAGGAATAACTAGATATTACTGGCACTAACCTATAATCTTATCTTTTCAAGGAGCTCATATTGAAGTTTATGATTCCAATCCAGCCCAAAAAAGACATATTCACTGGACTCTTATTTCCAATTACCTACCAAAATCACTGGTGGTGAAGGCATCTCTCAAGTGGTAGAGTACTAGCCATGTGAGAGGAGAAGACCTGAGTTCTGGTCTTTGTACTAGGGCAATAAAATAAAATAAAATAAAGGTGAAAGAACACTTGATGAAGTAGTTATGTATCACTTGACAGAAATGATGGTTTCTATTGCATAAAATAGAAAAAGCATGAAATGCTTTAGAAATAGTAAACGGATAAAGGTGTAAGAGCAACTGAATATAGGTATAAAGAACTGCTTTGTTCACTGAAAATACCTGAAATAAAGTGTGTTGTGATGTTTGCTAAAGTTACTAGATCACATAATGGTGTTATTTTGAATCATATCCAGTTGCTGTTTTTGTAAGTAATAAACATTTTTAAACACAAATGTTATATCCTACATTCTTTATTTCTTTTCCATGAATAAAGGGTGTATGTGTGTGTGTGTGTGTGTGTGTGTGTGTGTGTGTGTGTGTGTGTCATTATCTGAGTCTCTGTGTCTATGTGTTCAGGTCCTGGGACTTGAATTCAGTGCCTGGGTTCTATCCAAGGCCTTTTGTGCTCAAGGCTAGGGTTCTATAAATTGAGCTTCAGATACACTTCTGGATTTTTTGGTACTTATTTGGAACTAAGAGTCTCTCACAGGATTACTTCTAAGGCTGGCTTTGAACTTTTATCTTCAGATATCAGTCTCTGAGTGGCTACGATTATAGATGTGAAGCACCCTGCACTCTTAAGAATTAGTCATTTAATTTTTGTGTATTTATATTTCTGGTAATTATATAAAGGGGTTTTAATTAAACATGCCAATTTAAATGTGCAGTATATATTGAAGGAGCAAAGAATGGTGGGCAAATACAGTCATGTCATTCAATGTGCTTATGTAAAAATTGGTCCAAGTAAACTGGTGGGTGGATAGGTTTAGAATATATGAGGAGGAGAATCATAGAAAGGGTAACAATGATCATGAATTAATTATATGGAAATAATGAAATATATTCAAGATGTTTGGGGGTTGGAAATGTGGCACAGCTTCAGGTACCAAGTTTGAGTCCTGGTCTCTCACTGGGTATAAAAAGAAAAACAAAAATAGAAAATAGATGTTTGTGCAAAAGATCACTGTGCATATTACATCATTATTTATAGAATGAAAAATTTAAAATTTTGATAAACTAGAATTAAAATGTAATATATTTTCAAAAAACATAGAATATATCACAATTTAAAACTTTATTTTTTCCTGAAGCAAAGATTATGTTAATTTTTAGAAAGATAATTTAGGGGAGGAACCCAAAGACATAATTTCTCTGATCATTCAAAATACTATCAGTTAGAACTAATTCCAGAAATAGAAACACATTTTTTTGTTGTTATTGGTGGTGGTGGCAGTGATTATGGTGATGGGTTTTTTTCTGGGTGGGTGGGGTTAGGGCTTTCTTTAGGGGAGGGAAAATAATTACCAAAGGCCATCACGTATTCAGTATACACCATGTAGAAAATAAGCTATGTAACTTGTGGGCAGGGATAGGAGGGGGAAACTAAGTGAAAGAGAAGAGTGGCATTGTTGACAACAAGAAGTGTACAAATTGCCTGACTTATGAAATGATAAGCCCTCCGTAGAACCCTTTAATAGTAACAGTAAAATTATCTTACAAAGGAATATAGTTTAAACACGATTTAAAACACTGGAGAAAGTATGCAGAATTCAGAATGAAATTATAAAGTATTTTCTAATCTGTTGTATTCTATATGGTTTGAATTATTTTTGCCAATCCTGGGGCTTGAACTCAGGGCCTGAGCACTGTCCCTGGCTTCTTTTTGTTCAAGGCTAGCACTTTACAACTTGACCCACAAAGCTGATTTCATGGCTTTTTCTACATATGTGGTGCTGAGGACTTGAACCCAGGGCTTCATGTATACAAGGCAAGCACTCTACCCCTCGGCCATATTTTCAGGCCCCATGATTTGAATATTTAAAAAGCATTTTATGGCTTATATTTTTTGTTTTGATGTTATGCAATTTTCTGTTATTATATAAAATCGTATAAATAGTGCTATAATGTTGATAAATAGATGGCCTATCTTCATGTTCCTTAGGTGATTGGGGTGTAGTAATTATACTCCATAACTTCTTCTTTGCATGTCAAGTGAGCACAGAGATTAGAATTGCATGTAATTTGTTTAATTAATTCATATTTCACATATTTCTTACTTGCAAATGAAAACAGGACAATGTCATTTTAGTAAATGAAAAACCATAAATTGGGGAAAAACATCATAGCACTTCAAGTTCATTCATTTGCTTTTGTGAAAGAGAAATTATATAGTAGTTCTTATACCTTGCAGGAATTTTAAATATAGCACACAATCTTGATTATAATCCCACTTTTTATATCATGAGGGATTTTTGTCAAAAAAGCAGTATGGATCTTTAAGAGATAAAGATTTTCATAAGCAGTTCTACTTTATAACTTAAAAGAGATTTCTTTATCTAAAACAGAAAAAAGTTACATTTAAATTCCAAACTTAAAGCTGAAAGTAATCAAAATTGTGTGGATGATCTTAAGATATAAAAAGCATAGCTTTCTAATTTAAGAACTAAAGTAGTCTCATTTTCCTTGGGTAGCCAAAGTTATTTTAAGGTTTTTTATGCTCATTGCTGAAACCAAAGGAGTCTCTCCATGTGAAGGAAAATAGATAAGAAAAGGTATCTGCTCCATGAAAGAAAAGGCAAAAATATATTGAGTCCATAGAGAAAGCTTATGGGAAAAGATCCAGTGCAAAATAGAATAAAATGGATTTCAACAAGAGCTGTTGGAAAAGAAAATCCAACTTACTACTTCCCCCTATGTTATTAGCTCCTAAAAGGAAGACCTGCAGGCTACCTAAGCCTGAGCACTAATGCTCTTCTATGTTCTGCTTTGTTTAAGTAATCCAAATAGAAATAATATGAGCTTAAAGGCATAGGTGCTTATCATGGCCTCCAAAACCATGCATCTTCTGCACTCACATAGGGCACTGAATGTAGACAGGCCACATGCTCAGCCTAGTACTCTGATCTCACTGTTTCTTAATAGGTCATGAAAAGACAGCTTACATTTTCATTTTGCTGTGTTATGCAAATTATACAGTTGATTCAAATTTCTATCCATTCGTTCCTTATATGCTCAATGATCTACCTTTTAGTTTTAAAATGAATGAATAAACTTCCATCATTATCAAATAGTCTAATGGTTATTTTTTTCTTAAACTTTACACATTTTTAAAAAAGTATATTCCTGTATCACGTTCCTGTGGTTGTACCTACACTATCTCTGTATGTTATCTGAGTATATTGGAAACCGTGTATACTGGTACTAGAACCACGAAATTGGAAGGGAATACTAAAATCGAGAGACACAGGGTAAAAAAAGACAAACAACTACAAAAGCAATAATTACAAACTGTTTGATGAAAATGAACTGAACAACTGAACAACTCGTGGGGGGGTAGGGGGAAGGGAAAGAGGGAGGGGGGAAGGGGAAATGAGGGATGAGGTAACAGTATAAGGAATGTCTCCAATGCCTAATGTATGAAACTGTAACCTCTCTGTAATTCAGTTTGAAAATAAAAACATATATTAAAAAGTATCTTTTCTTTACATTTTAGTATTGATTTCTTTGCTTCTCTTAACATGTTGCCCTCTCTGAACAGGAAAGTATCTTCCTTAGAGAGTAAACAGAAGAGGAAATGGAAAAAAAAAATGTTATAGTAAGGAAGTCAGGTGTGACCCTGAGACTTGACTCATTTGCTTGACAGAAGGAAGCACATCTAGAAAAAATTCTGTGGGGAAAATTCCTACCATTGAAACTCTAATCCAATAAAACAGAACTGAGCCTACCAAGATGGTATAGCACTTCAAATATGTTGTGATAAACTGGTCTGTGGGGATGTAAAACTAGCAGAGAGCTACAAATGATTCCCTAGTGGAAAAACATTGCAATTCCCAAAATGCAGTGCAAATGCTCATGTAGAGTTAGTTTTGTGATATTGGTGATATCATCACAGTCAACTTCTCAATAGTAGATCCAGATCTAATAAGTGTTCACTAAGCTTAAATGTCATGACCCTTTGAAATACAAATTTATCATGTCATTAAAAGTCATAATTTACAAAGGAATAATTAAACTCTATAAAACTTGAAGTCAGTACTGGTAAGGCAAAATTGTGAGAGAAATGTTATTTTCTCTCTATTAATAATATTACATCAAAACCAAGAAATTAAGGTTTGCTGTTATTCTAAAATAAAATTCAATAAATGAAACAGGAGTAAATGAAGAATATAAATGATTTTCTAGATGTACTTTGTGACAACATGTAATTGATGTGTGTGTATGTATATACATATGTGTGTGTACATATACAAATGATGTGCATGAGACTGTTTCTTGAATTCTAAAAGCCTACAGATTGTGTTACAGATAAAATGATGAAATATAGTTAATAAGTTAATTATATGGTACACAAAATATTCATTTATTGTAGCATATTGTCCTAAAATTTAAAATTTTTACATTTATCTTATTTTCTATTATTTCATTATTAGAAATCTGCTCACAGTTCATATAACTCTTAAACATTACTTCTTATCCTAATAGAAACTATGTTACATTAAAATTTTAACAGTGTTTAATTAGTGTTTAGTGTGCCATTGCACCAAGTGGTTTACCTCTGTAGGAACCCTGTGTCAAGATAAATCCCTTTATAGGGAGTCAATTTTAATGTCTGCTGTACTGGATTGAAAGCATGGTATAATGGGAGATTGTTTAAAAATAACAAGTTTAACAAAGCTGTCTAGACATCTTCTCTTGATTTTCTGATATCTATCAACAAAGATCTTTGTAATGCCACCCAAAATAACTTACTTTTCAAGGCTGTTTGGATTATAGATGGTGTTTTCATTTGTTCTTTCAGTATTATGCTGGACTTTTCAAAACATATAATGTAGACTTTAATTTCTTAGGTAAGAACAGGCAGCCAAAGTACCCTATTTAAAAACATATGTAGATGTCTTAGAGTTTTCAAAAGCAATATTCCTTTAAAAATATACATGGCATTGGTATGCTACAGAAATAAAAAAAGTCAACAACCCCACCCTCGAAATCACTTATCACATTTTGCATAAGAAGCTTCCTATAAGTCCATGACTCATCCCAATGGAGATATCGGATTTCCAACACTGCTCTGTCATGTTCCATGAAATATAAAAAGTAGTCTTTCTTGTTATATGGACTTACTATATGGTTATATATGAGTTATTAGGTCACATTGATGTTGTCACAGAAGAATGATTGAGTTTGTGTTTCATATCATTTTAGAGATTGTAACAAAAAGTTAACTTAATTGTCATTTGTAATTATGTTGGGGAGCATGAGCTCAGAAAATTTCTAAGACACTTTTCAGTATCAACATTTCCTAAACAATGATGAAGAGAAAGTCTTTCACTGCCAGACGTAGCCCCATCTATCAGCTTGCAGTCAGGAGAAAAACTGACTTTGTCATGATATGTTTCTTCAAATAAAAGCAATAAATTTTATACAAATGGCAAGCCTGCTGTGTGGCTAATTTATTCATTATGTATCCTAGAAAAATAATTAAGTCATGCTTTCCTTCCTGGTGCTTCATTACAGTTTAGCACCCCCACTCCTACTTTTTTTTAAAATATTTTTTGGAGCAGTCAGTAAGAATGCTTATTAAAATAAATTAGCTGCAAAACTTTTAACTCCTTCATGAAGAAAAAAAAATCCACTTTTCTAGTAGAAGCAACACTGATTAAATAAAGTCAGCTCCTTGCAGTGCACATTAATTCTTTTAGCCACAGTTCTGAACCTTAAATGATGTTCTATCTGCATTAGTTTGAGCATTGTGTAATAAGCTGTAAATTTATAATTGGCATTAACCTCTTAATATGTTTTCTCTTTGTCTTGTAGAGAGGCTATTAGTTATTAAAACCAAGGTAGGTATGAATGCTTGAAAGGTATGCATTTGGTGTTTGTGCCATGGATTTTATGTTTACTTAATACGTTAATTTGTATATACTATATTGATTAACCTTACAATAAAATAAATCTGAGATATTTGTGTGATCTCCTACTAAAATAACTTTCTCAGAAAAAATGTCCAAAGTATTATTAGAATAGTTGGATAAATTTATAAAAGCAGTTTTGAGATGTGTTATCTTTTTTTGCTCATGTTCATTTCATCCCTATTGATCTGAAATTTAATTTCCACTTTCCCATGGCATCAGAAGCAATATATAATTGTATTTCTCACCTTTCATTGAGATTTTCCCCAATTGTGTTATTCCATTGGAATGTGGCACAAATGGCACTGTACAAAGTCTCAGGCCAAGGAAAGCTTTGATTCTTTTGGAATTCAATCGCATATAAAAAATCTCAGGTAGGCCACAAAATGCATTAGTCTAATACTCACAACTCTGACTGAGGTCATGAGGACTTCATTTCTCCAAATAGAATCTTTTGTAATTGAGGGAATGCTTATATATGGGAATGAAGCCATCTTGCCAGCATCAGCTGAAGTCCTGGAAGGAAGATGTAAATGTGCCCCTGAGAAGCACAACATGGAACACACAAGCCTAGTCAAAGCTCTGCAATATACAGAGTCATTAAATATATTGCATATCTACTAATTATGGTATGATTTTGGAGGAACCATTTGTTATGAGATGATATATGACTGACATGAAAATTGTTTATTTAAAAATACAAAAATCTAGGGGGCTGGGAATATGGCCTAGTGATAGAGTGCTGCTTGAGGCCCTAGGTTCGATTCCTTGGCACCACAAATATAGAAAAAGCCAGAAGTGGTGCTGTGGCTCAAGTGTTAGAGTGCTAGCCTTGAGGGAAAAGAAGCCATTGACAATGCCCAGGCCTGGAGTTCAAGCCCCAGGACTGGCAAAATATAAAAATAAAAATATCTAAGGAAACTACAGGATTGGCTTAAGTGGTTGAACACTAACCTTAAGTGAAAAAAATCAAGGATGAGCCTGAGGAAGGTGAGACTTAAGAGGAAAAGGGGCAGATGAAGAGAATGGGTGGTGGGTGAATATACTGAACATATGTGAATATGGAACCAGCTAACTTGAGAGGATAGATGACAATGGGATAGATGGGGAGGATGAATTGAGTTTTAATTATCCCTTCATAAAATTATTAGACAATTCAGAAGGTATGAAAATAATAAAAACATTCTTTGTCCATCACTAATATTATATGGCAAACTCTAAGTTTTCTAGTTTGAAAGATATTCTCCCTACTTCCACTTCTCTCCCATCTCCTTTTCCTCCTCTCCTCCTACTCTTCTCCAAAAACAAGTTACTACCTTTCCTTTTTGGATATCATCCCTCAATTTCACTAAACAGATTTGCCACTAATTTAAAGATTGAGTTAAGACAGAATTTCAGTTCTCATTTTATACAAATATTACAAATTATAGTTCTAATGCTTAAAGAATAAGGCTAAATGACATCTTTTTGTTCTTGGAATTAGAACTCAGAACCTGAGCACTGTCCCTGAGCTTCCTTTTTCTCAAGGCTAGCACTCTACTTCTTGAGCCACAGAGTAACTTCTGGTTTCTTTTGCTTAGGTGGTGTTGAGGAATCGAACCCAGGGCTTCATGTATGCTAGGCAAGCACTCTACCGCTAAGCTACTTTCCCAGCCCCTAAAAGACATCTTTAAAGGAGAAAATATATTTTACCGGAAAAGATTATTGGTTTATGGATTTTTTCATGTGTGTATTTGTGAAAAAATCATAAATGGCTCAAAACTGTACATTTAGATAATGCACAATGTCATCATTTACTCTAATTTCACATTGGTGCCCTTATTTTCACTTGGAATCACAGTGTCTCTCTACTCATAACTTTTCATCAAGTATGTATTTGTGATGAGGCTGCACTCCATATTATAGCCAACAAGGGTCTCTTCAGTACAACAATGGCACAACACTCTAGCCCCAATTTCTCTGCTCTGTATTTCATATGCTATCAGTTCTGAAAGAAGTATTACATATTTGTATATGAGCATAGGAATGATTCCCTTTTACTGTTTTATCTTCCTATTTTTTTCTCCTGTCTTCGAACTCAGTTCGAGTACTATTATCTCCTTGAAGCTTCACCTACACCAGCATCCTCTAATTTGGACATTTCTCCTATATGGAAAGCATTTATCACCTACCTCTACATGGATCTTGCTGTAAGGCATCCCATCTCCCTATCTGCACAACAAAACCCAAAGAAGCAACATAGGGAAATGCAGATGGAAGGGCATGAATATTCCTGTGAAATGTATGATTACATCCTTAATCCTTAAGGCAGCAGAATTAAGAAGTGGAACCATTAAAGGTAACTGGGCCAACACTTTAGGAGCATGTTTTAAACAGAAGGAATTTCCCACCCCCTACCTGGGAACTTGTTTCTGCTTTTTTTGCAGTAATAGAGATCATAAAGGAGGACTCACTAGATGTCATTTCCTTCGTCTTGAACTTTTCAGCTTCCAGAATGGTGAGCCAATTCTTTCTCTTTTTAAATTTTTTTTTTTTGCCGTCCTGGGGCTTGGACTCAGAGTCTGAGCACTGTCCTTGGCTCCTTTTTTCTTAAGGCGCCACTTCTGGCCTTTTCTATACAAGTGCTGCTGAGGAATGGAAACCAGGGCTTCATATATATGAGGCAAGTGCTCTTGCCACTAGGCCATATTCCCAGCTCCCCAATTCATTTCTAATCACTACAAATTACCCACCTTTTCTTGATACCTAGTCTCAATATTTATCTCATGAGTGTTAAACAAAGCAACTCTCAAGGTATTCCTCAAGTGTGTATTCTGTCCTCTGTATACAGTGTTCTTGTTATGGGCTCATTACATTTGTCTTCTCTGCCACATGCCTTCTGAATTGGAGAACCTGAGGAGTGCCACAAAGAAATCTGTGTTTTGCTTTTGTCTTGAGAACTATAAATGGGTTATGAGGAATTTAGAGGCAGAAATTAGAATACAGTTGATACCCACTGCCTTTTTACTGGGCACTGCTGTGCACTGTGGCAGGTGCATGTTCCATGAACCATATGCCCTGGCTGTCTGAGTACTTCTCCAATAAATTCCTCACAAGAGTCACCTGTACGCTTTTAGGGATCCTGGACTTTAGTAGTGAATAATGACTGTATTCAACTTATGATTGGGGGGTAACCTGCATATACTGACAATATTAAGGTCACTGAGTAGGGAATTATATGGTAACTACTTATTTGTAAAAGAAAAAATTGACAATGTATGTAATGTTTTAAACCTGAAAAAGGAAATTAAGGCACTTAGGAAATGGTAAAGCCTCCCATGTTCCTTGATTGGGAGGACTAAGATTGTAAAAATGGCAATATTGCCAAAGGCTATCTACAAATTCAATGTAACACCCATCAATAACCCAACACCATTCTTTAATGAAATAGAGAAAGCAAATCCAGAAATTCATATGGAATAATAAAAGACATCGAAAAGCAAAAATAATCATACATAGAAAGAACAGTGCTGGAAGAATTACAGTACCAAACTTCAAGCTGTATGACAAAGCTATAGTAATAAAAACAGCTTGTTATTGGCACAAGAACAGGTCTGAGGACCAATGGAACAGAACAGAAGATCCAGAAATGAACCCACAGACCAATGGCTACTTAATCTTTGATAAAGGAGGTAAAAAAATAGAATGAAAGAAAGACAGCCTCTTCAACAAATGGTGCTGGTAAAACTAGATCAACACCCATAACAAACTAAAACTAGATCCTTATATATCATCTTGTACCAAAATCACTTTCAAATGGATCAGAGACCTTGAGGTAAAATCAGATTCCCTGAAAACACTGCAAGAAGGAATAAGGGAAATACGTGGTCTCCTTGGCACAATATGAAACTTCCTTAATAAATGCACAGAAATGCATCAAATCAAAGAAAGGTAGAACAAATGGGACTGCCTTAAACTGCAGAGCTTTTGCATGGGAAAGGACATAGCTTTCAAGATAAACAGAAAGCCCACAGATTGGAAGAAGATCTTTACCTGCCATACAATGGACAAAGGCCTCATATCTTAAACATACATAGAAGTAAAAAAATTAATTTCCTCTAAAACAAACCCTCAAAGAACCAACTACCCCCTCAACAAATTGGCTAAAGACCTAAAAAGAGATGAGCAAGAGACAGTGAAGAAGTGCTCTCCATCACTGGCCATAAAACAAATCCAAATAAAAACAACACTGAGATTCCATCTTACCCGAGTAAGAATGTCCATTAACAGGAAAACTAATACTAAATGTTGGATTGCATGTTGCCAAAAGGAAACCCTACTACACTGTTAGTAGGAGTGTAAACTTGTCCAACCACTCTGAAAAGCAGTATGGAGGTTCCTCAGGAGGCTAAACATAGAGCTCCCCTGTGGCCTAGCAACCCCACTTTTGGAAATCTACCAAAAAGATTACAAGCAAGATCATACTGAAGCCACCAACACAACCATGTTCATGGCAGCACAATTTGTCATTGCTAAAATATGGAAACAACCCAGGTGTCCCTCAGTAGATGAGTGGATCAGGAAAATGTGGTACATGTACACAATGGAATTCTATGCCTCTCTCTACCAGAATGAATGGCTTTGCCACATTCCTAAGGAAATGGAAGGACTTGGAAAAAATCATAGCAAGTGAAATTAGCCAGACCCCAAAACATGGGCACTATGGTTTCCCTCATGGGGAATAAGTAGTACATGTTTATGTTAGTCCTAGCAGAAGATCACAATAGCCCAATAGCTATACCTCTATGAATAAATAAGGTGATGCTAAATGAAATGAACTTCATGTTTTGGAAACAAGTGGCACACCATTGTTGTAATTATCTTCAACATACCATGTGAAACAGTACCCTTTCTTGTTCATATTCTCTTGTTTTCTCATATTCCCTTCCCATGGTTTTACCCCTCCTATCACTCTATCTGATCTTAGTACCTTGGATACTGTATATACATGTATTAGAACTAGGGAAGGCAAAGGGAATACCAAAATTTATAGAAAAAGGAAAAAGGATAAAACATTCCAAAAGCAATACTTACAACCATTTTGTGTAAACAACTGTACAACTCATGTGGGGGAGAAGGAAATGGGGAGACGGGAAGAATGGGGAAAATGAGGGAGGAGGTAACAATTGAATAAGAAATGTACTCACTGCCTTATATATGAAACTATATCCCCTCTTTACTTCACTTTGACAATAAAGAAAGAAAAGATTGAGTTGGAATGACCGACACAAAAGTCAGAATAGCAAAATAAAATTAGGAAAACAAAAAGAGGCTAAAAGTACTCTGTTTTAATCTTCATGGAATGATTATTATTGTTATTTTTATTATTGCTATAATTATTGTCTTCTAGACTGTGTATGTAAGTGACGTATTCCTGTCCAAATTATGTAAAAAAGGAATAATTTCTGTTGAGTATGCATGTTTTTAAACATTATAACTAAGCATTATATTATTAATAAGTTCAAATATGTTTTCATAAATGATTAAAATATTAATGAAAACTTAGATTGCTACTACTGTGGTCCGAATTTTATGATAAAAATATAACACAGAATTATCCTTTGTACTTTTCTCCTTGTGAAAGTCATGATAAGCTTGTTTTAAGAATTCATAGTTGTTAGAAATTCCTTAAAGACTTACCACAAAAAAATGTCGACATAAGCAGGAGTTCGGTGATTCAAAACTGACTTCCCTTTAGAAATTGTCCTAAAATAAAATGAAAACTATGTTATTTTTAATTTCATGTGTTTTTAAAACAAGCTTTCAATTCAATACTATGTTCGGATTTGAAGAAAATCTATATATTACAGATCATTTGTACATGCCTCTAACCGGAATTTTCAGCTATTAACTTGCTAATTTACTTTTCACTATTTAACAAAGACCTGTATGAATATTTTACAATAATATCTATAAAGAATTAGATTTTCCTAATTTCATCATTTGTTTCTCTTAAACTAAGATGTTGCCACTATTTGATATTAAGTGTTAAGGATTTAGGAGAGTCATTAAGTTTGTCTCCTCATCACTGAGAATAAACCCAAATAATAAAAAGTAGTCACAGTGTTTAACTCTCTTGCATTACATCAATGAAGAACATAAGTGGCCCTCTTAGAGAGGAGAAAGCAGTGAGATGCCATGTTGGAAGCAAGGAGCACTCTCCATTAGAGCTAAGACTGCCAGCACCATTATCCTAAGATAACTGTGTTGTTGTTTGCAATGAAAAACATTTATTTTTTTCATAAATTACATAGACTTTGGTGGAATCTACAGCACAAAATGAACTGAGAGAGTTTTTACTTAATGACTTCCATTGATTCTAAGACTTGACATCAAAATTGGTTGTCATGTCTCCTGAGTCCCATCCTCAGCTATATTAGTCATCACTCCATTGCTATTAATTGCCTTGATAATTTTGAAGTTAACTTGTTTTAGACATTATGCAATGTTCCAGTCCCTGTGGAGGTTGTGGGTCCAAAGCTCACACCTGTAATCCTACTGACCCAGGAGAACAGACTCAAGAGGATCATGCTTGTAAAGCATGACCTTACAGATCATGCTTATCCGTATGATAAGCAGAAGTCAAAAATAGCAAACAAAATGTAGGGCTGGAGACATGGTTAAAAGATTAGAGCTCCAGTCAGACAAACAAACAGAGCAGGAACCATGTATTGGCAACAAATAAATTATTTGCAGTCTCATGTAGGTCTTGTTGGAATGCTAAATTCAGCCATTTTTCTATGCATTTCAGGTTGGGCAGTAGGTGTGCTCATTGAAATGTCTGAAAAAGAAGTTGCATTTAGGTATTCTAAATTTTCTATATACTTAGAGTTAAAATATTTTAATGTATTTTCATAGGTTCTTACATTAAGCTGAATACTAGTCCATACTGATTTCTCTAACTGTAAGCCAATGACACTTGGAATATTCTAAAAATCTCTCCTCACTTTGCCATAACTTGTCATTCCTGTTATAGCAAGCCTAGTTCCCATTTTCTACCATCTATTTATTCAATGCCAACATCTATGTATATTAGTTTAAAAAACATTACACCAAGTAGAACATTACCAACTCGAATGGAATTCATTTGCACTTTTCTTTCACACCAATAATCGAAATCGTACCTATTTGCAAAGGTACTTGGCAAAACTCTTACAAGAAAATAATGTCTAATTTTAAAGAAACAGTCATTAATAAAGTACATAAATATTATGATGACGATTAGACAGAAGACTGTTTTGCAAAGGTATATCACATATATATGAGATAAAAGCTCTCAAGGAGATTTGGGAGCCCACAGAAGAGATTGTTCCCTAGATCAAGAAGTGAATCCTTG
The DNA here is from genome assembly GCF_023159225.1 of Perognathus longimembris pacificus. Taxonomy (NCBI): domain Eukaryota; kingdom Metazoa; phylum Chordata; class Mammalia; order Rodentia; family Heteromyidae; genus Perognathus; species Perognathus longimembris. The sequence goes on from NC_063167.1 coordinate 57,356,604, forward strand.
TGTTGGTAAACCAGTACTATGTTAAGGTTTGAAGTACACAATGAAGTTGCAAAGCAGCTGACATCTTCATGGTAAAAGTGAACAACACATTGCACTTCATTCATAAAGTTTCCTAAGAGTTTCTTGACATAAGTAAAAGTACTACATATTGCTAACTAAATTTATGTTGAGGAAACATGCCTTTTGCACTCATCTGGAATTATGTTTCAATTCAAAAGCATAGGAATTTGTACTACAATAATATTTCTCCATGCATACATGTATATGCACTGTCAGTCTATTTATCATTGTTTTATGTAAGTTTGCAGAGAAGTCATTATTTCAGCAAAATAACTTTCAAATCCCAAAGACCAGATTACTATGAATGTCTTACTTCAGATTTCCAGCTCAATCAGCCACCCCAGTTATAATCACTACTGCATGTATCTATTTGTCTTTAGGTAAATAATGTTGTGAAAACACAAGCTGAGACACTGATAAGCTGAAAAAGAAAAAAAACAAAACTAAAAGAATCACAAATGAGCATCAAGCTTCCTCCTTTTGTTGTCAGAATATCATGAGACTATACAAAGTTGGAAAACAAATACTGAAATTTAGCACCACAGTTACATTTTGACATAGCACATAATAAAAAAAGAGAATGAGAAATAGATTTTAAGCATTAGCATATTTGGAAAAGTTAAGGCATTTGATTTACACAATCTAATCTACCACAAAACTAATTGAATATGAAACTGTACATATAGTTATCAATATTCTTCACCTCTTTCCTTGACTAATATTGTCAAATATTATTCACTTTAAATGATAAAGTTTTACATTTACATTTTGATAACAAACTGGAATACATTATCTGGAATATGATTGTTGCACATACACATATATAGCAATTTAATAAAACAATATACAAAAACATTCAATCATATCTAAAAGATGAATAGGAAAACACTGTATAAGTTAATAGCATATGTATAGCATGTATACATGTATAGTATACCTTTGCATTCATAAAATATATTACATATTAATGTAATAGTTTATATCAGATGTGTATATGTAAAAACATCTTTTGAGAACAAACTTAATTGTAGGAGAATCAGTAATACACTAGAGTAGACTATCTGAAATAAAGAAATAACTAGTGAATGCATTTATATGAAAATCTTCAAGTCATAAACATTAACATATATCAAATTATAAAGCTAGATAATTCTTCTCAACTTCTCCATAAAATGACATTCCATATAATTTCCAGATACTATATGTTAGAGGTCCAGAAACTTTGGAGTCTATGATTTTATTTTATATTCATTTAAGCTAAGAAGTTATGTAATAAATGTCAATACAGTCCTGGGTCCCTTAATGACTGAGATAGGCTGTGAGAAATGCATCATTGTGTGATTTTATTTTAATGCAAACATTGGAGAATATAGTCAAAAAACTAAGATGATATGATGATACCACTTTTGTATACCTAGTCCACCCTTGATTGAACCATCATGAAGTATATGATAGAATTTATTATTTGATTGGATTATCTGTTCCTTTTACTAACGTAATTTTTACTTATTTAAAAATTTCACAGCTACTTTAACACATTGGTCAGTCTTTTATGTTGGAAAAAATCAAGTACAGACCTGGCTTTATAGCCTTACTTGGCATTACAAATTTATAAATATAAAAGTATTATTGATGTATTTACAAAGTGTAGCAAGGAATTAATCACTTGACAATATTAAAAAGAACTTCTAAGCTTTTAGTATATGTAATAAATGACAAAATATATTAGAAGTGAGTCACACAACATATTTTGTTTTAAAAAAGTTAAATAAGCAAAACTAAAATGACAAAAATATTTGGAGACTTCTGGAAAGAGAGCAGAGGAGCAGCAGAGCCCTAGCTAAGCTCCCTCCAACATCCCAGTCTTACCACACCAGAGAAACTTTTACTCCTAGAAAGATAGCCCATGTTAGTTATAATAGTATAGGGATTCTGGCTGGAAAGGAACAATCAACTTTGCTGGCCTGAAAACATAGATTCGAGCTCCAGGTGGCATCCCGCCACCACGCCAGTGCCGGCACTAACACAGCGCCCGGCAATCCACGCACCTAAAGCACACAACGGCGACCAGGTAGAAGTCCTCTAGATGGTGGCAGACAGACGCGGATCACAGGCTATGCACAGATGGGCCAAAATCACAGAGAAAGTGTAAGTATTCCATGAAAGACATTTTCACTCACGCCCACAGAGCAACATCTGGAAGGTAATGCTTCACCCACCACCAGAGCAAACCACCATCTTTGACTCTGTAAACCCGGTCAGAGCAGACTGTAATTAAAGCAGGCAAGGGGAAAGTGAGGACAAATGGACCATCTTTGAAAAGGGCAAGAGGAATTGAACAGTGAGAGCCAGCTCTGCCCTGGAAAAGGACCCTCCGTCCACATGGGAGGATCCCTCCCCTGGGGCCATAGCTCACAGACTCACAAACTCAGCCAGAGGTGTCCCACCCTGCCCTGCCCCACTGATGCTCTGCTGCCTACTCTCCAGCAGCCAGAATTTCTAAAATCAGACTGAAAGCAACAAGCAGCTACTGGCAGCATGGATGGAACAAACAGACAGGAGAGTAACCGGTTCCGGTTCCCAAGACAGATAAATGGCCCCATTACAGAGGACACCCAATTCCTACCAGCAAACTGAACTGAGTTCCACAGCCAGCTCTGCCAAGGAGAAGGTCCACTCAGGAGGGAAGGACCTCCCACAGGGCAAGTGGCTCTCAGCCACGTAAACCAGGCCCAAGGCACCCCACCTTGCTGAGTCCACAGCCTAGTCAGAACTAGGCATTAAAGGCAGTGGCCCCACTGAAGGCAGCAGGAGCCATGGTTCCCCAGACTGTTCAGCATCCTCCATCCACAGAGGACACACAAGGCCTACCTGCAAGCTACACAAAACACAAGGGCCCCAGGATTTAACTAACAGGGGAGGAGAGTCAAAGCAGATCCACCCCCTCCAAGCTGAAAGCAAATCAAACCAGCCAAGCAGCAGGAAAGTAGACTGCAGACCATCATAAGGAAACCAGAGACTGGGAAGCGCCCACCCAAATAAGGAAGACTCCCTTTTTAAAACATTTTTTAAACTTTTTAATTTTTTATTTTTGTATTGTCATTTGTTTTTGTTTACTGGGTTTATTGTTTGTTTTGGGGTCTTTTGGATATATATTTTTTATTTTGTGTGTTTGTTTTCCTGTATTTTTCTGTTTCTCTTTTCACATTCTGTTTCTTTAAAATTACTTTCCTTTGACTATTACTTTAGTCTTTTCTGTTGACTCTCCACTGTATGCATTTTAACCTTGTTCTTTCTACTGATTCTACTCTTCCCCACCTTTCCACTTCACTGAAACTAAACCAAAATCATCATCCTCCATTCATTTTACTCCATTATCTTTACTACTTTTAACTTACCCTCTGAAATTCACTTCCAGGACCTTCAGACTCCATTGACCCCTGGTTATCGGACAGAGGGTATCCCTGTTCAATCTGAGTGGGTCAAAGGGGTTGATAGACAAACCCCTACTAGTCTAAAAAGAACTAAATGTCAGAACAAAAGCACACATATAGCTATAACGGTAAATAAGTAATTACTGAATACAGGGCTCAGGGTTGTTATATTAGAATTGTATTCTGCAGGGACAACAAATCAGCTTTTATAAACAAAAAAGAGAGGGAAGTTATCTGTATATGATTGTGAACCTCTAAGATTTATACAGTAGGGCTTGGTAAGGTCTGCTTTGGGTCTTAAATGGTGTTCACAGGTGCTTGTAGATTGGCACTTCCAATCCAAATGGGCAAAAGAAGCACAAGAAAGAGGGCAAACAAGGGAATCTCATCTCCTACTCAAAATAAGCAGGAAGCAGAGCAGTCAATCAAAGACATAGAAGAGAGCCCTCAAAATGCTCTACAAACTCTACTGATAAAAATGTTAAAGGAAAAGTTTGAATCTTTACAGACAACTATTTTAGAGCATGAGGAGGCAAGCCAAAGATCAATACATCAAACCACCCATAAAGTAATAGAGGATTTCATGGCCTCCACAAATAGAAAGATAAATGAACTTCAAGAGTCCAATGAAAAGATAGCCACCCAGCTAAAAGATTTGAGAGACAGCACTCAGAACCAAATTAATGAAGTAAAGAAGTCCATATAGGACCTAAGAGAAAATTATAGTAAAGACATGGAAGCCATCAAGAAACACCAGTAAGAAGGAAGGGAGATTCGAAATCAAGTAGCTAGCCCACAGAGCAGACTATATGAAGCAGAGGATTGAATCTCAGGAACTGAAGATTCCCTAGAAACAATGGAGAAAGAACAAAAATCAATGCAAAACCAATCCAGTCATCAAAACAGATCACTTCAGGAGCTCCAAGATATAATAAAGAAGCCCAATATATGGCTAATAGGTATCGAGGAAAACCGAGAGAAAGAAGTTAATGGAATAGGCGACATGTTCAACAGAATAATTGCAGAGAACTTCCCAAATACCCAGAAGGATAGGCCTATACAGATACAAGAAGCATTTAGAAACCCAAACCAACCAGACAAGAATAGGACATCCCACCGACACATTGTGATCAAAACAGGATCAATAGATTCAAAGAAAGAATCCTTAAAGCTGCTAGGGAGAAGAAAATAATCACATATAAAGGAAAAGCAATCAGAAGTACCCCAGACTTCTCAGCAGAGACCCATGAAAGCAAGGAGAGCCTGGAATGAGGTATGTCACACCACAAAGAAAAATAACTATCAATTAAGAACACTGTACCCAGCTAAACTCTCATTCATAGCCGAAGGTCAAATAAAATTCTTCCACAGTAAGGAAAAACTGAAACAATATATCTCCAACAAACCAGCTTTACAGAAAATCCTCAAGGATGTCCTACACATGGAAAATAATCAAGATTACAATACAGAGAGAAATGAACACTAAATAAAAGACTTGAATATTAGATCAAGAATTGGGAAGACACAGCCTTTAACAAGATAGAAATAATGAAAGGAGCAAATGATCATCTTTCAATCCTAACTCTCAATATTAATGGACTTAATTCTCCAATTAAACGACATAGGCTCATATGATGGATCAAGAATCAAGATCCATCTTTCTGCTGCCTCCAAGAGACACATCTACCCAGCAAAAGCAAATATTTTTGTAAAATGAAAGGCTGGAATGAAATCTACCAAGCAAATGGCCCCTGTTAACAGGATGGAGTTGCAATCCTAGTTTCAGATAAAATTGACTTCAAATTAAAAATGTTAAGATGAGACAAAGAAGCCTTCGACATACTAATAAAGGGATCTCTCCCACAGGAGTAAATAACCATCCTAAATATCTACACCCCAAACACAGGAGCACCCAACTACATCAAATAAACACTACTAACTTTAAAAGTTTCAGAGATCCAAACACATTGGGAGTTGGAGACTTTAACACTCCACTGTCACCTCTGGACAGATCAACATGCCAAAAACTGAGCAAAGAAACCTCAGAACTAAACAACTGCATAGACCAACTAGACTTAACCAACACCTATGGAATATTCCATCCAGCAACACCAGAATATACATTATTTTCAGCAACACATGGAACATTCTCCAAACCAGATCACATCTTAGGAAACAAAGAAAATGTGTACACATTCAGAAGTATTCAAATCATTCCCTGCTTTCCCTCAGACTACAATGGAATAAAATTAGAGCTCAATTAAAACAGCCACCACAGAAAACCCTATAACTCATGGAGACTAAACAACACATTGCTGAACCATCAGTGGGTCACTGAAGAAATTAGAACAGAAATTCAAATGTTTATGGAATTAAACCAAGATGAGCACACAAAGTACAGCTCCTTTGAGACACAACAAAGGCAGTACTCAGAGGAAAATTTATATCTCTGAGTGCCTACGTCAAGAAATTGGAGAAACAATAATTCATCAATAGAAGAAAGCACCTTAAGCTCCTTGAAAGAGAACAACAAGCCAAACCGAAGCCAATAGATGGAAGCAAATAATTAAAATTAAATCAGAATTAACTGAATTGGAACTAAAAAAAAACCCAACGAATCAACAAAACAACGAGTTTGTTTTTGAGAAAATTAACAAGATAGAAAGACCCCTAACAAATCTGACCAAAAAACGAAGGTGGCACACCCAAACAAACAAGATCAGAGATGAAACAGGAAACATCACCACAGAAACAACCAAGATTCAGAACACAATAAGGTACTATTTTGCAAACCTTTATGCAACAAATTCGAGAACCTGGAAGAAATGGATGAATTCCTAGCAAAAAATTGATATGCCTAAACTTAACTATGAAGACTTAACCTTCTAATCTAACCTTTATCCAGAATTGAAATAGAAAGTGCAATAAGAGATCTGCCATCCAAGAAGAGCCCAGGTGAAGATGGATTCACTGCAGAATTCTACAAGGCCTTCAAAACAGAACTCACACCAATATTTCTCACATTCTTCAATGAAATTGAAAGAGAAAGTTAGCTATCAAACTCATTCTATGATGCCAGTATAACCCTTATCCCAAAACCAGGCAGGGTCTCATCAAGGAAAGAGAACTATAGACCGATTTCCATGTTGAACACTAATGCAAAAAATCTCAACAAAATTCTGGCCAATAGACTTCAACAGGTCATGAAAAAAATCATACACTATGACCAAACTGAATTCATTCCCAGTATGCAGAGCTGGTTCAATATATACAAGTCAATCAACGTAATCTACCACATCAACCAAAGCAAGGTTAAGAATCATATCTTTCGCTAGATGCGGGAAAAAACGTGATAAAATCCAGCACCCATTTATGATAGAAGCTTTAGGGAAACTAGGATTCCAGGGAACAGTCTTGAGTGTAATTTAGGCTGTCTACACCAAACCCCACAGCAAATATTCCTCTTAATGGGGAAAAGTAAAGTCATTTTTCCTGAAGTCAGGAGCAAGACAAGGTTGTCCGCTCTCCCCTCTCCTCTTCAACATAGTACTAGAATTCCTAGCCAGAGCAATAAGGCAAGAGGAAGACACAAAGGGAATCCAGATAAGAAAAGGTGAAGTCAAACTCTCTCTCTTTGCAGGTGACATGAATCTGTATCTAAAAATCCTAGTAGACTCTACTCCCAAGCTACTTGAGCTGATCCAAAACTTTGGCAAAGTAACAGGATATAAAATAAACCCTCAAACATCAGTGGCTTTTCTATATGCCAATGATCCAATGACCCAGGCTGAAATCCAGAGAGCAGCTCCCTTTGTAATAGCCTCAGAAAACATAAAATATTTAGGAATAACCTTAACCAAAGAAGTAAAAGACCTCTATGATGAAACATTTAAAGACATGAAATACAAAATTAAGGCCGAACTAAGGAAATGGAAAAACCTTCCATGCTACTGCATTGGGAGGATTAATATTGTCAAAATGGCAACATTGCCAAAGACTACTAAATTGTTGTTGGGAATGTAAACTTGTTCAGCCACTCTGGAAAGTGGTATGGAGTTTACTCAGAAGGCTACACATAAAGCTATCCTATGACCCATCAGTCCTACTCTTGGGCATCTACCCAAAAGATTACAAACAAGAACACATAAAGCCAACAGCACAACAGCATTCATGGCAGCACTATTTGTCGTTGCTAAAATCTGGAATCAACCCAGATGACCCTCAGTAGACGAATGGATCAGGAAAATGAGGTACATATACACAATGGAATTTTATGCCTCTATCAGAAAGAATGACATTGCCCATTTGTAAGCAAATGGAAGGACTTGGAAAAAATTTTACCAAGCGACGTGAGCCAGACACACAGAAGTATGGACTCTATGGTTTCCCTCATAGGGAATAATTAGCACAGGTTTAGGCTGTCACAGCAAAGGATCACAAGAGCCCAAAAGCTATGCCCTTATGAACACATAAGATGATGCTACGTGAAATGAACTTCATGTTATGGAAATTAGTTTTATATCACTCTTGTAATTACTTTCAACATGCCACATGAAATGGTAGCTTTTGTGTTGTTGCTGATGATCCTCTTGTATCACCTTCCTGTGGTTGAACCTGTGCTATCACTGTATCTCATCTGAGTACCCTGGATACTGTATATACTGTTATTAAAACTAGGGATGGGAAAGAGAATATCAAAATCAAGAGATAAAGGATAAAACGACAAATGACTACAAAAGCAATACTTACAAAATCATTTGGTGTAAACCAACTGAACAACTCATGGGGGCAGAGGGAAAGGGGAGGGGGGAGAAGGGGAAATGAGGAAGAAGGTAACAAGTTGTACAAGAAATGTACCCACTGCCCTACGTGTGAAACTGTAACCCTCTGTTCATCACTTTGACAATAAATAAGTAATAATTTTTTATATAAGTTTTCCTTAAGCTTAAAACATAGACCATAAATCATACTTTCCAGTCAGATCTTTACCTGAAGATGAAAACCTTCCATAAATCCTATAATAAAGAAAAAACAAACAAACAAAAAGACAAACAAAAACAACCACATGAAAAAGTTTGGAGCTAGAAAATTTATACTTGTATAAAATAAGAGACAGTATTACTCTTTCTCTCCTGAATGTGTATATACAGAAACTACATAGATCAAAACATAAATTGTACAATAAAGATACAATTTAATGATTATTAATATCTAATATTGATATCTGATATCTATAAATCCAAAATCTGAAATGTTCTAAAACATAAAGTTTTCGGAAATATATAAATTATATACAATATATATAAAGTATATATTATTATATATTATATATTATTATAAATTTTATAATATATGTACATATATGTATATATTTATATATTTATATATATATATTATATATTGGAGATATAAATATTTCTAAAATTTACATATTTCCCTTGAGACAAACTTTTCACTAGACCTCAGGTTGGTGGTTTATAGTCAAAATGTAGTATACTTACAGTAGTGGATCAAATAATCTTTAGACTTTTTTGTATTAAATACTTATTAAACAAATGAATTTCATAATTACAGTTGGGTCCCATCCACAAGATATTTCATCATATATGTATAATATACAATGTTTTATGTATATTCATAAATCATACATATATATCTATACATATATCATTTTGTAAGTGGTATAGAAATATTGATTCCTTGAAGAACCAATCCTGATGGTGAAAAAAGTTTTTGTTCTTATAGTAAGGAGATTGATCATTGATGCATGTCTTGTTTGATTTTTCAATTTTTAACATAGGAGAAATAAACATGCCTCCCTGGATTGTGCAAGGAAAAAGATTCTAAAAGCTAAATAGTAGATCAAAATTGTAACTGTTATTATAGATATGGAAGATTGGTATGGGACTCAACCACATTCATTGGTCTTTTTCTGTCACATTTTTTGTTCTTAGACTTCACTATATAGTAATTTAAAAACTTTGTAAGTAAAATTCACAATAGATGTATTCCTGAGCCATCAACAAATTTAAATTCTCATATTTTATGCCAAGAAGCCAAGTGATTTTGATATCACATAAGAGTTTAGATGTATATGCAAATTATAAATTCCATTATAGAATAACTTTACTAAACATAATAGTTTTTTAAGTGAAAGATTCTTTATTACATGTAGAATGTAATAAAATAGAACAGTAAGTGATATGGAAAGGTTCCTTTTGCTCATAGGTGCTTAAATCTACCACAAGGAAGGTAAATAATCCATTGCAAATGTAGAAATTATAAATCTTTTTATTTATATTTATTTGTTTGTGTCAAGTAGATATACAAAGGAGTTTCAATTACAGAAATCAGCATATAAATGCAAGGAATATTTATTTATATCACTATCACCTTTTCCATCATTTTCCCCTATCTTTCCCCAACCCATCCCATCTCTACCTTCAAGTCAATAGTTCAAATTTACACAATGCATATTGAATATGATTGCATGCCCAAGTTCTAAAACTTTAAATCATATATGGAATGTACAAAGAAAGCCAGATGCAGCCCGGTAAATCTTGGGTTTACTGCAGAAAATCCTCTTACCTTAATCTAAAGGTGGTACTGAGCACAAGAGAGAAAATGAGAGAGAGACAGATAGAGAGAAAGAGAGACAGAGAGACAGAGAGAGACAGAAAGACAGAGAGACAGAGAGAGATGGAGTGAGACAGAAAGAAACAGAGAAACAGAGACAGACAGACAAAGACACAGACAGAGAATATAACTATTGAATGCTTTAAAACTGGTGCTTTAGTATTATGAATCAAAATATAATTGGCAAAGACCAGAAGTGAGATATATCATCTCTAAAGCACTTATTTTCTGCTAGAATGTGATTGACACTAGATTCACAAGAGTCTATCAGTGTGATGGCTAATATATCCACTTGGCCAATACAGTTACATGGTAAAAAAGTAGTCTCAATGTTGCTAAGACATCATTATACAGATAAGATTAATATCTTCAGTTTAAGGGGATTACACTTGGTGGTGTCACTAGATGTCTCCAAATGAAAACTTTAAGAACATTTTTCCTCCTCAGAATAGGAATTCTGTCTCAAGACTAAAACATCAATTTCTGATAGATGTTGATTTGTCTTAAAAATTTCAACTTAATTCTGTAGCATCAACTCTGTCCTGACTATCTACTTGGCCAGTGTATGCTGTTATTCTTAGACTACTTTTCCAATAACCCCAGGCTGACTGAGTGGGCCTCCAACCTTTAAATCCAGTGATAGACTTTTAAGAGGAAAATGCTAACCATTCTTGCTAATCAGAACGCTAATGATCTGGAGGATGGGCTCTCAAATACAAAGAACAGATTATATAAGAGATCTCTTGAAACTCCCATATTAAACATGAGAATCAAAAAGAAATGCTCTGGCAAATGAAACTTTATTTTATGTTTTTAAGACACAGGCCACTGATTTTTGTTGGTGTTAGAAACCTGATAGTTTTTATAGCAACTCAGAAATATGAGATATGTATGTATAATTTCAAATTGTAGAAGCAATATAGAAGAGAATTCCACTGTTCGTGTTCAAAAAAGTATTCACATTCTTTGACTTTATAAGGAAGCTCATTTACAAATTATAAAATGTATTAAGGATGCCTTCTGTGAAAATCTTATTAGAAATTATATTTTCTTTTATTTAAAGATACTTAAAATATATAGCTTATAAAATAATATTTAAACAAGTTGATGGAAAAGGAGGAAATGTGTAAGCTATTAGGAGTAACCCAGATTATTATTCTTAAACTTGATAGTTGGCCTGAAGTGTCTCAAAATCAAGAACAAAAGAAAAATAAGAAATATGCTTTATTTGGCTGATATACATAGGGGTTACAGTTATGTCATTCAGATACTGAGTATATTACTTTTGAACAGTGTCACCCTTTCCCTCATTTCTTACAGTTTTTCCCTACCAACTCCCTTTGTCCCCTAATTTGTATAATTAATTTCCAACATAGTGTTTAGTGATTATCATTGCTGAATTAGTTCATAGTTCACACTTTTCCCCACCATTTCTCTACATCCCCTCCCCCTCTCCAAATCAGATAAATTTACATGCAAACACAAAGTACTGAAATAAAGTATGATGACAAAAGGAAAAAAAAAGTAGATTAAAAAACTACACAAAACTAAAATAAAAAACCAGGAGGTTGTCATCCTTGGGCGCCTGAGGATTGAGGTCAGAAGGCCTGCTGGTGGAATATCTTCCCACCACCCTCTTCCCCTTCTCCCAGGCAGAGGCCATTGTTGCTTCCTGTAGCCCTGGCAGGTAGATAGGAGGAGGGTGGTTCTTGAGGGTGCTGTGGCCTGGGAGTTTGGCATCTGAGTGGTGAGCAGGTGGCAGTGGACAGGATCCCTCCTTCCTTCCCAGCCCACATCCAGGTTCCAGGGTCTCTGTGGAGAGACTGACTGGCTAGAAGTGGCTTAGACCAAAGTCCAAAGCTGACCCCAGAGGCTGGCTGCAGGGGACCTTCAGTCCAAAGCTCTAAAGACCATAGACTCATGTGGTGATTGGTGAGCCCACCTAGAGTGGGTAGTGACTGGGGTTGCTCATGCTCCCTGGTCCTCGTAGCAAGAAGCAAGTGAAGCTATGCCTCAGAGAACTGGAGGTGGCTCCATTGTGGAGGTAATGGGCGACCCAAAGATTGAGGTCAGACGGCCTGCTGGTGGAAAAGCTTCCCACCACCCTCTTCCCTGTCTCCCAGGCTGAGGCCAGCGCTGCCCGAAGTCAGCTTCACATAGCCTGACAAGTAGGTGGGTCGGGAGGGAGCTGTGACCTGGACATTTTGCATCTCAATGGTGAGCGGGTGGGGACAGATGGGGCCCCTCCCTCCTTCCCAGATGGTGTCAGCCCATGTCCAGGTGCCCTGGTCATGAGAAGAGACTGACGGGCAGGGAGTAGCTTAGACCAAAGTCAGCCACACCTTCCCCTGTGACATTTTGATGTTTAATTAGGAGTGGGAGTCTCATGGACGTTCCTGCTTCAGCTGTCCTGGAACTTCAGTCCTCAGATCACCGGCTCCCTCAGTAGCCAGAATTACGTTTGTGAGCCACTGGGCGGCAGCCAAGTCCGTCCATCCAAGTCCATCTGTCCGTCCATCCATCATTCTGACAGTCTGTCCAAGTGTCTGTCCAAGCGTCCATCAGACCTCCCACCCTCCCTCCCTCCGTCTAAGCCTCACAAGTCTCCAACCTGGAAGTGCGCTGAGGCTGGGAGGAGTCTCAAATCCGGAAGTGGGCTGAAGCTCAAAGTGGTCTTAAGAAGGATCAAAGGATTTAAAGCTCATTGAAAAGCCAAAATGACTCGATTTTCAGGAAGACCCCATTTTGTTGATTGTTTAAACTATGAGTAACCCACAGCCCACTGGAATTCCAGGAACTGACTTGTTTCTGCTGAGACTGCTAAACTGTAAATTTCTTGAACAAAGCTATCTTGAAGTTAGGCTCCACTTTGTGCTAACTGACCTTGCACAAACTCCGTGAAATAACCTTGCAAGCTGAAGATAAACAGGCACTGTGAGCAGACCCAGACCACTAATTATTTCGGCTAGCAGAGCAGCTCGTGATAACCCAGACAGCTGGGAAACTCTCTGACCACCCTGGGATGTTGCCTGTAGCCCAGAGCCAATCAGATCTGTAAACACCTGGTTACTGTAACTTTGTGTTTTTTGCCTTTATAAACCCTGTAAGATTTCAGCTCGGGGTCCTCCTCGCTATCTCTGCTGCATTGGTGAATGGGATGAGACCCAAGCTGCAGCTTGCCTGAATAAAGCCTTGCTTTTGCATTTCAGAATGTCTGGCTCTCAGTGGTCTTCTTGGAGGCTGTCTCCCGACTTGGGCATAACACTGATGACTAACAACAAAAAACCAAAAAACAAAAAAAAAAGGATTTCAAATTTATTTAACAAGTCTGGGAATGTAGCTTAGCATGCACAAAGCCCTGGGTTCAATTCCTCAGTTCCACATAAACAGAAAGAGCTGGAAGTGGCTCTGTGGCTCTAGTGGTAGTGCTAGCCTTGAGCAAAAGAAACCCAAGGACAGTTCCCAGGCCCTGAGTTCAAGCCCTGGTACTAGCAAAAAAAAAAAAAAAATCATCTCCATTTAAAAAAAAAAACATCATGATTTTCTTTTTTTCCCTTTTCCCTCTAAGTAATCCCTTCATTTGGTTCATGTTCTGTGTCCTGTTCATCAGTATGTTAATTTTGTCTGTTTGTGAATTTTTCATCTCTAGAGTCAACCAACTACTCATTGGAAATACAGAGAAAAATCCAATACAGCAAAAGTACTGAAAATAATCAACTTTATGTAACATTTACATTGTACTAAGGTTTTATAAGTAGTTAAGAAGTTATTTCTGTCCTTCCTTCCATCCTTCCTTTTGTCCTTCCTCCCTCCCTCCCTCTCTCCTTCCCTTCTTCCCTCCCTTCCTTCCTTGCCTGGGCATTGTCCCTGAGCTCTTTTGTTCAAGGCTAGAACTTTATCACTTTGAGCCATAGTGCCTCTTCTGGTTTTCTGGTGGTTAATTGGAGATAAAGAGTCTCAGAGTCTTTCTTGCTTGGGTTGTCTTTGAACTGCAGTCCTCAGATCTCAGCCTCCTGAGTAGCTAGGATCACAGTTATGAGCTACCAGAGCCATATGAATTTGTTTTCTTTTGAGTCTTAAAATTTTATGTTGAAATTCCTTAACAGGTAATGGGTAACTGAAATTGTCTAGTTTATATTGGGAAAATTGTGGTAGCTGGTATTGTTTTTTCACAAATTGGTCCATATCATCTAAGTTGTCAATTTATTTGTTTATAGAGTCCTTGGTGTTCCCTTATACTTTTGTTGCTTACAAGATCTGTAGTGATATTCCATTTTACTCCTGATACAGGCAATTTGTATCTTTTCTGTTAGTTTTTATTAGTCTTCCCTGTTACGGGGTTTGAGAGAGGAGATTCCACATCCCTCCAAGAGTCTCCCACTCAGAGACAGTCTCAAGCAAAAAGATGGATTTATTGGGGAAACAAAAAGCCAACTGACTGGCCAAGGACACAGTACAGACTCAGTAGCTGACACTGTGACCCAAAGCAGTCCTCAAAATGGGGTTTATAAAGGTAAAAGTGTAGCACAGATTTAAGGGATTGACGCAGGGAGCAAGCAACAAACAAGTTAAGCAAACCATTTACAGAAGCAGAATTTTGGGGCCAGGTTGACCTAATAATCAAGATGGAGTCAGATTGACTCCCTCCAACATTTTCTACCATGTTTCCCTAGTCAAGATGGAGTCAGCTCGACAACATTCCCAGAGTTTACTTTGCTAATTTGCTGGTGGATGTTTTCAGAGAACTAGCTCTTCATTTTTCTCTATTGTTTTCTTTCTTTGTGGCCTATTTATTTCTATAAGGTTTTTTAAAATGGAAGGATAGAACATTGTTATGATGTATCTTTCCTATAATACATGCAATTTAATGCTACACCTTTCCTTCTCAGTATTTTTTTAGCTCTGTTCCACAAATTTTGATATGCTGTCTTTTAAATTTTAAATTACTTCATTGTATTTTTAAAAATTATTGAGAAAGTTATATGCAGAGGGGTTACAGTTGCATAAGTCAGGTAATGAGTACATTTCTTTTTGAACAGTTCTTTTTGAACAACCCCTCGCTCATCTTCTCAGTTTTTTACTTTCTGGCCCCCCTTCCCCTCAAGTTTTGTAGTTCATTACTAACATAGTATCACTGCTGAATTGTTTCACTCTTTATCCCACCCTTTGTCCCACTGTCTCTGTGCTTCCCACTCTCCTCAAATCAGATAAATTTATATACAAGACAAAGCATACAGAAAAAAAACAAACAGGGACAAAAGAGAATAACCAAAGGGGGGAAAAACTGCAGACAGCACAATAGAAAAGTTCCTTTCCATTTCTTAGAGTTCATTTTGATAAGCACAACTTTATATGTACATAGTTATTGAGCCCTTGTGATCCTCTCCTAAGAATAACCTTCTTTGTTCTCACTGTGTGAATATTTTCTTTTAATTTTTAAAATTTATTCATTGTCAAAGTGATGTACAGAGGGGTTACAGTTTCATAAGGCAGTGTGTACATTTCTTATCCAACGTGTTACCTACTCTCTATGTGTGAATGTTTAGAGTGCTGTTTAAATTTCCCTCAAGACTTCCTCTTTGGTCTACTAGTTATTTAGAAATTTCCAAATGTTTGGAGATCTATACCTCTCTCCCATCCTTTCCTTTTCTTTCTTCCTTTCCCTCTCTCCCTCCCTCCTTTCTTCTCTCTTCTTCCTCCCTTCTCTTTTCCCTTCCTCTCTCCCTTCACCCATCTCTTTTCTTTTTTCTGGTCCTGGGGTTAGGGCCTGGCTGCTGTACTTGGGCTTTTTTGCTCAAGGCTAGCATTCTACCACTTGCTTTAAAAAAATAATAATTTAAGAGTAATTTTCTGTCAATGTATATGTCACTCTGTTATATATTGTTTGTGTCTGAGAAAGTTAGTACTAATCCATACTTGAAGGGAAGGTTCAGTGCTGTGTTACTCTGTTGAAGTTCTGGGAGCTTAGATAAGTGGAGCAAAGTTTTGGGGGTCATCATCAGCCTTTTTCAGAGTTTTGAGAATGCTTAATGGGAGAATCAAAAAGGAAGCTCAGGGGACTGTGGGGCTTATTATTTTTTGAGCTGTATAACAAGTACCAGAAATTATGTGGCTGAAACAGAAATTTATTTCCCAACAGTTCTGTAGATTAGTACAGGTTGTCTTTTTCCTGGGAATTGTGAGAATCTGTTGCATATCTCTTTCCTACTTTCTGGAGGTTTGCCAATGATTTTTGGCATTCCTTGACTTCATCCATATGTAACATTCTCCCTGTGTGCATGTCTGTGTGCAAATTTTCCTAGATTATAATTAAGTTAGATCAAGGCCTACCTAAATCACTTCATCACTCAGCAATACTCTATTTCCAAATCAAGTCACATTCTTAAAACTAGAGGTTAAGATGTCAACAAATAATTTTTTTTTAGGGTGGTGTGTTGTCCTGGAGCCTCATTACTGTCCCTGAGCTTTTGTTGCTCAAGGCAGGCTCTCTGCCAGAAGTTCCACTTTTGACTTTTGGTGGTTAATTGGAGATAAGAGTCTCAGGGACTTTTTCAAATCATGATCCTCAGATCTCAACCTCCAGAGTACTTAGGATTGCAGGGGTAAACCACTTGCACTTGGCCAACATAGGCATTTTGAGGGACTTACAATTCAATTGAAAACAGGGTGCATATAATGGAGTAGTAGTTGTATAGAATGTATCAAGTTGTCCAGGAAGCAAATGATCAGGGTTAGGTTCTTTGATTTCTCTTTCTAAGCTACTAGGACACATAGTGTGCTTTTAAGAGTAGGTCAAAATGACAGCATTACTGAGAAGAAAACAAACAAAGAAACAGAAAACTCTGGTTCCCACTTCTTAGAGTTCATTTCGGTAAACATCATTTTATATGATTATTTGCACATAGTTATTAAGCTTAGGGCTAGTTTTGATGGAAAACCAATTTTATATATTTGTATCAGAGATTAACTATGCATATAAGTTATTTTAAAACCAAATAATGCAAGTGGCCTTTAATATTTTTATGTGGTTTAAATATTTTAACTGCAGAGTTTATTTTAGAATTAACTATGAGTATTAAAATAATTTTATTGTCCAGTAAAATCAGCACTGACAAACTACGAGCTGAGTGTAAGATGCTATTATCTATTTTTATGAATTGAAAATAGCAAGTAAATACATGTTTTATTTCTTTGGTAGGTTTCTGACAATGGCTGCTCCTATTATAATATTTTTCAATGATCTAAATTATGTTGTACTTCTTGAAACACCTATTATTAAAGCACTGTTAAACAGGGGAAGACTTTTATTTCAGTCTTCACTAAACAAGTATATTTGCTGAGAACCACTTCTATCTAAGCTATCCTATGCATAAATAAATGCTTAAACTCTTCAATTTATTGTCATCCTAATTCCTAGCAATTAGATCAAGATCTTACAATAGGAAACAAAATATATTTTTTAGCAGTCCAATTATACTATGTGCCAAATGCCTCATGTGGAAATAGATGTAATTTTGAGCAGTTTAAGTGAACTGAACACCTCAGGGGGGGAAAGGGAAAGGGGGAGGAGGGAGGGGGGTATGAGGGACAAGGTAACAAACAGTACAAGATATGTATCCAATGCCTAACGTATGAAACTGTAACCTCTCTGTACATCAGTTTGATAATAAAAATTTGGAAAAAAAAAGAATTTGTGGAAAAACAAATGTAGAAGACAACATGTACATAGATGTATAATGTTCAAGATGTTTTACAAAAACTTATTTAATATTTGGATTATTTATTTTTAACAAAGGATCTCTATAATGTAGTTGGAGTAAACCTTGAATTATTGAAATAGTAAAACTTATTACTACTGCTTCAGAAGGAAAAATTCCATTTAGTATTTCTTCATGTCTTCACATTAATGTAGATTTTTACTACACTGTTGTTCGCTTCAAGGCAAGATATTAGCAAGGCACCTTACTTTAGAACATGTAGGATATAAAAGATTCATTTCTTGAAAGTCAGGTGGTGTTTCCAGTAAAGAAAAATTTGTACATGTTCTGTTGGCATAAAAGTACATGTTTTCTAGTAACTAAAATTGATTTTGTAATGATAAATTATAAAAAAAATAACTTTCAGATTCAACAAAATAGTAATTATAATGCTTTAACTATTAAGTAGTCTATAAAATTGGGTTCAGTTCCAGACTAGATAATGCCCAATATTGAAAATAATATTTCTCAAAATAAAAATGAAATTTGTTTTATACAAAAAGAAAGAAAAAATGAATGTTACATGATGAAAGTGACAAACTCTATCATCAGTTCTAATCTTTCTATTTATATATTTTGTTGTCTTCAGTAGACTGTGAAATAGAACATTGACTCATGTGGTGGTAAAAGTTTGGGTTAGGCTTAAGACAAAATCCTTTTTTGCCAAAGACCATGGTGTATATTCCTGGAAGAAATGTCACTCTATAATTGATTGAGATGTGTTGTACTCATAAACTTATATTTTGAATTGTAAAACCTTTCTACAACCACATTAAAAAAATTTCAATTTTATTTTAAAAAAAATAATGGTAAATTAAGCATGTAAAAATAAACAAACAAATAAATCCAGAGTAGGACTAAACTTTGTCTACTTGTGAATGTGAAAATGGAGATACTGTTAACCAAAACCAAGAGTTTGCAATGTATTGGAGGCTCACACCTGTAATCCTAGCTACTCAAGATGCTGAGATGTAAGGATTGTAGTTTAAAGACAGCTGGGCCCGGAAAGTACATGAGACTATTTTTTCTAATTAATCATCAAAACAGCTGGTAGTAGAGTTGTGGCTCAAGTTGTAAGGCACTAATCTTGTGTAAAGAAGCTCAGGAACAACACTCAGAACCCAATTTCAGGCCCTAGGATTCTCTCCCCGCCCCCTTTCTCCCTTCCCCCCACACAAATGAATTGTGGAGAAAGAAAAGGGTGGTAGAGAATGATGAAAGTGAAGTCCTGTATCTTTCTAAGAAGTTTTAGGAATTTCAGCTTTTCTTTTTTAATTTTAATTTTGTTTTTTAGTAAGATGTAAAACTTGATCTGGCTTGTGTTTTTAACATGCAATGAAGTTCTACATAAAATGATAACCTTGATGAAGTCATTGACAAAAAGAAGAACTCGGTTTGGAAGCTATTTCAGTAATATCATTCCAGAAATGAGGAAATACGGATATGTATTTTAAAGGTAAATCCTAAATTTGCGGATGGATTGAACATAGCATATGAAAGGGATCTAAAAGTGAGCCAGATTTTCTCTTGAGCATGTGAAAGTAAAGTGTCATTAACTAAAGAGAAGGGTTTTGCTTCAGGATTTCAATTTATTTGACAAGCCTGTTATAAGCAAGATGGGTGGGAGTGGCAAATTTAGGTGCTGGTGATCTAGAGTAATTGTTACAATGATATCAATCAAACACACCCTTCCAATATTAAGTATAGAAAATACATGAATTATGAGGGGTATCATTTCAGTTATTGGATAAAGTCATCATAGAGTAATGATATATAAGAAAAGAATGAGTATTATCATTCATATTTGTACCCAAACATTCTGCCTGCAGATATTTCTTTACTTATAAAAAAGGATACTGGTGAGTACAAGATGTAGAGAAAGAAGTTGTGGGATATGCAGAGAGCTTTTTTGAGTTCTTTACCTGAATGATAAACTGCATATATTCAAGGAAGTTCCATGACACAACAAGAAAACAATTGCTGAGATATGAACAGTTTTCAGCTTACTAAATTACAGTCTAAGATGACATCACTTTTAATATTAGTAGATAAAGACATTTTAATAAATATGATAAATTATTGAAAGAAAATAATGTGTATAATGAGCAACTATACAAGGGTCCCAGGGGAGATAGAAAACATTCTAAAATTTAAAAAAAAATGCATATGAAAGCAAGCATTTCCTAGAGACTGGAGTACAGTTTGTTGTTAGTCTATGTATCCAAAACACAAAAGGCCCTGGGTTTGATCTCTCACACCACACACACAGATACAGACACACACACACACACACACACACACACACACACGTGTGTGTGTTACTAGACAGGTAGAGGAATATCAAATGATATAAAAATAGTCAAGGGTTTAATATCTCAAAAAGAGAAAGAAGTATTGGAAAGAGGGAACAGAGTCTCAAGTTCAAATACTGGAGGCCAACATACATATTATTAAGTCTATGATGGCAAAAAAGAATAAATATTCAAAGAATTGTCACCATATTTTAAAAGTCATCAATATGCCAGCCCTAGACTTAGAACTCGGCAGACTTTAACAAAATAAAGTCACACTAAACATAACAAAATAAACTTGTGAGATCAAATTATACAATACACATAAATTTGGGCATACATATAGGCATGAATATGTATATATACTTATAAAAGAATAACTGAAGGCAATAGAGAACTTAAATGGAATGGTTAAAAGGAACTGGTGTGGAATTGGGAATTATTCTAAGGACTTAAAATTAGTTAGGCAGCCCTTCATACTTGTGTCATGCCCCAGGAACTCTTTGGCTTTCAGTTTGTTTTCTTCAAATAGACTCATGGTAAAATGCCTGCCTCCAACCTACATTTTCTTTTCTGCAGTTTCTTGAATACCTGGAACACAGGCATGAGCCACCCCTAAGGCTGTAAGTTTTTGAAATAGGGTCTTGCTTCTTTTTTTCCCAAGCTAACGTAGAACTGGAATTTTTCCATCTCTGTCTCACAAATATCTGGTATTACTAACATATGTTACCATTGCCTTCATGAAAACATAATAATAACAGACATCCAAATAAAAATATAAAATAATTTATGTAGTGTTTAATTTCACGAAGTTTGGAATTTTACAAATACTTTCCTTATATTTTCCTTATATTCATATATTTACAGATATTACTTTTTTTTTTTTTTTTTTTGGGCCAGTCCTGGGGCTTGGACTCAGGGCCTGAGCACTGTCCCTGGCTTCTTTTTTTGCTCAAGGCTAGCACTCTGCCACTTGAGTCACAGCGCCACTTCTGGCCGTTTTCTGTATATGTGGTGCTGGGGAATCGAACCCAGGGCCTCATGTATATGAGGCAGGCACTCTTGCCACTAGGCCATATCCCCAGCCCCATACAGATATTTCTTGATAATCAATCCTAGTGACTTGTTTATGGTAGAAAGAGCTCCACCACTGAGTTACAATCTCTGTCCTTCACCCACTGTAGATTCTCCTTACAGCATGAGAAGATAATTTGTATATTTTAATGTGCTTTTTCCATTGAAAATACTTGATTGTTTCTTATTTATTCATGATAAGTTTTCTTTTCTTTATTTCTTTATTGTCAAAGTGTGATACAGAGGGGTTACAGATTCATATGAAAGGCAGTGAGTATATTTCTTGTTCTACTTGTTATCTCCTGCCTCATTTCCCCTCCTCCCCCCTCCTCCTTCCCCTCTCTCAAGAGTTGTGCAGTTGATTTACATCATATGGTTTTGTAAGTATTGCTTTTTGAATGGTTTGTCTTTTTGTTCTTTGTCTCTCGATTTTGGTATTCCCTCTCCCTTCCCCAGTTCTATCTAATACCCATATAAACAGTATCTGGGGTACTCGGATATAATACAGTGGTATTGAGGGTACAGCCACTGGAAGGGAGAACAAGTGAAACAAAACTAAACCAACAAATCAGTCAAACAAAAAGACAAGGAAAAAGAGAAAAGAGAGTAGTATGAGTTCTCATGGCATGTTGAGAATAATTACAGCAGTGGTATAACTGTTGTTTCCATATGTGGAGTTCATTTCACTTCATATCTTCTTATGTGGTCATATGGGTGTAGCTATTGGGGTATTTTCGTCTTCTACCATGACTAGCCTATTCCTGTACTAGCTATTCCCCATGAGGGACAACATAGGGTTTATGTTTCTTTGGGTCTGGGTCACTTCACTTAGTATGATTTTTTTTCCCCAATCCTTTCATTTCCTTAAGATTGGGGAAGTGTCATTCCTTCTGATGGAGGCATAGAATTCCGTTGTGTGTATGTACCACATTTTCCTGATCCACTCATCTGCTGGGGGTCATCTGAGTTGGTTCCATGTTTTAGCAATGACGAGTTGTGCTGCGATGAACGTAGTTGTGCTGGTGGCTTTAACATGGTCTTGCCTGTAGTCTTTTGGGTAGATGCCCAAAAGTGGGGCTGCTGGGTCATAGGGGAGCTCTATGTTTAGCATTCTTAGGAACTTCCACACTGTTTTCCAGAGGGGTGTTGAGACTTCATTTCCAGCCTATACATTGTCTCCCATACAGTTGTAAAAATGCGTATGCTGTCACTACTGAGAATTGTTCTGTGAAAACCTACTTGATCTGCTTGGTATTGTGAATTATTTCCAGTCTTCTATTTTCTTCCTTACTATTTGATCATCTCACAAATTATTGAGAAAGAGATTATGACATCTTCAGTTATTATCATATAAAAGTATTTTTGCCTGAAATGCATCAAATTTTGCTTCAGATTCTCTCATGGTGTGTTCCTAGAGATATAGGTGTTTATAATTGTTATAAGTCCAATGTTAATTTTTTATTAATTTATAATTTATTTCTTTATCACTTGTAGAATTTTTTCATTTATGTTTTGTTTAGTCAGATATTAGTATAGTGACCTTTTCTTATGGCTATTACTTGTATGGAATATCATTGTGTTAAATAGAAAGGGCCTAAAATCTAGAAAAAATGTCAAAATAGAAGGCAGTCGAATTTACTAGAAGTAGCATATATATCGAAATTACGTGACTTATTTTGCCAAAGATATATTTTATAAAAATGAATTTATCATTTTATGTTTTAATTACTTAAAATAATATTTGCATTTTTATTAAGCAGATGTAGAGAAAGGTTATATAATTTCATAAGTTTCAGAAAGCATTTTAATCCACATTTTAAGGATAAAGCAATAGCTTAGGTACTTTAGGGTACCTTTTTACCATTTTCAGTGTGATAGCTCTTCTCTATCCTTTGATATAACTGTTCCATTCCTCTGAAATCTACTTATGCTTGGGTATATTTTATCTGTTCCATATGCTGCGCCAGTTGCTCCTGCCAATATGAATCTTGTGGACTCAGAGGGAAAAAGAAGCAGGTCAATGTGGGTGTCAATGTTTTACAATTAGCCAAGCTGCTGAACTGAACTTCTCTCCTTGGGCTTTAGCTAAACAAACCCGTACAGAATCAAGAAGAGAAGCTATTTTTTTAAAAAAAGAATTTATTTACTGCCTGAATCAAAATGAAACTAAAATGAAAAAGTACATCTATTCCTCTACCACTGATGAATTTCTTATCTGTAAAAATGTCCCCTACTGTGAAAAATTTGCTTCAGAACTCCCAATAATTTTGTAAATGATTGTCTTCTATGCACAGAGCTGGGAGCTTTGGTAATAACTGAGTAAAATTCACCGAGTTAAGGATTTTACTTATAGATATAATCTAAGACCCACATTACCATTCTGTTGAGAAATATAATTCTATACATATCTAAGTCCTATTCTGAAACGATGTGTACTGGAAATGGTAGGACACACTTCAGAGTAAATAAAATCATGGTGGCATTTCACTAGCCATGAGATAAATCCTATAACTGACACTGTGTCATTAGCAGTTTGTTTAATTGAACATCTTACACAACATGAACACTAGGATGTTTATTTGCAGTTCTCATCTTCTCTAAGCTACATTTTTTTCTGTGGAGTTATTTTAATCCATTGATAAGTTTTACCCTGTTTTCTTAATTATCTCCATGCTTTTAGTGAAAGCTGTGCCACCCACAATAAATTATTCAAAGTTGAATATGTTATTCTTTTCTGAATCAGTCATTTGCAACACTTATCTACAGTGACTGAGGAATAGTAGTAGTCAGAAAACTTAGAGGCCTCCCTGGGCTGCTGCAGCCAGCAATAGAGGATCCTGTCTTAGTCATCTAGTCATCTGCTCACTTGTATGACTAAATAAGTCATCTATAGTTGCTTAAAATTGGCCACTTACTACTGATTTTTTTAAATACTTTTCATTTATGTAGATTTATTTATTTATATAGTGAATACTGGGGCTTGACTCAGGGTTTTAGTACTCTTATTCTATTAATAAAGTTTTTGATAGTTTATTTCCTCATTAATTTTAAGAAGTTTCTGGCAAAAAAATATAAGAACAATATAACAAAATTATAGCTCTGACATATTTTATGGTTTTTTTTTGTTTGTTTGTTTTTTTTGTTTGTTTGTTTGTTTTTTTTTTTTTTTTTGCCAGTACTGGGCCTTGGACTCAGGGCCTGAGCACTGTCCCTGGCTTCTCTTTGCTCAAGGCTAGCACTCTGCCACTTGAGCCACAGCGCCACTTCTGGCCGTTTTTTTTTTTTTTTTTTTTTTTTTTCTGTATATGTGGTTCAAGGGAATCGAACCCAGGGCTTCATGTATACAAGTCAAGCACTCTTGCCACTAGGCCATATTCCCAGGCCCATATTTTATGTTTTAATAAAGTCGGGATTTCTTTTAAGAAACCAACATTTCAGATTTATTTTTCTTTACTAGACAGTGTAATAATGACATATTTCAAGCTCTTGGAATTCAGGAAAATTATAACAGGTTAGAAATGGTAAATTATAGTACAATAAATATATTTTTTAAAAAGTCAAAATAAGCATAATTGCATAGCCATGACCAATGGCTATTAATACTGCATGGGATTGGGGCAAATGTTTCTTGTATTATTTTCCTAATATTATCATTTGTTTCAGTTAGTCTCTATTTCTGCTCATTTTCACTTTTCCAGTTCTAGCAGCATTCCAAACACACTGAGATATTGCTTTCTCAACAACAGGGACACTATTGCTGTGCATTTATTGTGTCATTATACCTGTCAGACAATTTCTACCCATTTTACAACAGAGATATGGCTTTATGTTCTATGATGTTTAGAGATGAAGGAAATGGAAGTATAAATTAAGATCACCCACTTTCTGCTTAGGTCAGTTTACATAGTCCCATTTATTACTGGGAACTTGAATGATGAAGAAAATAAGAACATTTAGGATAATTATGACAGTTAAATGGGACAAGGCATTTAAAATGCCAGCTACTAATATTATTATTATTAATTTGTTGGTGATGTTGGTGGTGGTTGTGGTATGGGTGTCATCATGGGGCTTGAACTCTGGACCTGGGCACTGTCCCTAAGCTCTTCATCTCAAAGCTAGTGCTCTACCACATGAGAGACAATGGGTAAAGGGTGAATCAATGCAATGGCCATACCTACAAAACCATATGCTGTAAACCCACTGTACAACTCGGGGGTGAGGGGGAGGGAATTTGGGAGGGAGAAAAGTGGAAGGAAAATGAGGGAGGAGGTAATAAATTTGATAAGAAATGTACTCACTCCCTTACATATGAAACTATAACCCTTCTGTACATCACTTTGGCAATAAATAAATCAATTTTTTAAATGCCAGCTACCAGTTCTGACAGAGCTAGTAGTTATGGTCATATTCTACACGTCTTTCTAAAGAATTATAATGATATCAATGTCACCATCTTTTCTGTAGTCAGGATTTCACCTGTAGCAACAATGGAGTTATTTTCAAATTTATTCTATATGGAATGACTAGTATCTTTCAACTTTCAACTTTTATTTTGTCTGTATGTTTCTTGTGATGGACCATTAACTGCATATACTTCTATAAGCTTTCTGTCGTCCATGTTAATCTCATCTCTGTGTAGACTGAACACATACAGAAAATAAAATACTATGATTAATAAAAATTACTAAGTTATCTGATTACTAAAAATCATTAACCATTTTTTTCCTGTATTCTTTGTGCCTTTGGATGCTTGTCTAATGAAAATCATTTTAAAATGTTTTATTTTTCTAGAATATTCACATATATTTTATCTCATGTATTCCTCACAACTGAGGAATTCCTCACAACATTATTTTCCCTATTTTTATGAAGAAGAAGAATCATAGAGGTTCTAATTATTGCATATGTTTCTATATTTAAATTTACTTATATGGCAAATGCTGTTGTAGCATTTAACATCTATCAGGAATAGTTCTAGATATTATGATAACATTTGCTTTTAAAAAAAGCACAACAAAATCTGTGCAATTTTAAGTTTATAATTCAGTGAGTTATGTTATTACTGAGGAAGCAAACAAGGTTTGGGTAGGGTGGTTTTGGTGATAACTCACATAACCATGCCCTTGCCCTTTTTGGTAGACCAAATATTTTTCAAATCAGAATATTATTTCAAATAAAACTTAGAACAATTGACAATAGGATGTGTCATATCAGAGTAAAACTACTTAGGTACAAATGTGAACTAGGAGTTATAATGTTTAATTTTGCTCTTCATAAATTAACAGTGTCCTCTTTGAGCACCAAGAAATGTTGGAAATAACTTGCATCAATAGCTTATGTTGAAACGGAATTTAATAAAACTTACAGGAGTTAATGTAATTTAAAATCCATTACATTTGCAGAAATTACTTATTGTTTCCCATGAAAGAGATCAGAAATAAATAATTACTATATTTTAATTTTCTGTGAAGAGGGGCTTGCATTCCATGTAAATATGCATATCACAGCAAAACATATAAAATTTTGGAATACTGTTTGAACATATATATTTAAAAGGACATCATGATTCCGTAAAGTATCTAAAGCTACTGATTTAATTATTTCAATAAAAATCTTAATGCTAACCCTCCAAAATCAAGCATGCATGAAGAAGACAAGTTTAAATGTGTAAGATGTTTAAAGGACATTTGAAATCATTTTATTTTTTGTGATCAGAATAGAGAGAGGAATTATGTACTTTCTAAATGTTAATATGACTTGTCCTAGTATTCTTTCTCATCTAAGAGAAATTTTAATAAAATACTATTTTATATATAACATTTTAATATATTTATTATCTGATCATTTAGGCATCACATATACATTTAAATGTTACATTTAGCTGAAATATAATTTCCCTCTTAGACATAATTACAAAAAAATGTATTAAGCTTAATAAACCAAAACCATGATAAATGACAGCTTCTAGAGCCACATGACCTCATTAAAGAGGAAATAGATAGCATGCTGTGTGTTATGGTCCCACCATTACATAACATGAATTTGTAAGTATACATAGAGATCCACTGTGTGTTTGTGGTTTGTACAATTGGAATTTGTGGAAATTATACACTTAACTCCTAATCATTGCTGTCCCTTCAGACTCTACTTCTCATAACTCTTGATTTAATATCCTAAGGGATGATTATTTAAAAACAATTCTATTCTCTAAAATTATTTTTTATCTCAATCTGTTCCTGTAGTCTCATATTTTTTTGCTAAATTAATCCTATGACAGTATCTTGGAAGTTATCATTATAGTGCGAAGTGCTAACATTCTATATTATTAAATTTAATTCCTGAAGCATCATCTTCTATTTAATCTCACTGCCTCTTAGACCTCAAGATTAAGGGCCTTCAATGCCATCAGAACCCAGAATCCACAACCTCAGTACCTTTTATTAATGATAATGTTCATTGCTTGACATCTCATAGCATTCAGGTAGTTTCATATTGTGTAATCACACTTATTTCTATGTTGCTATTTCTTTTGCCCCTCCCTTTATCTTGTCCATTGGGCAAGACAATAGCCCTGGAACATCCATCTGCTGGCTCCCATTACAGAATAGTTGATTATATCTAGAAAGTTGATTACATCACACAGACACAACCACATACTATCTGGCATGTATCAGTTTGTTGAATTCTAAAATTAAAATGAACTTAATGTTCCTGTTATAATTCCTCAGTACATTAATTTATTCCTTTACTCATGAATGATTAGTTTGTTAATTCCTTTTTCCTTAAAATTCTGACATTTGCCTTACACTCACAAGGTTTATTCTGACTTTACTTTCTCCTGAAAGATAAAAGCAACCAATTCTCACTTAGAAATCTAACTACAGCATGTATTTACTATGCATTCTAATCCTTTCTCATGCACTGTGATTGATTTATCTGTATTGTTAGAGAGACAAACAGTACAAGAAATGTACCCAAGGCCTAATGTATGAAACTGTAACATCTCTGTACCTCACTTTGACAATAAATAAGAAAAAAAATAAAGAAAGTGAGAGAAGGGGTGGGTTGGAAGGTATGGGTGAGAATGTTGAAGGGGTGACTTTGGTCAAGGTGCACAGTATTCATAAATTGCTTTGTGGATTGGCAACTCCTTTGTACAACTACTATAAGACAATACATTGCTTATAAAATGAAAATAAAAACCAAAACAATCCTGTTTTTTAATTTTTTTCTTAGTTATTGTCAAAGTGATGTACAGAGAGATTACTGTTTCCTGCCTCCTTTCAAAAGAGTTTTAGAAAGAAAAACTTATTTAAAACAATGTTCTAGCAGTACTTTTTCTTACTCTGTCAACTTTTACCTACTTAACATGACTTTTTGAACCATCAGTGGGTAGAGAGAGAAATGGTGTCAATACAGATAGATTTGTGCAAATATTTTATTTATATACAACACATATACAGATACTGGTATTTTAATTTCAGGAGTTAATGGGTTTTCATGAAGCAAGCAGGATAAAGTCAGCAATCCCTTCAAAACAAAAACTAAGAGCAGCATCACAGAAGTCCATTTCACTAGGAATCAGTGCTACAAGCACTGATTTCTACCTCTCACATATTTCCCCCCTTCTACGAAAATGAAAAAGCATCACATGAATTTTTTGTATATGGTTTATTTTGCTCAATAGTGTGTGTGTGTGTTTGTGTGTGTGTGTGTGAGTGTGTGTGTGTAGGGACAAAGAGATTCATTTATATCACTGGATGGAGGTAATTATTGTTGAACTTTCCTCATTTCTGTACAATATTCCAATATGTAGATTTTTCTTATGTAGATCTTTCTACCTAGGTTGGATATGGAAATTATTTCAAGCTGGAATATTATAAGGATTTTTGTTATAGACTATTTTCCCCTGTTTCTTTGTGAAAAAGATATACCTGCTTCAAGTAGTCTATAACTAGAACTAGGATGGTTAATAATAAAATAAAGTATGCTAGTCCCTAATCAACAGGACAGAGAATACCTCTAATTGTAGATTCTGAAAAGTACAGAATATACTAAATATTTCATGAATTTAAATATGATATATTTAAGTATTGATCTGAAGATAGTGTTAGTTAAGCACTCTACCATTAAGGTATATTCCCAGCCCTGAGCAATTTTTTAACAAAAAGAAAGAAAAGCCTTGGCCTAACTTTATCCTAAACATTAATAACATTCGTGAATTCTTATAAGTACTTTATTTTATACAGAAATATGTATAGAAGACAAACAGACAAAGAAAACACTAACTGCTATGCACAAACAACACTTACTGGTGTGAGAAATTGGTGATCATTTTAATGTTTATAAAGAACAGTTTCTTTGTCTAGAAAATCATGGTAAGAGATGTCTATACATTTTATTCACAATTACTAAAAGGCCAAGAAAGACAGACAGAAAAGGTATAGGATTCCAATTACCCCTTCAAAGGCATACTCCTGGTCACCTCACCCACTCCTTTGTGTTCACCTCCTTGAAGTTCCACAACTAACCAATAGCACCATAGGCTAAGCAACCACCAAACTCTAGTAATTAAACAAACCAAGGCTCTGTTTTGGAAAGAATAAACAGCTTTGAAAATGTGAATAGGAGATGATGGAACAAATGCTAAGTGAAAATTACCATAGGCTAACAAGTTTAAAATTTATTCAGAGCGCATTACATGAACACAATTTGTAACCTTAATCCCATCTAATAAAAAATCCTCTATTTGTCTCTCATATATTCAAAACCAGAAAGAATTGCTAAAGTTGAATTAGTAGTATATTTAAAAATGGTATACATTAACAAATTATAATTTTTACCTTTATCTCATGTAAGTCTATAAATTTCTTAAAAGAAGGCTTGTAACACATACACATTATAGTTTCAGGAACACAGTTATTTCCCAAAAATATTTTAAATAATTGAATTATATATTAAAATTAAGCAAAATAACCACTTTTCATGTTTTTATCTTCATTCCAGTTTCTTAGTGATTTCATAAAAATAGGTGTATTAGTTACATGTGTGTATGTCTGAATGTATATGTATACACATATTCGTATATACATATATAGGTAACTATAAAATATATATGATTTAATTATTTAAGGAAATAGGATGACTTTGCAATGTTAATCCTGTTGTGAGATTCTGTAACTTGACCAGTTTTATTAAGAATATATGTGTCATATTAAATCAAGATCTTAATATATGAATGAAATTTAATGCAAATTATTTAAAAACAGCACTCCTTACTCTGTACTTGTGGCTAGCACTGCTCTTATCAGTGAATGAGACATATCTACTTTATGTGTCATTATACAAGTCTAATGAGTCTATGCAAAATCTGTGACTTTCGAAAACTACCAATGGAGAGACACAGAGAGCTGCTGGGCAAATACAAAATGACTTATTTCAATTTCTTTCAAATTCCACATGAGTCATTTGGGATATTTAGAATTGATTGGTCATTTGTGAATCACTTCACTGGTAAAGACATCAAGATCAAATTATGAATGGTTCATAACATCTCATTTAAAGAACATCCTTTAAAGTCTTTTGTTTTTATTTTCAGGCTACAGTTTCTATATCAGTACTGCAAAAAGGATTAGGTTATGTTATTACATACGTAGAAGAATTTCTGGAACAAACCCCTTATTTCTGTTCATACTTTATTACATCTATCTATCTATCATCTATCTATCTATCTATCTATCTATCTATCTATCTATCTATCTGTCTATCTAGGTTGTCTTAACATTTGAAATCATAACTAGACAGACTTCAATAGAAATCAATAACTAGACAGACATTCTATTTAAATTCTTTAAAAAACTTAGACTTTTTCCCCAAAAAGTTGCTTTTATGATTTTTTTTCAAATAGGTTCTATTGCTTTTGCCCAAGCTAGCCTGCAGTGCAATCCTCTCCTTTGCAATTGCTAATCACCTAATAGGCCTGTACCAAAACATAATACCTGATACTGTGTAGTTTAAATGACAGAAACTTAGCTTTTCAAAGTTCTGAAAACTTGAAGTCCAAAATTCTAGTGTTAGGAAAATTTGGTTTCTTCTAGGGTTTTATCTTTGGCTTAGAGATAGCCTAAGTTCTTTCTCTGTCTTCACATGGATTTATTTGTGTGTGTCTACTAAGTGTCTTTTCCTTATAAGGATACTAATCATAAGGGGTTAAAGCCCAACATTATGCCCTTTATTCATCATTACCACCTTTGAGGACCCATCTTTAAAAATAATGAAATTGAATGTTAAGGTTTCTACATTGGCACTTTGGGAGATAAAATTCAATCCATAACACTAGGTAGCATTTGAAATCCTCTATATGATAGTGGGCCCACAATAAATGAAATAGATCTTTGCCAAACATTTCCCCCAAGGATTTTTTTAAAAACATTTTTGGTTGTAGTTTCTGTTATGTTCCCTTTTAGGTGTCTAGATGGTGTGCTTCCAGTTCCTTTATTTTTTTTATTTTTTTATTTATTTATTTATTATTTTTTTTTGGCCAGTCCTGGGCCTTGGACTCAGGGCCTGAGCACCGTCCCTGGCTTCTTCCCGCTCAAGGCTAGCACTCTGCCACTTGAGCCACAGCGCCGCTTCTGGCCGTTTTCTGTATATGTGGTGCTGGGGAATCGAACCTAGGGCCTCGTGTATCCGAGGCAGGCACTCTTGCCACTAGGCTATATCCCCAGCCCCTCCTTTATTTTTTATTTTCATCTTTTTCTGTGTTTGTCTCGAGGAAAGCCCTATGTGGTCAATTTTGAACTCTAAACCCTCCTGCCTCTCCTTCTCAAGTGCTAGAATTTTAACCATAAGCTACCATATTTTGTTATTCTTTCTGTTTGTTGACATATCAGTTTAAAGTTATCCTTGAGTATAATTAAGCCTCTTTAACATTCTCCCTTTCCGAAAGACTTTTTTTTTTTTTTTTTTTTTTTTGCCAGTCCTGGGCCTTGGACTCAGGGCCTGAGCACTGTCCCTGGCTTCTTCCCGCTCAAGGCTAGCACTCTGCCGCTTGAGCCACAGCACCGCTTCTGGCCGTTTTCTGTATATGTGGTGCTGGGGAATCGAACCTAGGGCATCGTGTGTCCGAGGCAGGCACTCTTGCCACTAGGCCATATCCCCAGCCCTCCGAAAGACTTCTATCAACCATGGCTTATCAAAATCCCTTTGCTTTATTATAGCAGGCCTATTGAAGGAGGTCCATTAGATCACAATCTATCACCCATAGCCCAGAACAGGGGAGTCTCAGAAATCCCAACTAATTCATGTTCTTTCCTACCCTGCCACTCTGGACTCCTAAGTAGACATGAATGATACTGGTAAAAATAGGGATAGATTTTTTTTTTCCATAGCTCAAATGGGAGGGCAGATACAGAGCTTAGTAGTTAAATCAAGTTTTTTAAAAATCCTTCCCGAATGTAAAAGACATTAAAACAAATTTATGATCACCTATTTTCCTTTCACTATCTTTGCCTCCATGTTATACTTTATTGGTACTCTAGACTTCTGTTTAAAAAATGGGCATAGTAATTATCTCTGAATATTTTGGAACAACAAGTGTACTGACTGTTCTAGGACTGTTTTTCACACACTTAAAATAGATTTAAAAAAGAATGCCTCCTTTCTTGGGCCTAGCTTGCCTTTCAAGTTTACTGTCTTTTGTTGTTTTGGGTTTTGTTGTTGTTGTTGTTGTTGTTTTGTTTTGTTTTACTTTGGGCAGTACTGAAGTTTGAATTCATGGCCTTATACTTGGTCAGTTTATGACTTGATGTATGTCTCTTGCCATGCTTTCTGTTGAATATTTTGAAGAGGGAGTCTAGCAAATTTTCAGTCTGGATTGTTTTAGAGCCATAATCTTCCAGATCTCAGCCTCTACTGAGTTGCTAGGATTACAGGTCGAAGTTATAGGCAGTGGCTTCTAGGCTATTATCTTCCTTTAAATTTATAGTTCTTTATTTTCTAAAATCCAATTTTTGGCATTGTTTATTGATTCTTTTTTTTTCTGTTTTTGCCAGTCCTGGGCCTTGAACTCAGGGCCTGAGCACTGTCCCTGGCTTCCTTTTGCTCAAGGCTAGCACTCTGCCAACTTGAGCCAGTGCCTCTTCTGGCCATTTTCTATATATGTGGTACCGAGGAATTGAACCTAGGGCTTCATGTATACTAGGCAAGCACTCTTGCCACTAGGCCATATTCCCAGCCCTTATTGATTCTTATATGATAAAACATTCTGGAAACATATAATTATATTGGCCTTTACCCTTCTAGTCATTTTTATATCATGGTTAGACATTGGAGAAGGTCCTAAATTAATAAAAGTTAAAGTGAATATTAATTTCAAATTTAATGTTATAGAAATATAAAATTTGCCATCAATACGTTTGACATACTCAAAGAAGCAATATCAAACATATATTTGCTTAATTAGGATTTTTACAGAATATTCAAAATAATAGTGTATAATGTGTGCTTTCTTCTAAGTTGGAAAATGAGTACAATTTTTGTATATACCTATATATTCTGTAATGTTTGATTTAATAATCTTTAAGAGTTATCAATGTTTTTTTGTTATTTTTTGCCTGGGGCTTGAACTCGGGACCTGAGCACTGTCCCTAAGCTTCTTTTGCTCAAGGCCAGTGCTCTACCACTGAGACACAGAGCGACTTTTGGTTTTTCTCTGTATGAGGTACTGAGGAAATGAAACCAGGGATTCCTGCATGCTAGGCAAGTACTCTACCGCTACGCCATATTCCCAGCCCAAGAGTTATCAATTTTAATACAAATTATTTCAACATATACTTATACTTATTATCAATTGTTCTTCTGTTTTCTGGAAAAGTTATTAACTTTGGTTATTTTTATTCAATATATTTAACAAATTGAAAAAAAACCTTCAAAAGTTGACTTTTCATTAACCATTACTAAGTTTGCAAGCGGCCAAACATTGCATTCCATTTTTGGTCATATTTTTATTAGCGTGGTCATACAGTTGAAAATAATGCCATGAAATAACTTTTAATTTGTAAACTGCACATGGAGCTCTATTTGTTTTATTTTACTTACAAATATAAAAAAACTATGAGTTATTTCTGAGTAAGTCAAAATGCCAGAAATTATGCATGAAAGTCTTCGTCTTTTATTATAATCAAACCAGAAAATTTTTGCATGCTATAGAAAATTAACTTCCAAGTATGATACATTGATACAAAATGGAAATCATCATATATTGTTATAATACAGTAGTACTTTCCTGTTCTTAGTTGATATTATATACATAGAAGTCTTAATGTGCCAGATAAAAGAATATCATTGTAGGCAGAGAATTTGGGGAAAATGAGGGTGAACTAAAAATAAAGCTAAGATAATATAACATTATAATTTGATATAATTTGCAAAGTAAAATCAATATGTACTAAATCCAACTATTTTGTGATTTGTATGTCCTTGAAAAGTAAATGAAATTAATAATTATAGGCATGATAATAAGAAATACTATCAGCTGCTTATAATTTAGAAGATACTTTTAACTAAACTCTTGAGTCTGCTTAAAATTCCTCACTCGAGAGTGCAATTTTTCCTATAATAAGGCTGTTGGACTACAATAAAATGAACTTAGGAGATATTTCTGGTATTTCTCTGGCAACTTGAAAAGCTGTTATACAACTTTGAGTAGTCCTTAAAATGCATGTAATAAGCAACTGATTCTTCAGAGATAGAGTAGAATAGAGATGGATTTGAGAACCTGGTCCAATATTTCATGTCTGAGCCTGAATTCCTGTGATATTACAAATGTGACACCATTGTTAGTTAGGATATTTGTGATGGTGACTATACAGCAATGAGAACTTTTCCCTGTTTAAAAGCGTCATAATTGTGGGCACATTTTATGTTTGTTATCAGCTTGCCAGACCTAGCAAGTAGCCAGGAAAGAAGTGTGATAGATGGATTGATCCATACATCAAACTGAGTGCTTACAAATAATCAAAAATACATAAATTCATGAGGTATTTCTTAAGTATCCAATTAAGAAAGGACAGAATTTGTGTATAGTATTTTATCATATATATATATATATATATATATAAACAAACTGAATTACAGAGAGGTTACAGTTTTATACATTAGGCATTGGATACATTTCTTGTACTGTTTGTTACCTCATCCCTCATTCCCCTCTCCCTCTTCCCCCTTCCCCTCCTCCCCCATGAGTTGTTCAGTTCATTTACAACAAAAAGTTTTGCAAGTATTGCTTTTGTAGTTGTTTGTGTTTTTTTACTCGATTTTGGTATACCCTTCCAATTTCCTAGTTCTAATACCAGCGTACCCGGTTTCCAGTATACTCAGATAAGATACAGAGAATGTGTAGGTATAGTATTTTAAACAAAATATTTATAAAATTGTAAGGTTTGATGATTTTAAAACTAAGTTTTGTAATACAACTGATTTAATTTGACTATTTTGTCTTTTATATCAAAGCAAATTTTTATGCTGATTGAATGCAGGTCAAGAATCTGAGTCCAAAGAATATCAGACAGTGTTTCTCATATTCAATTAATTGGTACCTATCAAGAGTATTGGGGAGTCTAAAAGTGATTTTTCAGGAACATTTTCTCTGGCATGAGTTGAGATAGCTGCAAAGGTGAAGGAGAAAGATAAACTGAGTTATACAAAATTATTTTTAGTGGTTTAATGTCATGAGTTAAAAGTAAAAAGACAGGTGTAAGTTGAAATTCGGTGCAGTGTGTTTTGACTTCAGTGTGATGCTCTCCACAGTTCAAATCTACTAAGAAGTATATTCTTACCTGCTGGTTTTAAATTAGAAGTTGGATTAATTGAAATAAAACATTTTATCAGTGAAATAATTTTAATATGAAGAATTTTAAATTATAAAAACTCTATCATTGAGATTTTGTTTTAGAGGAATTTAATGTTTTTAGTTCTCCATATATTTTAGATATGAGGCCTTTGTACATTGTATGGCCAGTAAAGATCTTTTCCCAATCTGTGCGCTTTCTGTTTATCTTTAAAGCTATGTCCTTTGCCCTGCAGAAGCTCTGCAGTTTGATGCAGTCCCATTTGTCCAACCTATCTTTGATTTGTAGCATTTCTGGGTCTTTGTTAAGGAAGTTCCGTCCTGTGCCAAGGAGCCCAAGTGTTTCACCTATTCCTTCTTGTAGTGTTTTCAGGTTATCTGTTTTAATTTCGAGGTCTTTGATCCATTTGGAATTGATTTTGGTGCAGGGTTATATATAAGGATCTAGTTTTAGTTTTTTGCAGGTGTTGAATAAGTTTTTCCAGAACCATTTGTTAAAGAGGCTATCTTTCTTCCATCCTATTTTTTTTAGCTCCTTTCTCAAAGATTAAGTAGGCATAGTTCTGTGGCTTCATTTCTGGGTCTTCAATTCTGTTCCATTGGTCTTCAGGCCTGTTCCGATGCCACTATCAAGCTATTTTTATTACTGTAGCTTTATAATACAGCTTGAAGTTTGGTATTGAAATTCCTCCAGCACTGTTCTTTCTGCTTAGGATTGTTTTTGCTATTCGTGGTCTTTTATAGTTCCGTATGAATTCCTGGGTTGCTTCCTCTATTTCATTAAAAATGATGTTGGGATATTAATGGGTATTGCATTGAATTTGTAGATGGCCTTTAGCAATATTGCCATTTTGACTATATTAATCATCCCAATCCAGGAGAATGGGAGGTTTTTCCGTTTCCTTAGTTCTGCCTTAATTTCATTTTTCAAAAGACTTCTCTGATGAGGAAATGAGAATGGCCAAGAGACATATGAAAAAGTGCTCTACATCACTGGCCATAAAAGAAATGCAAATCAAAACAACATTGAGATTCCACCACACCCCAGTAAGAATGTCTTTATCAAGAAAACTAACAATAATAAACATTGGAGGAGATGTGGCCAAAAGGGAACCCTACTTCATTGTTGGTGGGACTGTAAACTGGTTCAGCCACTCTGGAAAGCGGTATGAAGATTCCTCAGAAGGCTAAACATACAGCAATAACCCAGCAGCCCACTATTGGGCATCTACCCAAAAGAATACAAACAAGAACACACTAAAGTCACAACAATGTTCATCGCAGCACAAGTTGTCATAGCTAATATATGGAACCAACCCAGATATCCCTCAGTAGATGAGTGGATCAGGAAAATGTGGTACATATACACAATGGAATTTTATGCCTCTATCAGAAAGAATTCCATTGCCCCATTCATAAGGAAATGTAAGGACTTGGAAAAAATTATACTAAGTGAAGTGAGCCAGACCCAAAGAAACACGGTCTCTATGGTCTCCCTCATATGGAATAATTAGCACAGGTTTAGGCTAGTCACAGCAAAGGATCACAAGAGCCTAATAGCTATGACCCTATGAATGCATAACATAAGGCTAAGTTAAATGAACTCCATGTTATGGAAATGACTGTTATATCACTGTAGTAATTACTCTCAACATGCCATCTGAGACACTAGCTTCTGTTGTTGATGATCCTCTTGTATCCCCTTCCTGTGGTTGTACCAGCACTATCACTTTATCTCACATGGGTATACTGGATACCGTATCTACTGGTATTAGAACTAGGAAAGTGAAAGGGAATACCAAAATCGGGAGACACAGGATAAAAAGGCAAACAACTACAAAAGCAATTCTTGCAATACCATTTGGTGTAAACCAACTGAACAACTCATTGGGGGAGCGGGGGGAAAGGGGGAGGGGAAGGAGGAATGAGGGAGGAGGTAACAAACAGTACAAGAAATGTACCCAAGGCCTCACGTATGAAACTGTAACCTCTCCGTACAGCACTTTGAAAATAAATTAGAAAAAAAATGCGAAAAATGTCTATCAGCAAAAAATAAATATGAATTTTATGTCATATTCTTTTTTCATGATGAACTTTGCAGAATATTTGTTAAGCAAAGTAATTTTAATACATGTCATCAGATTATTATTACTTTCATAGTATTGTTAAATAGTTAGGAGAGGATCACAAGGGCTCAATAGCCATGTGTATATGATCATATCAAATGATGCTTATTGAAATGAGTTCCAAGAAATGGAAACTAGAGGTTTTTGTATTGTACTGCTAGTGGTGGTTCTCCACCCCACTTTTGGTTTATTCTCTTTTGCTGCTGGTTTTTTTTTTTTTTTTTTTTTTTTGCCAGTCCTGGGGCTTGGACTCAGGGCCTGAGCACTGTCCATGGCTTGTTTTTGCTCAAGGCTAGCACTCTGCCACTTGAGCCACAGCACCACTCCTGGCCATTTTCTGTATATGTGGTGCTGGGGAATCAAATCCAGGGCCTCATGTATATGAGGCAGGCACTCTTGCCACTAGGCCATATCCCCAGCCACTGCTGCTGTTTTTTATTTCTATACTCTTTTCCTTTTATATGAGTTTATCTCATGTGTGGAGGGGAAGGGGAAGCATAGAAACAGTGGAACAAAGGATGAACCATTGCAGCAGTGGAAACCCTCTAGACACTGTGTTGAAAATGATCTATACAACTTTGGAGGGAAGGAAGTTGGGAGGGGAATAATCTAGAAAGAAGATAATGAGGGAGGGGCTGACACCTTTCAAAAGGAAATGTACTCATTACCTGACTCATGTCACTGTAAGCCGTGTGTACATCATCTTTACAATAAAATGTTTAAAAATATAACTTTAAAGAAATACATAATTCCTCAAAGACATTTCGATTCCCTGTTAGT
The DNA here is from genome assembly GCF_023159225.1 of Perognathus longimembris pacificus. NCBI lineage: Eukaryota > Metazoa > Chordata > Mammalia > Rodentia > Heteromyidae > Perognathus > Perognathus longimembris. Next base: position 57,395,613 of record NC_063167.1, read on the forward strand.
TCATAAGTATATTACATTTTAAGCAATGTCACTCCTTCATTTTTTATTTATTTTTATTAGTGTACAGTAGTTATACAGAGGTTGAGATTTTACCATTATCTTTCTCCACTTAATTCCACTATACTCCAATCAATCTCACCCCTTCTAACATTCTCCCTGACTCCTTTTTCTCTATATTATTTTTAAGCAATAAAATTATCTTTCCAATTTCAGGTGCATTGTTATCTTGTAAATAAAAGAGAAAAATATTTTACAACAAGAGCAATATTAGATGTGACATGATCCAGATAGTTAAAAAAATTCACCTTGAATGACAAATTTTTATGAGCTTGATATCAAATTTTACAGATAGCAAAACAAGATCACAGTATGAATATAAATACTGTCCTTTCTTTTCAAAGTCACATTTGTAGAGAAAGGTTACCCTGTAGCCAACTAAAAATATGTTTTAAAAAGAAATCTGTTTTGTAGAAGCAAAGAAAAGACAAAAATTAGATATCTAATAATAAGAAATATTTTGAACATTTACAAGAACATAATGTATTACAATTTCCCAAACTGAATTGCTTCGAAATCCAGCTGTGCTGGTGCTTCTATCCTTTAAGCCTAGGTAGTTATAAGGGCCTAGAAACTCTCGCTGAACTTTTGTGTTCAAGGCTTGTGTTCTTCCACTTGAGCCATAACTCTACTTCCAGGTTTTTGGTGGCTTGTTGGAGACAAGAATTTTTCAGCCTTCCTGCCCTGCTGACTTTGCAAACCTAATTACTGAGAAGGTTGAGATCTGAGGATCAGGGTTCAAAGCAAAACTGGAAGGAAAGTCCTGGAAACTCTTATCTCCAAGTAACCATTTAATATGGAAGAAGATATGTGGATAAATGGTAGAAAGCTAGCCTTGAGATATGTTGGGGCCTTGAATTCAAACACACATGTGCATGCATACACACACACAATCAGATAATTTCGAATGTCTATAAATTTATTTTTTAAAAATTAGCTTCCTTTATAATCTAACATAGCATAATATGTTAAGAAACTTTTATAAAAACTAAGAAATAATGACTATCTTTATTAATAAATATAACAATAAGTATTAATGAGTATAAAGTTTTAGTGTTTAACTTGACATAGTCTTACTCTACTTGTCTTCAAATAACACTGTACATATCTCTCTATACATAATATATGGCATACAACCTAAACAATATAAACATTTATTTGATTTCTAGTTTTCATTCAATGCATTTTTGATTGCTTGTCTAATATTTTTGTAAGCATACCATATTTTGCTTTAAAAAACAGGCACAAATAACATGATGGTCATAAAACTATTCTTTTCTGGCCATTTATTTGCTTGCATTGAGTAGTAAATTGGGTGGGTACTAAAAAGGTATAAATTGAGTGTCAATGGGATGGAAATATTTGCAATCTCTAGATTATTTGTAAACCATCCTCATTCCCAGATTGTAGCTCTCCATATCTTCAAAGGAATCCATGGTGTTCCCAGATTTGTTTCAACTTTTTACGTATTGAATTCCAATTTTGTAATCCCAGCCTTGCATGACTTCTAAGTCCATTGCCCAGCTTCCATGGTCCCTCCTCACTCCTAGTAGAATTTTTTTTATGCTTTTCATGACTTCACCTTTGAATTGGCAAACACTTAAAGGAAAAAAGAATCATAAGTCAACTTGACATTTGTTTAGTCTTCTGTTTATTTTGGGACAGCATCCATGCAAGTACTTGTAGATAGCTGATAATTTCAAATAGAAACAGTAAGCACTTCAGCAGTTCATCCAGGCATTTTTTAACCAATGGACAGCTTCTAAAATAAGTTGGCCTATGATTGCCAGTTGCAACACCATTTTATCTAAGAGAAAGTAACTTTTTTTTTTTTTTTTTTTTTTTGGCCAGTCCTGGGCCTTGGACTCAGGGTCTGAGCACTGTCCCTGGCTTCTTCCCGCTCAAGGCTAGTAGTACTCTGCCACTTGAGCCACAGCGCCGCTTCTGGCCGTTTTCTGTATATGTGGTGCTGGGGAATCGAACCTAGGGCCTCGTGTATCCGAGGCAGGCACTCTTGCCACTAGGCTATATCCCCAGCCCGAGAAAGTAACTTTTGAATAAGATATTGTTGTTGTTTGCTTTCCTTTAGCTACAAGCCATTCACTCACAGTATTTTCACTGTGAATGTCAATATATGGAGAAAGAAAATTTTCAATTTTCAAAATCTTTCTAAGGCTTTGTTAACTAACAAGAGATAGATTATAGATAGGGATTCTCATATTTCTTAGTTTTATCCTCAAATTGTGCTTTATGAAAAATCTCATATGTATGATGTATGATAGATTGCTGTATATTTTCTGTAGCATCTACTCCTAAAGATTTTAGATTTTACATTATACATTATAATAACAGGTATTACTCTGCCCTCACAACCTCTTTTAGGAAATGTCTAGCCAGGAGTACAACCTTCTCTTCTTTTAAACCTATCCTCAATTGAGAGGTCTGGGTCTGGGACGGATGAGGAAGAGTGATGAAAAAGTTGATAGTGATCAAGATGTATTGTATTCAAAAACTTATATGATAAATGGTGACCCATTTGTATAAGTCCTTAAATAATAATAATAATAACAACAACAACAACAACAATAAAAGCAAGCCAGGCACTGGTGGCTCACATCTGAGTTCCTCACATCCTAGTATGGAGGTTGAGATCTGAGGATCACAGTTTGAAGCCAACCCAGCCAGGAAGCTCCATGAGACTTTTAACCAGAAGTGGTGCTGTGGCTCAAAATGGCAGGTGCTGGACTTGAGTGAAATTGTTCATGGAGAGCACCCAGGAACTGAGTTCAAGACCCACTACAGAAAAAAACAAAAACAGAAAGAAAAAATGAAGCAAGCAAGAAATGCTTCAGTAAAAATAAGACAAAAATATATACATACATATATATGTATATATTATAATGAATCTAGAATAATAACAGCAAAATAAATAGCTTTTAGATAATAAGAGAGAATAAAGCACTTATTGTAGATAATATGTTAGGGGCTTAATAATTGTTTACAGTTGTATGTAGTTTATTTTAGTTCAGGTAAAAATTACTATGATTTATAATACCTAATGAAGAAGAAAAATTGTGTCATAGGCAGAGGGATTGGACTCTAAGGATCAGTTCACTTTAAAGATAATGGGCACAATTATATTTCAACAGAAAATGTTTATGGCCTTAAAAATTGCCCATTTCTCAGTTCAGGTGTGAGAAAGAATTGGGTGCTTAGGATGTCATTAATAATGATGATATAAAATTAGACCGATTATAACAAAGAAAATATTCATCCAGCCTCTCCTTACACTAACTATATTTTAGATACTTCATTATAGAGTTTTATATAATACATAAAGTTTTAATATATTGCACAGGAAACTTCATTATCAGCTAAGTGCCTCTTATGCATGTGGTAACAACATTACTCATATAACCTGGCTTAAAATATACTTGTGTTTATTTATACTGCGTAGGAGCAAATGTTCCAAATGTACTTATGAGTACAAAGCAGTAGTCACATTTCAAACTATGCATAAAGTGAACATGGACAATGTGTCCAAGGTAAAAATATAACATGGAATACCCTGACTTATTTATTCTGCTTCAACACCATGGAGCCATTCATTCCAATTATTAAGAGTGGTCTAGCTATACTTGAACATACTCTGTGGGAGTTGCTCACTCTGTAGTCTTATTTTCTATACCCTAAAACAGGAACTTAAAAGGCAACATTCGCCTGACACCGGTGGTACATGCCTTTAATCCTAGCTACTCAGGAGGCTGATATCTGAAAATCATGTTTGGAAGCTAGCCCAGATAAAAACTCCCATAGACTCTTATTTGCAAATAATCACAAAGAAAGCCAAAAATAGCACTGCAACAAGTGGGTAGAACATTAGCCTTGACCAAAAATCTAAGTGAAACAATGAAGTTAAGTGTATATAGTGTCTATCTCATATTGTGGTTTCAATTATTTTAAAGCTATTCTCTTCATCAGATTACAAATAAATGGTCTTGGAATTCTATGCTTAGAATATTTATTTCCAATTATGCACAGAGATGTTTTATCCATCAGCCATATCACACTTGAATAGGTTACAAAGAATATTTTTCCCAGATAATTTAGTTGCCTATGGGTGAATTTATGTCTTCTATCAGTATCATATTTACAAGTTCATATGACTAGATACAGTCTAGGAAATAAATTTCAGCCATAATTATTTTTTTATTTATTTATTTTTTGGCCAGTCCTGGGCCTTGGACTCAGGGCCTGAGCACTGTTCCTGGCTTCTTCCTGCTCAAGGCTAGCACTCTGCCACCTGAGCCACAGCGCCCCTTCTGGCCGTTTTCCATATATGTGGTGTGGGGAATCGAACCCAGGGCTTCATGTGTAGGAGGCAAGCGCTCTTGACACTAGGCCATATTCCCAGCCCAATTATTTTTTAATTTTAGGATAAAAGTTAAATTTAAAATAATTCGGCTACTTTTTTCCTTTTTAATTTATTTATTAAACTATTATCTTTAGGTAGTTTTCAAAATGAATTGCTGTATTTGGCATTTTAATACATCATACTTTTCAATACATACTTTAACATTCCAGGTGGAATATATAAACAAGCTTTGAGACTTTATTTTTTGAGTAGGCAATATATATCATAGAATTGATTTCCAGATGGTACAGACTGTATCTAAAGTTTGAAACACACTTCCTTCTTAACCTTCCTGTAGTTATCCTTCATGGGTACAAATCTACCTATAGATATTGTTTCCTGTGAAACTATCTTCTCTGAGTCTGTTAAATAAAACTAATCATGTACACTGTTCTCAATGGTTTAGCTATTCCTAGAAAGATACATCTTACTATTTCCCGAATCAGCATTTGCATAGTATTTGTGTACTTAAAATTTAAGCAATAAAGCCCCAATGAGTAATATTTGTCCCATCAATAAACTATTATTATTTTTTTTTTTTTGGCCAGTGCTGGGCCTTGGACTCAGGACCTGAGCACTGTTCCTGGCTTCTTTTTGCTCAAGGCTAGCACTCTGCCACTTGAGCCACAGGACCACTTCTGTCCGTTTTCTGTATATGCGGTGCTGGAGAATTGAACCCAGGGCTTCATGTATTCAAGGCAAGCACTCTTGCCACTAGGCCAGAAACCCAGCTCAATAAACTATTAAGTTGTCATGTACATTTTTTCTGAAGTTCTTAGCATATACAAGGGAATCCATAAGCTAAATGCATATTTATGTGAAATCATAGTGTGTACACTAAATATGTAAACAAGGGATAATTCAACATTTTTCTATTCTTTTATCATTATATTTTAATTTGTTTATAATTTTCTTGAAACAATATGTTTATTAATCTTATCCATCAAGACATGATTTTCTGTTTCTACTATGGCATTTTGTGGGGAGTGTGTGTGTGTGTCTGTGTGTGTTTGTGTTTATATGTGTGTACTGGTACTGGGGTTTCAACTCATTCTCATATTCTGGCTTAGTTTTAGATTTTTTTTTTCTATTCAAGGTTAGCACTCTAACATTTGAGCCATATCTCTACTTCTGGCTTTTCATTCATTAGAGAAAACAGTGTCACAAAATTTTCTGCCTAGGTTATTTTGATTCTTGATTCTCAGATTCCAGCCTCCTGGACAGTTCAGATTATAGGCATAAGCCACTATTGCCTAGCTCTATGCTTTTTGAAAACTTGCACAACTTTAATTTTAACACTTGGTTTGATGATTAGCTTAGTACAGGTTATAACAATCTTCTTTTCCCAGAGAACTGTAGTATTAAATATTTTCATCATATCACAGTGTATCCACGAAATTATTAACTGTTGCTTCCTTTGGCTGATGTTTTTACTTTTCATTTTTTCATCCTAAATGAATTTTAAAATAATACTTTAGCTATGAATATTTTGTTACCTTTTCTAAAAGCAAGCTATAATCATATCCTTTGAGATAATTCACATCGTTGTAGTGGCTTTTTCAATTTCTTCCTTCATCGTGGTAGCCATTATAATCCATCATTGTGGGAGCATTTCGCTTCCTTAACTCATTGTTTGTTCCTTGGTATTTTTTGAGGCTAATATATCCTGGGTTATTTTTTAAAAATATATTTTCAGGGGCTGGGGATATAGCCTAGTGGCAAGAGTGCCTGCCTCGGATACACGAGGCCCTAGGTTCGATTCCCCAGCACCACATATACAGAAAACGGCCATAAGCGGCGCTGTGGCTCAAGTGGCAGAGTGCTAGCCTTGAGCGGGAAGAAGCCAGGGACAGTGCTCAGGCCCTGAGTCCAAGGCCCAGGACTGGCAAAAAAAAAAAAATATATATATATATATATATATATATATATATATATATATATATATTTTCAATCTTCTAAATTTTAGCATATAGGAAAGCTACTGAGGTTTTCTACATTTGTTTTTTGTTTTTATTTTTTAGAAAGTGGTAATGAGATGTGAAACATTTTGTAATACTTTTATGATCTTTTAAATATAAGGTTCTATCAAGAGCAGTATTTTGTTTTCCTATTTTTATTATCTTATTGCATTTTTGTTATCTTATTATTTTGAATATGGATTCTAGCACTTTATTAAGAATGACTTTAAAGAATTTGTTTTTTTCCGTTTATGATTATGTTTGCTCTAGGTTTGATTTACATAGCCCTTCCATTCTAGTTTTGTCAGTGTTTACCATTTAGTTTGACTAAGTTTTCATTTGCATCTACTGAGATGATTATGTGATTTTTGTCTTTTGTTAGTTTGCAATGTCATCTTTGTGGATTTGTATATGTGTGAAATAGATCTTCTTGCAGTTCTGGACTAAAACACCCTCGATCACGAAAGAGGATCTATCATTTATGTGTATGTTCTTCAGGGAAATAGGCTCATAATTTATTTAATTTTTGCTGCTGTTTCTTGCTACATTTTTTATATCAGAGTAATTATGAGTTCATATAACTTGTTTGAGTATCTTCCTTTTCTGATGAATTATCAAAGAAATACTGGTATTAATTCTTTCTTAAAGTTCTGGTAAAATCTGGTTGTAAATCCATCTAGTTCTAGGAGAGATAGATAGATAGATAGATAGACAGACAGACAGATAGATAGATAGATAGATAGATAGATAGATAGATAATGGAGAGAGATAATTTTTTCATATTTTATTTTAAATTTTGTATTTTAAATGATATTGCTGAAAATAGAATCTTGTCATAAAATGTTTGTGTTTTTGGATATATGTATCACATTTCTCTAAATGGAAGTCAGAGATATAAAGAAAATAATTCATAAACAGTACCTTAATGCATCCAAAAATATTTGTGGGAATGTCCTATTCCAGTCATAAGATGTACAAAGATACTGACCATATAATTTCTCCTAACAAGGAACATAGGCCTAATTTTCAGAAAGAAATACTGATGATCACAGAGCAGTGTAATTATTTGTAGCTTTGTAATGGGAACATACATAGCAGATACTGTAGTAGATTTACTGATGTCATTCAAAACTGTCTCATTATTTATATCTAGTATTCAAAGAATTTAGTACTGGGCAGAATAACGAAGCCCAAGACATTTGGGAGACTAGTTATATCGTAATATCACTAATGTAAATAACACAAAGAGTTTGTAAGAAAAGCTTAAGAACTCAAATATGGCTAAAACCAAGAGTGGAGAGAAATAGATAAACTGAATCTAAAGATGAAATATGGTCAGGTGTCAGTGGCTCATGCTTGAAATTTTTGCAACTAATGAGACTGAGATCTGAGGATGGAGGCTTGAAGCCAGCTTGAGCATAAACGTCCATGCAACTCTCTTCACCATTTAATCAACAAAGCAGTAAGTGGAGCTGTGGCTCAAATGTTACAGTGCTAGCTTTGAGAAGAAAAACAAAAACAAACAAAAAGATCAAGGGCCGTGCCTAGATACTAAATTCAATCCACAGGCCTGGCATCAAGAACACTAATAACAAAAGCAACAAAACCTTTCATCAGCTTAGGAAAAATATATGAAATTTGAATATGATGGATATAATTTTGTTAGTTTATAACATGAGAATATTTCATGGGAGAGTACTCTTGGGGAAGTTGGTTTTCAGCAGTGTTCCAATTGAGTATATGTGACTTCTCAGACCGAAGTGGGTCCCTACAGAGGGCATGCCAACTTTCTCCAGGAATAGCCATGTTGTAAGAAACACATGTGTGGGAAGGAGTAACAAATATGACAAGAAATGTACTCACTACATTATGTATGTAACTGTAACCCCTCTGTACATCACCTAAACTATGCAATTAATTAAGAAAAAATAAATGCATGTTTCTACAATTAAGCTATCATGCCTGAAATGACAGATACATTTGTAAGTGGTAAGCAGGAAGGGATATGACTGAAGTTGCATATTTCAGGAAGACTTGCCTCAAATTTACTCCTCCTGTGAATGAGAACAGTACAACTTTGAGAAAATGTAACAAAAAGCTTTCCATCATAATCTTATAATGTATGTTGGAAAGTTAATATATTTACTCATGGAAATGGAATTAAATACCATGAAAAGAGAAATACACTATTCTAGCATAAAGGGGGTCAATAAAGTAGCATTGTTACCATACAAAAACAAAAAGTTAGAGATTGTGTGTTTAAGCAAATTTCAGATCACCATACTATAATTATTCAACATTTTTGTACCATACTATAATTCTACAACATTTTAGTCTCTTTTTCCATAAGTGCAGATATTCTATGGAAAAAAATCATAAGTTATTATAGAAGAATACTAAGAAAACCTCAATATAAAAGACTTATTTGACACAGGACACTTGCGTGATTAATTGTGGTTGACATACAGAGATTTTATAATCTATAAAGGGTATAAGTTTTCAGTGGAAAAAATAGGTGGCTCTTAATTAAGATACAAAGATATAAAACCAATAGGTTGAATAAGTTTCTTAACAGAGGATTGAGAGGGAGGAGAGAGAATGTTCAACATGGTATCTGAACAAGAAGCATTATATTTATAAACTGCTTTGTGGAATGAAAAAAGAAAAATAAAACACAGAATACCAAGGAAATTTTCTTAAAATAAAAACCAAAGGAGGCATAAAATTCCATTGTGTACATGTACAACATTTTCCTGATCCATTCGTCTACTGAGGGGCATCTGGGTTGGTTCCATATTTTAGCTATGACAATTTGTGCTGCGATGAACATTGTTGTGCTGGTAGCTTTAGTGTGTTCTTGTTTGTGGTCTTTTGGGTAGATGCCTAAAAGTGGGGCTGCTGGATCATAGGAGAACTCTATGTTTAGTCATCTGAGGAATCTCCATACTGCTTTCCAGAGTGGCTGAAACAGTTTACATTCCCACCAACAATAAAGTAGGGTTCCCTTTTGGCCACATCCCCTCCAACATGTATTATTTTTAGTTTTCTTGATAAAAGACATTCTTCCTGGGGTGAGGTGGAGTCTCATTATTGTTTTGATTTGCATTTCTTTTATGGCCAGTGATGTAGAGCACCTTTTCATATGTCTCTTGGCCATTCTCATTTCCTCATCAGAGAAGTCACTTTTTAAGTCTTTAGCCCACTGGTTGAGGGGGCTATTGGTTCTTTGAGGTTTTTGTTTTGGAGGAATTTATTTTTATTTTTAGTTCTGCATATATTTTAGATATGAGACTCTTGTCCATTGTATGGCCGGTAAAGATCTTTTCCCAAACTGTGGGCTTTCTGTTTATCTTGAAAGCTATGTCCTTTGCCCTGCAGAAGCTCTGCAGTTTGATGCAGTCCCATTTGTCCATCCTGTCCTTGATTTGTAGCATTTCTGTTTTTTTTTTTTTTTAAAGAATTGCCATCCTGTGCCAAGGAGCCCAAGTGTTTCTCCTACTCCTTCTTGTAGTGTTTTCGCGGTATCTGTTTCAATTTTGAGGTCTTTAATCCATTTGGAATTGATTTTTGTGTAGAGTGATATATAAGGATCTAGTTTTAGTGTTTTGCAGGTGTTGAACCAGCTTTGCCAGCACCATTTGTTAAAGAGGCTATCTTTCTTCCATCCTATTTTTTTTAGCTCCTTTATCAAAGATTAATTAGGCATAGTTCTGTGGGTTCATTTCTGGGTCTTCAATTCTGTAAGAAAATGGAAGGACTTGGAAAAAATTATACTATGTGAAGTGAGCCAGACACAAAAAACATGGACTCTATGGTCTCCCGCATAGGGAATAATTAGCACAGGTTTCGGCTAGTCATAGCAGAGGATAACAAGAGCCTAATAGCTGTGCTCCTATGATGGCATAAGATGATGCTAAGTGAAATGAACTGCATGTTATGGAAATGACTGTTATATCACTGTTGTCATCACTTTCAACATGCCATGTGAAACCATAGCTTCTATTGTTGATGGTCCTCTTCTATCCCCTTCCTGTGGTTGTACCCGCACTATCACTGTATCCCATCTGAGTAAACTGGACACTGCATATACTGGTATTAGGAATAGGGATGTGGAAGGGGATATCAAAATCGAGAGACAAAGGATAAAAAGGTGAACGACTTCAAAAGTAATACTTGCAAAGCTATTTGGCGTAAACCAACTAAACAACTCGTTGGGGGAGATGGAAAGGGGGAGTGGGGGGGGGGGAATGAGGGAGGAGGTAACAAACAGTACAAGAAATGTACCCAAGGCCTAACGTTTGAAACTGAAACCTCTCAGTACATCACTTTGACAATAAATAAGAAAAAAAAAAAAAAACCCAAACCAAAGGACAACCTGTAATGTAAAAGACAAATCAACTACATGATAAACTTTTGATATTTTTAAATGGAAAACATACGATGAGAAAGTTCACACAAAATAATTAGCATCTTTAGCTTGTAAATAACACCAGTCAATTTAAAACATGAAGAATTAGACAGACTAATTGTGAACTTCAATTTTGGCTGTAGGGTAGTTTTAATAATATGGTTCATATCATCAGTGACTTAAATTTTTAAAATTGTTGTATCTGTTTATTTGACTGTAATTTTGATATTACAAGGTAGTAGGTAGAGCTCATTGATGATATGCTTACTAAATCACTGCTTCTTAAGAGTAGGTCAAACATGGTCAGAAATTCGTAATGAATTTAGATAAAAAAATTTGCATTCAAATTGTAGAAATACAAATTTACAACTTTAATAAAACTGTAAAGTGTACCATCTGCTAAGTATATAGTACATGTTTAAATGAAAAAAGGCATGTAAGATATATATGGAATAATAATGGATGATATAATCAATGCTTTTATGAGAGAAGAGAGGGTGGTCACAGGAGCAATGAGATAATGGAATTATTTACATAAGAATTTCTCATGAAATGTAATTTTCAGCCATGTTTCTTTTTGTAAGGATGCTCTGATAAAAAGACATAGAGAAACTTTAGAAATTCTACCTCCCAAGAACTATGCTCTTGGCATTTGAAAATATGCATACTATCCTCAATATAGAAAGTTATCAGTGTTCAACTTAGAGATAGTTCATATTTTCAAGTTCAAATCAGTCCATGCCAGATTTTTGTTGCAATTGAAAATCTACTTTAAATTCCTAATATTACATTATATATTCTATCTTATTAATAATGAGCATGCTGACATGAGAATGACTCTTCTTCATTTAAGCTTTGTTCTTAACAAAAATACAACTAAAATAATACCTTTGGGTATAATCACTCTTTTGTTCATTTAATCAATAATAATTGAACATTATTCATGTTCCAGTTACTGTGAACTCTAATTATACAAAATCTTGTCATTAAATTTATATTATAGTGTGGGTAAAGGTAATAGAAACCTTTACAGACACATGCCATGTTGCCAATCAAGAAAGGTAATAATATAAAAGTTGATGAGGCGAAGAACACTATGCTAGATAGGAATTTTGAAAGATGCTCTGATAAGGTGATAATTAGGTAGATACGTGGCGACAAATGACAAAAAAAGTATAAATATTTGTTGCTTTCTATTCGACTGACTGCAGTATTATGAAAACAGTGTCTATGATCTAGTTAAAATTATATGCACATAAAAAGATAATATAACCACGGATAGCTTATTAAAATCAGAATAAATTTACATGCTTAGGTCCGTGTTGCACAGAACAGATAGCTCCCTTCCTTTGCAGGCCACAGGAAAATTTATGAATATTTGAGGAATCATTCTGTATGATATGTGCTCTACATAGTTGCCTTTAAAGTTCAGGATAGGAACCTAACTCTTAGTAGGTACTCAAGAGAACTTTAATAAAGAAATGATTCAATGGATCAATTAGAGAGAAAAGGACACATCTTTAAGGATACATCATATATCATATTAGACGAGGAAGCACTAGTGAAGTATACCTACAGGAGATTGGCATTGAAGTAATGAAGGTTATATACACATAGTAGAGAAAATAATGTCCCATATTTGGAAATCAAGAGAGATAAATGAAGAGAATACTTATTTTGGCATTTAATCACATCCATTATCTGATCTTTAAATATTAATAGTAAATTGAAGATCATATTAAAGGTCAAAATTAATCTACGCAGTTTGAATCAAATCTAAAATTTTAATGGGCATAGAACTCAGTAATACTTCAGTGAGAATATAATAAATTAAATTGTAGGATATCTTTTTCTTATTTTTGAAATGGAAATTCAATTTTATCCATCTGATTTATTCCCTGTGTATCCATTATAATTTCATTTTAAAGTAGAAATAAACTACATAAAGTTTCAAGCTATTCATGCTGCTTGCATTATCTTACAGAACTTTCTAATACTCTCAAAAATCACTTTGTTAAAATTATGCATTTTAGTTCACAGCAAGGCAAAATATTATTTATAGTTCATAATGTTAATTGGTGAGCTGAGGTCTTTCTCAGCTTTGAAATTTACCATTCTCTGAATTTTATTATCTTTGTTTTAACTTACATTGTATACCTATCCAATCATAAAGGTTATTTCTTTAATTAACTAAGCATTATTATATATACTTTCATTAAAATTGTGGAAGTACAAAATATAAGGTTTTATTATTAATTTTGCAATATCAGGGTTATTTAAAATAAAATGCTTTTAATATTTAAATATTTTATGGGTTAAATTGCATGTTCTTAACACACTGAATAAAAACAAAAGAGAAATTATGATATACATATGTATAGAGAGCCTGGAATTTTCACCTGCTTTCAGTAAATCTATAATGATTATAATAGTTTAAGTTTTGTGTCTTAAACACTAAACAAGAACAATATTACATTGAAAAAAAAAACTGTTTGAGATGGTTCTTTACTTAGAGTTTGGAAAACATTACCATCTAAGTTAGCGATAATAGTAAAAGTGGATTTGGTTCAAAAAACCCACTGGGTGAGTTATATTTATAAAGTTCTCTGGTCAGTGTTGCAAAGCTAAGGATTTGTGCATTTGGATGATTTTATTTCTGCCTTGCAAACACTTGAACAACTGGGAGCTGAAGTATATTTGATACTTCAGAAAATTTTCATTTCTCCTTATTTTAACTGACAATAGAAAAGAATGACTATCATTAGAATGTCTTATCAGATTGGAAGTATTTACTATAAGGGACAAAACAATATGCTCCTGGGGTTAATGGTACTTGGTTTCTGCAATTTCTGTTTTGACTAAATTCATTAGCTCCATTCCACAATAAATATCATATGTACTAAACTGTTTTTTACATAGGGTAATTATAGAGCTTAACAATTTTGATTACATAAAAAGTTTGTTTAAGAGAGGACCCAGTGAAAATGGTGGGGGAGCAGCAGATTCCTGTCTAAGCTCCCTGTAAGAAACCAATTTTACTACTCCAGAGAAACTTTTACTCCTAGAAAGACAGCCCAAGAAATTTATAGTAGTATAGAAATTCTCTCCAGAAAGGAAAAATTGAGGCAGCTGGCTTGAGAAAACAGATCTGAGCTCTAGGTGGCATCCTTGCCTCCACACTGGTGGAGTGCAGAGCACTCATGCACCTACACTACACAGTGGCGACCAGGAGAAATCCTCCAGACAGGTGTCAGACAGACACGGATCCAAAGTTGATTATTGACAGTCCAAAATTCCAGAGAAAGCATTAGTACACCAAAAAACACATTATCACTTGTACCCACAGAACAGCATTTGGAAGACATCACTTCCTCTGCCACCAGAGGGAAGTGCCATCTTTGATTCTGGCATAGACAGGGCCAGAGCAGACCAGAAAGAATGCAGACCAGAACAGAAAGCCCACAGATTTGGAAAAGATCTTTGCCGGCCATACAACGGACAAAGGCCTAATATCTAAAATATATGCAGAACTAAGAAATTAAATTCCTCCAAAACAAAACTTCAAAGAACCAACAGCCCCCTCAACAAGTGGGCTAAAGACTTAAAAAGAGACTTCTCTGATGAGAAAATGAGAATGGTCAAGATGCCTATGAAAAGTGCTCTACATCACTGGCCATAAAAGAAATGCAAATCAAAACAACATTGAGATTCCACCTCACTCCAGTAAGAATGTATAACTTTGGAAAAAAGTTATACTAAATGAAGTGAGCCAGACCCAAAGAAACATGGACTCTATGATCTCCCTCATAGGGAGTAATTAGCACAGGTTTACGCTAGTCACAGCAGAGGATCACAAGAGCCTAATAGCTATACCCCTATGATGGCATAAGATGATGCTATGTGGAATGAACTCCATGTTATGGAAATAACTGTCATATCACTGTTGTAATCACTTTCAACATGCCATGTGAAACCATAGCTTCTATTGTTGATGATCCTCTTGTATCCCCTTCCTGTGGTTGTACCCGCACTATCACTGTATCTCATCTGAGTACCCTGGATACTGTATATACTGGTATTAGAACAAGGGAAGTGAAAGGAATATCAAAAAGGAGAGACAAAGGATAAAAAGGCAAATGACTCCAAAAGCAATACTTGCAAAACCATTTGGTGTAAACCAACTGAACAACTCATGGGGGGAGAGGGGAAGGGGAAGGGAGAGGGAGGAATGAGGGAGGAGGTAACAAACCATACATGAAATGTACCCAGGGCCTAATGTATGAAACTGTAACCTCTCTGTACATCACTTTGACAATAAATAAGAAGAAACAATACTTGAAAAACAAAAACAAACAAACAAACAAAAACAGCCAAGCATTGGAAAAACATTCCATAGACCATCACAAGTAACCAGAGGCTGGAAAGAAGCTACCTAAACAAGGAAGACTCCTATTATCTTTAGTTATTTGATTGCTCGTGTTGTTTTTTTATTTTCTTTTTTCTTTTTTTTCTTCCTTTTCTTGTTGCATTTTTTTTCGTAAAATTACTTTTATTTAACACCTTTGCTGTTTTTTTGACCCACTGTCATCATCATTTTAATCTTGTTCTTCCTATTCTACTTTTTCCACCTCTACATCTCACTGAAACTAAATCAAAATCATCATTCTTCCCTTCCTTTTACTCCATTTTCTTCACTAACTCTAACTTACCATCCTAAATGTACTTCCAGGACCTCCAGACTCCATTAATCCCTGGTTATTGGCAGGCTAGATAGAGGGTATCCTTGTACAGTCTGAGTGAGCCAAAAGGGTTCTTATAGCAATTCCATCAATCCAGAAAGGACCTAATATAAGAACAAACTTGTTCATGGTTATAACTCTATATAATTTAGCTATTGAAGACAGGGTTCAGGGTTGGTTTTTATCTTAAAATTGTATTTTGTGGGGACACTAAATCTGTGTTTATATACAAAAAAAAAAGAGAGGGAACTTACCTATCTATAAATGTGAACTTCTAAGATTTATACAACAGGACTTGGTAAGGTTTGCTTCAGGTCTTAAACTTTGCTTACAGGTACTTGTAGATTGGATATTCCCAATGCAAATGGGCAGAAGAAACACGAGAAATATGGCAAGTCAGAGAATCTCATCTCAAAACAAAATGAGCAGGAAACAGGGAAGACCAAGAGGAGCATCTTCAAAATACTGTGCAAACTCTGCTAATAAAAATCATAAACAAAAAGTTTGAGTCTCTTCAGAGAAGCAATCTAGAACATGAGGACTCAAGCCAAGGATTAATACGTGAATGCAATGAAGTCAATCATAAATTGATGCAGGAATTCATGGCTTTCACAAACAGAAAGATAAATGAACTCCAACAGAAGGTAAAAGCGTCCTATGAAAAGATAGCTACTCAGCTAAAAGATTTGAGAGACAGCACTCAAATCCAAATGAATGAAGTAAAGAATTCCATACCGGACCTAAGAGAAAATTATGTGAAAGACATGGAAGCCATCAAGAAAGACCAGTCAGAAGGGAGAAAAGGATCCAAGTAGCCAGCCTACAGAGCAGACTAGATGATGCAGAGGATCAAATCTCAGGAATTGAAGATTCCCTAGACTTTATGGAGGAAGAACAAAAAATAATACAAAACCAATCCAATAAGAAAAACAGATCCCTTCAGAAAATCCAATGTGCAATCAGGAAGCCAAACCTAAGGCTAATAGGTAGGTATTGGGGAAAACATAGAAAAAAAGTTAATGGAATAGGAAATTTGTTTAACAGAATACTAGCAGGAAACTTCCCAAATATCCAAAAGGTGAGGCCCATCAAGATACAAGAAGCATTTAGAAACCCAAATAGAGCAGACCAGAATAGGATATCCCACTGATGCTTTGTAATCTGAACAGCATCAATACATACCCAGGAAAGAATCCTTAAAGCAGCTAGGGAGAACAAAACAATCACATTATAAAGGAAAAGCAATCAGAATTACTTCAGATTTCTTAGCAGAGACCATGAAAACAAGGAGAGTCTGGAATGAGTTACGCCTCACCCTAAAGAAAATTAACTACCAACCATGAATACTGTGATCAGCAAAACTCTGATTCATAAGCGAAGGTCAAATAAAAGTCTTTCACAGAAAGGAAAAACTAAAAAAAAATATCTCCTCCAAACCAGTATTACAGAAAATCCTCTAGGATATCCTACACATTGAAAATCATCAAGACCACAAGACAGACAGAGAAATTAACCCTAAATAGGAAACCAGGTTTTTAAAGCAAGAACTGGAAAAACACAGCTCTTAAAAGATAGACATAAAGAAAGGAACAAACAATTATCTCTCAATCCAAACTCTCAATACTAATTGGCTTAACTCTCCAGTTAAATGACATAGAGTCATAAGTTGTATCAAAAATCAAGATCCATCTTTCTGCTGTCTCCAATCTTTTAGCTGAGTAGCTATCTTTTCATAGGACGCTTTTACCTTCTGTTGGAGTTCATTTATCTTTCTACCCAGCAAAACAAACATCTTGTAAAAGTGAAAGGTTGGAAGAAAATCTATCAAGCAAATGGCTCCCATAAGCATAGACCAACTATACCTAACCGAAATTTACAGAATATTCCATCCAGAAATACCAGAATATGCATTCTTCTCAACAGCACATGGAACATTCTCCAAAATACGTCATATTTTGGGCACAAAGCAAATCTGTACAAATTCAGAAATATTGAAATCATTCCCTGCATTCTCTCAGACCACAATAAAATAAAATTAGAGATCAACTAAAACAGCCACCACACAAATTCCTACAACTCATGGAGACTGAACAACACATTGCTGAGCCACTGATGGGTAATTGAAGAAATTAGAACAGAAATTCAAATGTTTATGGAAGTAAACCAAGATGTGCACACAAAGTAAATGCTCCTTTGGGAAACAGCAAAGGCAGAACTCAGAGGAAAGTTTATATCTTTGAGTACCTACCTCTATAAACTGGAGAAACAATTCAACAACTCAAGAAAGCACCTTATGCTCCTTGAAAGAGAACAAGCCAAACCCCAATAGACAGAAACAAATAAATAAAATTAAATCAGTAGCAAATAATTTAGAGCTAAAAAAAAAACATGAAAAGAATCATTCACAATCAGGAAGCCCAATTTAAGGCTAATAGTTATTGAGGAACTGGAGAAAGAAGTTAATGGAATAGGCAACCTATTTAATAGAATATTAGCCGAGAACTTCCCAAATGTCCAGAAGGATAGGACTATACAGATACAAGAAGCATTTAGAACCCCAAACCGACCAGACCGGAATAGGACATCCCACTGACACATTGTGATCAAAAGAGGATCAGTAGAGTCCAAGGAAAGAATCCTTAAAGTGGTTAGGGAGCAGTAAACAATCACATATAAAGGGAAATCAATCAGAATTACCCCAGACTTCTCAGCAGAAATCATGAAAGCAAGTAGAGCCTGGAATGAGGTATGCCAAACTCTATATAAAAATAACTACCAACCAAGACTAGTGTGCGCAGCTAAACTCTCATTCATAGCTGAAGGACAAATAAAAGTCTCCCACAGTAAGGAAAAACTGAAACAATATATCTCCACCAAACCAGCTTTAGAAAAAATTCTCAATGATGAACTATACAGGGAAAATAATCAAGATCCCAATGCAGACAGAGAAATGAGCCCTAAGGAGTAAACTAGAATATCAGATCAACAAATGGGAAGACTCAGCCTTTAACAAGATAGGGATAATGAAAGGAACAAATGATCAGCTCTCAATCCTAACTCTCAACATTAATGGACTTAATTCGCCAAAGAAACGACATAGGCTCATAAGTTGGATCAAAAATCAAGATCCATCTTTCTGCTGCCTTCAAGAGACTCGTCTATCCAGCAAAAGAAAACATCTTCTAAAAGTGAAAGGCTGGAATCAAATCTATCAAGCAAATGGCCCCCATAAGCAGGCCGGACTTACAATCCTAGTATCAGACAAAATTGACTTCATATTAAAAAAGGTAAGAAGAGACAAAGAAGGTTACTACATACTAGTAAAGGGATCTCTCCTACAGGAAGATATAACCATCCTAAATATCTACACACCAAATACAGGAGCACCCAACTTCATCAAACAAACACTACTGACTCTAAAAACACTCATAGACCCAAACACATTGATAGTTGGGGACTTTAACACTCCACTCTTACCTCTGGATAGATCAACACGCCAAAAACTGAACAAAGAAACCACAGAACTAAACAATTGCATAGACCAACTAGACTTAATCGACATCTACAGAATATTCCACCCTGCAACAACAGAATACACATTCTTCTCGGTGGCACATGGAACATTCTCCAAATTAGATCACATCTTAGGGCACAAAGAAAATCTGTACAAATTCAGTAGCATCAAAATCATTCTGTATTCTCTCATACCACAATGGAATAAAAATAAGAGCTCAACTCAAACAGCCACCACAGAAAATCCTACAGTTCATGGTGACTAAACAACACATTGCTGAACTATCACTGGGTCATTGCAGAAATTAAAACGGAAATTCAAATGTTTATGGAACTCAACCAAGATGAGTACACAAAATACCAGCTCCTTTGGGATACAGCAAAGACAGTACTCAGAGGAAAATTTATATCTCTGAATGCATACACCAACAAACTGGAGAAACAGCAACTCAATCATTTAAGGAAACACCTTAATTTCCTGGAAAGAGAACAACAAGCCATACCCCAAGTCAATAAACGGAGGCAAATAATTAAAATCAAATCAGAATTAAATCAATTAGAGACAAAAAAAAAGAAACATTGAAAGAATCAACAAAACAAAGAGTTGGTTCTTTGAAAAAATTAAAAAGATAGACAGACCCCTGGCAAACTTGACCAAAAAATGAAGGCAGCACACTCAAATAAACAAGATAAGAGATGAATCAGGTAACATCACCACAGAAACAACCAAAAATCAGACCAAAATAAGGGACTATTTTGCAAACCTTTATGCCAACAAATTCGAGAACTTGGAAGTAATGGATGATTTTGTAGAAAAAATTCATATCCCCAATCTCAATCATGAAGATTTAAACCTTCTATACAGACCCATATGCAGTATTGACATAGAAACGGCAATAAGTGATCTCCTATGCAAGAAAAGCCCAGGTCCAGAAAGATTCACAGCAGAATTCTACATGGCCTTCAAAACAGAACTTTGGCAAAGTTGCAGGATATAAAATAAGCTCTCAAAAATCAATGGCCTTTCTCTAGGCTAACGACCCAAAAACCGAGGCTGAAATCAGGAAATCAACTTCTTTTGCAATAACCTCAAAAAACATAAAGAACTTAGGAATAAACTTAACCAAAGAAGTGAAAGACCTCTATGATGAGAACTTTAAAAACATGAAAAATGAAATTAAGGCAGAACTAAGGAAAGGGAAAAACCTCCCATGAACCTGGATTGGGAGGAATAATATCATCAAAATGGGAATATTGCCGAAGTTTATCTATAAATTCAATACAATACCCATTAATATCCCAACACCATTCTTTAATAAAATAGAGGAAGCAATCCAGAAATTTATATGGAACAATAAAAGACCTAGAATAGCAAAAACAATCCTAAGCAGAAAGAACAGTGCTGAAGGAATTACAATACCCTACTTCAAGCTGTATTATAAAGCTATAGTAATAAAAACAGCTTGGTATTGGCACCGGAACAGGCCTGATGACCAATGGAACAGAATTGAAGACCCAGAAATGAACCCACAGAACTATGCCTACTTAATCTTTGATAAAAGAGCTAAAACAATAGTCTGGAAGAAAGATAGCCTCTTTAACAAATGGTGCTGGCAAAGCTGGTACAACACATGCAACAAACTAAAACTAGATCCTTATATATCACCCTGCACCAAAATCAATTCCAAATGGATCAAAGACCTCGAAATAAAAACAGACACCATGAAAACACTACAAGAACAAGTAGGAGAATCACTTGGGCTCCTTGGCACAAGATGGAACTTTCTTAAAAAAGACCCAGAAAGGCTACAAATCAAAGAAAGGTTGGACAACTGGGACTGCATCGAACTACAGAGCTTCTGCAGGACAAAGGACATAGCTCGCAAGATAAACAGAAAGCCCATAGAATGGGAGAAGATCTTTACTAGCCATTCAACAAACAAAGGCCTCATATCTAAAATATATGCAGAACTGAAAAAAATACCTTCATCCAAAACAAAACCGCAAAGAACCAATAGCCCCCTCATCAACTGGGCTAGAGTCTTAAAAAGAGACTTCTCTGTTGAGGAAATGAGAATGGCCAAGAGACATATGAAAATGTGCTCTATATCACTGGCCATAAAAGAAATGCAAATCAAAACAACATTGAGATTCCATCTCACACCATTAACAATGTCCTATATCAAGTAATCTAACAATAACAATTGTTGGAGGGGATGTGGCCAAAAGGGAACCCTACTCCATTGTTGGTGGGAATGTAAACTGGTTCAGCCATTCTGGCAAGTGGTATGGAGATTACTCAGAAGGATAAACATAGAACTCCCCTTTGACCCAGCAGCCCCACTTTTGGGTATCTATCCAAAAGACCACAAACATAATCACACTAAAGCCACCAGCACAACAATGTTCATCGCAGCACAAATTGTCATAGCTAGAATCTGGCACCAACCCAGATGCCCCTCAGTAGAATAATGGATCAGGAAAATGTGGTACATATACACAATGGAATTTTATGCCTCTATCAGAAATAATAGCATTGCCCCATTTGGAAGGAAATGGAAGGTCTGGAAAAAGTTATACAAAGTGAAGTGAGCCAGACCCAAAGAAACATGGACTCTATGGTCTCCCTTATAGGGAATAATTAACACAGGTTTAGGCAAGTCAGAGCAGAGGATCACAGGAGCCCAATAGTTATACCCTTAAGAACACATAAGGTAATACTAAGTGAAATGAACTCCATGTTATGGAAACGATTGTTGTAACTACTTTCAACATGCCATATGTAATTGTAGCCTCTATTTTTGATGATCTTCTTGTATCACCTTCCTGTGGTTGTACCTTCACTGTCTCTGTATCTCATCTGAGTATATTGGAAAACGGGTATAGTGGTATTAGAACTAGGAAATTGGAAGGGAATACCAAAATCGAGAGACATACGGTAAAAAACGACAAACTACAAAAGCAATACTTGCAAAACTGGTGTAATTGAACTGAACAACTCTTGGGGGGGGAGAGAAAGGGGAGGGGGAGGGGGTAATGAGGGATGAGGTAACAAACAGTACAAGAAATGTATCCAATGCCTCATGTATGAAACTGTAACCTCTCTGTAATTCAGTTTGATAAATAAATAAATAAATAAATATATATGTATATATATATATATATATATATATATATATGATGAAAAGAAAAAAAGAAACTAAAGGACTTTCTTGACTAGCCTAGCTTCCAACCTCCTTCCTCAGATCCCACTTCTGAATAGCTAGGAATAAAAGTACCATCATAGCCCAGCTCATTTAATAATTTAAGGAAGTTCTTTTTTTATATAAAATATTTATTTTAAGTGGTTTGATCTGTAAATAAGAAATTATAACCATGATTTAAATATATTTTAGAATATAGTAATCAAATGGGACACGTTAATAGTTTAGCAGTCAACAGTTTCAAGAAAGGATAATCTAGCAAGCTCATTTCCCAAATTAAACCTACAACTCAATTTAAATGATGAACATCAAAAATAGATTTAAATTCTAGATTTCTAGATTTGCTATTTTTCACAGAAAATGCAAATATACACATATTTCGAAAACTTATGATAATGAAATAACTATTGGGTCAAGTATTAATTTGTTATAGATTTAAAACTCTGAGTTAGAAAACTCAATAACTATTAAAAATTATTATTCATTTTGAACCACCTTAACTAGAATCATGAACAAAGGTGGAGTGTCTCCTAAATCTGGAAGCCTAGCCACCTTAATTCCAGTTTTCTCTCCAATGATATTATGGATAACTTCAAATAAAATACTTGCAAGTATTTTCTACATTGTTTAAATAAGAATTTTAAAGTGCACTTGAAGATTTCCTATTTTATTTGACTCAAATATCAATGCCAAAAATAAAAGTCAGGACATAATTGAAATAAAAGTATTATTTTTGAATTCATTAAATTATGCCATTATATTTTTATTGGGGACAAAAAAAGAATGATTGATACATAATATGCAAATGCTTTTAATTAGAGTAAAGATGTGAAAATGTCATAGTTACTGAGAAGGTAATAACAGAGGGAAGAAATAAAATGAATCAAATCTTAGTTTTGCTGTTTTATTTGAAGAGTGAAATCCTGAAAGTTTGTTTTGAACATATGTCTGCCTCTTGCAGTTTTGAAAGTATTTTACATTTCCCGTGACTTGAAATGCATCAATATTAAAACAATATTATTCCAAAAGAACTTACATATGTAAATCTTCTATATGCAATAACAATAGCTTCATGGATGACCAGCATACATTATCTCATAGCTGTATTTTCAAAAAAAAAACTTAAGTCCACTGATGAAGAAAACAGAAAGCATTAATGTTCAAAGGCCGATATTATATTTTTACGTATGCTACATGTTTTATTCTTTTAATATGAAGTTTTCTATATTCTTTCCTCAAAATCCAAGGGACAAAAAATTTGATCGCATTGTGTTATATATCATAAATAGGAGTGAATTTACATTTAGAAACATATTCTTGATGCTACATCTTATTCTTAGTATAACCGTTTGTGTTATCAACTGAAAAACAACCCCTCATCTTTTATTTTTTAACTTTTGGGATGTGAATTCAAGGCTTCACACACACACACACACACACACACACACACACACACACACAAAACGTATCTGTATTTTTTATAGATCTAAAACTTTGTGTTAGAAAACTCTCCGTTATTCATTTACTTTTTTACTTCATTTTATTTTTATTGTCAAGGTGATGTACAGAGGGGTTACAGTTACATATATAAGGTAGTGACTACATTTCTTGTCAAACTTGTTACCTCTTCCCTCACTTTCCTCCCACCTTCCCTCCTCCCCAATTCCCCCACTTATGGAATGCTATAACATTCTTTGATAAATGCCCTTGATTCATTTGTTCTTTTTTTAAATAAAGAGTTTTTCATAGAGCCTATAAAAAAATACAATATTTGACAAAATTTAGCCAAATTAATTGTACAATTGAAAAATCTTGTACTTCCTCATTGATTTCATCAGAAATTGAAACAAATGGCTGATTTTTAAATGAGTTCCTACTAGACAGTACTACTAGACACTAATACTTTCCTTTTTATTGTCAAATTCATGTACAGAGAGTTTACAGTTTCATACGTTAAGCCTTCGGTACATTTCTTGTACTGTTTGTTACCTCCTCCCTCATTCCCCCTCTTCTCCTCACCCTTTCCCTCTTCCCCCATGAGTTGTTCAGTTGGTTTGCAACAAATGGTTTTTCAAGTATCGCTTTTGGAGTCGTTTGTCTTTTTATCTTTTGTCTCTTGATTTTGAAATTCCCTTTCACTTCCTTAGTTCTAATACCAGTGCATACAGTATCCAGTGTATTCAGATGAGATACTGTGATGGCGCAAGTACAACCACAGGAAGGGATACAAGAGGATCATCAAGAAAAGATGCTACGGTTTCAAAGGGTGTGTTGAAAGTAATTACAAAAGTGATATAATACTTTTTTTCCATAACATGGAGTTCATTTCACTTAGCATCATCTTATGCCATCATAGGGGGATAGCTATTAGGCTCTTGTGATCCTCTGCTGTGGCTAGTCTAAATCTTTGATAATTATTCCCTATGAGGGAGATCATAGAGTCCATGTTTCTTTGGGTCTGGCTCACTTCACTTAGATTAATTTTTTCCAAGTTCTTCCATTTTTATTTTTTTTTTTTACAAAAGGGTCAATGTCATTTGTTCTGATAGAGGCATAATATTCCATTCTGTATATGTGTCACATTTTTCTGATCCATTCGTCTACTGAGGGGCATCTGGATTGGTTCCATATTGACAAATTGTGCTGCAATGAACATTGTTGTGCTGGTGGCTTTAGTGTGTTCTTGTTTGTGGTCTTTGGGGTAGATGCCCAAAAGTGGGGCTGCAGGGTCATAGGAGAGCTGTATGTTTAGCCTTCTGAGGAATCTCCATACTGCTTTCAAGAGTGGTTAAACCAGTTTACATTCCCACCAACAATGAAGTAAGTTTCTCTTTTGGCCACATCCCCTCCAACAGTTGTTTATTTTTGGTTTTCTTGATAAAGGACATACTGCGGTGAGATGGAATCTCAATGTTGTTTTGATTTGCATTTCTTTTATGGACAGTGATGTAGAGCATTTTTTCATATGTCTCTTGGAAATTCTCATTTCTTCATCAGAGAAGTCTCTTTTTAAGTCTTTAGCCCACTAGTTGAGGGGGCTGTTGGTTCTTTGAGGTTTGTTTTGGAGGAGTTTAATGTTTTTAGTTTTGCATACATTTTAGATATGAGACCTTTGTCCATTGTATGACTGGTAAAGATTTTTTTCAGAATCTGTAGGCCTTCTGTTTATCTTGTGAGCTATTTCCTTTGTCCTACAGAAGCTCTGCAGTTTGATGCAGTCCCATTTGTTCAACCTTTCTTTGATTTGTAGCATTTCTGGGCCTTTATTAAGGAGGTTTCATCCTGTGTTAAGGAGCCCAAGTGTTTCTTCTACTCCTTCTTTCAGTGTTTTCAGGGTATCTGTTTTAATGTTGAGGTCTTTGATCCATTTGGAATTCATTTTGGTGCAGGGTGGTATATAAGGAACTAGTTTTAGTTTGTTGCAGGTGTTGAACCAGTTCTGCCAGCACCATTTGTTAAAGGCGCTATCATTCTTCCATTCTATTTTTTTAGCACCTTTATCAGTGGTTATGTAGGCATAGTTCTGTGGGTTCATTTCTGGCTCTTCAGTTCTGTTCCATTGGTCTTCAGGCCTCTTCTTGTGCCAATACCGAGCTCTTTTTATTACTGTAGCTTTATCATACAGCTTGAAGTTTGGTATTGAAATTCCTCCAGCACTGTTCTTTCTGCTTAGGATTTTTTTTTCTATTCAGTTATTTATTGTTCCATATGAATTTCTGGATTGCTTCCTCTATTTCATTAAAAAATGGTGTTGGGGGCTGGGGATATAGCCTAGTGGCAAGAGTGCCTGCCTTGGATACACGAGGCCCTAGGTTCGATTCCCCAGCACCACATATACAGAAAACGGCCAGAAGCGGCGCTGTGGCTCAAGTGGCAGAGTGCTAGCCTTGAGCGGGAAGAAGCCAGGGACAGTGCTCAGGCCCTGAGTACAAGGCCCACGACTGGCCAAAAAAAAAAAATGGTGTTGGGATATTAATGGGTATTGCATTGCATTTTTATATAGCCTTTGGAAATGTTGCCATTTTGACTAAATTAATCTTCCCAATCCAGGAGCATGGGAGGTTTTTCCATTTCCTTAGTTCTGCCTCAATTTTGTTTTTCATGTTTGTAAAGTTCTCATTATAGAGATCTTTCACTTCTTTCGTTAAGATTATTTGTAGGTATTTTATGTTTTTTGAGGCTATTGCAAAAGGAGTTGTTTTCCTGATTTCAACCTCGGTCTTTGGGTCATTGGTTTATTGAAATGCAGTTGATTTTTGAGGGTTCATTTTATATCCTGCTACTTTGCCAAAGTTTTGGATGAGTTCTGGTCGTCTGGGAGTAGAGTCTATGGGGTTCTTCAGGTATAGGATCATGTCATCTGCAAAGAGAGAATGTTTAGCTTCATCTTTTCCTATTTGAATCCCCTTTATGTTTTCATCTTTCCTAATTTCTCTGACTAGGAATTCTAGTATTATGTTGAAGAGGAGAGGAGAGAGTGGACATCCCTGTCTTGCTTCTGATTTTAAAGGGGATGGCTTTAGCTTTTCACCTTTTAGAATTATGCTTGGTGTTAGGTTTTCATAGACTGCCTTTTTTATATTCAGGAATGTTCTTTGGAATCTTTTTTCCAGAGCTTTTATCGTAAATGGGTGCTGGATTTTACTAAACACCTTTTTTGCATCTAGAAAACTCTTCTTTAATAATGATAGAATTATTATACACTTTCAAACAAATGTAACTAGAATTAGGAGCAAAGGAAGAGTGTCTCCTGAATCTGGGAGACACATATCTACATACATATATGTAGTTATATAAATTATTACATAATATATGTTTTATATATACTGGAAATATGGTATAATATTATAATATTTAAATATAATAATTTGTTCAAGGATAGTGCTCTACCACTTTGATCCATTGCTCCCATTCTGATATCTGGTGGTGTATTGGAGATAAGATTCTCACAGACATGCCTGCCTGGGTTGGCTTCAAACTCAGATTCTCAGATCTCAGCCTCATGGATAGTGATAATTACAGGTGGGAACCACCAGCACTCAGCTGTTGTTGATTATATTTGAGATAGTTTCTCTATTTAGGCATTGGCTAAGCTAGGATGGGATTTTCCTGTGGTACTTTCCCATATTCCTCTTGTCTCTAGCCCTTGTAGTTCCCATGTATTTGGCACAAGAGACATGCACTGACATACTGATTG
The DNA here is from genome assembly GCF_023159225.1 of Perognathus longimembris pacificus. Taxonomy (NCBI): domain Eukaryota; kingdom Metazoa; phylum Chordata; class Mammalia; order Rodentia; family Heteromyidae; genus Perognathus; species Perognathus longimembris. The sequence continues at coordinate 57,423,102 of NC_063167.1, forward strand.
AAAGAGATGGAGTCGTGGGAACCATTTTGCCCATGTTGACATTGAAACCTGATTCTCAGATCTCAGTCTCCCAATGTAGCTATTTTTATAGGCTTGAGTCTTCATACCCCAGCACCACGTTTATATCTTCACAAAATATTTTATGTGATTTTTAGTGCAAATGAAATCAAATAGTTAAGAATATATTATATTAAGAATTTAAAAACTTTCATTTTTCTTTATGTTTTTATTTGATGAAATTTAAAAGTTAGGGTACTTTTATACATTAAGAAATAGAAATACATTTTGCCATTAATGAAATTCTATTATTCAAACAACATATTCTAATTACAAAGAATATGAAACATTTATTGGAATGGATAGAGGGGGAAATGATTTAAGTTATCACTGAGCCAGCTCTTATCTATATATGTTTGATATATTGAATTAAAACAAAACTACAAAAATGAGGAGGAGGAGACAAAGGAAAAGGACAAAGAGGAGAAGGAAAAGAAGAAGAAGGAGGAGGAGAAGGAGACGTGGGAGGAATAAGATGGATAAGAAGAAGGAAGAAGAAAGAAAAATAAAGGAGAAGAAGGAAGAGGAAAGAAAAATAAAAAAGGAGGAAGAACATTATATTTTTGTAAAAAAGTCCATGGTTGATCATATTCAAAGGATATATTTAACTCCTATCATATATACATTTGAAAACAGTGTGAGAGGCTTGTAGCTGAAATCAGACACCACAGGCCTTTATAGAATCTTGCTTGTTGACCACTGATACATTTACTATAGTTTCTCATCACCTTGAAATAGTTTACATTGCATGAACCCAATTGCAATTTCAATTCTTTCAGGCAGGTAAAGTGCATTTTAAAGCTCTGAAGCCACAAATTCCTTTGATTTTTCACAAATACCTGCTCTTCCACTCTTCTGAACAACTGTATTTTATATATTCTCATCCCCCAAGGGATTAAATGTGTCATTTCCCACATATCTAACTTTGTAACATCTCCTAACTTGCACCTGTTGGTTGTGTCACTACTTTGAGACGTCAAGAATTCTCTAATCTGAGAAAACAAAGACAATTATACTGGATGACAATGTAATGATACTATGTATTTATAGATCTCAGTGTGTGGCTACATTTTGATAATTGAATGTTCATATTATTCATATACCAGAGATAAAGATAAAACTACATTTCTTAGGAATCTTGTATATCATTATCATCATCGTCATTATAATTTAAAGGTCAGGAAAACTACTGTAAGTTAGTTTGATATTGGCTTTCTTCCAGTCACTGAACTATGCAAATTATAGGTTGCCTTTCAATAATTGCATATAAAACCCCCAACCTATTTCATGATACTTCCTCAGAGCTCTAGGATAGCAATTACTTATGATTTCTTAATAACTCAAAATCTGGTATGATGTCATAACCAGAATAAATGTGTTTTTCCTGTTTGACTAAAGAATCCTTCATGGCAAATAACATGTCACTTCTAATCTTTTATCCTGTTTCTAAAGCATATCTTTAGTAAATTTTTATATTTTACCCTTCAATTTTACATAATAATTGCTTTGCTTCCACAATCATTTGGAATGACTATGGAAGACAGAGTAACAGAATCGATTATGTGTGAGAGCTAGAAAGAAGTCTCATTCCAGATCATTTAATTCTGAAACAACAACAAAAAATAAAGCCCCTCCCCCCAAAGAAACACACCACACTTAAAATGAATTCTCCTTGCTGGATCCAGGACTTGTGGCCTGTAATCCTGGCTACTCTGGAGACTGAGATCTGAAGTCCATGGTTTGATGCCAGCCCAGACAAGAAAGCCCATGAGAGCCCATGAGCCCATGCCTCAGTTAACTACCAAAAGGTGCTAAAAGTGGAGATGTGGTTCAAGCGGTAGAGCAAAAAAGCTCAGAGACAGCTGTCAGTCTCTGAGCTCAAGCCCCAGAAATGGCAAAAAATAATCATTTTTTCCTCAGATTTACCTCAGATGTTATGTAGTGTATCCATAATTTGTTTTAACATAGATGCAGTAAATTTTATTCTGATTTTATTTTCTTTGTGGTATATAATATTCAAATCGAATCACAGATTAAAGCTAAAATATGTATGGGTGTATGTATTAAAATACACATTCTCTAAAACTCATAGTGGTAGTTTAACGGTATACACATGCAAGGAAGTACTGGCAGCAGTAGAAGCTAGCATTGAAGAGGGCTCTGCCAAGGCATCTTGTGCCAAACAAGCATATTTAAATTCGGCCAGTCAGCAAACAGAAATGGCTGTCATTTGCAAGGGGATATTTTAGTTTCTTTGGACATTGTGCCTCCTCTGTTCTAAATAACATTACATAGATTGACATAACAAGGAGCTTTAAACATAGCACTCAGTGAAAGAACCATCTCTAATTAATTTGAGGAAATAGAAACAAGATAGATAAAAAAGAAGCCTATGCACTGTCACACACAACACACACACACACACAAACACACACACACACACACACACACACACACACACACCACTTACAGAAACACCTTGATGTGAGCAGCAAGTTGACAGACACGGGGAGCATTGAGAAAGACTTATGGAGAAACACAACATGTGGCTTTCTTTATGCAGTCTGACTCCATGCAGCCATTTGTGGAAAAATCTCACTCTCGAGAGTTATAAAATTCACATATTATATAATCGTAGAAAATTAACTGCTAAATTATCATAAATAACAAAAACAGTTCACAGATATTATCAATGTAAATTTATTATTTTAATAATGAAATTAGTAGTCAACATTTTGGTATCTCTGGTGGCTCACTCCTGTAATCTTAGCCACTCAGGAGGCTGAGATCTGATGAGCACACTTCAAAGCCAGCTGGGGCTGGAAAGTTGGTGAGAATCTTATCTCCAATTAACAACCAGAAAACCAGAAGTGGTGCTGTGGCTCAAGTGGTACAGAGCCATCCTTGAGCTGAAGAGGACAGTGCCCAGGCCCAGAGTTCACGCCCCAAGACTGACAAAAAAACCAAAAGAACATTTTGTGCAAGGACCATCATGCACTCATTTGGTACCATTAAAATATCGATCAAGAAAAGTTCACTTGGCCAACAACAAAAAGAACACATTACTCCACTGAGAATTATAGATTTTATTAAAGAGCAATTCACTGCATTTTTGTGTTTCCATTTAAATAATCATAAAGCCCAAATTTATTCATTTAAAGGTTATTTTAACATTTGATCACAAACTTTTCATCAAACTACAGAGCTTCTGCAGGGCAAAGGACATAGCTCGCCAAGATAAACAAAAAGCCCACAGATTGGGAGAAGATCATTACCTGCCATTCAATGGACAAAGGCCTCATATCTAAAATATATGCAGAACTAAAAAAATTACCTTCATCCAAAACAAAACCGCAAAGAAGCAATAGCCCCCTCATCAACTGGGCTAAAGACGTAAAAAGAGACTTCTCTGATGAGGAAATGATAATGGCCAAAAGACATATGAAAAAGTGCTCTACATCACTGGCCATAAAAGAAATGCAAATCAAAACAACATTGAGATTCCATCTCACCCCAGTAAGAATGTCCTTTTTCAAGAAAACTAACAATAAAAACTATTGGAGGAGATGTGGCCAAAAGGGAACCCTACTTCATTGTTGGTGGGAATGTAAGTTGGTTCAGCCACTCTGGCAAGAGGTATGCAGATTTCTCAGAAGGCTAAACATGAAGCTCCCCTATGACCCAGTAGCCCCACTTTTGGGTATCTATTCAAAAGACCACAAACATAATCACACTAAAGCCACCAGCACAACGATGTTGATCACAAACTTTTTAAATAGTGGAGAGCTCTTTTTATACTTCGAGGCAAAATTCACACATTTAGACATGATAACTCTGCATAACATACAAAATTCCAAATTTCTATCATTGATTATGTTCTGTGTGTCTGTTTGAATGGTGGAATCCATACTAACAGTGTAAGAAATAAGGAAAATATAGGTCTATAAGATGTGTAGTGAAGAATGCTTTCTAAAGAATCATTTGAAAGGCTTGTGCTTTTATACCTGAGTTGAAGTCTGTTTTATATTTGTTAACATAGAGAGTAGAATGTCATTATCTGCAATTTTCACACTTTTAGTAACCAATTGACAGCCACAAAAACTAAATGGGAAGAGTTAAAAATGAACAAGTCCTAAGTTCTAAATTGGACACCATTCTGAGTGATAAAGTATAAATCTAGCATCCATTTCATTCTGGTCCTCTCTGAGTATTCATCAGCCTTGTGCCCAGAGGACTCATTATTTGTATGCTGTCCATTTGTTGGTCATTTATGGCCATTCAGGTTACCAGATCATCTGTCTTGGTGACACAGAGCTGTGTTCAAGTAATCTTTACATAATAGATAAAATTTTGTCACAATGCCTACGGCATTCAGCTTACTGCTCATCACACTAGTATTTAATCATCACATACCACAGAAAGAAAATAAAAGGTGAATATAGCACAGTAGATACTGAGGGAAACCTCACATTTTTATTGCAGTGTACTGTTATTGTTGTTCTATTTTATTATTGCTTACTGTTTTAAAACTACACCTGTACCTAATCTACAAATTAAGCTTTATTATAATTGTGCAGATAGAGGAAAAGCTATAATATACACTAAATAGGGATTGGCATGCTCTCTGATTTCTGGCATCCATTGGGCATCTTGGAACACAGATCAACAAATACCACTATTTGATTGCTGTGGACTCATTTTTTGAATAGGCAAGCCTGATTAAAAAAAAACATAGCATGAAATGCACCTGAAAATAGATGGTTAAGTATTGATGGCTACATTTACACGTCAATAACTGATAACTAGAATTTAATATAGTTCATGAAAGTTGTATATGTTTTGTGTTACATAATATTTTTTCCAGTGAAATGTTTGTATTAGAAAAATCAGCCAAGTTACAGATTTTAATTAATTCAGCCACTTATGAATCATAATAGGAATGAAGTAAAGTGTGGTCATCATTTAAAAGATAAAATCATGAAGTTTACAGGTTTTGGCACCTGTCACCAAGTTCATTTCCATGAGCACCCCTACAAGTAAAATGCTGTTGCTCCATTTTGCTTTCCTCAAATAATTATTGACAAAAAAACTACACATGGATGCTAAACAAACCTATGTTTGCTGAGTAATCTGGCTTTGCCAACCCAATATTACTTCTGAATGTGATGGGATATTCTGATATTTTAGTAGCAAGAGGTATTCCCAAGGTAATTCCATACACACATAGCTTCTCTGTTTGGACTGAGGATAAATAATGACTCTGTTCCTTTGGAGTAAGACAGGAAGGTTAATCATTTTATTGTTAATTTTCCTAAAAACTTATTTTGATTATAAAATATAAATATATTATAGCTCTACTAAATTTTACATATTTATGTACTCTAAAAATTTCCAAATAATGAAATTTGTGTTAACTAATTAGAGACATAGGTTGTGGCTGTGGGTAAATAGAGATTACAACCTAAATAAATTTCTGTGACCTGTAATAAAAAAAAATTCATTTTAAAGTTTCTAGTTGAAAGACTAGAAGTACATACTCACTGCTATATTTTAACTGTAACACTTAATGACATTCATAAGGTGAAATCCTCTAGAATCTTGGTTGGATCATGGGACAGGGGAAAGCTGCTCACATGAAAAAGCAAGTTCTAACTGCATCTGAAGAAACTGGAATAATAAATCCCTTCTGATTACTTTTCTCACCTGTATACATGAGATTAAGTACAATACTTGCTTCTAGGATTTTATTTACAGTTTAAATACAATTGCATACATTCATTAGGATACTATACTTAAAAGTGAATGTTAATCTTATTCCTCAAACAATATTAATCTTAATTCTGGACAGTTATTCAAACCATGGTATAGTAAATGGTAGTTTCTGGATCACAACCTAGTTTTGTAGATGAAGTGTTTTGAAACACACACACACCCACAAAATGACTTTGTCACTTGTACATAATTGCTCCAGTTAAGTATATCCAAACCAACTTTCTGACTGCAGAGGAACTTTTCCAACTTATATGATCTGTGGAGTTCAATATTGAGTGTACCTTAATGAAGGTGTAAATTAATTTCTGAAAAGAAACTCCCATTAGTTCAAACAGTAACAGGCTCTAGGATAGAGGAAACCCTAACAAAGGTATGCAAACTGCTTACTAGTTCTGCATTCTAAGAATGTTTTAATGAAAAGAATTAAAATTATAATCCTTCTAGCTTCCAATGTTCAACTATAGGTTTAGCTTCATCTAAACACTATTAATGATCTGTACCTCTGGAAAATTTGGCATTTCTTAAAGAATAGTGACTTATCTTCTTTGCCAATTTTTATTTTCTCATGAGTCTCTTTCCAACTTCAGTGAATACTCTTCCTCATTTCTTGCAAAGCCTGCAGCCAGAAGAACCTGGAACAAAACTCACATATACATGTCTATAGCTCTAGATATTTTCCAATATATGGTACTAGAAATTCATTACAGTGAGTGATGAGCTTCACAGTCATTCAACACCCAAATATGTTCATGTATTCCTCAACTCTGCAGAATATTCTACAGACAGCAGTCTGAATACATATATTTTAGTATATTCAGAATATATTGCAAATGTATTATTCCATAATGACTTATTGTCAATTATATAACAATGCACACATGTACACAATACATAACAGGTAATTCATAGAATTATATAAGTATTACTGAGTGAAGTAGCTATAAATAGATAATCACAAACTGTGACTCAAGAAATCATTATCAAAAAAGCCTGCAAAGTAAACATACAAATATATATCACTTATGCATTATTAAACATGGGACAGAAATGTTCTATACAATAAGTACTGGAAACATAACAGAAACAATTGTAGATGGTAATTAGCTCTCTGAGCTGAGGAGAAGATGGCATTTTCATAAAGTTGGCCATGGAAGGTTCCCCATAAAAGTAGATAGTTGTCCAGTATCTAGTGAAGAGAATAGAAATGTCCTCAGTTCCATCTGAGAATCCAGGCAGAGGCAGAAATAGGCAGGAGTCTCTGAGGTGTGAGGGTGGCAGAAGTCTGACTGGAAGATCAGGCAAGCCATCATGTTCAGTGTCTATAAATTATGAAGTGTGGCAATGAATATTGTAAGGATTTGGGGTTTCATCCTGACTGAAATGAAAAAACTCTAGAAGAGGGCTTTGATTTTTGTTTCTTCTTACTTATATAAAATGTCAGATACCTGTTGCCTTTCTCTTGACAAGTTGTTGTTTCAGACATACTCTCTAATTCTTTCACTAGATCTCCAGTTAGTATGACATATACACATTTGCTTCTGGTTATCTGCTCTCCTAGTTTTCGGTAAGTCCTTAATAACAAGCTATCAAAAGCTAACTTGCCTGAATAATATGTTACCTATTTACCTTCACAGTTACAGCTGATTTTGCTATTATATTCACATTATTCATTTTAATATTTGATGTTATTATGAAGCCATAACAAACTTTGAATAGAACAACAAATATCATTTGTATATATCTTCTTGATTGGAAAGCTTACTTTTGTGACAATATATTAACTATTCTGGTAATCATTCAAAATTTAGAAGTGTATATGAATATGATAGATAGGTTATCACTGAAAGATATATTCCATTCATAAAAAAGTCACATTCAAATATCTGATGAATGCACAAAACAAAAAATCAAACTATTTTCTCTTTCTTTGTGATTATTATCTTAATTTTTTCTTATTTTGACATAGTCTCATATGAGGAAGACCATGTATTTCTCCCATATGTCATCACTATTGTTATAGTCCTAATGGTTCTATAAATCATATTTGTTTGATGACTTTGTTTCTATGGTATTCCCCATTTATGATGTTTTCTGTTGAAAAGTAAATGTGGTGCATCAAATTAAAAACTCATAAACTATATAGAAATATGCAGCATATATCCCACTTTTGCTTCAAACATGTATAAAACATGAAAAAGTGTAAAATATGGGTGCTAAAATTTCTCCACTTCTTTTTTTTAAAATTTTATTTTATTGTCACAGTGATGTTCAGAGAGGTTACAGTTTCATAGGTTAGGCCTTGGGTACATTTCTTGTTCTGTTTGTTACCTCCTCCCTCATTCCCCCTACCCCGTCCCCCTTTCCCTCTCCCCCCATGAGTTGTTCAGTTGGTTTACACCAAACAGTTTGCAAGTATTGCTTTTGCAGTCGTTTGTCTTTTCATCCCGTGTCTCTCGATTTTGGTATGCCGTTTCACTTTCCTAGTTCTAATACCAGTATAGATGGTTTCCAATATACTCAGATAAGATTACAGACATATTGTAGATACAACCACAGGAAGGTGATACAAGAACATCATCAGTAGTAGAAGCTACAGATACACATGGGATGTTGAAAGTAGTTACAACTGTGATATAACAATCGTTTCCATAACATGGAGTTCATTTCACTTAGCATCTCGTCTTATGCCATCATAGGGGCATAGCTATTAGGCTCTTGTGATCCTCTGCTGTGACTTGCCTAAACCTGTGCTAATTATTACCAATAAGGGAGAGCATAGAGTCCATGTTTCTTTAGGTCTGGCTCACTTCACTTTGTATATATTTTTTCCAAGTCCTTACATTTCCTTATGAATGGGGCAATGTCATTCTTTCTGATAGAGGCATAAAATTCCATTCTGTATATGTGCCATATTTTCCTGATCCATTCGTCTACTGAGGGGCATCTGGGTTGGTTCCATATTTTAGCTATGATAAATTGTGCTGTGATGAACATTGTTGTGCTGAGGCTTTAATGTTCTTGTTTGTGGTTTTTTGGGTAGATGTCCAAAAGTGGGGCTGCTGGGTCATAGGGGAGCTTCATGTTTAGCCTTCTGAGGAATCTGCATACCTCTTGCCAGAGTGGCTGAACCAATTTACATTCCCACCAACAATGAAGTAGGGTTCCCTTTTGGCCACATCCCCTCCAACATTTATTATTGTTAGTTTTTTTTTTTTTTTTTTGATAAAGGGCATTCTTACTGGGGTGAGATGGAATCTCAATGTTGTTTTGATTTGCATTTCTTTTACAGCCAGTGATGTAGAGCAGTTTTTCATATGTCTCTTGGCCATTCTCATTTCCTCATCAGAGAAGTCTTTAGCCCACTGGTTGAGGGAGCTGTTGGTTCTTTGCAGTTTTGTTTTGGAGAAATTTAATTTGTTTTCATTCTGCATATATTTTAGATATGAGGGCCTTTGTCCATTGTATGGCCGGTAAAGATGTTTTTCCCAATCTGTGGGCTTTCTGTTTATCTTGCGAGCTATGTACTTTGTCCTGCAGAAGCTCTGCAGTTTGATGCAGTCCCATTTGTCCATCCTTTCCTTGATTTGTAGCCTTTCTCCATCTTTGTTAAGGAAGTTTCGTCCTGAGTCAAGGAGCCTCAGTGTTTCTCCTACTCCCTCTTCTTTTTTTTTTTTTTTCCTCATTTATTGTCAAAGGGATGTACACAGAGGTTTCATATGTCAGGCATTGGATATATTTCTTTTACTGTTACCTCCTCCCTCATTCCCCCTCCCCCTTCCCCTTTTCCCTCTCTCCCCATGAGTTGTTCAGTTGGTTTACACCAAGCAGTTTTGTAAGTATTGCTTTTGTAGTCATTTGTCTTTTTATCCTGTGTCCCTGGATTTTGGTTTTTCTTTTAGTGTTTGCAGGGTTCTCTATTTCTTTTCAAGCTGAAAAGTTCATAGTAATAATATGGAATGATTACCTCAAATTTATGATGAAAAGTCTCCTTTCATTCATGACACTGAATACTATCAAATTTTGTTTATTTTGTATGTTTCCACAATGACTCATTATGGATTTAATAAAATTGATTTAGAACTTTTCTATATTCATATTAAACTTCAGATATTATCTAAAATATTAATGACAAAATTGATATTATTAAATAAATGGTCTGGAAATTTTCCAGCTTTATTAGGACCAGGTGAACTAAAAATTATATTGTGTATAATCATTAAATTATAAGCAATAATAACAATGACCACTTTGGGCTGGTATAAGGAATCAAATTTAAGCAATCATCTAAAATGCATAGAATATTGCAAGTCAAATGGAACAAATTGATGTGTTACTGATAATGATGGCAAAATCAAAACACCTGAAAATAAAAATTCTACTCAAATGCTGACATGTCATACTGAAACATCTTTTAATAAAAAGGTTTAATGGTAATAAATTAATTAAGAAAACAAATTTTGTGTAGAAAGAAAATGCTCTTATAGTTACTGATTGCTAATTTTGAAGACAACATTGCTTAATTTTAAAATGGCTTAGTCTGTGTCCTCAGGGTGATTCTAACAATTTTGTACAGAGCTGCCAAAAATTTGTTCTTGTTCCGTTAATCATTGCTAATAAGAGTGGAAGATTTTTCTTGATGTCCCAGGAAACTTTTACTAATTAGGATTGTCTGAATTTGTGCATCTCTTTTGAGAATAATTTATTCATGATAACCAGTTAATCACTTTCCTTACATAATTAGGTAGCTTCTGGTGGAGAGGAAGACCTTTACTTCTCTCAGAATGTAAAGGATCTTATTAACTGACACTACTGAAATGTGGAAGTTCATTCAAGACCTTGAAATGTAGTAGCCATAATTGTATGCTCCATTGTAATTGTTGTCAAGATTAGATCAGATCTCAAAAAAGTATTTAAAAATTTCACTCTGGAAAAGCTCAATGGCCTTACTAACAGGTAGGATATTATTTTCTTTTAGGAAAAATTACCACGAGTGGAAATACACCTTATAAACAAGATCAGCCTCTTAGTACTTCTAACCATTCCATTTAACAGGCTTATTCCTTTATCTCAGAATTAGATACAATTATGATTGTACATTCTGGTCTGTTATAGAGAACAGGCAAAAAAAGACATATACTGTAAAAATAATTGAATCTAATTAATAGGAAATATTTAATCAAAATAAGCAGAAAACATGAGAAAATGTAGTTATCATATTCAATATATATTATGTAAAAATGAGCAATGTAGCTTGAAGATAGGAATGGGAAAGGAACAACAGGTGAAAATAAAGGAAGGGGTGACATTGACCAAGAAACAATGTACTCATAACCTAACATGAAGTTGTAACCCCTTTGTACAACTACATAATAATTTAAAAATAAAACAAAATAAATAAATTGTAATCAGCAAAAGATAAAAAAGGGAATGTTTGGCTGTAAGATAATCTGGGAAATATGAAGAAATATGACTCTATACACTTTTTTTTCCTGACTGGAAGGCAGGTAAGCTTATAAATTATTAATGTGTAATGTTAAAACATTAACATGACAAATTTTCTTGGGATTTATGTTATTTATGTTTGGGGAAAAATAGAGTCATAGTGTCATATAAACAAAAACCGTTTTTGATAAAAGTAAATTAACAGAAAAAGTATCCACCATCAGAACATCTTTTAAAAGACCACTTTACTGTATATCTTGGGGAGACAGAAGAGAAAATCCAGCCAAAAGTATGCAAAGAATAGATTAAAAGCACAAATTCTCACAAAGGTATGCATATGGGCAAATAAAAAAGGTATAAAAGAAGAGTTGCAATAAAATTATGCAAAAATGCAGATACTGTGTTTGGGCTCACAAGTAATGATTAGCCACTGCGTTTTTAATGTTAGAACTATCATTTTACAAAATTCAGTTTGATAGCTTTGGAGATGACTGAATTAAGATGGAAGAATGGACACAGGGACCTTGTTTAATCATATATCCTAGATAACAAAATAAGAAACAAGTTAAGTATTCCCTTATGCAAACCATATTTAGTGCCACATTAATTTTCCTCCTGAGGTCCAATCCCTGTGACAGCCTTAAGCACAAGATGATTTCTTCATGGATCATCTTGGCCACAGTAATAAACTTAGTTCAGTAATAAACTTTCTGTCTTGCCTGGAAAAAAAAAGATGATTTCTTACCCATGTTTCATCAAAAAATCACCTAATTGATCCTCATGTGTTCATTCTCTACTTTTCTTTCTTAGAATCTATTTTCACATACATACATAGAGATGTTGTTAAAAGATAATGTAAGGGTGATAAAGATTTAAGGCAGGGAACTTTTGTATGTTCCAGATAAGTAATGTTCTTATATGAAATGGCAAGAATTTTGGACTTCATACTAAATAACAGGATAATGTTTGTATCTGGGAACAAAAACCAAGGTTTGGCCTATTAGCCAACAAACCTTCAAGTAGGGAAAGGGTTTTGTTGGTTTCTTTATCTTTAAGATGAGGAAATTTTCAGAAGGATTCTTAGACATAAATCAAATGAAGGATTGGTTTTACATAATACCAGGGAGTACAAATTGACTTCTCAGTAGATGGACAAAATCCAATACAAAACAAGAAACTTGATGGGAGGAGGTTGACAAGATGGAGTAATTGACAGTTCAGAGATTTATTACCTTTATCTTGGAAGATGGTAACTATAGTTCTTATGTTTGGAATCATTGTCAATAAGCCCAAGTCCTACCAAGAGTATATTTTTATGTGAATAAAGAAAACAGTGTATGCCAGAAGAATGTAAAAGATTCACTATCAACATATATCCCAGTCTGGGGAGAAATGTTTATTGAAAATCTTTTCTGCCAGGTACCAATAGTTTTGTGCTGATAGCTCCCTATTCTGAGTGACTTACTGAGAAGAAAAAAATATCCTCAAGTTAATAAACTAAGACTAATGATCTTTCTCTAGTTTTCATGGATCTGATGACAGGAAGAACAGATAAAAGAAAGAATGTATCTCATTTCTGCTCTTCTTGAATTGTACATCAGTTTAAGTATTTTATATAACTTTTCATATAGAATTATTCACAATGTTAACTTTTCAAGATAACCTTTAATATGATTTTTACACATATGTCCTGGTAACATATTCCTTTATTATATTTTCCTTTCCCTTCCCCTTTCCCTCCTTTCCCTTTTCCTTTTCTCGTACCTTATCTCTCTACTTCTCATTTACCTATTCATATTTTTTGTTTACTAATCCAAGATATGTATTTGTACCTTACCTCTTTATGCCATTGTTACAATCACTTTGGAGGTTACACTATTACATGGACAATCAATTATGGCCAGTACACGATCTAGCCAGAGACAAACATACATTATGTCATGCCCGAATAATAATTATGTCCAGAGAAAAAGCAAGATAGATGAAATAATGGGTATCCAGGACAATACAACATTGCTATGAACCTTAAGAATCTTAAATGCTTTATACATGTATAAAGTTGTGAGGAAAGAGATTGAAAGCAGAGAAACAACATGAAAAACAAAGCCATGCAATGTGAAAAATGTAATGTATTTGAGGAAAAACAAATCCTTCATTTTGTCTGCCTTCTTTGGCTACAATGTTATGTCAAGTTAAGAAGTCTGTATTATAATACACCTGGAAGAAGGCAAAAGATTTCTTTCCCTCCTCTTGCAACTGCCCTTGGATAAATCTTTATAGTGTAAAATAAAAATTAACAACATCAAAAAGAAAACATAACGTCTGCCTGAAAATCTTTTGATTTGGAAAAAATTTTGCATTGTGGGCAACTTAGAATTCCTCAGTCCCACAAAGGACAAATCTTATAAACAATAGCTTGACTTTGAACTTTGACAATAGTGGCTGCCTGACAACCTTGGGAGAGAAGTTTAAAGCTTCTCATTTTAGTTCATAGGGGATGACATGAAGTAACCTCTGCAGCATATTCACAACACCCACTGGGATAGTTAGACTGTTTGGAAGTAATTTATGGTTAACCTACAGGGAGCAACCTCTTATGTGAATTTACAAAACTACTATTATTTAAATCTTTTTTAAAATTTTTCAGTCACAGATAAAACATAACGTGCCCAATGAGCAAGACCTGCTTCACTAAGAAAAGTGCTATGCTGTGCAAAGGGGAACATCAGCATAAGGCTGTATTCAAGAAGGCAGAAAGTCTGGAATGCTAGTGTCTCCTGTTCAAAAAGCACAGCTGTAATTGTCACTGTGTATCTATGAAAATCGAACTAGAAAAATTTAGGGGATGGGTAGGGTTGAAATACACGGGAAGAGTGGTGAAAGAGGTGGCATTGCTCAAGATGCATTGAACTCATAAACCAACTTGTGAAATTAAAACTGTCATAGAATTACTTAAAATAATAAAATTATAATAATACAAACAATCACAGATAGATGGACACCATTTCATCTGTGACTCTTGCTCAGTTATTGTTATTCTCCTCTTTCATATATCTGCTGATAGCCACAAATATACGATGAAATTCATGGCAGTTATATTTAAATTTTCAATTCCTTAGTCAGTTTGATCACATTTTAAAATCTACATCACCACAGCTTGCTGGTTCTGAGTTTTAAAAGCACAAATACCAAATATCTCCATTGTTGCAGAAATATTTATTTATAATATTCTTCTATAACATCTTAGAAAAGGCAAGGAAAGAATGCTCCTAAAGGGGAATTCATCATATGAGCCACTGGTGCCCAGCTTAAGTTAAACTTCTTTAAGCAGGAAATACAAAAGGAATAAAATAAACACTCCCTAGAAGTTTCAGAACAAAAGTATAATAGAAACTAATTGGTAATTATCATACCACCATAAATTTCACAGAAATGTATATAATAATATTTGGACATGTGCTTTTTGAAGTTGATAGGTTACATCTCTAGATCAATTAGCTATGTTAAATTGAAATAGGATGGCTCTTTATTGTTAAACAAATTAAAAACATTGATAAGCTTGCATATATTTGTTCTACATGCTTGGTATAATAACCTCTACATAATGGGCCCTTTACAAAATGTTAAATGAATTAAATTAAGCATGGAAAAAAGTGATATAAGTGGTTGAATTATTATCCTTTTATGTACACTTGGCATATTTGACAATAAAGGACTTAGACTTCAAATTTAAATTCATGTTGCAATTAAAATAAGATATATTTAATAAGTCCAAACCATAGTGGAATTGAAAAGCAATATTTATGGGTGTACTTTAAAATAGTGGCTTCACCAAGCAGATAAGAAAGAATAATCTACAAACTGCTAGATTTCCATGAATCATGACCAATTCAGCAGTTTCTTCCTAACTAAATGAATCTTGAGAATGTATTTATTTCATGACAAAAAGTTTTACTCTTATTTTAGCACCAGATTTTTTTTAAGTTTAAGATAATAGTGTTTCTCACAGCAAATAAATACTAAGGGAAAAGTCTATAATCCAGTTTTAAAAAGCAATTATAAATTTTATACAACATTTTAAAGTACATTTTACTAAATTATTTGAATCAGCTCATTTGTTCAGATTTATTTCCAGAAAATAAATGGCTTGAGATAAAAATACCCATATAATTTACAGGTCAATTATCTACAGAACGTTGGTAACCTATAACTTAACTAATTAGGGAATACTTATGACTCTTCTAGTCTGTAGTTTTCTTAAAGTTAAAACAAAAATATTAACTTTATTATTAAATATTTGCACAACTTTAGATGGAGTTCCAAGATGTTTTTAGTGTAGTAGGTATAGAACTTTTGAATGGGTAGAATTTCTTACAACAATATTTAGATATAATACTTAGGTAATGAAGAAAAAACAAGGTGAGACTAAAACAACCCAAATGCTTTTACAGGCTAAATAAAACAATAAGATGAAAAGTCAAACAGGATCTAGGAAAAATATTTTCAAAGAATATATCTCATTGAAGGTTAATTTCTAGTATGTGTAAGGAAACCTTGCAACTCATTATTGAAAATAAAGAAATGAATAATGCAATTTGAACATTGCTCACACATGGATTTTTAGCCACTCAGAGGTTGAGATCATAGGACAAGGGTTGAAACCAGCCTGAACAAGAAAGTCCTTGAGACAAAAGTAAAATGAGCATCACTTTACAAGCTGTTGGCATGGTGTTATATGTTTGTAATCAGAGCATTTGGGAGGCTGAGGCAGAAGGATTCTTGGTTCAAAGCCAGACTATATGTATGACAGTACCACAATACCATGTTTCAAAAATAAAACAAAATGAAACAAAAGCAAACAAACAAAAAACCCTCACCTCACACCTGTTAACAAAAAGGGGGGAAAAAGAAATAATTGTTGGAAAAAGTAGGAGAAAATTACAATGATCTTCTGTGTTATTCAGTAATGTGAAATGGTTATGAAAAACGTTATGGAGAATCTTTAAAAAGTTTAACACAGCATTGCTATTTGAAGTAGAAATTATATTTCTAGTTTGTACCCAAAATAACTGAAACCACAATGTAAAGATATACTTGCATTTCTGTATTCATGGTGACATTATTTCCAATAGCCAAAATACATGGATAAAATAAGGGGTGAATTTATATTCTGGTACATACACAGAATATACAACTTTGATTGAAATATTATTCAACATTTACAAAGCAGAATAGCCTGCCATGTGTGAGAATGTAGATAAACCTGGAGGACATTACATGATGTGAAATAACCAAGTCCTAACACAACCTCTGCGTTATTTGCCTTATCTGAAGTATGTATGATAGCCAAACTCATAGAAGCAGAGAATTTAATAGCAGCTTCCAAGGGTGGGTAGTGGGGAAATAGATAGCTATTCCTCAATGGACATAATGTTTAAGTTATGCTAGATAAAGGAGTTCTAGAAACCTGCTGTATAGCGTAGTGCTTACAACTAACAGAATGGTATGACAGACAACATTTTTAAAGAAGGAAAACCTTATTTTAAGTAATTTAAATAATAAATAAAAAGAATGAAAAGAAACAAAGAAGAGGAAGGAAATGAAAAGGTTACAGAATACAGACTTTGAAAGGTCCTCAGTATGTTGTTGAAATAGATTGTGCTGATGAGATCACAACCATTTGCATATGTCCAACTGATCTAATAGTGCACATTAAATATATTTCAGTTATTATTGATAAATGTCAAGGTGATCACTGAAGAAAATAGATATGTCCTTATGATGTGGACAAGGCTAATGGAAATGATACTGTACAATGCTGATTTTCTAAGAAATGTTTGCAGAAATAAAGTGAATTTCAAATTCCATGAGTGAACTTGCATGGCATAATACTATTCCAAATCTCAGAAAAGAAATACTGACTTTCCACTTACAATTTTAGGAAACACTGAGATATTCCTTAGTACAAATCTCAAGCAAAAAGTCCCTGTGTCATATATCACTTACAGACAGACCTTCAATTTAAGCCTTTACAAGATAAGGCTTTGAATTGTTTTTGTTTGTAAATTTTGTCCAAATTTTATGACTCCACAGTCAAGTTTCTAGATGATATAACTTTACTATAAAATTTGGCTAGCATAATGCTAAATATTTAATAAATAATTTCTGAATTAACATAAATCATATTGCATAAAGCATAATTTTGTGAACATATTTTGTTATGGAAGAAATTGATACACAAAATGCTTAGTAGACATTTGTACTTAAAGTATAGATCCATATGTGTATTTGTGCAATAAAATACATATGTTACCGTGATATATATGTACCTATATATAGCATCTAAATGTATATCTGTTAATAAAACCATTTTTGATTATCAAGTCATCTTAAATGATAATAGGCCAATTGCTACTTAAATTTAGTCTATAATCATTTATTCTCAACTGATATTGTTAGTAAAACTAATATTTAAATAAGAATTTATTACCTTTATGAAATAATACACTTTAGTGATAATTGTTTCAGTATGTTAACAGTATTTAACTCTTTAGAACAAAAACTGCTTTAGAAAATAAAAATTTGAAAAACCCCATACATGGTTTTTTATCTTTAGGAATTTCTCCAATGTCCAAACTACTTTTTAAAAATATAAATACTTTTATTACCTAGCATTTTTTATTTTCATTATTAGTTTATCTTATTATTATTATAATTGAGATGATGTACAGAGGGATTACAATTGCATGAGTCAGGTAATGTGTACATTTTTTCCTGTAGTGCCTTTATCTGTCCTCTGTTTGTTTCCTCCTTTTCTCCCAGTCCAACCATCCCATCTACACCCATGAGTTGCATAGGTCACTTTTATCAGTGTTCAGTGAGCTCCACTTTTTTACCCTTTATCCCTTGAGTTCTGTACCCTCACCTAAACACTTCCAAAGATGTACACTTGAATACATCATATCTGACGTGAGCATGACAGAATCACCATAAAGTAAAAACTAAAAATAAGAAAGAGAAAATGAAAGAGATCTCTTGTTTCCATAGTTTGGAGTTTGTTTCGATGTGTATACTATCTTATATAATTATGAAGAGGAACTTAGGCATTGAGCCTTTGTGTTTCTCTCCTAAGAGTATCCTCTTTCGGTTTTGCTGTGTAAGTATCAAGAATCCTGTAAAATTTATTATATCTTAGTGTATTTTAGATCTAATTTCTACATATTAGAGAGAACATGAACCATTTGTCTCACAGAGACTGGCTTACATCACTTAACATGGTTTGTTCTACTTTCCTTCATTTATCTGTGAATGACACTATTTTCCTCTTTTTAATGGCTATGTGAAATTCTATTGTGTGTAGGTACCACTTATTTTTTTTTGGATCCACACATCTATTGTGGGGCATCAGCGTTGTTTCCATAACTTGGCTAATATAAATACTGTGACAGTAAACATGGATGTGCAGGTGTCTAAGGTAATGGGAGAATCAAGAATTTTATCAGGAAAAGAAAGTGAGAAGTTGTAATTAGCATTCATCCTTGTTGAACTAACTTTCCTGTAAAAATACAACAATTTTTATTCTTTCTGACAGTAAGACAAAATATATGACATGGACCCTGTTAATTATACAGCTTAATAATGGAGAATGTCTTCCTGAAAATGATGATGAACTATTGAAGATAAAGAAATGACATGATTTCATTCTAGTTAGGCTATTAGTTTGTAATATTGATTATCATATGTGCTGTAAAAGAAATATAATATTATCTAAAATAATAATTATGGGGTCAAAAGGAAAAATATTAAGTTTAAACAAGTCATCCAAAGATATGTCATTTCTATGTTGGTGGATTCTTTTCTGGATGAGTGTGTGTGTGTGTGTGTGTGTGTGTGTGTGTGTGTGTCACTGAAAAAGTATATTATTTTTCAATCTTTATGAGGCAATTATTGAGGTTTCCTATAATACCTTTTGTGAGGGACCTATATTACAATCAATGTCATTTTTCTCCCATTCTTTAATTTTCCAAACCATACACCGTTTTTAAAGGAATCAGCTCCATTTTAGGTAAAATATATGGTAATATGAAAAGAAAAACTATGAATTCTGAAAGCTCATTTAAAAACCTGTACATATTATAGTCTATCCTGTATCAGTTCTTTAGGTTTACTAAGATATTCTCATGGAACAAAATCCTGTTAGATAAATTCAGTAAAAAGGCAATGAAGTACTAGAGCTGGCCAGGCTTTTCATAGAATTCCACTATTGTGACCACCTGAAAGAAAATCTTTCAACCTCTGTGTTGTTCTTAGCTTCTCTATGGATTATTAGATATGTGTTGGGCAAAATAGTTTGGACCAAATCTTGGAGAGACACAGCTGAGAGGATTTAACAATGATTAATCTATTTTTCCCTTACCAAAACCTTATAAAGAAGGCATGGGTTGTTGGGAGTGCAAACTAGAACAACCACTTTGGAGAAACGTATGAAGATTCCTCAAAAAGCTCAGCATAGACATACCCTATGACCCAGCCATACCACTCCTAGGCATCTATCCTGGACAACAGGTCTCAGGATACCATAAAGACATCTGCACATCCATGTTTATCGCTGCACAATTCACAATAGCCAAAATATGGAAACAACCCATATGCCCCACTACAGATGAATGGATCCAAAATAATGTGGTACTTGTACCACATTTATACTACATGGCAATTAGAAATGATAAAATATTGGTATTCACAGGGAAATGGTCAGAAGGGGATGGGGAACAGTAGAGACCTGGTCTGCAAAATAACAAACTTCTTTTCAAATGGTATTTCCACATGTTTGTGTCAGCAACTTTACATTATATATCTAAAACCAAACAACTACTAAACAAACATGAAAAGGTCTAGGATAGCTGTAAGGTGGGGGGGGGGGGCGCTGAGGGCCCACAGTCGTCCCCTTCTAACAGGGAGGGATATCTTCCATAGCCCACAGGCTGCACTTTTAAAGTAAACTTGTTGGATGCTTTGGCTGCACTAGAGCTTGGCTCAGCATGCTTTCCGTGGACTGCTAGAGTAAAAGGCATTCCTTGGATTCTGAGAGTAAGCCCTTTGGAGCACCTCTTCCACGAAGGCCCCGCTCTCACTTTCACTCCTGGACACGTTGTCGTACTGTGACGCCTTGAAGCCCCGCTTCCATTCGCCAGCCTCCAGAGCCTTCATCTTTTGCCTTGTGTTCGGTACTAGGCTTTCAGCTGAACTTGAGACCCGAAAGGACGGGATGTACTGACCTACTTCTGCCTTCTATGGTGAATTTGGCAGTTCTTTCTATAGCTGGAGTATCTGATGGTTTGTTCCACTAGGGCATAACTTCCTTCCTGAAATTCAAAGTGGCATTGCTATTCTGCTTAGCTGTTGCATGGTTATAGGGCCTGGAATTGTCTTGTGGACCTGAAGGTTTTCTTTGCACAGCTGCCTCATCTTTCAGGTTGTTACTATCCTCGTCCACCGACTTCCTCTGGAGCGGCCTGACTCTCTCTGGTGTGCCGGCTTGGCTCTGATGGTGAGGGGAATGCTCCTGCTTCCTGTGAGGCCATAAGCCGCTCTCTCCTCTGCTGCTTATGTGAGGACTAGGAATGCCAACACTTCTCTGTCCATTGCTCAGGTGGTGAGTGCTACCAGAATGAAATTCAGGTGGAAGTTTCCCAGAGGTTTCTTTGGATATTCATCCAAGTTGAGGGTTTAAGCTTTTTGAGGTACAAAACGTGTCTTAAAATGAAAATAACATTTGTTTAGCTAGTGAACGTGATATTTATTGTATATAATGAATCTAAAGTAATTTTAATCGACTTGGTAATTATGTTATTAAATGGCAAAACAAATGCAGTGTATTGAAACTACAAACACTACACTGAAACTGAACAAAATCCTGCTAAAATAACTGGGCTCTTGATTTAGATCATGTGGAAGCTGAGAAATAAATGTATATAAAAAATGTAGCAGAGGATATTCATTCCACTTTTTAAACTATTACTTTGTGAATTGTAATAAACCAAGCTGTACAACTTAGTTTATAAAAACCGCACCTGCGCTGTTCCAAAATGGTGATAAATATTGTAGATTTATATATATATCCAATATATATACTCACACTATTTTCTTATGTCATCTATGACTTTTTATCTGTATACTTTTTTCAGTGTGATTGTTTTTAACATGCTAAAAGTTATAAGTACAAAAAAAAAGGTCTAGGATAGACCTATCAGTCAATCACAATATACCAACAGCTATGTACACATGATTATATAAGATGAGAATAAGCAAAAAGAACTCCAAGAGAAGGACACAGGAAGATTCTATTGTTGTCGTTATGTTTAATATCTAGGTGAATTTCCTTTGGTGTACCCTACATGGTTACTGTATATGACTTTGGTACACTGGATATTGTATATATGCGTACCTGAACTACGGAAGGGAAAGAAAAATGAGGGTGTAACAAATATGACAAGAAATGTACTCACTACCTTATTATGTAAATGTACCCCCTTTGCACATCACCTAGAAAATAAAATTTAATTTAAAAAAAAAGAAGGCATGGGTTGAATATTATTGCAGATATTACACCACAATTGAGTATAGAAAAGTAACAAGGATTTTAAAGCTATTGTCAAACACAAAGGTACATACATAAACACACACACATGCACGCACACACACACAACAAAATTAATAATGACAAGAACCCAAATTAGAAAGACAGTTGCTTTCTTTTTTATTATGTTGCATTTTTGAAAGAGAAAATTAAAAATAAAGGTTATGATAGCTGTATTAGTAAAGACTGATTTGGTTCAGTGAACTGAATCTTCTAAATGAGAATTTTGAGAGGAGTTAAAATAGAAACAGCTTTTTAACAGGGACTTTGATTGATGACCATAACATATGCAGCTTTTGCCTTAGTGATACATAGATGAAATGATACAGTTTTCTTTTTGAAATAAGGGATTGTGTTGATAAAATACATTTTCTTATGCTCACTGGACAAGACTTCTGAGTTACTACAGTGTCCAGGTTTTTGTACTTTAAGTGGCAATTCTCAGTTGAGATACATCTCAGCTAAACGTCTTTTAACCTTTTCTAGTCATCAAGTTCAAAATAAATTAAACCTATTCATTCTGTATTTTTCTATGAAAAATAAAGAAAAATGAATTTCACGTTGAATTTTCAAGTAGATTACTGTGTCAATATGTCCTCCTGTTGATATATATTAAATATCCACTGAGCAGTGTATGGTGCTTTAAATGTTTCATGACATTTTATTCTCTCAATGTGAGAGTGAAAATAATACAGAAAATAATTCTAAGAGTAAAGCAAATAATACAGTGTATAAACTTTTTGATTTCTCTAATAATTTTAGATATTAAAATTGAAATTTAATAAAGAATGAATAAACAAGATAATGAGCAAAAATTAAACATCTGGTTTAGAAAATGGATGATGGAAGATTCTTCATGCTGAGTAGATCATCTACGTCAGAATATTACTAAGTAAAAGACATTCCATTTCCTGATCCTTTTTTTCAATAGAAGTAGCAGAATATGTAAACAAAGGAACATTGAGCTAATACCCAAACCAACACCACTTCATAACGGCAAACTCTGAATCATGCCAATGCTTCCCCTCCTAATCCCCACCAATCCTAGCTCTGTACCACTTGAGCCACACACTTCTGGCTTTGTGGTAGTTAATTGAAAATAAGGGTTTCACCAGGATTTCCACAGTAGGCTAATTTTCAGAGGTAATCTTCATATCTCAGCTTGTTGAGTAGCTAGGATTACAGGGAGGATACAGGATGCTATTATTTTTTTTATCAACTATTCTGTCTTGTAGAATAAGATAAAATCCCTATTGCCTTGTGCCCATGGCTCCAGTATTTAGTTCTTTCAACTCAGGAGTCTGAGATCTAAGGATTGCGGTACAAAGCAAGACCTCAAAAAAAAGTCTGTGGGACTCTTATGTCCAATAAAGTACCCTCCACAACTTGGAAGTAGAGCTATGGCTCAAGTGGCCTTGAGCAACAGAAGCTCAACAGCACACCAAAACCTAAGTACAGGCGGAAGGAAGGAAGGGAGGAAGGAAAGAAGGAAGGAAAGAAGGAAGGAAGGAAGGAAGGAAGGAAGGAAGGAAGGAAGGAAGGAAGGAAGGAAGGAAGGAAGGAAGGGAGGGAGGGAGGGAGGGAGGGAGGGAGGGAGGGAGGGAGGGAAGGGAAGGAAGGAAGGAAGGAAGGAAGGAAGGAAGGAAGGAAGGAAGGAAGGAAGGAAGGAAGGAAGGAAGGAAGAGAGGGAGGGAGGGAGGGAGGGATGGAGGGAGGAAGGCAGAAAGAAAGGGAGGGAGGGAGGGAGGGAAGGAAAGAGGAGGAAAGCAAAGGAGAGAAGGAAAGGAAAAATAAAGAAGGAAAAGAGGAAGAAAAGGTAGAAAGGAGGACGAGGAAGGAAGGAAGAAAGAAAGGAAGGAAGGAAGGTAAGAGAGTGCGACAAAGAGAGAGAAGATGCAGCCCACTAAGATAAATTCAATTCAAAGAAGAGTCAAATACACTAGTATAGGAGGCAGATTTTATTAGATGTGATTAAATTAGAAATGTTGAAAATTCATAAATTCTGTTCACCTATACCCTAACCATTTTTAAACAGATATGAAAAAAATATTGGGAATCCTTTTCTAACTTAACAAGAAAACTTATACAATTTTTATTGTTACACCAAGCAGAGCTATCAGTTTAAACACACCAGGACCACAAATCATTGATTGGATTACAACCAAGTTGTTTTGCATTCTCAAAATATATAGTAAAGACATATGATCCTTAAACTTGTTAGAAACCACTCTATAAAAATAATTGGATAATGAAGCATTACATTTATTTTTTCTGTATTCTTAAGAAATATGTTTTATCTAATTTTATTGACTTGTTTGAGCATTTGTATTTTTGAGACAAAGAGGTACATCTTTACCAATAATCTCTAAGAGAAGAAATCATTAGTCTAAACATATAGTCCCAAGAATTGGCACACAATATGTTTACTTTTTGTTTTCTTCTTTATTGTCAAAGTGAAATACAGAGGGGTTGCAGTTTCATATGTAAGGCAAGTACATTTCTTATCCAACTTTTACCTCCTTCCTCATTTTTCACATCTTCCTTTACTTCCCTCCCCCACCCCATAAGTTTTACAGTTTGTTTACACCAATTGGTTTTGTAAGTATTGCTACTGCAATGTTTTGTCTTTTTATCCTTTGTCTCTTGATTTTGGTATTCCCTTTCCTTTCCCTAGTTCCAACACCTGTATGTACACTATCTGGGGTACTAAGATCAGTTACATTAAAACTACAGGAAGGGGATACAAGAGAAAAAAAGATACGGGTTTATATAGCATGTTGAAAATAACTACAACAATGATATACCCCTTATTTCCATAACTAGGAGTTCATTTTGAAATAAGTTAACTTTAAAAAAGGGAAAAAAAAGATATGGAAAAGATATGGGTTTTTTTTTGTCCACAGATCAAACACCAATCATTCTTGGCTATCTTGACAACAATTTAAAAAATTACTCAATATTTGATTATACAATATTTCCTAGTTTATTTTCTGTTTCTTAACATGGGCAGTCTTTCACAATGGCCTTTTTCAGTATATCAAATACTGTTCTGTATGCTTTACGTATTATATTCTATTTCACAAAGAATAAGAATGAATCTTTAAGATTAAATATACAGTGATTTGACCAATAATAGTAGTTCAGTTTAAGCAAAGTATGAATCCTAGGAAATACATCTAATATGTATGTACAATTTTAAAGGAAGACTTAGATAAGATTTATCACTGTTTTACACAGAGAAAATTATTGGCCATCTTATGGTCTAGTTTAGATCCCTTTGAAAATGCTTTAAAATGTAAAATTCATCCTCATGGAAGTATCCTCTAAAAATACTTTTTACATGTGAATATATATTAAAATTAACAATGTAATAAAAGAACCATCACTGAATAATAAAATAATATTCACTAGTGAGATATTTCCTAGTATAATTTTATTATTTAATTCACCTATGATAAACAATCCCTCCAAATAAACAGCATAATATTAAGGAAAGAAAGCCATCTCTAGTTAACACAAATTTGAATTCAAATAGTATTTTAACAACAATCCATCTCCTTTATAACCTTGGCTAAAACAACTTAATTTTCAAAGATTCATGTCTTCTAAAACATCAACATTGGATAACATTTCTTGTGCATAATAGTGAAAGTCATAGGCATCTGCCTATCTTCTATCACCCTTGGATCTGGGTGAAAGAAAATTTAGGTTTTCATGAAAAAAACATGAAATTTTATATATTATATGTAACTTACCATGCTTTTATTAGCTTAAAATATTTAAGAGTACAAAATATTTATATGTCTGTGTAATATTCTTTGACAAATGGTTAGATAACTTAAAATTTTTTTCTGTGTAAGGAAAATTAAACATATACATATCTATCTACGTATCATTTATAATTATAATTTTTCCTACAGAAAGTGTAGAAATTGAACCCAATCCTTCTCTTCTTCTTTCCCCTCCATGTTCACTAACAGAATCCAGGTAGGAGGTTGAGTCAGATGG
The DNA here is from genome assembly GCF_023159225.1 of Perognathus longimembris pacificus. Classification (NCBI taxonomy): domain Eukaryota; kingdom Metazoa; phylum Chordata; class Mammalia; order Rodentia; family Heteromyidae; genus Perognathus; species Perognathus longimembris. Next base: position 57,449,020 of record NC_063167.1, read on the forward strand.
TCTCCTCATAACTGACACAACTAAGTCCATGTTGTCTCCTAATATCCAATTAGGAATTAGGGATAATTAAAAGATATTCAAAGTATCCCATCTTACAAGAAAGAGTAGATAACTTGATATTTTGAATGTATTCTCAAATTAGCCAATTAGAAAAAGCTTTCTAACATTGCTACCAAAATTGAATCATGATGGGCAATGTGGGAAGCATCCACACTAACTATGCCCCAATTTGTACAAGTACTGATGTATATATAATTAATTCTTCATATATATGTGTGTAACATATAATATACATATATATTAATGAAACAATCTAACATATATTAATATACATATATAAATGAAACAAAGCATAGTGTCCTAAAACTTATGATGTAGTTATGCTATTGTTAACTCAAGATTATTGTATCAGACTTTATTGAAATACAGATTATTTCTATAATTGAAATGAAAACATTTGAAAGTACATTAAAGAAGATATTAGGGGACATACTCAAAATTGATTTTCTTAAATTTATTTAATCTTATTATAATCAATTAACTTTTTATAAATATCATTAAATTTAATCCAGCCAATGAAATATATCTATAAAGATTTTAATTACAAAGTAAATAGGCATAGCATTTCATTGGGAATCACCTCTTTCTATTGTTTTGATTAAAGCAATACAGTTGCAAACAATGATAGTATATTCTACTGAAGAAAAAGATAAATATTTTTATGTTTCAGGAATGAATGTATTTTCTGCTTTGTGTATTTTAGTGGATATTGTCTATATATTATATATATGTATATATATATATATAAAGAGAGAGACAGAGAGAGAGGAAGTTCTATTTTACCCAATATATTCCTGAACATAGATCAACATCAACAAAGAATTGCAAATAAATGTGACATAAACAATAGGCCCTTTGTAATCAGATTTAGTGTCCTTTTTTCACTTTAGCTATGAAAGAAGTATTAGTGAACATAAAGTGTGTTAATTTAATCCCACATTACAAAATTATTGAATATCTTTAAACTTAACTGGTATGGAAAAGTAAACATGCTGAAATCCATATATCTCATATTTGCTATTTATTCCTATGGTTTTATCTAACATAAGGACTATGTGACAAAATCAACTTAAATTATGTGTAAAAACTTCATGGTCATGTGTTAAAAATATATTGCCTAGTACAAAAATACAAAAGTTAGTACTATGGATATATAGCAGAGAAGAAAATCTTGAAATGTTTATTGCTCTAAGTAGATGACTAGAAAAATTACATAAAATATATTATAAGAATTATATCCTTTTGAAGGAGTTTTTTCAACAGCATCTTATACTCATGACTTTCAGTCTCTGATGTATTCTATAGGTTATATGCAAGTTCATGAGACTTTAGTAAGGAACAGAATGTTATCTTGTCCAATCTAATTAGCTTCATACATACTAGGTATTAATGTTAGGCTTCAAATTCTGGATAGATCACTCGCATCCCATAAAAATGTATGGGAGACATATAGGGCAATAAAAAAAAAAAGAAACTAAGATTGATTGCTGGCTTTTATACTTATTGACAGTGTCCTAAGAAGAGTATAAGAGCTAGAGGACAGAAATTGTTTACGTATGACTTTTATTTAAACGAGGGGAAAAAAAAGAAAAATCATATAAACAGAAGAAGTTGTCGTTCCTTGGTTAGAGAAAGGAAGACAGCTGGAACTTTTCAACAGTCATCAGCTCCAAAAATCAACTTCATTCTCCAGAGCCATTTCAGAAAACATCTTCTACTTGTAGAAAACCCAGGTTACCGAGTCATTAGCTTTACAGTGACTAATTACAAATATACCATGTTGAGTTAGCGTTTGGGATTGAGTCACAAACTGGGCCAGTGGGGTGGAGTTTGGAAAATCACAGAATGTCCACCACTTCTCGATACACCCAACCATAATTTTTAGGTGGAAGACTGTCAACAAAGTCTGATGGAGGGCTGGGGATATGGCCTAGTGGCGAGAGAGCTTGCCTCGTATACATGAGGCCCTGGGTTCGATTCCCCAGCACCACATATACAGAAAACGGCCAGAAGTGGCGCTGTGGCTCAAGTGGCAGAGTGCTACCCTTGAGCGGGAAGAAGCCAGGGACAGTGCTCAGGCCCTGAGTCCAAGGCCCAGGACTGGCAAAAAAAAAAAAAAAAAAAAAAAAAAGTATGATGGAGGGTTTTTCACTCAGGCAACCGGAGACCTTAGGGCATTTGGATGTGCTAGGAAAACTGTTACTGACTCTATCCTGCTAACGAAAGCAAATTTATTGTCTTTCCTGCTAGTGGATCAAATTAATAAGAGAATATTAGATCTCAAGGATAGTGTAGATGCACACAAACTTGACGGTTCAAAGTGCTGAAAGTAAAACAACCATCACCTCTTTTAATTTACATAGCAAGGCTGTCATTCTTGAGGAAGGGAACTAGAGAAAACAATGGAAGGACTCCCAGTCTCATGGAACAACAAAACCTATATTTTGAATTGGCTATACTAATGAAAACAATCTATATAATATAATCCTCATATGCCATTTTTCTAAGAAATTAAAAATAATTATATTCATATGTAATTACAAAAAAACTTATATATAGCCAATTCACTCTTAATGGAAAACATGGTGGAGGCAATACAAGTATTTAGATTATACTACAGAGTGACAGTAACAAGAACAGCAGGAGACCAGAACAGAAACATACACAAATGCCAATGAAACAGAATAGAAGACCTATTACTATTTCATTGTGGTTGAAAGGCAAGCTGATAGGAGAATTTACTATCTAGACAGACAAAGATATCAAGACAGGGAAAACTGATGGAAATTGCCAAATGGAGAAGAAAGATAAATTTCAGATCTTACATAAAAAGAGAAACCCTGGGATAAATGGAGTATTTGCATACTCCAGATCATACAGGGATGATGAATCAGGACTATGAATGTACATTAGAATATTTATAAGTTCTTGCCTAAACTCAAATCACCAGCATTTGTCTTTGCAAATCAATTCATAGTGACAAAAATATCTCACATAAAACGTGAATCATAAATACAGAAAGACTTAGATAAATGTTCTCTGTACTGTTTGAACTCAGGGCCTCTTCCTTACTAAGAAGACAGTCAACCACTCTGGTCCTTTTCATAGTTGTGATTTTGTGGTAGGGTCTTATATCAACTTAACTTTCAACTACAATGAAATAGATTTTATAGATGTGCAATTTTAAAGTAGTCTCTGTTTTGGGGATCTTAATTAATAGGTGAAATCAAATTAGAACTCCACAATTTATACATTTTACCTAACAATTAAAACTATGAAAGTGCAGAAAATAATGCCATAGAGATATCTCAAAGGCTCTGAGATGATATGAGGCCCTAGCAGTAAATAGAATGGTAACTTTGGGTCAATATGTCTTCTATCCTCAGAGGCTATATTAAATGTGTCTTAAAAAGACAAGAACATTTTCCTTACAGTTTCAATTGTCTTGTTTCTCCTAAGTTAAAATATTGAGATTGCTAGATGAAGTAAAACAAATCAAGAAGGATAATTTTGCCTTTTATTTATAACAATTTCATTTTCCCATTTATTTGAAATATCTACTGCTTTCTAACTGCAAAGCAAATGGCTTGCTGCCACACTCAGTACAATGACAAATTTAGACATGAGCCTCACTGAACTCACTATCTGAAAGATAACAGAAAATAAGACATATCATTGTATTCCTTGGTATATGTAAAGAATCACTACACAGAGTTGAATGTGAAAAATGCACTGAATGAATTAGTTCAGATAAAGTATCATGTATGTTTGAAATAAACAAAATTATCTAAGAGAGAAATAAGAGAAAATATTGAGTGGGTTGAAATCTGGTCTAGTATTGAAGCCATGGTTGAATTTAAAAACAAAAAATAAGAAAGAAGCAGATTCTAGACAAAATTAAGTGACTATTGAGGGTCTTGGTTTAAAAGAGTGCACAATACAGAAAATTGCATAACATAAATTAAATTTAAATTAAATTTTAAGAGGTTATCATGTTTAGAATTCAAGGTTTATTCTGTGAACTTCATTTGGCACTTTAACATTTTGATGACAGGGAATACAGGAATTAGTTAAGTGAGCTAGACCCAAAAAAACATAGACTCTGTATTTTCCCTCATTGGTAATAATTAGTGTATGTCTAGTATAGTTCTAGCAGATGATCACAATAACTCAATGACTATGTACATATGATCTTTTAAGATGATGCTAAGAAGACCACACCAAAGCCACCAGCACACTATGTTCATCACAGCACAATTTTCCATCATTAAAATATGGAACCAACCCAGATGCCCCTCAGTATATGAGTGGATCAAGAAAAAGTGGTACATATACACAATGGAATTCTATGCCTCTATCAGAACGAATGACATTGCGCTATTTATAGACAAATGGAAGGACTTGGAAAAAATCATACTAAGTGAGGTGAGCTAGACCCAAAGAATCATAGACCCTATGGTTTCTCTCATTGGGAATAATTAATACACATCTAGGGTAGTCCTACCAGAAGATTACAATAGCTGAATATGTGTGTTCATATGAACACATAAGATGATGCTAAGTGAACTGAACTCCAAGTTATGAAAACAAGTGGTTTATCATTGTTGCTATTTTCAACATACCAGGTGAAATTATGCCTCTTTTTATTTGTCTTTCTTTTTACCCTTTGTCTTTTTTTTCTTATTTATTGTCAAAGTGATGTACAGAGAGGTTACAGTTTCATACCTTAGACCTTGGGTACATTTCTTGTACTGTTTGTTACGTTCTCCCTCATTCCCTTCTCCCCCCTTCCCCTTTCCCTCTCCCCCCATAAGTTGTTCAGTTGGTTTACACCAAACAGTTTTGCAAGTATTGCTTTTGTAGTCATTTGTCTTTTTACCCTGTGTCTCTCGATTTTGGTATTCCCTTTCAGTTTCCTAGTTCTAATACCAGTATACACGGTTTCCAATGTACTCAGATAAGATACAGAGATAGTGCAGGTACGACCACAGGAAGGGGATACAAGAGGATCATCAACAAAAGAAGCTACGGTTTCACATGGCATGTTGAAAGTAATTTCAACAGTGATATATCACTCGTTTCCATAACATGGAGTTCATTTCACTTAGCATTATCTTATGCATTAAGGGGCATAGCTATTAGACTCTTGTGATCCTCTGCTGTGACTAGCCTAAACCTGTGCTAATTACTCCCTATGAGGGAGACCATAGAGTCCACCTTTCTTTAGGTCTGGCTCACTTCATTTAGTATAATTTTTTCCAAGGAAGCAATCCAGAAATTCATATGGAACAATAAAAGACCTAGAATAGCAAAAACAATCCTAAGCAGAAAGAACAGTGCTGGAGGAATTACAACAGCAAACTTCAATCTGTATTATAAAGCTATAGTAAAAAAAAAAAAAAAACAGCATGGCATTGGCACAGGAACAGGCCTGAAGACCAATGGAACAGAATTGAAGACCCAGAAATGAAGCCACAGAACTATGCCTACTTAAACTTTGATAAAGGAGCTAAAAAAGAATAGGATGGAAGAAAGATATCCTGTTTAACAAATGGTGCTGGCAAAACTGGTTCAACACATGCAACAAACTAAAACTAGATCCTTAAATATCACCTTGCACCAAAATCAATTCCAAATGGATCAAAGACCTCAAAATAAAAACAGATACCCTGAAAACACTACAAAAAGTTGTAGGAGAAACACTTGGGCCCCTAGGCACAGGATGGAACTTCCTTAACAAAGACCCAGAAATGCTACAAATCAAAGAAAGGTTGGGCAAGTGGGACTGCATCAAACTTCAGAGCTTCTGCAGGGCAAAGGACATAGCTGGCAAGATAAACAGAAAGCCCACAGGTTGGGAAAAGATCTTTACCAGCCATACAACGCACAAAGGCCTCATATCTAAAATATATGCAGAACTAAAGAAAATTAAACATTTCCAAAACAAAACTGCAAAGAACCAACAGCTCCCTCAACAAGTGGGCTAAAGACTTAAAAAGAGACTTCTCAGTTGTCTTTCTTTACTGTGGTTTTGCCCCTGATATCACTGTAACTGATTTCAGTGCCCTGGATATTATATACATGTATTTAACTAGGGAAGGGAAAGGGAATACCAAATGGAGACACAAAAGATAAAAAGACAAACCATTGCAATAGCAATAATTACAAAACTGTGTGGTATAAACCAACTGTACAACTCATTGAGGGGGGAAAGAAATGGGGAAAATGAGGGAGGAGGTAACAAGTTGGATAAGAAATTTACTCACTGCCTTATGTATGTCACTGTAACTCCTCTGTATATCACTTTAACAACAAAGAAAGGAAAAATAAAAAGATGATGCCAAGTGAAATGACCTCCAAGTTATGGAACCAAATGGTTTTTCACTGTTGTTATTTATTTTTATTTTTATTTTTTGGACAGTCCTGGGCTTGGACTCAGGGCCTGAGCACTGTCCCTGGCTTCTTTTTGCTCAAGGCTAGCACTCTGCCACTTGAGCCACAGCGCCACTTCTGGCCATTTTCTGTATATGTGGTGCTGGGGAATCAAACCCAGGGCCTCATATATATGAGGCAGGCACTCTTGCCACTAGGCCATATCCCCAGCCTCACTGTTGTTATTTTTTTTTATTTATTTTTATTTTTTGGCCAGTCCTGGGCCTTGGACTCAGGGCCTGAGCACTGTCCCTGGCTTCTTCCCGCTCAAGGCTAGCACTCTGCCACTTGAGCCACAGCACCGCTTATGGCCGTTTTCTGTATATGTGGTGCTGGGGAATCGAACCTAGGGCCTCGTGTATCCGAGGCAGGCACTCTTGCCACTAGGCTATATCCCCAGCCCATGTTATTTTTAATGTACTATGGTAAATTATTATTTTTTGCACTTTTATTTCTGATAGTTTAGCCTCTGTTGTCACTTTATTTGAATTTGTTACCCTGGGTATTGTATATATGTTTATCTGAATAAGGAAAGGGAACATTAAAATGGTGAGACAAAGATAAAAGGCAAACCAATGCAACAGTGATATTTACAAGACAGTTTGCTGTAAATTAACCGTACAACTTGGGAGGAGGGAACTGGAAGAGAGAGAAGGTGAAAGAAAAATGAGGGAAGAGATAACAAGTTTGACAAGAAATGAACTCACTTCCTTATGTATGTAACTGTAATCCCTCTCTACATTACCTTAACAATAAAATTAAATTTAAAATATTGATCATTTATATATAGTATAGGATCTCAAAATGGGCAAAGGAACTTCAAAGACTGAGAAAGGCAGCTTACAGGATTTTTTCTTTTTTCTTTGTAGTGTGTGTGTGTGTGTGTGTGTGTGTGTGTGTGTGTCTGTGTCTATGTCTCTGTATGTCTGTGTGTGCTTACCTATATCTGGGTGACTTACCTTGCATTTTTAATCAAAACTGGCATTTTACCACTTGAGCCACAGCTCCATTTCTGGCTTTTAGGTGGTTAATTGAAGATAATATTCTCAAGAACTTTCCTACCTTGATTGGCTTAAAACAATGATGTGAGTAGCTGAGTAGCTGCTGAGTAGCTAGTAGTACAGGAATGAACTACTGGTGCTCAATACATATCTGACATTTTTAATCAATAAATTTACTTGCTACTGTATGTATTTACAGTAGTACAGGGGCTGGGAATATGGCCTAGTGGCAAGAGTGCTTGTCTCATATACATGAAGCCCTGGGTTCGATTCCCCAGCACCACATATATAGAAAACTGCCAGAAGTGGGGCTGTGGCTCAAGGGCAGAGTGCTAGCCTTGAGCAAAAAGAAGCCAGGGACAGTGCACAGGCCCTGAGTCCAAGGCTCAGGGCTGGCAAAACAAAAACAAACAGAAAAAAAAAACAGTAGTACAAACTTAAAAACTTTGATAGGCTCCACCATTCCTTAATTATCTTAAAGCTGAAACCACATTTCCTATAAGTGACTTCACTGAGCAAAAATATGGTGTGTAGAGACAGAGACTTTTCTCAAATAATTACAGAAAAAATACCTTTGTTAGAGAAGAATATGTTTCGGGCCCGGACTCAATCACTGAATAAGAATAAGCCATAATGAGTTAATTGGAAATCAAATGGCTTAAGCATGTGCTTTGGCATAATCCTCATGGACAAAATATACTTAGCGACAAGACCAATTTATCCATGGCCATGTCGGCTGGATGCACATTTCTGCACTTTTAGCAACAATCAGATTCAAGGTGTTATTTCTCAAATCATCTGGCCTGTGTCTTTTAGTATCTAAATTCCTTCATTACATCATCAAAAATCTCAAAGATGACTTACCAAAACGTGTTTTATGATGTTGCATTAAAATTATCTTTTCCGCGCTGGGGATATAGCCTAGTGGCAAGAGTGCCTGCCTCGGATACACGAGGCCCTAGGTTTGATTCCCCAGCACCACATATACAGAAAACGGCCAGAAGCGGCGCTGTGGCTCAAGTGGCAGAGTTCTAGCCTTGAGCGGGAAGAAGCCAGGGACAGTGCTCAGGCCCTGAGTCCAAGGCCCAGGACTGGCCAAGAAAAAAAAAAAAAAAAAAAAAAAAAAAAATATATATATATATATATATATATATATATATATATATCTTTTCCTCAGGAAAACTAACATTAGGATTACAATTTCAAAATTCAACTGCCTAATTCTACAATAAGTCCTTTATCTATACTTATGTCATCTGTATCTCTATCATATCTATATATTTCTGTTTATCTCTCTGGCTATCCATCTCTTTAAGTTCCCTTATTACCACTATGAAGTCCACTTCTTATAATTACTTCCATTTATCTATGTCTCAATTCATTTGGATATTTAGGAATATGCCTTTAATAAGTGTGTTTTACAAGTTTTACCTACAATAGGCAATACAGCAAGCAGGCAAAGAAAGTAAGTAAATAAATGATTTCATAAATCATACATTTTGGAATAAGAACTATCTGTAGAAAAGAGTGCTACTTTTTAGTCCTTTCCTAAGACTTGAAGTGTTTTGAAATCATACCATCTTCTCATTTTACATTAGAACAATAACACTTCCAATCCCTCATGTGATTAGAAATCTAAACACTGCCAAAGATACATCTCTTATTTCACACTTCAAAAATGATGCAAAAGATCATTTTATCCCCCTAGGGCTTGAAATAATGGGTAGGCATTGCGTTGCTCTCTGGTTAGAAAAAGACTTCAGATTACTTACTGTGTCTTCTAAAGATACCCATCCGGACATCACATCACCACCACTAAAAGCTTCATTAAAAAAAAAAAAAGAAAGATAACAGGAGAAAAATGAAAGAAAAACACTTGTAAATGTGTTAACTGTTCAGTAAATGTTTATTAACTCTTGAAGGTGGCAGCCAGGCTCATTTGCATTCACTAAGAGATTAAATATGTTCTGTGAGGTTATCTACCTGCAAACTCAGGCTGATTTTGTAAATTTTTCTTTCACAACATAAGACATGCAAGATTTTAAATAAGCTTTTCAGAAGAAAAGTCTGATAAAAATCCAGCATCTAAATAAATAAATAAGTGTTCATAGGCAAGGTACCAAGCTATTTCTTTTTATCTCTTTTATGGTTTGGTTTCTCTAGTTTATACATAAGTTGTGTTGATATTCTCCTTTCCTATTTAGTGTTGATGAATATTGATGAGATATTATCCCAACTAAAAGATAATGCGTTCTTAGGGTTAGTAACTGAAGAAACTTTAAATAAGTAATTGTTATACTTTTGGATCAACTATTTTAAACCATGTTCGATCTCATAGAATCTCAAGAGATTGGGTAGACCTATCCTGTGCTTGGGCTTGGGAACCATTTGCTTGTTTCAGTGGCCATGGGCTGAATTCTTCCATTTTCTGTGGCTCCATGTTGTTTCTTATAAAATTGTGATGAGAATTCAATGGAGCGTACTGTCAGGAGGTTATAAATTTTCTCCAGGACAGTATGAGTTTTTAGGTATGTTTTACTTAATCTAAGACTTTACTGAAAATTAATTGAAAATCTAAACAGCTTTATAGTTCACTTTTTTTTTAAAGGAAGTCCTATGATGAAGCTAACAATAAACTCAATGTCGGTTCAGTATAAGCAGTGTCTCTTAACCATGTTTTCACTAGGATCTGTAATTAGTATTAAGAAAACTGTTGATATGCTAGGCTTACTCATTACATGAAGTTGCCTATTTAGCTTTCTCTGGCTAACAGGTAAAGCATTCTTTTCTGCTATAATTCTCTTTGATTGTTACCGTAACTAGAATAATAGACCCAAATATGATGATTAGCAATAATTTACTAAATTTGTATGATAAAGGCATTCTACATAAAGTATATTCTACATAAGGCATATTGGTGGTGATATACTGCAATATTAATGAGGGATTGAGGTATAAAGGTGGCTTGGTTCTCATTGTATATATTTTTACACATTTTTATTTTAAGTATATTCATGTATATTACTTAAAATATACTGGAAGAAGAAAAGCATCTGTCTAAAAAAATTTGAACAAATGTGAAAAATATACAGAACATACACTTGTATTTGTTGGGCTTAATGATCCACCTTGAAACTCTTCACAAAAGTTTGAACAAGAGCTCTACAGGCTTATTTTGTACTGAACTCAGGTATTTTATAGACACACCCGCATATACATAAAAATTACATGTCAGTATGTGATGGGAACTAGGTAAGTAGTTCTCAGATTTCGAGATAGAAATTAAGTGAAGGAAATGCTATTCCAGTAAATGGCAGTTTGGAAGTTGAAAAAATAGCACAAATCAACGGCTACTCTCTTTTTCCTTTATCCTTCTTCCAAGAGACACACCTAAAAAAGGAGGAAAGTTAGTCTGTGAATTCTTTTACGCTGCTTTGTTGAAGACTCTTATGTGATGAGGTCCCATGTGTAGTGATATATGAGTGGCAAGTAGAACTGGAGCAATAAAAAAGTAATCTTTGTTAAGTTCTACCCACTTTGTTACCATTAGGTCACATCCTCTGATCTTCCTATCTTCTGCTTAGTTGTTCATAAAAAAATACACAGATTTCCCTATCCCTTTGTACATTTATTTCTGAAGCCTCTCTGGGTGTATACAATGCATGAAATGAGCATACTTTTGTGTATATATATATACATATATACACACATTATACATATACACACATGCACACACACACACACACACATACACACACGAGGAGAACCAAATAAGCTTGCTAATGAGTCCTATATTACAACAGTCTCAGTAATAAACCATGTGATGGATGAAGAAATCTATCCTTTCTCTTTCCTAAGGAATGATGAGAAAAAAATAAGTGTCACAAATAGCATCAGGATTTTGTATAATAAAATTAATTGCCATAAGAGAAGCAGGTTATTCAAACATTTTATTACTCCAAACAATGGAGTCCTAGCTCATTGAGATAGGACCAATCTCTCTATTCTCTGAAAAAAAAGGCGATTAGAATTCCATGATCATGAGAGTTTTTCTTTTTCAGCTTTGGTTAATTAATATTTCTAAGTAGTATCTGTTCACTCAGAAGAAGTTTCAAAAACTATTATGTAATATTAATCAGACGTGTAGACACTCAGTTATGTAATAAAAGGTAATCCTTCCTCCTTTAAATTACAGTGTCTACCCTTTTAATACATGGCTTCTACTTGACCAGGCCATAGCTATCTGTTCATGCCTCTCACTCATGCAACAGGAACAATGTGTTGTCAATTGACTGAACAAGATATTGCTACATGGGTCATTTCATGATATATAAGAGCTTAACTGATATGATTTATCAAAATCTTGGAGATATTTCTGAGTGAGAGTGTATTGATTCAGCCACCAAGAAAAGTTTCATGAGGAAAGCTATACTTAAAAATATATCTTTTTGTGAAACTGTACATGCCAATAGGCTCTTGTACAAACAGGAGGTATCTTTCACAATGTTCTCTTTTTAATGCACTTTTCACAAACTATGCACTTATTGATATGAACATGTGGACAGGATGCGTTGTGGCTAGCTTTTCTTAAGAGAGAGACTGAAACTTGGGCCAAATGATTTAGGAAGCCAAGCTCTTGCAGCTGACTGTTTTAGCAAACTGATCTGTAGAGTTGCCACAGTGGCAAATGGCGCTGAAAGGCACAAAAAGTGGGACAGGAAAAGTGCCGGGCAAGAATGAGACAGGATGATTGATGGCATGTCTCTTTTTCTGAGTGCCATCTGTGGATGTATACAAGGAGATAAGTGAATAGAATACAATTTTTAAATATCTTGCTACTTTTATGAAATCAATCAATGTGATAGAACTTAAAACTGCATGTCGACTAACCCTTCCAAATTCCAGCTTTTTCCTTTCTTCTGTCAAAAATATTTTTGGTAAGTAGAAAGGGATCTTATGCCATATGTGTTTTAATATGATAATTCTAAAGCTTTTGTTTTCACTTTCTTCTTTGGTGGAAAAAAAGGGAAAGATTTTATCACATAGAATCTACTTCAAAAATCATTTGAGAAAAGATTTCCAAAATAAATAATTTCCCATTGTGTGGATGAGTATCTCATTCATGACATTCCCTAATGTGTAAAGCCATAACTTTAATTTTTCAGGAGAAAATGAATAATTAAACTGTACACACACAGCTGTATGTTAGATAGAGGACCTATTCTAATCTTGCTATACTTGTCATTAATAGTTCCTTAATTTGATTAAGGTTTCTTAATAACTTTTGTGTTCATTAAAATCTGTTTTAATCCCCACTCCTTGTAAAACCTTTTGGAGAAACTAGGATTTTATGTCTATATTCAAAATTACTTTAAAATCCTAAGGTGATTTTAAACATTCACTTAATATTAGCATCTTTGTGTGTGTATCTAGTACTCCTAGGGATTGAACTTTGCCTTGGGTGCTGCCCCTGACCACTTTAGCTCAAGGCTGGCACTCTCCCACTTGAGCCATAGCTTCACTTTGGCCTTTTTTTGGTGGGTAGTTGGAGGGAAGAGTCCCATGGGCTTTTGTCCAAGCTATCGTTGAATCACAGTCCTCAGATCACAGCCTTCCAACTATCTAGAATTATAGGAGTGAGTCACTGATGTCCAGAAATATCATGATCTATTAAATAAAAATCCAGGAATGCTTTTTATTAAATGAGTACACTGGAGAGGACTTCTTTACTGACAGTGAGCTCCATTCTATAATTAACATCCAAACAGGAATCCTTACTAATGAAGGTTTGTATCTACTAATGAGCAGTTGGCAAAAATTTACTGAATAGGACGTTAAAATTGTTTATTATTTTTTATCTTATAAATAAAATTACTACAATGAATTTAAAATTCGTATGGTATATATAGGAATAAATATATGTATATATAAGTACTTTAAATTCACGTATTTCAAATATGAAAATTCACATACATTCTATTTTCTGGGTTACAAGGTCACCAGAACATGACTTATTCTATTCTGAATATCAAAGCCAGGTTCCATGCAATTCCCTTTGTAATCACAGTTATTTAGGAGATTGAGATGTGGAAGATCACAATTCAAAGCCAGCCTAGCCAGAATGGTCTGTAAGAATCCATAACTAACGGACAAGCAAAAATGCCAATCTAGTATGGTTCAAGTTAAAGAGTAACATGAGTGAGTAACAATGCCAAAGGACAGTGCAAGGCCTAGAGTTCAAGCCCCAGTTCAGGAACAAAATAAAAATGTGTCTATGAGTATTAGACATATAGGGAACTTTCAAAATAGTTGAGTGTATCAGTCTATGCATATGAAGTTCTGTAGTCCTGCTTTGTCTTTTGAGACATCAGCAACAGTCATGTATCCATATTAATTAATAAATCAACATCTGTATCTCAACTTCTAGAAATAGTTCTTTAACAAAAAAAAGCTAAAGTTATTACGGTAAGTGGTTATGTCTAGAGTTGGGTCAAGTAAAATAAAAACTAAAAGTGCAAAATATTTTGTGGAAAACCTAAGGCATGACCTAAGAAGCTGATGGTATCACATACCATCATGTTGAAAGAACAGAGCAGGCACCTGAAGACAATTCTGCTAAAAACTGAAAGTTAAGTAAATGGTAAAAATAATGTATCATCATTCAATAAGTTCTCAATATTTAAAGAAGAGAAATGCAAAGACTGAATTGTGTTCTATGTGATAGATGGTAGTATATCAATGTCAATTTCCATTATTTTATAGTAGTTATGTAGGAGAATGATTTGTCTTAAGAATAAGATACTATAGTATCATATTGGACATTATACTTTTAAATTATGAATAAAAAATAATACATAAAATCATACACAGAGTAGAAAAAGGAAAATATGGCAAACTTGTAACAGAATTTAGTGAAAGATATAAAGTGAGTTTGGGCTATTCTGCAACTATTGTTATGAATATGAAATTATTACAAAATGAAAGGTTTTAAAATTTAAATAAAAATACACTAGACGTCTGTGGCTACTATTGAAAATTCATTTGAGAGGCAGGCTTCAGACTACCTGCAGCTCTTTCTTCTTATGTTCTGTTTCAATAGGTTATTTACAAGGTTGGGTCTTAGGACCATGGGTTCTTAAGAACAAGTAAAATATTCTTATCCACTCACACACATGCACTCAAACTCATGCACACACACTTATTTTACTTTGAATGGGACTGATATTAGAAATTTATTTTTAAAAGAACAGATGGCAGTACACACCTGTAAAGCCAGCAGTAAGAGACCAAGTCAGGAGAATCAAGAGTTTGAGGACAGTTTGGGCTACACAGGAAGATGCTATCTCAGAAAGAGAAAATTACAGAGAAAGATGCAAAGAGCAATGACCTCATTTCTGCTACCATGAAAGGACAGGACAAAGAGTAGCCAAGAACAAGAAGCTGTCTAAAGTGTTGCTGTGGTGCAGAATTTAAAGATCCTTATAAGGATGCTAGAAAACAAAAATAAAAGTTTTATGGTTAGTAAGGAAAAGAGCCTTATTTTTTTGTGGGGGGGGAGAGGAAGAGCTATGAGATATTAATTACTCCTTTTGATCTTTCCCAAAAGAAAAAGATAACTTACAAACTTCAAAGCTTGAATTTGTTCAAAGCTTGAATTTGGGGCTCTTAGATACTGATTTCTATACCATGTGCATTCTCTGTTAATGTCACACATCACAGTAGCCAGTATTCACAGGCTCTGTGAGTTATTAAAAACACTCCATTATAACACAGCATTGGCCTGGGTCAACAAGTTCATGAGAACTCTTCAGAAACCATAGCTGCATAGTGTATGCAGTAGCATGTAACTATGATGCCAGTAAGGAGAAAGTAAGATCAGAAGACCTTGCTTACAAACCAGACAGGGAAGAAAATTCCATCTCAGGGAAAGAAACTGAGCATGGTGGTGTATGACCATAATCCCATGTGTGCTACAAAGCCTAAAATAACTGAACTGTGATCCAATACCATGGTACCACAGGATCCAAATAATCAGTGAAGAAAAAAAGCTGGAAATATGAGTTAGCAGTAGAGCATTTTAGGGTGAAAATTTAAGTTCAAACCACAGCACCTGACAAAGAAATTTCAGTCAGTGGCTCACACCTACAATCATAGCTACTCAGGAAGCTTGGATCTGAGGATTATAGTCCAAAAATCACCACATGTAGCAAAGTCTGTGAGACTCTTATCTCCAATATCTACTCAGAAAAATCCAGAAGTGCTAATAGGGCTTCAGTGGTACAGTGCTAGCCTTAAGCAAAAGAAGCTCACAGATGGAGGCTAGGCCCAGAGTCCAAGTCAGAGGAATGCAATAAAAAAGCTACTAAAACGTCATTGATAAAAATATATTGTATTCGTAAGCTGTTTTATCAAATGGCAAAACTTTTGTACAACTAATTAAAGATAATAATAAATGCTCATGGATTGGGTGGATTGACATCGTGGAAATGGTAATTCTGTCAAAAGCTGTCTACAAATTGAATGCAGGATCCATCAATATCCCAACACCATTCTTTAATGTAATAGAGAAAGTAACCCAAAATTTCATATGGAATAATAAAAGACCCTGAATCGCAAAACCAATCCTTGGCAGGAAGAACAGTACTGGAGTATTCTTTTCCATCTCCTGTTCTGGCTATCTCTTACTCAGTTCCTAGAATGTAATTATCCTGATCTCAGAAGCATGGTGACAATGCTAAAAGTTGAATTACTATTCTGTCAGCATAACCACAAAATTTTGCTTCTGTAAATAGCTTGTGTAACCTGTTTTAAACCTGCTATGAACATCTCTAGGTGGTAAGTTCAATTTTTATGTTTAAATATCATGAGCAGTAGAGGCTTGGGCAGTCTAGATCCCTACTCTAAGACTTGGGCCCTCCATATGGTGGAATAATTTTTTCTTTTCCATCTCCTGGTCTAGCTATCTCTTATTTTGCTGTCAGAATACAGCACAAGGACTATTAATACCAAATTTCAAAGTGTATTGCAAAGCTATAGCAACAAAAACAGCTTGGTGTTGGCACAAGAACAAGCCTCAGGACAATGGAATAGAACTGAAGATGCAGAAACAAACCTGCAGACCTATGGACACGTAATATTTGATAAGGAAGCAAAAAAAAAAATAGGGTGGAAGAAAGAAAGGCTGTTCAACAAATGATGCTGGCAAAATTGGTTAAATACCTTTAATAAACTAGAGCTGGATCCTTATATATCACTCTGCAACAGAATCAATTCCACATGGGTCAAAGACCTCAAAATAAAAGCAGATACCCTGAAAACATTATAGGAATGGAAGAAACACTAGGGCTCCTTGGCACAGGCTGAAACTTTCTTTTTTTTTTTGGCCAGTCCTGGGCCTTGGACTCAGGGCCTGAGCACTGTCCCTGGCTTCTTCCCGCTCAAGGGTAGCACTCTGCCACTTGAGCCACAGCGCCGCTTCTGGCCGTTTTTCTGTATATGTGGTGCTGGGGAATCAAACCTAGGGCCTCGTGTATCTGAGGCAGGCACTCTTGCCACTAGGCTATATCCCCAGCCCTGAAACTTTCTTAATAAAGACCCAGAAACACAACAAATCAAAGAAGGTTGGACAAATGGAATTACAGGAAACAGCAGAGCCTCTGCATGGCAAAGAACATATCTTGCAAGATAAATAGAAATCCCTCCGATTGGGAGAAAATCTTCACTGGCCACATAACAGACAAGGGCCTCATATTAAAATATACTTAAACATAAAAAATTAAGTTCCTCAAAATCAAATCCTCAAAGAAAGAGCTTCCCCATTAAGTGGGCTACAGACTTAAAGAGAGACTTTTCTGAAATGAAATGAAGAAGCTCTTAATATCCCTGGTCATAAAAGAAATGCAATCAAAACAACATTGAGATTCCACCTCACTACAGTAAGAATGTCCATTATCAAGAAAACTAATAACAACAGATGCTGGTGGGAATGTGGCCCAAAAGATACCCTACGGGCTGGGGATATAGCCTAGTGGCAAGAGTGCCTGCCTCGGATACACGAGGCCCTAGGTTCGATTCCCCAGCACCACATATACAGAAAACGGCCAGAAGTGGCGCTGTGGCTCAAGTGGCAGAGTGCTAGCCTTGAGCGGGAAGAAGCCAGGGACAGTGCTCAGGCCCTGAGTCCAAGGCCCAGGACTGGCCAAAAAAAAAAAAAAAAAAAGATACCCTACTACACTCTTGGTAGGAGTGTAAACTTGTTCAACCACTCTGGGAAACTGTGACAGTTCTTCAAAAGGCTAAACATAGAACTCATTTGTGACCCAGCAATCCCACTTTGGGGCATTTACCCAAAAGATCACAAACAAGACCATACTAAAGCTACCAGCAGAGCCACATTCATTGCAGCACTATTTACCATAGCTAAAATATCAAACCAACACAGATGCCCCTCAGTAAATGAATGAATCAAATAATTGTGGTATATAGGCACAATCGAATTCTATGCTTCTAGCAGAAGAATGACATTGCTTCATTCATAAGAAAACGGAAAAACTTGGGGAAAAATCATATTAAGTGAAGTTAACCACATCAAAAAAAAAAACATAGACTCTATGTGTTTCCTCATTGCTAATAATTAGTATGTTTAGGATAATCCTAGCAGAGGATCACAGTATGTTAAGTGAAATGAAGTCCAAGTTATGGAAAGAAGCACTTTATCATTGTTATTTTTAAAGTACTATGTAAATTATTTTTCTTTTTCCTTTGTTTATATTCCCTATGGTTTAGCCCCTGTTGTCACTATATTTTATTTTGGTACCCTAGGTAGTGTATATATGTCTGTGTAAATTGGGGAAGGGAAAGGGAACATCAAATTGGTGAGACAAAGGGTACAAGGCAAACCAATGCAAATGATACAACTTGGGGGCTGGGGGAATTGAAGAGAAGGGACCGTGAGAAAAAAAAATGAGGGCTGTAACAAGTTTGAGAAGAAATATGCTTACTACCTATATACCTGTAATCCCTCTGTACATCACCTTGACAATAAAAATTAAAAGAAATATATTCATAAACTGCTATATTAAATTTCAACTCTTTTGTACAACTACTTGCAGATAATAAAGGTATTTTTTTCAAATTTTTATTATCAAACTGATGTACAGAGAGGTTACAGTTTCATACGTTAGGCATTGGATACATTACTTGTACTGTTTGTTACCTCGTCCCTCATACCCCCCCACTCTCCTCCCCCTTTCCTTTTCCCCCCATGAGGTGTTCAGTTCACTTAGACCAAACAGTTTTGCAAGTATTGCTTTTGTAGTTGTTTGTCTTTTTTTAGCCTATGTCTCTCAATTTTGGTATTCCCTTTCAATTTCCTAGTTCTAATAGCAGTATACATGGTTTCCAATATAATCAGATAAGATTACAGAGATAGTGTAGGTACAACCACAGGAAGGTGATACAAGAACATCATCAATAAAAGAAGCTACAGATATACATGGGACGTTGAAAGTAGTTACAACTGTGATATAACAATCGTTTCCATAACATGGAGTTCATTCCACTTAGCATCATCTTATGTGTTCATAAGGGTATAAGTATTGGGCTCTTGTGATCCACTGCTGTGACTTGCCTAAAATAAAGGTATTCTTAAAAGAAAATGTATAGTCACACTCAAATGCTTGTTTTTCAGATAAATATGTTTGAGTTTTATTTATGAAGATTTTCTAGAAAGTTTCAGTTAAAGCATCCCAGACATTGTAGTGCCATTTGTTATAATAAGTTAAACCAACAAAGAATATATATGTGAGTTATGCATATATTATCCATTAGCATATTAATCTTATGTGAAATTTTAATGGCAAATTATGAACAGTGTAAATATTAGATGTCAATTGTTGAAAAGAACATATTTGTTCTAAAATATTACTGTTAGAAACATGTGCCAAATAAAATGGTAATATTGTGTATTTCCTGTTTGCAACAATATTAATATTCTATACTTTCATCCTGTAGTTGAAAAACAGTTTACATAGTGTTGTAAAATATAATATATAACAATGGAAGATAACATAAGCAAGATGTAACATAAATTAAAAGTAATAATTATATACAAATATATTATAGGTATAAATTGTGCAATGACTAATGGTTTAGGTCTTCCATTAAAATATATCATATAACATAACATAATCATATAATATCATTAAATAAATGTTATATATAAATTCATTTTATATATGTTCATAGATATGAATGCACATGTTCTATATATTTGAGTGTGCAGACATATGCATGTGTTTGTGAATATGTATGTTTGTGTGTGTGTGTATGTGTGTTTGTGAATGCGTTTTAATGACTAATGTCCTAATGTGTTTTTTTTCTGGGTAATAAATAGAATATTGCTTTTGGAATCGTTTGTCTTTTTATCTTTTGTCTCTTGATTCTGTTATTCCCTTTCTCTTCCCTAACTTTAATACACATATATACTGTATCCAGGGTACTAAGATCAGATACAGTGATAGCAGGGGTAAAACCACAGGAAGGGAATATGAGAGAGAAAAAAGAAAGAAAGAAAAAGAAAAAAAAGTACTGTTTCACATGGTATGTTGAAAATAATTACAACATTGATATGCTACTTGTTTCCATAAGGTGGAGTTCATTTCACTTAGCATCACTTTATGTGTTCATATGGGTATAGCTATTGGGCTACTGTGGTCTTCTGCTGTGACTGGTGTAAACAACTGTACAACTCAGGGGGTGCGGGGGGAAGTGAGGGAGGAGGTAACAAGTTGGATAACAAATCTACTTACTGCCTTACATATGAAACTGAAACCCCTCTGTACTTCACTTTGACAATAAAGAAAAAAATTAAAAAAGAAATGTACTCATTACCTTACTTATATAACTATAACTTCTCTGTACATCACTTTTACAACAAAATTAAATTTAATTTAAAAAGAAATAGAATATTAAAATATGTATTCATAGACATCACTAGTGTCTCATACCTATAGTTCCAGCTTCCCAGGAGGCTGAGATTTGAGGATTACAGGTTGTGCTCAGCAGGCAGGAAAGTAGGTGAGATTCTTTTCCCCAATTAAACACAGGAAAACAAATAAAAAAGAAAAACAACAACACAACAACAACAGAAAAAGGTGGGAGTACAGATGTGGCCTAAGGGAAAAGCACTATCCTTGAGCAAAAAAGTTCAGGGTCAGTGCTTGAGCTCTGAGTTCAAGATCCAGAAACAGCACTAAAACATAAAATAAGACCAAAATGATAAAGACAGATATTTCCTGAGAATTCTATAATATTAAGTTTTGATTCTTGAACTATAAAAGTGTACAGTAAAATGGTGTGCTGTTTTATTCACATATATCAAACTGGGAACATAGTCAAAAACTCAGCCAAACGCTCCATTTATGAATAATGTACATATTAACATTATCAGAAGGAATTCTAATCTTGAGTTGGCAAATTTCAAGAATAGCTTTCCACATTTCCAAAGGAAACAAATAGTAAATATCCATAAAAATTATTTCTTCTCATTAAATTAACACTATACTTGAAGAATAAACCAATTTGAGAGATTTATATACTTCTTACAAGCTGCAAAAGTGGTCTCAACCATGGGCCTCTAGGATGTGACCATTGAAATCATCTATCTGGAATACTACTTCCAAAATTTTAAAAAATGAAGTCGAGAATCAGATGGTATTATTATATGAACTTTTGGAAGCTGATTAGGTCATGAAGGCGTAGGGTTCTGTTGTTGTTGTTTATTCATTTTTGTATGTCTTGTACCTAAACTCAGGACTTGGGAGCTCTCCCTGAACTCTTTTGTTCAAGGTTAGTGCTCTAACATTTTGAGCCACAGTGCCACTTCCAGTTTTCTGGTGGTTAATTGGAGATTAGAGTCTTGTGGATTCCATGAGACTTTCCACGATGGCTTTGAACTATGATCCTCAGATCTCAGTCTCCTAAGTAGCTAGAAATACAGGTGTGAGCCACTGGCACCCAGTGAAGGTGAAGCTGTGAGGAGTAGAAGTAGTGCTTTTATAAAACGAAACCGTAGTGAGTCCACTCAGCACCTTTACAATGCAACTGAGTGAGAAAATGGCTGTCTGTGAACCTGGCAAAGGCCCCGACAGGAACTTTACATTGATAAAAACCTTATCTCAGCATTCACATAACTAGTCTCTAGAGCTGTAAGAAGGAAAGAAAAATATGTTGTTTATAAGCCATCTAATCTTTGGCAGTTTGCTACACAAACTAAACCTGACAAAGACAGGACAAAAGCCTAGATAAATTTCATTTCCTGCACTGACATGTGAGGGGTTAATTTGCATCCTGAAACTTAGGTGCAATCCATACTACTAGACGAATTTAAATTTTCAAAATGTGCTATAATGAGAAGTATACTGAAATGATAGCTCATTAAAATCAATGCGCTATGTAACTATAGTCATTCTACTGTTTTATTCAGAGTTTCACAGTCATATCTCAAAACCTTTTCTATAAAACTAAGTAACTTTGTAAACTGTCAATCACCTGTTTCCTGCTTTAAGACTTTCAATTACTTTTCTTGCACTTTAACTCTTTCCCTTATACACGCCTTGATCTAATTTTATTTATGCAATTATTTAGCTCTCTTTGAATGCAAAATATTGCCCCACAAAAGAATGTTCTGTTTTTCCATTTCTATTCATATTGTTTGTCCCTCAAGATTTGGCTTACTTTGTAATGTTAGGACACTCTTCTGAAAATACCAGATTCCTCTCTTTTTCATTTCTAATTTGTTCCTAGATTGCCCAGGAATAAAAGTCCTTCATTTATTCTTTATAGAGTTTCAGGATCTTGGAGCACCAACTCTACTAGATATGTATTTATCAGTATTAAAAGCACAATGTTTTGGTTTGGGGACATAATTAATATTGGATGCTTTATTTGGTTAAAATGCTACATTTTTAAAAGTTCTACATGAAACTGAATTTTTTCTAAAATTATTAAAATATATATTGAGATCAAGTTTAAATGTTCAAGGAAGGCAATAGACTATTATAACAGTAACATTATGGCTAGTCAATTAATGATATATTCAATAATGTATACATGAGAAACATAAACATGCTTGAACTGTATTGCTGCAAAAATTTCTGAATACATAATTTGTGTGAAAACAGAAAATGCTTTTCTAAATAGCTGCAATAGTTCATGCTTTCAGTCCATCTTTATGCCAATATAGATCTGGTTGAATCTAAAAAATCTTTGAAACATTTTCCAAATGCAAATCTGCTTGCCTAGTGTAAGAGTCTTCCAAAGCCTGTCCCTTGAGACATTAATATCTGAATTGGAGACAAAATTGGCTGATCATTTCAGGGAAAAATAGTTCAGCCTTCATGACCTATACTAGGTCAATTGAATCTGTATTATACATCTCCTTTATTTCATGATTCTTTTTTCAATTCTCAACCAAACTCCTACTGGAAAATAAACTGCAAAGGTACTAGTATTATTTATGTGTAAGTCATTTATATATCTATTTACTTATTTTATTTTTTATCTAAATAAAGAGTCGTAACAATTTTGGTAAACTATGTAAAAACACTGAAATATATTGTATATATCTCACCAGATATAATTGTATGACTAATATTAAAACTGAACAAGAAGCTAAACTTTTCATTGATACAGTTGCTTTATTTCAATTTAAAAGAAAAACCAAAAAGTAGAACTGTGGAAAACTGGCTCTGTCTGACATTCTTTCTAGAAGAGAATCCTTGATAATGTTCTTCTTAAGACTATATTAGCTTCCCTAGTTTTTCTTAGCTTAATATTAAAAACTTCATTTTCCCAGCAGTATAATTTGTCAGGATTTTTACACTTGTTTCATCTGCCTCCTATATTCTAGCATTTTATAAAGAAGTTTATTCAAATCAAAAATCTTGAATTCACAAAGCAAATGATCTACCTTTTGCTGACAGTTTTCTTTTCTGAATTTAATATGATGTTGTCACTCAAAACGTGAAAGTGGCATTTAATTATATGCTTTTTCTCGACACTCAGCTCAGGGTAGTAAATATTCCAAAGCCTAAAGAGAGCTTTTTAAAAATGTACATATGATCATATAAGACAAGGATAAGCAAAAACAACTCCAAGAGAAGGACACAGGAGGACTCTATTGTTGACGTTACATTTAAAGTTCTAGGTGAATTTCCTTTGGCATACGCCATGTGGTTACTGTATATGATTTTGGTAAACTGGGTATTGTATGTATGCCTACCTGAAGTAGGGAAGGGAAAGAAAAAAGAGAGTGTAAGATATCACAAGAAATGTACTCACTGCCTTATTATGTAACTTTACCCCTTTTGCACAACACCTTGTCAACAAAATTTAACTGATAAAAAAATGTGTTTCTTCATGTTATCCTCCCTTAAGTTTTCAGGGGCTGGAGTTTATCAGTTAGTGAAAGGTAAAATAAGAAGCTTTTGCAGGTTGTGATGTGCTAATGAGAAAAACAGATGCCTTTATATTTGCTTTATAGAAAAAAGTACTCCATCCACAAAAGTACTTTGGATACATAAAAGGAAAATTAACAGTCCCAAGTGGACTCGCTTTTGATTTCTTTACTTGTTTCAGGGTTCTTGGTTTTCTGTGTGTTGAAGTCTGAGCAAAGCAATTTTCCTTGCCTAAGTCATCAATTCAGATTTACTGACTTTCTCATACACACATTCTTCACACTGCCCTTCCAAAATGTCTTAACAGAAAGTCACTAACAAAAGTGCAACACATTTCAAAAGTGAAGTTATAGAGTTTGTTTATCTCTGTACATCCTCTGATATCCTCAGAGCTGTGAACATAATAAACAAATCCCTTCCAGTCAAGGAAGACCACATCAGGGCCTCACCCTTTGACTCCACCCCTCCTTAATCCTCCACCTCACTTCATTTCAAACTCTGCTACCCTTTGTCAATGTGTTCTGGCCAAGAGCCACATCAAGTTGACAGAGGTGCCAGGTTTACCATATCTCCTAATTAAAAGGAAAAATTTCTTTTGAAAAGCTAGAATTACCTCCTGCTTTCTCTCCTTTTGCCTGACAATTTTTTTTCTTCCTCTTTTGACAGCTTATGTCATATTTCCTTTACAGGATTCATTTTCAATAAACATTTACTTTATTATTTATTTGTTAATAATATTTGTTAATTTCTCATATATTACTTTAATTAACTCCCCTTTAAACTTATCCTGGGTCTCTGCAATTGTTAGAAACCATGCAGCATGATTTAATCAGCACTTACTACATGCTGGATGTCATGCTTAGGTTAGGTGATAGATGCACATTTAGATATAATGCTATTCTGATTCCATCAGTGATATCAGAAATATGAGAGAAGCCAAGGATTTGTTTTTGTGTTTCCAGTTTTCTTTAGGCTTTTTTTTTTCCTGACAATAAGAGACTGCTTCTGCTTCCCTTTATTCTGAAGGGTCAAGGCTAACAAAATGTTTCTAATAAAAGGAAATTATTACAAAAATAAAATTACTCCATACTTCAAGTTATATGTGGATTTTTTTCTATTTAGTAAATATGGGTAATATGTGTATATGTATACATACATATATGTATACATATACATATATATATACTTACTATTTTGTCATCCATCAATAAGAATATATAATTCTGAGTTGAAGCTAAATGTCTACTGAATTAAAATGAAGGAAAAGTAGAAACCTATCTCATGGAATAGTCCTTCCATTATTCTTTCCATAAATTTCCTGAGATTATCTACCAGAATATTAAATAAGTTGTCATAGCTTGATTGATTTGAAAGCACAGCTAGAGGAAATGGTTTCAATGAAAGTGGTTCCTTTTGAAAAAAACAATAGTGAGGGAATAGGAGGAGAGACAAAAAGGGAGGAAAGCCTTTGAATCTGTAGAGATAAACGAGTTACTGCTGTAAGTTTTTACCATAAGGAATATCAAGAGATGACTATGACCCAACACAGGCATAATTCACTCATTGAAACTCCAGGGAGTTATACCATTTATTCACTAACTTCCATCTGTCATTGGTGGGTATTTGTTCCTGTGTATGGGGAGCCAATATTATGTCATTGAAATAAAAAAAAAAAAACAGATGTGCAGCTACAGCTTGATAAAGCCATCAGGCCAAAGAGAAATGATTACTACATTGAATATAAGTTGACAAGACAAGAATAGCATGAGCTGCTATTGGTAAAACGAACATCCTTTTCTTTTCAATATTTGTCTGCTTTCAAATTTTGAAACTGTAAGTTGCAATAGCTCTCACATATATTTCATTTATATTACTCAGTTTTCTGTTACAAAAATATGCCCAAGGATAGGTACTTTGTAAAACCAAAAGAAGTTTATTTACATCACAATTTGGAGTTCCAGAAGAATAACACTAACTTCTACTCCACTCTGATGAGGGCCTTATGGAGGATGGTTTCACAATGGTGTAAATAGGTATGGAAGTTCTTATAGAAGAGACTACATGATGAGAAAGGAAACTAGCTTGTTATATTTATAATGATGAACTAGCCCACCTGATATCCATAGGAAACAACTGATCATGGGAAATGACTGATATCAATCAGGAACTTCTGGGGGTAGTGATCCAATAATTCTAAATAGAATCCACTGAAGGCCTACCTTTTAAAGATTCCATAGCTCACTACCACTGCATTGGAAACTAGGATTCCAGGACATACACCTTTGGAAGATAAACTCAAAATAAAACAGTAAACAGGATTTACCAAAGTAAAATCGAGCAGAGACAATCTTCTCTTGGGATAATAACTGCATATTTGAAAATACTCATAAAATTCTCATGTGTATATATGAGTAAGGTTTTTTTCCCGAAGTTGATCCCTTTGTTGAGAGAACTAAAAGTATTAGGTGATATTAATAGATGTATCAAATCCAGTCTCTTAAATATTATGATTCATGAAAACAAAGGAATATTTTAATAACACAGTTATATTTTATTCAGCTGAATTGGAAATGCCACAAAGAACAAATGAGAGAAATATTGAAAATGTTTGGAAAGAACAAGTGGGAGAAAGCATTGTGGTATTATGTGTGCTTCAGACTCTCCAATGAAATAACCGTTTACAGTGAAAATTATTTTAAAATACACATACATATTTAAGTTCTCTGAAAGTGATCATAAAGGTGTACAGTAAGTGGTTGAGCAACTATTCAGGATAGTTTACTAAACCCCAGTAAGAAAAGAGAGCATCTGCAACATTCTGTTCAGAATTCCTTCAGAAACTCCTGTCCTACCACACCTTCATGGAACAGATGCTCCTTTTCAGGGACAACAGGGCAGGGATAACTGGATTCTTGTCCCTACATCATTCTGTGACAGAAGTGCCCATAGCTGGATAGGTAAGCTGGAAATATTCAATGGTTTACCTTCACTCAGTCCTATGATGAAGAAATACATCTACGGGCTCAGGTCTCAGTGTCTAAAATTGTTTTCCAACCAGTATGATGAAGAAAGGTGATGTACATCACTTTCACAATAAAGTGAAATTTAAAAGGAAGAGCGATGTACACTTACATAAGTCAGGTAATGAGTGCATTTCATTTTGAACAGTGTCCCCCTCTCCCTCATTCTTTCTCAATTTTTCCCCTCCCAGCTTCCCTCTCCACAAAGTTGTGAAGTTTATTTCCAACATAGCACCTAGTGGTTTCACTTCTGCATTGGTTCATCCTATGTCCCATCATTTCTGTGCTTCCCCTTCCTCTCCTCAAATCAGATAAACATATACAAGAAAAGGGTACAGAAATAAAAAAGAGCAACAGGAAGGATTAAACCAAAGGAAAAAAGAAAGAAGAATTTTTAAATGCCAGTTATTTATCTTAATCTAACAATTCACAAAAGAATAGCACTCTATGACCAAGTCAGTCCTAACCAAAATCACCCAAGGTTATCTCAACATGAAAAAATCCACCTATACAACATAACATGATTGATTCAAACACACAGTTATTTCAACAGGTGAGGTAAAAAGTATTTTTAAAATGTTAGCAAATTTTCACTCTTCAACTGAAGGATGAAAAGGGATTGCCTCAACCTTGATAAAGGTTATTTACAAAAGATCACAGCTAAGGTTGTTTAAATGGTGAAAGAGTTTATGTTTTCTTTCAAGATAATCAACAAGACAAGTTATTTACTTGCTTCTCTGGTGTTCAAAATTTTAATGGAGACTTGGTGCCTGGCAGGAAAAGAAAAAGGGAAATGAAAGAAAAATGAAAGAAAACAGAAAGCCAAAGAAGGATGGAAGAGAGAAAGGAAGAGGAGAGGGAGGAAAGGAATCTGTATTAGAGATGAAAGGCAGAATGATTGCTTTAAGAATGGTGATTAGGGGCTGAGAATATGGGCTGTGTGTGGTACTGAGGAATCGAACCTAGAGCTTCATGTACACAGAAAAAAACAGAAGTGGGCGCTGTGGCTAAAGTTGGCAGAGTGCTAGCCTTGAGCAAAACGAAGCCAGGGACAGTGCTCAGGCCCCGAGTTCAAGCTCCAGGACTGGAAAAAAACAAACAAAAAACAAGAATGGTGCTTAGTCTGGAACAACAGGATGCCCACATGCAAAGCAAACAAACACTAAAAGATGAAAAAACAACCAGTGACTAATAGTTCACACTAATAATTGTTGTTGTTTTTGTGCAGGTCCTGGGACTTGATCTTAGGCCCTGTTCCTGAGTCACTTTGTACTCAAGGATAGTGCTCTACCACTTGAGCCACACTGCCACTTTCAGCTTTTTTTGTTTCTTCTATATTGTCAAAGTGAAGTACAGAGGGATGACAGTTTCATATGTAAGGAGAGTACATTTCTTATCCAACTTGTTACCTCCTCCCTCATTTTTCCTCTCTCCCCCATCCTGCTTCCCTCTTCCCTCCCCTTATACAGTTGGTTTACACCAATTGGTTTTGTATGTATCGCTATTGCAATGGTTTGTCTTTTTATACTTTGCCTCTTGATTTTGGTATTCCCTTTCCCTTCCCTAGTTCCAATACTCGTATATACATATCTGGGGTACTAAGATCAGTTACAGTAATAGCAGAGGTAAAACCATGGGAATGGAATGCGAAAAAAAAAAAAGTACGGTTTCACATGGCATGTTGAAAATAACTACAACAATGATATACCACTTGTTTCACCTTCAGTATTTTTTCTGAGTAGTATACTGGAGATAAGAGTCTCACATACTTTGCTGCCCAAGCAGGCTTAAAACAGATCTCAGCCTCCTGAGTAGCTAAGATTACAGGTGTGAGCCACTGGCGCCTAGCTTCACACTAATAATTTTAGGTACACCGCGGCTGAGATACAGAGGACTCAGGTTCAAGTTTAGCCCAAGTATAAAAACCTGTGAGACTCTATCTCGGCAGAAATTGATGAGCATGGTATACCAGTCATTCTAGCTATGGCACACAGCATTAATAGGAGGTTTGTGATCTGTGCCAGTCTTAGCAAGAAGTGATACACTATCTCAAAATAACCACAGCAAAATATGCTGAAGGTATCACTAAAGTAGTAGAGTACCTGCATAGCCAGAATGAAATTCTGAGTTGAAACTCTGGTTTTGAAAAAGAAAAGAATGAGAAAGAGACAGGAAAGACAACTTATTTACATCACACACCAGACATATTATGAAATGTATCAAATATTTACATTTAAGAACAAAACTGCTAAACAATAAGAATAAATCTTTATAATGTAGATTAGGGAATGATTTCTGAAATATAACAGCAAAAACAAGAGCAATGGAAGAAAAATAATAGTTTTGTATTATAAAAATTTCTCTCTCTATTCTTTAAATACTGTCATCAAAATGAAAACTTATTTCATGAAAGGAAATATTTACACATTTTATAAAAGACACAGGAATTTACGAAGACGTAAAAAGAATCCTTAGAACTTAACATTAGGAAGACAAATAATGAAATTAAAAATAGGAAAAATATTTTAACATTTCCCAGAGAAGATGCATACATCAACAGTAAACATATGAAAAGTTACTCAATATTATTAATCATATGATAAAAATCAATATCACAATGAGATATTAACTCATACCCACCAGAGAGAAATATGCTTTGACAAAGGATGTGGAGAAATTGCCAACTTCACACATTAGGATGGGAACAAAATGTGGTGCGATTGCATTTGAAAAAAAATTTGGGAATTCCTAAAAATTCACAGTACAAAGTTACCTTAATATGTATCAATTAATCTTGTAGATATGCATATTTATAGCCAGGAAAATATGTATGGACCCCAAAACTTGTACACGAATGTTTATGAAGCACTCTATGTAATAGCAAAAAAAAAAAAAAAAAGACTCAAGTATCTGCCAACTGAATGAAAATGGATGATGAATGGATAAACATTAGTCATTCCTTATATAAAATTTAAGCTTACAGGGTCTGGGAGTATGGCCTAATGGCAAGAGTGCTTGCCTCATATTCATGAAGCCCTGGGTTTGATTCCTTAGCACTGACATATATAGAAAAATGGCCAGAAGTGGCACTGTGGCTCAGTGGCAGAGTGCTAGCCTTGAGCAAAAAGAAGCCAGGGACAGTGTTCAGGCCCTGAGTCCAAAGCCCAGGACTGGCAAAAAATAAATAAAAAATAAGTTTACATGAATTCATACAAGTAGATTTCAGATATCTGAACAATTTTCTTTCAGTGGTCTATCATTCAGAAGTATATTGTTAGTCAATTGTTAGTCGGGGAAATAATCATAAATACTAAGTGTGTAATATATTCTGTGAAGTGAAATATAAAACTGGTGAATCTAACTTTTTGTCATTGTTTTAAAACCACTGTCCTTCAGGAAAAAAATCATTAATTTAGTTTCCCTTTGAATCTAGGCTTAAATTTGGCAACTAAGGCTTTATGGCATGAGAAGATGGCAATAACCAAAACGTGAGACTACCTCAAGGGCCTAGGAAATACAATATGGACAATAGGAGAGAATATTTTTTTCTCTGTGTTTCTTCAGGGGATGTGTAGAATATTAGCTAACAATCTGAAAAACTGGATGGATAAAGAAGGATCATATATAACCCTGGAGTTTTACCTTTAAGGTCTAAAAACATTTTTCAAAAAGTATAGCTTTTGTATAAAGGAAAACTCAGGTTTGATTTTCAGATATTTTGATTTTCAGATATTTTGTTCATAGTAAGCTGTTACTAGCCATATAGATAAAATGTATGACTAAAGTTGTAAATATACACTAAGATTAAATTTTAAAGTCTATTTCTAGCTACAGAATGAAATTCAGAGCATTCTACATAAAACAAAATATGTCTGATTTCTTCAGGTTGTCTTTGCCATCCATCCATTGGGAAACACTGTTCAGTACAATATTCAGCTCCAATCTGGAAACAATCTAAATTATGAGGTGATATCAACTCTGACAATCTTTTGAATGGTGCCTTTCTTAACAAACACAATGTGATGATTGAGCAAACTATGGAGTGAACAATTGTTCATGATTTACTTATTTGTACCTGCTTTACTTCCTAAAACATAATCTATGTCTACCTTTTAGGAATGATTGTGTGGGTAGAAAGGTTGATTTGATGGTGTTGGCAAGTTACATGGAAAGAGACCATAGATATAATAAAAATACAATATTTAGAGTTGGTTGGCTCCTAAATATAGGATTGATTTTTCCCTGGCATCTTTCTAAAATGCTCTTCACTCCAGGAGATAAATAATTACCAATGACTCATTAGACACATGTGAATCTCTGACCATTTCCAGCAACACCTCTCTAGTGCTAGGATCATTTTGCCCATCTTGTATTGTAGGAATGGATCTGCAGGCTTAACTTTTGGCTCCATAAGTATAAGTGTTCTGTTAGAGAGGAATTTAAATTCTTCACATTGCTTTAAATACGACAATGAAAAGACATTTTTCTCAATATAATCTCTTGACCTTGAATTTAGGAAACTTTCATTGGCTTTCTGCTCTGCTACTAAAATGCTTGAATGACTTAACAATTTTCTAATGTCTTCACCATTTCATTTTCTTTTCTAAAGTGGTGACAGTATCCTATCCATCTACATCAAGATAGTATACTGTGAATAAAAGAAAAAGAAACTTTGTTTAGAAGTGAAAATTTCCATTCATGGTAATTTGTCTTCTGAAAATTAATTTTATGTGAGTCCTCTCCTCTAAGGAAGTCCAAACATTTGAAACAGGTAAGATGTAATAGAGGGGCCTAATTACTGGTAATGTACTGGTGGATTAGAATTTATTGCCCTTTAAGGCCTATAATGGTCTTCATATGAATATTATCTCATTTATTACCTCAATAACTCTGAGAGACCGTATTTACTGGCATTTTGTAGATATCAAGAACCAATATATAATGATATGATCAAGGATCCTTCTAACTTGGTATGTATATAGAAATATAAATGTGTGTATACGTATGATTTATATGTGTATGGGGCTTTGCTACTTTATTACCACACCAATAGCAAACAGACAGTGCAATTATTCCTATTTTCAGTTGACAAAACTCAGAGGTTAATTCAGTTAAAGCAACTTGTTTAATAAATAGAATGTTTATTAATTAGCCTATTAGTAAATATTGATTTGTTTGCATAATATTATGTTGAAGACAGAGCCAGTAAACACAAATATTATGAGTCTTTACAAACAATGCTTAGACTCAAACTGAAGTAATGCATAGGCTCTTTAGCTAGAGATTCAGTGAGTTCTATAATCTTTACTCTGACTCATTTTACTTGTCTTGAACCTACTGTGTCATATGTATAATAATGTTATCATTAAAATGAGAATTAATGGAGAATTGACCCTAATGAGAGTCAAATGTCGTATATTCATTTGTGGACAGTAAGCCTTCTGAATTCTCAAGTATCACCACGGGCTATATTTCATTAATGGATTACTAGAAGATATTATAAGACACCCAAAAATGTTTCCAGAAAAATGTGGTATTTGTGTTTTTATGCCCACAAAAATCCATTTCACACCTACATCTTACCTGCTTTAAAAATCATTCTTCTTGTTTCTAGTTGCCAGTCCAAAGCCTTGCCTTTTGTTAAATAATTGCATTAGGTGTATATTTTACTAACAGTATAAATTTTCATAGAAGAAATTATTATTAAGTTTCAACACTTACATTCAAGTAGTTATTTCAAATGTTCAACAAGTACCTGATCCAAAATGCATCTAAAGAGGGACAAGGTAACAAACAGTACAAGAAATGTATCCAATGCCCAACGTATGAAACTGTAACCTCTCTGTACATCAGTTTGATAATAAAAATTTGAGAAAAAAAATGCATCTAAATGTGAGAATATGATGATATTCTTTTAAGTTTAAATAAATACAGGGAATCTCTTGTTGGAAGCAATTTTAGTATATCATTTGAAGAATGTTCCACTTAAAATTCTTTTTTACCAAGTTGTTTGGTTTAATCCTGCTTTATATTCAGATAAAACAGCTGTTTTTTTTTTATTGTCTGCAGCCCAGCTCTAAGCAAATACCATTCATTTCTTTACTTCCTCTGCTTAGTACACCGATAGTTAATAAAAAACCAGAAATGGAAATAGGTTGATCTAAATAAAGACAATATGGATTAATTTAAAGCTTGTAAAATATTTTTAAAATAGTGACCAAAGCAGTCATCTGAGATGTTCTCTGCTCAAAATTGTTACAACATCCACGTATTCTCTACCCCGTGGTGCTGTTCTCCATTGGTGAGTATTTTCCTCAAAAGAATATCATTATTTTCCACAATAAAGGAAATGAGGAAAAATATATTTTTCCAGAAAGATGTAGATGATATCTGGGTATACTTATTTATATAACAACCTAGTTGAAAGAAAAGCTCAGTAATTCAGATTAATCATTGAGGTTTTTGTTTTTTTTCAGTCATGGAGATTTTTCAGTGATTGCAATGTGTTCATGAAAATCTCTGTCTAAATGCAATTGGTTTGGAATTGATTAAATTTTTTTTGGAGTCGTTTTCTGAAGAAGTAAGAAAAAAATAGTAGCTATTTTTCCTGGGTCTAATTAGAAGAAAGGAGAAGGCTGACATTAGTTTTGCTATGCCTGCTTACGGAGAGATAGTGCCGCAAACTATTTGATAACTTTAAAGCTCTGCCTGTTCAAAGCCAAATAACTTCTCTCCTGAAGAGAAATTACAACCAACATCTCAGCTTCTATAAAGTAGGATTAATGTATCTAGAAGATGAAATAATTGTCCAACACAATGATGTAAAAAATCATTTTGAGGTTGTCAAACTTACACTAGACTTGACAGCTGATTTACAGAGGTTTTTACCACTGTAACATCTTGGGGCTGAAAATAAGAGAAAACCCAAGGAAGAAAAGTAAGATTCTGCTTTGACTTTCTCAGTAGACTAGTGATTCTTCATGAATAGTCTCTCAGGTGTCAGGCTACTGTCAGTAACACTATTTGTCACATAAATTTTCACTGTGGGTCAAAACTCTTGTTTAATTATAATGCATTGAATAGTATTTCTCAAAAACCTATGCCCCTGCAAAACTCAGAATGTAAACTTCTTTGAAATTAATTAAAATCAAGTCATACTGGATTGAGGGTACAGTTAGAGATACACAAATAGAAGAAAATAATAAAGGCATGTATGGAAATAATACAACCATAAAGAAAGAAATGACTTGGGTGCTGATGGCTCAGGCCTACTATCCTAGCTAGTCAGAAAGTTGAAATGTGAGCATGATGGTTCAAAGCTAGCTGGGGCAGGAAAGTTCATGAGACTTCTCTTTCCAGTTCATCATGAAAAATCTAGAAGTAGTATTGTGTCTCAAGTGTGTCCCTTAGGTTTAAAAGTGGTAAAGAGCCTTAAGCGTAAATGCTCAGAGACAGTGCCCAGACTCTGAATTCAAGCTCTAGAATAGCATACTCCCTTTCTGCCTGCAGCCCTCAAGCAAAAAGGAAAGAAAAGAAAAAAGAAAGAAATGTGAGATGAAGAATGTCTGGAGGTAAGTGGAACTCGGGGGAAGTTTATCCCCAGAGACTTCAAAAGGAAACACAGTATTGCTCCAACCTTGATTTTGGATTTCTGGACTCTTGCATGGAAAAATTACAATTTCTGAATCCACTTGACAATAATTTGTTTTGGTAGTTTTAGGAAACCATTACAAATACAATGTCTTGCTCTCAGAGAAGAACTCCCTGACAATTCCAGTCAACCCACATTGCCATTCCAGTACCCCATCTAATCTAGCTTAGACTTTCCTCCATTTTCTCTCATACTCTCTTCCCTATCAAATTCTATATCTTCTTTCTTTAGACAAAAAGATTGTTTGTCCTTGGAAGAGAAAGTCTAAATATTAAAGGATGGCTAACTTTTTATAAGAATTGAATCAGTAACTATATTATGTTCAATTATTCCATGTTTCATAAGTATATCACAGATATTAGTGTTTTTTTTTGTTTGTTTTTTTTTTTTTTTTTTTTTTTTTGGCCAGTCCTGGGCCTTGGACTCAGGGCCTGAGCACTGTCCCTGGCTTCTTCCCGCTCAAGGCTAGCACTCTGCCACTTGAGCCATAGCGCCGCTTCTGGCTGTTTTCTATATATGTGGTGCTGGGGAATTGAACCTAGGGCCTCGTGTATCCGAGGCAGGCACTCTTGCCACTAGGCTATATCCCCAGCCCATTAGTGTTATTTTAATTGATAATAAATGTTTTCACCTATTTACAAGAACAATAATGTTTTCTGAGATAAGCACTATGAATATTGAATTATAATCTGCATGATCACCATCTTCAAACCATACATTCTAATGGAAAGAATAAAAAAAAACAAAAAACCAATGGAGTTTTAGGGACAAGAATCAACCTGTCCTTAGACATCTAATTAAATTCAGGTAGTTTTGAATAATTTTGGCCTTTCACTACTTTGATATACTGTTTTTCTTTAACAAAGAAATTTTCCCTTATGTTTGAAAACAGAGGACCAGTATTTATCCGAGTGTCCTCAGTGGAATTCATAAATTTCAAGTCCACCAAACATTTGTATAGTGGCCTCCAAACTGTGTTGTTTATAACCAAAGATTTGTTGAATCTATACCAATGAAGTTGAGGTTAAAGTCTCAAAATGTTCTTTTCTATTAGCATCCTCTGTAGAAGATTTCAGATTCAGCTATGTGTCTAGAATTCTAAAACACTCATAAAGGAACATATGATATTTGTTCCAACCAATGTATCATTGTTGTACACCACTAGGGAATGTGTTACCAATTTTCCCCCACCAGTCTAAAAGACAATCCCCAAAATGCATGTTCACTATGTTTTTCAAACTTACAATTTCTACTTTAACTGCAAATTCCAATTGCTATTATACTTGGCTTCATTATTTTGCTATATTTTCCCTAGTTTAACTGACCTAGTACTTTGCGATGCACATAGGTGATCATAAATATATTATTTTAAATAAATATATGCTAACAAATATTTAAAGAAAGGGTTCATACAAACTTCAGCAATCTAAATGTATCTAAACAGTCAACCATCCACAAATGTTTTGCATTTACTCAGAGACATTAAAGGTATTGTTCTAGTAAAGTATAGAAATTAGACAGCTTAATAATTACTATTTTGCCTATTTCAAAAATATTCATGGGAAATGTAATATTCATAGGCATTATTTTGCTGCCTGGGGAAGTTATTATGTCCAAGTAATATAACCACATGTGCAGTGAGTGAGTCCAATTACATAAATATATAAACAAAAATCATAGTAAGAGAGACTTATTTGTTCATATTGACACTACAGTTAAAAAGAGTGCTTAGAAAAATCTTTTGGAAACAAATCTCCTCACAAATAGCCACAAAACTCCTTTTAATGAAATAATGAAAAATACACTGATTATTGCATCTAGGCTATATTCAGAAATGTAGAGTTCACTTTAAATAAATGAGCAACTGAGATGGCAAAAGCTTTTTTTCTGATCTTAGACTTATACTATTCTCAGAATTTCCATTTCATCAGTCAGCCCTCCTGAAAGTTGATTTTCTTTAAATTGATCTTGCTTTGGTACTTTTAAGTACAAATAATGATCTCTTTTTGCTTTCTATCCACAGCTGCAGAATTCCATCTGGATTCATCAAGTGATTTATTGAAAATGAACACATTGATCTTCCTTTACTCTTCCTTTCTTGGCTCTGTGTAGGTACTCCTGGACTGACATTTGCAGTAGTATCTGATGCTTAAAACCCAGTGGAGACTGAGCCTCACTGGTTGAACATAAATTGCTACTCATTTTGGTCAAGCTCAATTGGTTTTCTAGAATAGGGCTGAGCTCAATGGGTGATGTCATGACCACTCAGTTCCTGGTGGAAGAAATTGATTGATTAATGTTGCTCGGAATGTCAGAGGGATAGTGCATGAAGCACAGGGTATGAGCTGTGGTGAGATTCCTGGGTTGAATTTGTGGTGAGATTTTAAATTGTTGGCCAAAAGGAAAACGTGATAGTTGTAATAAATGCCTCTCTAGAGTGGCTTCCTCAATTGTATCAGGTCATGTCACAGAAATACTCTAAACAGCATGCATCAGGTAAAAAAAAAAAAAAATAGCTGCCAAGAAACTTGCAGAAAATTCTAGAGATCTCTTCAAAAATATATCATCTCGGTTTTAGATATAATATATACTTTGATTTTCATTGTCATCTGTCCAACTTTAAAGTTTCTTACATATTATCCAGTAAGTGCTTGCAGGTGAGAATATTTTTCTTTTTCTTAAAATTTAATTGTATTGTATTGTAAAAGTGATGTACAGAGGGGTTACAGTTACATAGGTAAGGTAATGAGTACATTGCTTGTCAAACATTGTTACCCTTCCCTTTTTTTTCTCTCACTTTCCCTACCCACTAACTCCCTTCTCCCCAAGTTCTAAAGTTCATTTCCAACATAGTGTCTTTTGAATATCGCTGTTGCATTGGTTCGCCCTTTGTCCTTTGTCTATTTTGTTATTCCTCTTCCCCTCTGCAAATCAGATAAATGTATATATAAGACCCAGGGTACCAAAATCTAAAACAGTGACAACAGGGGATAAACCAAAGGAAAAGAAAATGAAAAAATTTCAGTGCATTCAAAAACAAAAACAAACCATATGGCGGGTCCTCTAAAGACTAAACATAGAGCTCCCCTATGATCCAGCAATTCCTTTCATGGGTATTTAACCAAAGGATCACAAACAAGACCACACAAATGCTTCCAGCACAACTATTCATTCCAGCATTATTTACCATAGCTAAGATATGGAACCAACTCAGATGCCTTTCATTAAATGAAGGGAACAAGAAAATGTAGTATATATACACGATGGAATTCTATGCTTCCATCAGAAAGAATGACACCACATTCATAAGGAAATGGAAAGATTTTGGGGAAAATCATATTAAGTGAAGTAAGACAGACCCAAAGAAACATATGCACCATGATTTTCCTAATTTGTAATAACTAATATATGTCCAGGATAGTCCTAGCAGAGGATCACAGTAGCTTAAAAGCTATGTAGATATGACTATATAAAATGATAATTGAAATGAACTCAAAGATGAAAATATTTTTAAGTCAAATGCTCACAACCAACAGGCACCTTACCTTGATAATACAGACTAATAAAATGGGAAAAGAAGAACTTTAAATAATTAAGAAAAAAAACAAAAGAAAAGTTTTCAGAGGTGACTTTTTCCCATACAGAAATGAAACCCACTGATTTCCACGCACATGTTAAAGACACTGAATATTAAAGCTACACTTACTTAATTAACAAACATGTAGTAGAGCTTTTCTCTCTTACTTAATTAACAAACATGTAGTAGAGCTTGGGGCCCCATTACAAATTAACTATTAATCCTCACTATAACTAGAAACTGGGCACAGTGACTCACACCTGTAATCCTACCTACCCAGGAAGCTGAGATCTGAGGATCTTAGTGCAAAGCCAGATGGGACAAGAAAGTCCATAAGATTATTATCTCCAATTGAACACCAAAACAAACAGAAGTGGAGGTGTGACTCATGTGGTAGAGTGATAACCTTGAGCATAAAAGCTCATCCATGTCCTGAGTTCAAGCCCCATGACCTGCAAAAATAAACACAAAAGTTATCTAGATATTAAGACAGATTGAATATGGCTTGTGAAGGCTGTCATGTAAATAGAGAAAAGATTCTATGGGAACACCTATGAAGAAAGTTCCAACATTCACACAACCATTGGGTATAAACCTAATTAACGTGCCCTTCCAAAAAAAGTAGTCACCAGGACAGAGGGGAATTTCTTCAGAAAAGGAGAATGTCTGGTTCAAAATCATCATCCAAATTGATGCAAATCACTGTACCTGTGATGAACTAATTAGTTTCAAATTAAGCTTCATAATTCTAGGAATGTCATTTTGGTTTTATAGTATCAGAACATTTTTCTTAAAGTCCCGTCTTTTAAAAAAGTAAAATGAAGTATTCGTTAAAATATGCAAAATGAATTGAGCAGTTCACAGAAATATCATTTTAAGGACACAATTATTATTCAAATATTCACACTTTTTACAAGATATTGAACTAAGTAATATGGAGAAATAGGTGATTAGATAAAGGTCCTGTCTTTAGAGTTTAGAACATAAAAATGTTAAATCGCAAATAAATAATAAAAGTTCCAAAGTCATGCTACTTAGAATTTGTAAATTCTAAAAAGGTAAATGTTGAAAAGTAAAAATTATTGGTAGAGAAGTTTGGGGTGCTAGGCTTACAATACATGTATTGCATTGTACTGTATTATATGTATTGCCATGTATCTTGTACATATTTATTTTGTTGTGGAAAATGCTGTGGACTCGGTGTTTTAATCTTAAGACATGCATTTTCATCAGTTAAGGGTCCTAGGAGCCCAAATCAAAATGTCAACTGTTTTCATTTATTCATGGCATCATATCTGGCTTAAGATGTGAACATTCTCATGGTATCCTCTTGGTGTATTCACATAATGCTTGTGTCTCTTTTTATATCTTAGTCTCCTTGTACAAAGACACCAGTCATATTGGATTAAGGCTACCCCAATACTCTCAATTCTTTGTTATATATTGATGTACTGAATGGAAGGCCCTTTTAATGCACAAAATTATTCCCATATCAGAAAACATACCTTGCTACTTCTGTTTCATGGCTAGTATGAAGTCAGCAAATTTGCTCTATTATGATGAGAAAGAAGCCAGATGCCTATGGAGTGAAAACTCTGAAACTCTGGCAGCAAGTTCACTCAGAGAAATGATCTTTCTTCTTTGTTGTGTTACAAAGATTCAGGTGCAATTTGATAAGAATGTTGTCATTTGCATTTGAGAAAGTGACAGGGTAGAAAATTACAATATCCTTTCAGAAATGATTCTTTGAAAATCAAGTATATGTGAATGTCAAGGTATCACTCCAGAAAAAGAAGAAATAGTTGTCGAAGGAAGTAGGTAATGTAGAACCATCATATGAAATGAAGTGAGTCAGGCTTGGGAAGACAAATAACATCATGTTATCCTTTGCAGATGCAAGTTAAATTGAAGTTATAAACACACAGATAATGCTAGAAAAAATGTGTCACTAGTATCATGAAAGATGAGAAATGATTCCCAAATAGGAAGAATAAAAAAGCAATAAGAGTAATGTTGATCAGAAATTAATATTAAAAGAACACCGAAACCCTGGAAAGTCACACTTCACAAGTAATTATTATTGTTCTGAACTAGGTACAGAACTTACTCATACTAGGCCTTCATATGATACTTACATGGCTTCTCAATATTACAAAAAAAAAGTGCCCCACTTTACAAAAACTCTCTTTGGACACTTTAACTCTTTCTTTTCAAGATTCAGCATTACCAAGCTGTTCATACTTCCCAGAATATGTCATGACTCTTTATGATATTGTCATAATGTTCTTTTTTATTTTTATCTCAGTGAGGCCATATCTTACTATACAGAACCCTATTTGTTTAAATATTCATTCAATTACAGTCTATTCTATATATGGATTCCATTCTTGACAGTTAATGTAAGTTTTTAATCCAAATCAAGTATCTGCAGTGCTCTAATGGTCATTTGCAAACACATTTTGGACATTAAATGAATGCTTTCCCAAATAAGGACTGCCTTCCTGGTTTAGCTTTCATATTGTAAATACATTTTGTTGTTGTTGTTGTAGTTGTAGTTCTATTTTGTTTCACAAGTTTGTCTTAGAAGAAATGGTTCAGAATTCCTCACTTTATTTGTTTTTCTGGGGTTCTGTAGACTGTTGTACTTGCAAAAAGATCAAAATTAATTGTATATATCTTTGTTGTTCTACTGTCAACTCCCAGTTCCATGTTTTGTTCATCTTAGCATATCTGGGGCTAACTATCATGCTTAATTCCACAGAAGTCAGAAATATTTATTAAATGTTTAACAGAAGGACAAATGTACACTTTTGTTTTTGAGCTAGACATCAGCATGCAAAAAAAAAGTCTCCTTCAGAAAAATTGACTTAGAATTACACTGGAGTCAAAAAGAATGGAGAAGTTAGATGTAAAGAAAGAAATGCTAGGCAGGAAAATTTAAGATTTCTATGTTGGCTAGATATTGTTTAGATTTCTGTGGATCAAATTACATGGTAAGAGGCACAGAAAAATATTTTATCTTTCCATATGTGTAGTCCATTTTTATATTAATAATTTGGATTGGCATAGTGCACAGAGCTAAAGCACCATTGGCATAACTCTGCATAGCATTTTTTTCTGTGTGCATATTAAATGATTGTAGTTGAAAAAGCTGCAGCAGCATATGGATGCTAATTTACAGACACCCAGCCCCACAAGAGCTTTGCTGGTACCATGAAACTCCTTCCTTATTCCTAAATAGGGATCAAATATGTCAACAGAACAGGCTGTTATGCACATCATTTCTGTCTCTGTGATGATGAACACTTCTTTATGAATCTTAGTGAAACCAAGCTAGTCTTGGAAGTTTTAGTTCTGTCATTCCAAAATAGAAATATGCCCAGAATACATTGGCATTTCTCTAATTTTTCTGTTATTTTTTCTCCAGGATTAAATTGTCCTAAGAACATAATCCAATTGAATTTTGAATGACAGAGGTTGTTTGAAGTTGTAATTTGGCATCCGGCATTTGTTATTTGTCACAAAAATCAATCAATTAATCTATCATTTGAACAATGAAATGCTATCCTTAGTTCAGTACTTTTTACCAAGGGAAACATGTAGAGACATAAAAAGAAAATTAACTCATAATTATTTATTCTTTGTTCAATATAAACTGTATTTCTCTAAGAGTGACACACATTTTTGCAAGATAGTGTTACTCTACAAAAGAAAAGAGTTTGTGTCTCATGAGAATACTATCATAAACATTTGAGTAATATAAAATAATTTTCACATCCAAACAAAATACAGCTGTCACATTCTTTACAAAGTTGGAATACGGATATTTATATATCAGCTCTCTCTTGCTGAGGAGTCAGTCTCTCAAACTTGGAAAGAAAACTTTCAGTATGTGTAATACATATTGAAGAGATAAAAATGTAAAAAAGAATGCATTACTGTATCTACTATACAGAAAGCATGTAGTTCTCTGAGAATATGGAGAAGAGGCATTTTACTTGTGGAGAGAAATCATTACTAATATTCCTCTAAGTTGCCAATTAAATAAAGCTTTTACAACAGACAACCCTAAAGGTGATGCATGGAATTCTTAACTCTTCAAACATGGACTGGACGCATCACTGGCTGAGAAAATGTTGTTTCCCCTCCCTGCAACCTTCTCCTATTACTATTTATTTGTGAGTTGTTCTCTGTAGCCTGGACTTAGGAAAGTTTAACAAAGCCAACTGTTTATTCATGTCTACACATTAGCATTCATTTCCCAAGAGTACTGTTTCAAAGCACTGCAACATGACCTTGTGTCATTTTTACAAATATTTCTATATTGTATTTTCCTTTTTACCTACTTTAAGGTATTACTTGAGAGTATTACCTGGTAAACTTCTGATTTCCAAGTGTTAGGGAATCCACTATGTTTTGCTACTGATTGTATAAAGTTTTCCAGATCCCTGTTCTTCATATCTTAAGTGCCAGTCCCAGTCCCAGAGTAGAAATTTCTTATCATACAATTTTGCAAAGTAGAAAATCAAAATCAAGGTTCCATAAGCATGATTCCTTCCAAGAGCTAAGATGTATGATCTGCTCCCTGTTTTTCTCTTAGCTTCAAGGGAGGTGATTGTCAATCTTCAGCATTCTTTGATTTATAGAAGTACTTTAGCAGTCTTTGCATTTATCCTTGTTTGGTGCTTTCACTGTGCACACACCTGATTCTGCTGTCCACATTAACTCTTACAGAGATCAAATCATGTTAGATTGAAACCCAACTTAATGACCTCAATTATCCTCAGAGACACTATTCCAAATAAGATCATCTTCATAGGGACTACCTCAACATCTGTGAGTTGAGCTCAAATCAACTATAACATTATTTTACATATGTAATGAATGTTTGCTGAGGAACTAGGTCATTTTTTTCTGATAAAGTCTGATATTAATGTTGAAGAATACATTTTAAATCTTAAGTTAGCATAACTAGAAAAGATGTAATTACCTACTCCATTTTTTTTTTCAGTGAATGAGTTTCCTCTTAATTTTGGGAGTATTTTATTTTGAAACTCTGATTTCTATTCTTGTACTTGCTAGTACCAGGGCTGACCAAGTGCATGTTGAGTTAATGAGCTCCTTTTGAGGCAATTATAAACTTAGATTATATGATTTTTACACTTAGTTAAAATAGACTAGGCTTGAAAGGATTATGTGCCTTTTTTAATCTCTTTCAGCTATATAGAGAGGGATAAGAACATATATAAAGAACCATACTTGATCACAATTTGTATGACAAACTGAATATGGTATAGGACAAAAAGTGAATGAGCACACTGAAAAAGAATTGCAAAGACAAGTGTGAAAATATCAGTATTTGGTTCCACCTCTTTCCTA
The DNA here is from genome assembly GCF_023159225.1 of Perognathus longimembris pacificus. NCBI lineage: Eukaryota > Metazoa > Chordata > Mammalia > Rodentia > Heteromyidae > Perognathus > Perognathus longimembris. The sequence continues at coordinate 57,492,597 of NC_063167.1, forward strand.
GATTTCATGAGACCACAAAAAGTTGTATTTTTTTCCTTTTACCTTTACAGCCTTTCTTAACATTTAACATTTAATGGGGAAAACTTAATCCACAATTTTTGTGGTATGAATCTTGCTTTGCTACTAATTTCACAAAGCTTTTCAAAACCTTCATCTTATATCTAGTCTATAAAGCTACTAATATCTAATCTATAAAAAATTAAGGTAAAATATACTGTAGACTTATTTTAAGGTTAAATTAGGTGTGTATGAACATATACATATATATGATTTAGGTATAATGAACAAATGTTTTATATATAAATTATATAGAGAGAAAGAATGTGTGTGTGTGCAAGCTTGATCACAATTGGTATGACAAGCATACAGTAGGGGCAAGAAAAGTCATGTACACTCGTGATTTTGGTATTCTATATAAGGAATTGGATAAGGGGCAAGCCAAAGAAGTGCCATGAATGAATCCTACGGTCATTCAGCTCAATCACACTTTTGAAGTAGTTAACTGTGCACAATTGTATTCCCCAAACAATACTGCCAAGGAACTGGTCCTCAAGAACAGAGTGTGCCCATTGTCCTGGTCCAGTAGACTTCTCTCTAGTCCTATAACAAGTCATAGTAGGCAGCTGGGGTCTCCCTACTGGAGCACACAATATGTGCAGCTATATTCTCACCTTTGCAATGCATTTCAAGGAAAGATAAAAACAGCAGAGGTTTTGGACCTTTTACTTGATTCTGCTTGACTATTTTCTGATAAAGAACCGTTTTTTACTTCTATTAGCTTCTATAGCTGCTATACCAAAGTCTCACCAGTTGTCTAAACGACAGAAATTCATCATCTCATGAATTTGGAAATTTAAGTCTTAGATCAAGGTATTGTCTAATATACTTTCATGATACAAAATAATCTCTTCTGTATAGCCTGGGAGATGCTCAGGAATAATCTCTTATGGGTCACCTTCCTAGCTTCTAGTAGTTTCTTGTAATTGTCACTGTGATTCCAATCTTCCTATGGCATATACAACTCTTCTGGTTTAGCTTATCTTAACTTCACCATCCACACAGGTTGAATTTCCAACTTAGGTCACATTCACATTACGTGGTGATTAGGAAATGTAAATCTTTTGGAAAGACATTGTTCAATCCAACCAGCATCTGTACTACATAAGCAAATGCTTTTTGCTTTACACCATCATTGGACTATTATGAATTATAAAAGACCACCAGTTTAAGAAAACTAGATGGCACTGACTCTTGTCTAGTGATTTTATTCTAATGTAGGAAAGTGAGTGATTAAAATACATAGACTGAAAAGTCAGAAAAGTAAGGTAGTTCTTCTAAGACCAAACTTTTTTTTTTTTGTCTGGAAGAGGATTCCCTTTAATTCCTACAGAAGATCAAATATCATTACTTTCTATAGATATTTATATACTGAAAACATGTTGATATCATTGACCCTCTGTATCCACAGGTCTAGTACCTCATGATTCAACCAACCACAGATCAATAATAATTTTTAAAATTTCATCTGTACCAAACGTGTAGACTTTGTTTTGTTGTCACTGTTTGCCAAACTATATAGTATAACAAGGTAAACATAATCCACATTATATATGGCATTGCAAATAATCTAGAAATTAAAGTGTAGTGATGACACACACAGATTGTGTGTAAATACTTTTCAGTTTGCATTGAAGATTTGAGCATCTGTGGACTGAATGTTCACAGGGGGTGTGCAGTAACTTTTGGACCCAGTTCTGAAGATTTCTGAGCATCAGTAATAATACACAAATAATAAACATAACATCTGGCACTCCCATTGGCAAGGGAAACAGAAAGCTTTAAGATAACTTATAAACATGCTTAGTTGTTTAATGGAGTTATAAACAAATTATTGGAATACAAGGGATCAAAATATTAAACCTATCTGGAACATTAAAGAGAAACCTTAAGCTGGGCGTCGGTGGCTCACATTTTTAATCCTAGCTACTCAGAAGGTTGAGATTTGAGGATCAAGGTCCGTGGTTCAAAGCCAGCCTGGATAGAAAGTTCATGAGACGCTTATTTCCAATGAATCACCAGAAAACCCAAAGTGACACTGTGGCTCAAGTGGTGGATCACAAGCCGTGAGCTGAAGAGCTCAGGGACAGGGCCCAGGTCCAGAGTTCAAGCTCCAGGACCAACTAAAAAATAAAAAGGAGAAGTTACTAAAAAAGGAGATAATCATTAGGTAGTTAAATAATATTCACAATAATAGAAGTGATGATTATTATGTTCTTTTAACTATTGTTTTGGCAGTACTGGAGTTTGAACTTGGGGATTTACCCTTCTTGGGCAATTATTCTACCATTTGATCTAAAGACTGTTTTGCGCTATTATATTTCAGATAAGGTCTCACAAATTTTTTCCCAGAGTGAGCCTCAGATCATGAACCTTCTGCTACACCTTATATATGTAGCTGGGACCACAGACTTGAACCACCACACACAACTTGTTTTTAGAGATGGAGTCTTGGTAAATGTTTGTCCTGGTTAACCTTTAACCATGATCTTCACGAAGTCTGTCTTCTAAGTTGCTAATGTTTGAGGATTTTTGATTTTCTTAAATGTATGCCATCTCACTTAAAATGCTAAAAATACATACACAGTAATAGTCTATATGTATGCCTTTGATTTATGAACATTGATTTTCTCTTCAAATTTTACTATGCTAACTGAAGACTATTTTCCTCTTGCATATCCCCTACTTGTAGTAGAAAAATTTTATAGTCCTCATTACTGCTTATAATTGACTGAAAGCTATGTGGGATTTTTTTGTTGTTATTTTACATGGTGAGGAATAATATCAATAATACTTGAAACTTTTTATATTTACTTCTTATTTATATCTCAAAATTTCTTGTAGTGGCATGTGTAATTTGGGAGAGAGTTGGTACTAAGGCTTTTCACTTTTTCACTTAAATCTGAAGCTCTACTATTTGTGCACACCTCCACTTCTGGCTTTTGGGCCAGAAAATAAGAGTCTCTCAAATTGAAGATGAGTCTCTTAGATTTATCTGCCCAGGCTGGATTCAAACAACCACAATCCTTACATCTCAGTGTCTTGATTGCATGCATGAAACACAATCAGCTTTATGTATAATGTCAATACTGGAAACAGCTATATTATCTCTTATAACGATAAGGCTTAAAATGCATAAGTATCATTCATATTATTACAACTATGGGATTATGATTCATTGCAGGGACATGTATTTTTATATGAATATATTAAACTCTAAATTTCTAATGCCTTAAACCCTCTGCTGCTGAAATGGTAATGTTCAAATGGATTTTCTACACTTCACTAATTGCTCAAAACCATGCCTATTTAATTTGTTTCATATTTGAAGCATGCTTTTTGGGTGCTGTTTTCAATTTCTATTTTCAAAATAATTTCTAACTCAGAAATATTGTAAAGCAGGGATTGGGATGTAACATATAGTACCCAATCATCTTTACTAATGTAGGCAGTTTACACTAAGGCAATGCAATGATTAAAACAAGAACATTAACATTTATACAATATGATTAGCTAACTGTAGACCTCATTTGGATTTTAGTACTTTCTTTGCAAATGACTCTGTTCTTTGCAATGATACAAACCTAGAAACTGGATTGAATTTATTCCTCACTTTTACTCTCCCAACATGCCACTGTCTTTCTTGGGCTGTAAATTTTTAACTCTGTAAAATGATGTTTTTTCTCTTTGTATTTTTGGACATTTCTGGAGATCCTTTGAAATTGCACAAATCTTCCAATCCTCTAGTTCACAAACCTCCAGATGACACTTAGTGCTCATACCTTGCATTGTATTTGAACGGGATGGTTCATTTGTTGGCTTACTGGTGCTGGTAAAATTCTGTCCTTCATTTTATATGTATTAAATGCAATTTTCTGTATAGCTATATTCTCCATTATTTAAGTATTCATTATTTCTGTTATGATAGATGACATGGAATTTATTTTGTTCTTTGGCTTGTAAAACACTGTCACCACTACTTCATGAGCTTAACATTTTTTATCCAACTGGGACTCCAAGGAAGACTTACATCTTTTTAACTTGACTTTTCACTTTTTTGTTTTTTTGTTTTTGTTTCCAGTCCTGGGGCATCCCCCCCCCCCCCCGGCTCTATGCTTCAGTGTAAGATTCCTATGAATAAGTCCTTTCCAAGGAGATTAGCTCCTCATAGTACTGTCTTTATAAATGATCTGGATGCTCTTTGGAAATGGCAAAGAACACCTCAACAGTATGGCACAACTATTTAGGAGCAGCAGAGCTTATGAGGATTTCAATTTAAAGAAAGTCACTTCTAGAAAACAAATAGGCCTGTATCCCACTTCTCAGCATTAGAGTTATGGGGATTGTGGTCCAATACCACATGTAAAATTGCCAGGTTCTATAGGAAAAATTAATAGAAGCAAAGAGAGAAGAGGATGTGACTCAAGATATAAAGCAAACACAAAGAGCTGGATTTGATCCTCATATACAAAACAAAATAAGAAAAAATAATAATAACTGAAAAACTGCTATGTGCATGTGCTTGATACATTCAATGAGTAGTGTAGCTCGTGAGAAGGAAAATGACAGCCCAGAATCAGACTACATAGTGTGATACTGATGTAATCATCATGTACAATATTAATGTATTATGGGTTGTGCTTAGGCCATTAAGATTTTTGTTTTGTGAAAATTTGAGAAGTTCAAAACAGCTCTCCATGAGAGGAATGCAATATTTGATTCACATATTTTTTTCCTTTGGATAATCAATAGCAAATGAACAAAAAAAGAAATTTTACTTTTCTGCTGAGCTGCCTCCAAATTCCAGTGAAAATTTTGGCTTTTTCAGTAATAGGATCTGCATATTCTCTTAGGTGTTCTGAGCTCAAGGGCAGAGTCTACAAAATATGAACATTTCCATATTTAATGGAACACAGCAGGAAAGACCCTTGAGCAACAACGACTTGAAGTTGTGCCAGGCTTCTAGCAGGAGAACTCACAGAAAAATCACCAGTGAGGGATTTTTGTCCACAAGCGTGGTGTAGTAATAAGCCTTTCTTAGATTTACATTACAAATTTGAGAATCTTGTTAGAATCAGGATTTGTTCAAACTTACTAGGATACCAAATGTGAGAATATACACACATTATTTCCTTTAGATTTTCTATACTTCATATGAATTAACATACATGGTATTAACACACAAATAATTGTCCTCAATCTCATGCATTTATTTAGTACAGCTACAAAATTAAGTGAAGCTACTTTGTTTTATAGACAAGCCTGGAAAGTTGTGCATTCCTTGATTCTTTTAACATACTTTCTTTAGTAAGTGGCTGTCCATATAGCAAACACATGAACAGAGTTTCCAAACCATTAAAGCTTTGAATTTATGTTTAAGCAGTTGGTACTGGGAAAATTTTAAATATTTCCCTAAAACAATCCCAAATAAATCCTAAATTGAAGATTAAAAGCAGAAAACAATCTCTGTGGTATTAAATCTTCAAAAATTCCAAGCTCCAATTGACATAATTGACATTAAAGATGTTTAATAGTTTTGAAATATTTGTTTTTGTAAGTGTTTGTTTGCTTACAGTTTACTTTGGTTATTCTATTATACTGTAATCCTAACTCTGTCCTAAACTCGGAGATTATGAACATGCCCAAGGAAAACTTGGTTCATCACTATGCCTGAGTCATTTTTTCTTTGCTGTGATAAATTAACTGAGGAAATCAAGTGAAAGGAGGAAAAGTTTCTTTTTCTTCATGATTTCAGTCAGTGGTCATGTGGTTCCATTGCTTGGGAGTCTGAGTGTGGTAGGGTTGAGAAGGAAATAGGGACACAAGTGATAGGGAAAGGTGGTCCTTTCATGGCTGAGAAGAGGCAAAGAAACAACTAGAGCAACCAGAGCAGGTACACTCTTGAAAAATACACCTTTACATGTGACCCCTTTTCTTCAACCAGAGTCCACTCTTTTACACAACTTTGCATTAATGCTATCAAATTGTGAATTCATCAACAGATTATATCACCAAGTAGATAACAGTTCTCACTATTCAACTACTCCCCCAATGCAACTAATCTGGCAAACAAATCATTAGCTCAGAGCTTTTGGAGACATTTCATTTCTGAACCATGACCAGGAAAACATGGGAGTCAGTGTGTATTAGCTCCAGTCATAGTACTGAGCTGCTATGTCTATTTAAGGGTATGCCTTTCATCATTCTGGACCTTGGACTCTCTGTCTGTCTGTCTGACTGTCTGTCTGTCTCTTTCCTTTCTCTTTCTCTTTTGCTCACTCTCCCCCTCTGCTCTTTGTCTTAACTCACATCAAATCTATTTGCGATTTGAGCCCTTTTCTCACTGAAACAAGTAATATGAAAAACAAAACCACTGAAAGACTGTGTCTTCATCTTTAATTAGCTGAGATTATTTTAACCCATTCATGTTGTTTGTTTTGTCTATGTTTTATTTTTAATTATTGTTGAAGACAATATATAATTTTTTAGTTGGGCAAAATTTCACAAATTGATTCTAGTTGTATAACCACCTCTCACACCAAGAACATATTTATTATAATTATTTATTCATTTGTTCTGATCCCATCAAAAAAGTTAAGTGGGAATTCAAAATCCGTGCATCATATTGGCAACAATTAGCTTCACTTGTAGGACTCCTTCCTGAGGCTTTCCTAGGGTAGTGGTCAAATTTCTCAAATAAATATCTTGCAGTCTCTTCCATGGAGGACAACATCTCAGCTCACAAAACGTAGACAATCCAGGGTACATCTAGTATTTCTCATGATTACATTTTCTACCAAATTTCATGTGCCCAGTAGCTAATAATCTAGAATAACTTTGCCATCTCCAAAGAATGAAGTTAATTTCTTACTGTTTTGCAATTATGCAATCTTGCTAGTCTACAAAATGAAAAATGATCTGAGATTCTCATGTGTCTTAATCTTTCAATCATTCTAAAAAACACATTGCTTTTTTAAGTCCCCGAATATATATATTTTTTCCAATGGTAGATTCCTGGAGCCTCAGTGGTATACATCTCAAGTTTTCATCTCTGAGTTTATAGATATAATATGTCATTTATTTTTTAACCATTGCTTGCCTGGGTCTCTCAGGCTGTTGTCTCTGGTCTAGTTTGTTTCTGCTATTGACATATTGGTATTGGTATTGTATTGACCTAGTGTAGGGAAGAATAAATATTCTTATAGTTAAGTGCTATTATTATTTAGAAATATTGTTGCCTCATTCCTTAAATTCCTATGCATCTATTACCAATATTCAAGAAGCAAGCAATAGTTGTCTTTTTAATTTTGGTATGTTCATTAGTTTTCTCAATAATCTTATTAAATATTTGTTTATAAATTAGAAATATTGTGAAGTTTCTTCCCAAATCAACTTTCTGTCATGGTCTTTTTTTCCCCCACTATATTTTATAAGTTTGTTTCATATCTTTGGGACTTTTTGAGTATTTTTTTAAGGTAAGGATATCTTAGATCAAGTTTCTAAGAAAGATTTCATGGGATATTAATTCTTTGAGCCTAAGCATATGTGGAAATACATTCATTCTGCAATTTTTATTGCTTATCTGGCTGCATGGAATATACTAGGTCAAGAAATCTCATTTCTTCGCATTTCACTATATTCAAAAAAACTCATTTTGTTCTTTGCTTTTTATGTTACTTTTGTTTTCTGAGTGTACATTTGTTTTTTGTTCTGTATGTCTATTTTCTGTATTTATATTTTATCATGTGTGTATATGTATATGCTTGTGTTTGTGCACCATTTTAACCATTAATACTATTTCAGTTTAAGAAAATTTCTTGACAGTGTTTTGTATTTTTTATTTGATGATATATCAGTTAATACTTCCTTTTCTTGCTACCATCTAACACTTTTAGTTTCTGTTCCTTCACTTTTGTGCTTTATGATTGAAGTAATTTCCTGCATTATGAATCTTTATAATATTTTTTGTGGCGAAATCTTATTTCTGAGAGTTCTTTCAGCTTTTGTAAATCATCTTTTTCCATATCATCCTTTCTTTATGAGCAGGATATATTCCCTCAGCTCTCTGAAATATTAAAGCTATGGTTATGTGTTTCTGTTCTTTGTATAATATCTTGCTTATGTTCCCTGTGAGGACATATTATTCAGATTAATTTATTATTTTAGAAGTACTAACTTGTACTCAACTCTTAATCCATATTTCAGACCAAAACACTAAACATCTGTCTGGTTGCTTTCTTTGTGTGGGTAGGAAGCTATTGACTTGTGGGTTTCACTATAGAAGGAGCAATTGAATTGACTTTGTATATTTGTTTTTGAGATAAATATATTTATATAAATACATATATAATTCTAAAGTGTCAATACATGAACATGGCCTTTGTTTCATACAATGAGGTCTGCACAATTTACAAACATTTGCAAGACACTAAATTTTAGGTATTTGTGTTGTAACATTCTCTACAATCCCTTCTCCAATTTTCTCTTTTCCACAATGTGTTGAAGTAGATCCGTTACCATTTCCTGCTCTCCCTCACTGTAACTTTACTCACTGTAACTCCCTCACTGCTTTCAGGGAATGAACTGTATTTTGATTAGTTTTCTTAACAAGTATCTAGGACAGCATGTACAGGATCAGTTAGAGTTAAAGGGATTGATAACTGAAACAAGTATTTATTCAATGACTTGGGTTTTACAATAACTAAAAATCATACAGGCAAAACTTATAATAAGATTTACAGTAATTTTTCAGAATGAGATATAATTAAACCTTTTCCACATGAGTGTGTGTATGTGTGTGCGTGTGTGTGTGTGTGTTTTCCTCTCTGACGTGTGACGATTCTTTATCTATTGCTGGAAATGTTGATACAGTCAACACTGGATCATTATTTCTAATCTGAGGACTTCTGCAGGCTGAGAGGAATTAGAGGCAATTTTGTACTGCTCTTAAATACTTTATCTGTATCTATGAATAAATGAATTGATTTATAAAAATTTAATGCCATTGAAAACAGAAACAATCTGCATTTTCAGTTTTAAGACCCAATGCACAGATACAAAATCAGAACTCCACTGGTATATGCTGAATTGAAATTAACTTAGTACTTTCTTCTAGTAACACTAAAAATAAGCAGAAAGACATATGTTGGAGTTGCTACCAGTTATTTAAGACATTTCAATTTAACCACAAACCCCAGGAAGTTTGGTTTTGATTCCCCCAAAGGCTTTTCTTTGTTAGGTTTATTGCACTCAAGGAAAAGCGTGTTTTTCTAACAAAGGAAATATGGACAAAGAAGAAACAAACTGTTCTCTCATGTAGTTGTAAAAAATATACTGCATCAGAACTGGCACCTTAATTGGATTTACTCATTTAGCTTTAGATTCTGCAATAGGCCATTTTCATGACCAATCATGTTGAAAGCTAGTACCAACTTATATTTAATATCAATATTTTTCATTAGATACTCCAGTAACTGAGATTCATCAGTTTTCCTTCATATGTTTCTACATATATTTTACACATTCACTCTCTTTCTCTCTCTCATTTTTCTCTCATTCTTTCTCTCATTCTTTCTCTCTCGCTCTCTCTCTCTCACACACACACATTGCTGAAGTGTTTTTTAATGCTACAAATGTGATCTATTAATGCAAATGTCACATGCATTTTAAACCAAGGAGGACAAATCATGTTATAGAAGCTTAGATGAATTCCTCCCTATATTCTTAGATGATTTTTATGTTTTTGTACTTACAGTAAAAATTTACTTTTATACAAAAAAAAATGATCCATTGTAGAAAATGTCTCTCTGTGTGAGGTTACAGGAGAAAAAAATGATACGATGAATGAAAAATAATTTGCTCTTCTGTCAACCTTCAAAGAGCTGATTTCTTTTCTCCAGTCTGGTTGGCAATGAAATTAGTTTTGATTAAGCTCTATAACAACTAAAGGCCAAAGTGCATTGCTTTTTTCCTTTTGCCTCTTTTTAAAAATTTTGCTTCAATTTTAAATTAATAAAAATCTAGCATTGACATATTGTCTCTTGCCTCTCATGTGAAATGCAAAAATCATCATGACCTGTGGTCTGAATTATTGTGCTTTTCCTACTGTTGGTAGAGGTAGTTAATATTTTGCTAGTGGCATCTTCAAAGTGGCTCCAAGTACCCAGGTACATGTGATTACATAAGTACAACTGCGGGGGGAGGGGAGAGGAAAGGGGAGGGGGAGGGGGAGGGGAGGAAGAGGAAGAGGGGAGGGGGAGGGGAGGGGGAGGGGAGGGGGAGGGGAGGGGGAGGGGAGGGGGAGGGGAGGGGGAGGGGGAGGGGAGGGAGGGGGAGGGGGAGGGGGGAGGGAAGGAGGAGGAGGAGGTCTCTTGCTCCAAAGCATGTTGAGAACACAAATTTCTTGTCAAACAAATATGGTGTGTTCTCTACACCAGAGAGAACCTGGTGAAGAATGGTGGTAAGGATGAAAGATTCCATAGTCAGCAACACTGGTGCAGTGCAATTAGCCTGTCTGTGTTAGAAAGTCTTACCTTTATTCTATCAGTGCTGAAATAATAATATATGGTTCTTTAGCTGATTTTGTTTGAGTTTCAAAACAGGTTGCCTTTTGTACAAATGTATGCTGGCAAAGTGTTGTTTCAGGAATACATGTGTCTATATTTCTACATTTGGTGGATGTCTGCATTTTCTAGCAGTGAGTCAGTACAATTAATGACCTACATGTTGCATTCTCCCTATAAAAGTTTTCTCCACACCCCACAGATTGAGTAGAAAATAGGACATCTGGGTTAAACATGTCCTATTTTACCTAAGCTGAAACAGCAAGGATGTCTTGTCACTAGAGGGCAGCCATCATCTGTTGTAGTTCAGAAAGTTCCTGGCGACCCTAGATCCAAATGCTGATGTGAAGGCATGCTTTAGAATCAGTAAACTGCTTGTCAGCTAGACTTATTTTAGAAAGAGGACACTCATCCGTGTTTAGACAACTGATCAGAGATGATTTGATTAAAAGGAAAAGCAAACAGACATTTGCAATACTTTGAGTATATTATATGCAAATACATACCGTAGTTCCAGAAAAAAAATGTGAGTGTAACAGGAAAAGGAGTAAAAAAAAAATAAAAAAATAAAAAACACAAATGAAATGTGTGTTTTCATACACATGGATTGACTTCATACTTATTTCTATTTGCTCTTGTCCCCAGGAGTCAATTCAAAGCAAAGATAATAAGTCACTGAACAAGTTAACTGAAGGGTGCTTATGGGGTGGCTTATTTTTATGGGGCTTATTTTCCTTTTTTTCCAAATACAGCTGACTTTTGAATGCATATACATCTATCTACTGGGGTCATAGAAATCATAGGTAAATGAACAATTCCTACCAACAGATGGTATTCGGATTTTGTAGCTGGACTCAATGTACTACCTGTCGACCTGAGAAAAAGAGCACTGACAAGGAAGCTAACACTTGGTAAAGTTGAAGTCATTTCCCTTTAAAGAGATCTCCATGCCCAGCAGGTATGAATGAAAGTTAAATGCTAATTAATATGATCTTAAACATTTCAGGATCTATCCTTTCATTTGGAAACAGCAACCCATCTACTTAAATGTCATTTACCTGATCAACTCTGGTGGAGCTGAGCCATGAGCAGACGCCATGGTCCCTGGTTATTCACAGTGCCCCTGTTAGGATCCTTGCTGTAGTGGTTTTTATTACCTTCTACAAAATATGGAAGAAGAATATGAAGGTTGGACAGAAGAAGTTACACTTTAATATTTGCATTCTGTATTGCACAGCAATTTCCATAGCAAATTCCTAAAAAAAAAGGGAAATATGCTACAATTTGTATAGTATAAACATAACTCTAGATCCATGCTTTACTAATATTATCCCATGGCAATACTGAGATCAGTTTTCTTCAGTAAATAAATAAATCATAAATAGGTGATGTTAGCCTTAGTTTCATGTAAAAACTGTATTTTGAGCATATATATATTTATCTAGAATCACTATACATAAAGATATGATCACTTTAAAAGGTGCTATATCATAGTTTTATATTATGCCTTAAAATTCTTTTACTTCTTTCAGATGTTAATAGGTGGCTCTGTGCTTCAAATTTTGAAAACACTACAGAATTCATAGTAGCACCTTGATATTATATATTTCTGCTAATCAGCATTCACTGACAGTAGCACAACACTTATGTGAGGGAAGTCTGGCAAAGTTTCTAAGAGTCTCATGTGCACATTAAATTTCAGGTATCTATGCACAATAGAATTAGTTCTCTTGTCATGACCTACCTGTAGGGGTTTATTGCTTTGTTCCACTGACATTTTTACATTTTGTAATCCTTTGTAAATACAAGAGTTACGGGGGTTAGAAACTTGTGAAATGCTATTTACTTTACTAAGCCAAATTTTAAATTCATTCCTTGTATTTTACAGTGTCCAGAATACGTTTCAGTATATTTTTATATACTTGCATTCACATTAACAATGCCAATGTTCCAAGAACAGTTAAGGTTATTTAAGTTCTCCAAAAGCAGTGGTGCAATTTAAATTAAAAAGAGTGCTTTCCATTCCTGGTGTATTGTAATGTTCTGTGTGAACTTGAACTAGACACTAACTCTTCATTTAACTCATTTGTTTCTACAGAGAGATTGGCTAGATTGGCTTATTTTGTAGGTACATTCTGGCTCTGGTGGTTGTACTTGTTTTTCATACGTATTTGATTCTACATTAGAGATAGTTATTTATATACCTGCCAAATTCCCCTCCTAGAACATAAGTTCCATCCTAGAAAGCCAGGCACCTATTCATTGTCATACAGTAGATAACAAAGGAATAATCCTGTAGCAGCTGGAGAAATGAAAGTGGGACATGGAGGATAGTAGTATTCTGGATACACATGTATATTTCTCAGTGTTTCCTGCTATTATCCCTCATTACAGAGAAAAACTAATAGAGACTAGAACTTTTATTTTATCAATGCTAAAATGGGAGACAGCCAGTTTTTTTAAGAGTCCAATTACTACATTTATCAGAGCAAAAATTTACACATATATATTAATGAAATCTAAATCTTGGACTTTGTGGTGTTTTTAGTTTTTTTTTTTTTAGTCACCAAAGATCTTTGTATTACTTTTGTATTATCTGTTGTTGTTTGGGATTTTCAATCTACAATTGCCCAGAAAAGCTAAAACTCTCTTCTAAAGAGTTCCATTTGGCTAATGTCCCTTTTATATCTGATATTGTCTAGATATTATGATATTTGAATAGATTTATCTCCATGGAATAAAGTTAACACATATAGGCCATTTGTTTAATTTTGTATTTATTAGAAATAATAATATCTAGGATATTTTAGCCACTTCCTTCTTATGTAAGCCCTAGAAAGAAGACACACACACACACACACACACACACACACACACACACACACAAACACACACCAGGGTGAAGAGAATCCAGGTGCTAACATTCCTTCTAAAAGCTAAACTTATGAAAGTCCTTTTGTATATAATAAAAGTGATGCCAAGTACTTTTTTACATGACATTGATATCTTTATTTTAAATTATTTTACAAATTAAATAAAAATAGAAGCCAGTTGTTGTTTCAATTGTTTTTATTCCAATATAAGAACAAATAAAAAATAGTTCACACAAAATTTATTCAAACTATAGTAAAACTGGTCTTAAATTTCATCACTTCTATTTTTCTGAGATTCCTGTGGTGTTTTTGTAAGCGAATGTGGCCTACGCTATAGACTTTGTTGCTTTGCTTTCTATAAATGGGAACCCAAAGCACTACTTATGTAATCCTAGCAATCATACCTGTTTGAAAGGATGACCTTCCCAAGCCATTGTTTTTCTCCTTTGAAACTCTTTGCTGATCTGGCCATAAGGTTTAAGAAAACACTCAGGATTCTGACGACCAACCACAGTGGCCCATCTGTCTGCTAAACCATCTCTAGTACCCTCCTTTGTGCTATTTCCCCTTATTTTTTGATGACACTGAATGCCTTTTGACAACTCCCAGAGTATTCACACATGGGACATAGGGCACAGAGGGGACAATTCCTTGTCTGTTCTTATTTGATGTGGCTGAGCTTGTTCTGGAGTAAGTTTCTGCTCCCTAGAGATTACCCACCTGCTGAGGCCTGTCTCAAAGGAAAGAATAATCTACGTAGTCTTAAATTGATTGGACTAGGGTTAAAATGTTGAAGCAACCCTGGCACCCAGAGACACTGTACCCCTGACCTTCAAGCTGCTACTCTCGTAGATGACTGCTGAGCTGCTGTTGGTATCACAGAGAGACTCAGTGGGGATGAGAATTTTTAATGATTTACAGAACTTAGCCCAGTTTCAGAATTATGCTTTTTGTTATAAAAGACTTCAGAAATTATTGCAAAATAGACCTTCTGTTTACTACATTGTAGAAGCATATGCACAATGCGGCATATTGTTATCACTATTAAGACTTGCAGTATGCATGCATGCATTTTCTGTGCTCTTATATATTCTCTTTCCTCGAGTCTCAGAACATCTTATTGTCAGTATGATCTCCATCAACACAATGGCAGATAATGTCTAGCGTTCACCATGTGTTGCCTACTGTGGTAAGCATCTTCTGTTTCCTTGTTTAATTTTCATGCTAACTATGTATTATTTAACACAAACCATACTAATGCTTCTACTGTTACTTTCTTTAAGTAGGTAAAGAAAATTATACCAAGATAAGTTAGGATGTAGCCTAAAGCCAACATACATTATGACTGGCACAGAACAATTTTAAACCTCACTGCCTCCACAGCTGTCCTCCAATATAAGACAGCCTACAGTTCATCCTTTAACATTCATAGAACTACTACTGTGTACTAGGTTGGGATAGAAAATACTTCGCTAACATGGAAAATGAACCTTTAAGAAACAGACTTTAAGGTTTATAACCATGAGGCAGTTAGGGTCTCTAACACAAGAACACCTGCAGCTGTTTGTTACTCTTACATTATCTGATGGAGTGCCAAGGCGTAATAAATACTGAACAAAAATAGCACTGGGACTTATTAAGGGGCAAGAGGCAATCACTAGCAGTCACTCATTTGAGCCTATTAAGAAGGGACTAATTACAAAATAAACTATATGGGAGATCAAGAAGCTTAAAGGCAGTGCCAATAGAGTTAGGCATCCAGAATTCCAATTCTGTGACAACCACTTATTCCTTGCAAAAGTAGGGCCAAATTATGTGACAATTCTAAGTTTTAGTGATGATAATAATCATGCCCACCATGCAAAATTAAACAAAATGCTTCATGTGTAAAATTTAAAGAACATTTGACAGACCTATCATCAATGCACTATAAACATCAACTATTGAGATTATTTGTTTTGGCATTAGAAAGGTCTTGGTTGAATGAAAGGGCTACTAAAAGTCATACAGCCTGAATTTAAACCAATAGAAAAATCCTGACCACAAAATAAGTGAAGACTTTCACTCTTGCTAGAAGAAACGAGAATGTATTACTTCACAAAAATACTTTTTTTTCTCTTCTTTTTCAGGAAACTTCTAATTTTTAAGTTTTATACAGTAATTTCAATTTGTCTCACTGTAGATTCTAGCCATATATCTAGAGTTTCACACACTACATCAATATTCATGTTAAGACAGATTTTTCAAACATTCAGAAAGCTCTGAATTATTTTCATAGTTTCCCTATTCCCATTCAAGGACACATATATCCAATTATGTTTCCTATTACTCCTAAGATATGCTGTGAAGTTCTTTATTCTTACTGGTTGTCCTTTTAGAGGGCGTGTTTCAAATGTGGAAGTTTATGCTGAGATGTTGGATGGGGAGTGAGAAGAAAGAGTCCAGTGATTCTGCTTTCTGAACAGAAATGAACTCTGTAACATTCACATTCTCGACATTAATATCAATACAATATAAAAATGTATCACATGTTGATGACTAGGCAGAAATCCAGTCAGTTGAGACTCCTGAGCCACTAAGCTGCTGTGACTCTTTGTGCATGCATTCACTGATTTCCATTTTATTTTTTTCAGTTTTATTGTTCAAACATGTCAGGTTACTTCCATGTTCAAATTTTGCCAGAATATTAGCTTTATCCTCACTCTTTAGTATGTATTTACTAAGCACATTCTTTTAATTCTTTTGCCTATTTAATAAAAGAACGAAGAAAAAATAGAGCTCATATAATGAGACTAAAGTATGAATTGAGGTTTTTCCTTGTGGATACCCATTCATTAATCAAAAATAAATCACCTCAAGCACAAAATATTTAAATGTATGTGTCTTTGATTTGCCCATATTGTTCCTAAGACTCCATCATGCAAATATTAAAAAAAAATATACTGAATACATATGCAAGACTCCTCTTCTAGAGGATTTTAGACAGTGAAGTTGCATATTTTGTAGAGCTTAATATCTAAAATTTGTGAAAAGCTTCTCTAAAAATTCTTGAATAAAAGAATCACCATCATCACAGATAGATACTTATACTGTAATTGTTGTAACAGAACTAAGGTTCAATTAAGAAAATAATGATATTGTAACATTTGTAAAGAAAGAGAATTACCTGGAAAAATTATGATTAGGAAGTAAGGGAAAAAGGATGCATGTGGAAGCCAGATTTACTTAAAAATGTATAAGTAAATGCATTGAATAATGGGTAAATATACACAAATATATTAACTGAAATATGGTACTTTCTAAGGCGAACTCAAATAGTTTAATTCCTCAGAAAGGCAAAGTCAAAGTTCAACAAACTAAATAGAGGAATCAGTTTCTTGAAAGAGTGAGGTGGGGTCAAGGGGGAAGGGGAGGGGACTGAAGAGGAGATGACAGCACAATGCAGTGAAAAATTCAATTTAAATAAGAAGAGTGAGGGAAGAGGTAGGTAAGGGGAGGGAATGGTGAGACTGTTGACATTTGTCAAGTTTCACTGTATTCACAAACTGCTCTGTTAAATGGCAACAATTTTGTACAAGAAACTAAATGTAATAAAATTTAAAAATAAATTTAAATTTTTAATAAAAAATAAGTGAATAATGGGCCCTACCTATGAATTCTTATGCCACTCATGAACACATTAATAATTCCGGCTCAGTGGAACAAATTCACTACATAAATGGCAAACTTTTCCTTTTTTTATTTTCTTACATCATAAAAAATATAGTGTTCATCATAAGGAATAATAAATAACTGTAATGAGCAAAATAATTCACATGTGTTCATATGTATGTTCAAACACACACTTACACACACAAATGCACACTTGTATACATTCACACAAAATTTACAAGCTCCACTTACAAAAATGGGTCTTTGATGAGAAAAGGGAACATTTATGATAATTACTATATATCTAGGATAGTTCTAGCAGAGGATCATGGTAGGTCAATAGGTATACACATATGACCTTGAAAAATGATCCTCATCAAAATGAACTCCAAGATTTTCTTTCTTGCTCTCCCTTCCTTCCTTCCTTCCTTCCTTCCTTCCTTCCTTCCTTCCTTCCTTCCTTCCTTCCTTCCTTCCTTCCTTTCTTTCTCTACTATGTGAAATTGTTTCTTTTTTCTTTGTTTTTTATCTTTGGTTTATCCCCTGTTGTCACTGTTTTTGGTTTTTGTACCCTGTGACTTCCATATACATTTATTTGATTTTGGAACGGGAGTGGAAATAACAAAATGTAGATATAAGGGACAAAGGGTGAACCAATGCAACAATGATACTAACACTATGTTAGAAATGAACTTTATAACTTGGGGGCAGGGAGTTAAAGTGGGGAAGAGGAAGAAAACAAAGGAGGAGGTAACACTGTTCAACAAGAAATGTACTCATTACTTTAGTTTTGTAACTGTAACCCCCTCTTATACCACCTTTACAATAAAATAAAATATTATTTAAAATAATAATCTATTAATTTATAACCCTTGAATCTATGTAACTTTAGAACTTGTTTAATGAAATGTAAAAATATTTAATATGGTTTAAGAATCAAGGATATTAATGGTATCTATTTCTCATGATGTGAAAAATATTTAACCAAATACTGAGTTGTTTATTATCAAGTATATTTGGTCTACAGGGTTTGACTATATACAAATCTTAATCATTTAGAGAAACAAGACAGGTAGGTGACAAATTTATAACACTTAGAAAACTAGAACAAATTATAAAAAAGAATTGGTAAGCTACAGCTTGAAGAATCCAGAATCAAGATAATTAGAAAAAAAACATATTTTAGGTGGATGGGAAGTAAAAGTATATGTGCATAACCAAAGGAACAAAAGACTAACAGGGCTAGATTGGGACTATGTGATCTGAGAAATGTAGAGGTAAGTCTGCACTGGGAATGGCTAGCTGGTGTTACAACTACATTTTAAATAAACTCTGTAGAATAGAGAAAATGCAGGGTACTTTTTATGTGATCCTGCATGCAGGTTTCTCTTCTTTTTTGGGAAGTCCATTTTGTAGGCAATCTATACACTGATTTCAATGAAGAGGAGCAGTCAAAATAATCTAATAGAGAAACGACATGGATATGGGTTTAAGAGTGTCCATAGCAACAAAGAAGAACAGGAAAATTCATGACATGAATCAGAGTCCAACGACAAGTTTTTTCAGTCCTTGGGGAAGAAATCCATCTGAAGCTCGTAATGTGAACTCATTTAAATAGCTAAGTGCTCTCTTACTATCTCCTCACTTATCAGGATTTGATTTCCTTGTTTGTCCTACCCTTTGAGTATGAAGATCATTTTTTCACCTGATTGAGAAAACAGAGTCAAAATAGGATTTTAGTCCTTCCAATGTCATCTGCTAATATTACAGCATCTAGTCTAGGAAGTGGTTTTTCTCCTCTCTTCAGTCTTTCTTTGAAATTATATTTCACTTATCCTTATCCTTTCCAAAAGGCTAATGTCATTGTGGTTTAGCCTTCTTGATACTATTTTTTGCTGGTTTCTGCTACTCTTTCACTTTTGCCCTTGGCCTTATATGTTTCCTCTTGGATTCTATTTTCCTCAAGAGTGAAGAAAAAGTATTGACTATGTTTATTGGGTGCATTTCTTTGGCATAAATTTTATCCTGGTTAAAAATTATTAAATAAATAACCCATTTTATTATCACACATAATAAAATAGACAGTGTCCCTACCAACTCACATCAAATATTTTCTCTCTATGGGCTCTTCTTTCCTTTTTGTTCAAAATGTCCTTCATTTAGAGCTGTGTCTTATTTTTTTACATCTACTTTCTTTTGTTTTGATTTGTTTACTTCATTTTCTGTGCTTTATATGGCTATCTTCTATCCAAGGATTTTCTTGCTATCAACTCTTTTGTTTTGTTGATTTGTCTTCAGAACAGTCCAGTTTGTGGTCTTTTTTTTTTTCTTTCCTGTGTTGCATAATTTTTCCACTTATAAACATTCTGGATATCTCAAAGCTGTGATTGCAAGTCTCACTATAGGTTCTCTTATTTCAATAGAATGTTTAAATATGGTCATTTAAGAAAGATACATTGGGTCAAGCCTGTCATCCTAAGTATTTGGGCAGTAGCTACAGGAATTATGGTCAGAGCTAGGATGGGCATAAAAATTCATGAAACTTCAACTATTAGGAGTGTTAGCACTCACCTGTCATCTCCAGTGACACCAGAAAGTACAAGTAAAAGAAGCACAGTTCAAGCTGGCCTTGGCATAGAGTAAGATTGAATCTTCAAATAACCAAGGCAAAAATAGGCTGGAGGTGTTGGTCAGGTGGTAGATTGCTTTCTGTGTAAGGCCCAGAGTTTCAATCCTAGTGGTGTTATATTTATAGCACTTAAAATCTTTTTTCTGGATCACATAAATTTTAGAGTCATTAAAATCACAAACCTTAAATGTTGCTTCTCCCAGTGAAAGAACACAAATTTAGAGGTATTCAATGATGACATCCATAAGACATATTCAAATATAAATCATAGTTTTTGAAACATACAACAAAAATGTTGCTTTTTAAAACATAATTCCCTAGGGAAAATGAGAAACATAAATCAGAATAATTCATGTGATATTGTTGTTCTACATTCTATGAAATGAAGCCTGGTAATCTTTTCTCATTTTTTTCTATTCACTTAGATTATTGTTGACATTAACAAAGTACATTTGATTTGTCTCTTAATTTTTTCTTCTTTTTATTACCTGATGAGCAAGCATATTTAGCTCATAAAAATCAACAGATTTTGCACTTTATCTTCATAGACAAATGCCTTCTCATTTAAAAAACCCCACAAACATAATTTTTTTGAAATGTTACTATGGGAAAACAGATATATAAGCATTGTTTTAAAATGGTACATTGAATTTTGAAAATTTAAACTATAATAAGTACAAAGTGTATAGTATTGATAACACCAGTAGTTTTTCTCAATTTCAGTAACTAAAATATAAAATGTAGGTATGAATAAAATCCATTTTATGATCAAACTCCTCAAGAACAATAGTCATACCTCAAACAAGAACTGAGATCTCATATGACTTAGCATCTAAGTGATTGATATAACATTAGATGCAATTACAATGCATATCCTCAGGGTAGGCAGGCCGGGGAATGTAAAAGACTCAGTGTGCAATAGAAATCACTGGAGGGTATCCGCCCATGACATCACTCACATTCTCCTTATGTGAGAGAATACTCTGGATACCTATTTAATGAACTTCCTTTTGTATTTTCAGTAAAAGTAAGTTTGGTGTGCTAGTTGCTGATCCTAGTAGGTTAAAACAACAAAGTTTTCCTCAAAGTAAAATGAAGAATAACAAAATAAAATAAGTTAACCTTCTAAGTAGGGATTTGACTTTTCTAGTGAGCAAGAGAGCAGGAATGAAGGTAGAGAGGAAATACTGTCCACAGTAGGAGGAATCCCAGAAATTATCCACCACCATAATAGTGGTAACAATCAAGAGTCTCACTAATTCTGCCATTACACACTTAAACAAAAACTTCCTAGTCTCTGAAAGATTATTCCTTCTTTGAGTTACCCAGCATTGGGGAGCTGTACAAACAAATTCAGTTTATAATTCAGCCTAATAGTTCCTTCTGTTTTCTTTCTTTCATTTTATTCATTACAGCATCCTTTTTCCTAAAGAAAACAGAATAGACTTGGTAAATACCATGTTGAACTTTCACTCTCTTTACCCACTTGGGGCTAAGCTTTAGACAAATCTCTTCCTTTCCTAATTCTAATAATTTCTTCACTGTTTTTTGCAATAGGATTTCAAAGAAAATCCAGTGTTACACCACACTAGCTTATAGATTTCTTTTGGTTTTAGAATGGTTAGAAATGCAACAACCACTTTAGTGATTATTACAAATGTAAATGGGGCTCTGTGTCTGCAAGTAGTTGACAACATCAGTTACTTTAAGATCAAATAAGAACAGCAATCTTTTCTTTTTTTACTTTTAACAAGGAATTAATTTTATAATTTATTTTTTGAGTCTTTTTCCCACCTTTAATAGACGACTTTTTGTTTTATACTTGTACCTACAGTAGCTCCTGTTTTCTATCTGTATTTAGTGATTCCTGCTGTGTGGTATTGAGAAAATGAGTAGAAAAAATGAATGATTAATTTGAGGGGAAAAATGCTTTAGTTGACAAAGCTTTATGGCAGATCAATGGGATCTAGCTAGTTAAGATATCTTTAGTAGCTAAGATAAAATTTTATAATCACTTTAAATACACAATTTATGTGTCTTCTTCATCTTAGATGGATGCAGAATGGTTTCTAAAATAAGCATTATGTTTTATGACATTGGGATGGGTATTTGTATTACTTATAACACACTTAGCATGTCAGTGTTAATTAATTCCATAAAAATCCCTTATATTTACTTATTATTATTTTGGTTTATGAATTAGCTTCGCATTCCAAGAACTTAAAAAAGTATAAATGCAGTTTTGAGGTGTGCACAATTATTTTATATATATTTATTTTTAATTTTTTTGTGCTGGTCCAAGGGTTTCAATACAGGCCCCAGCACTGTTCCTGAGCTTTTATGCTCAAAGATAGTGCTCTACCACCAGAGCCATAGCTCTACTTCTGGACTTTTTAGGTGCATAATTGAAGATGAGTGTCTTATGGGATTTTTCTGCCTCAGATGGCTTAGTACCATGATCCTTAGATCTCACACTCCTAAGTAATTAGAATTATAAGCATGAGCCACCTATGCCCTGCTCTTTCTTTCTTTCTCTATTTTTCTACTTTCCCTCCTTGCCTCCCTCCCTTCCTTGCTCCTTCCTTCCTTCCTTCCTTCCTTCCTTCCTTCCTTCCTTCCTTCCTTCCTTCCTTTCTTTCTTTCCTTCTTTCTTCCTTCCTTTCTTCCTTCCTTCCTTCCTTCCTTCCTTCCTTCCTTCCTTCTTTCTTTCTTTCTTTCTTTCTTTCTTTCTTTCTTTCTTTCTTTCTTTCCTTCTTTCTTTCTTTCTTTCTTTCTGTTAGGTTTTTTAAAACAGGTAGCTGGTAAAGAATGCCATGCGGTATTCAGGCAGGAGAGAAAGTTTATTACCAAACTGCTGGCCTGTGGCCAAGATGATCCATGGCCAGAGAGAAGGGAGAGAGAGAGAGCGACCCCCACCCAGACCTGCCTTATATCTAGGGCAGAGGCAAGGGGTGTGGCCAGGTGGATTAGGATGTGACCTCAGGGAAAGGGGAGGTAACTGCCTCCAGGTCTGCAGGTTACCCAGGTAACTGGGTGGAGACTTAATGAGGTGGGGGCATCTACATGGAGCCCTCAGGGAGAGAACCTAACATTCCAGCCTTTTAATAGTTATGAAAAAGGGCGAAGACTCTCTCTGGCTGCTTCCTGCTGGCAATGGGTGTTGGAATTAGGGGTAAAAGGTAGAAATGTGGCCTCTCCTAGAGAAGGCGAGCAGCAGGGTCCCTTGGTGGTAGATGTCAGTCCTTGAATGAAGCCTGGAAGAAGTCTCATGAGGCAGGGGCTGGACAAAAAAAATATTAAGGCAAAAGAAAGGGCTTAGGGCACAAAATTAAAAATTGGGTGACTTGGCTAGTTCTTATACTCAGGTATGGACATTAGATGGACAAGCTACTATCTCTTGATCCCCCGGTTCTGATTAATTTTGAAAGGGTGAGACAAAGTGACTCCATTTTGGATGCGATCATTTTCCTCTTACTCCACTCCATGATACTTGTTCCCAAAACTGGCTGAGTCCCAGTGGTCTAGGTGCTTGTTGCTGGGATGGCTTGCCCTCGTTGGCATTCACAGGATTTGAACTCAAGGCCTGGGCACTGTCCCTGAACACTTCTGCTTGAGGCTAGTACTCTATCACTTGAGCTCCACTTCCAGCATTTGGCTGGTAAGAGATAAGTCTCTTCAGCCATGCTTCCAGCCTGGCTGTTCGCTGGTTAGTTGGGAGATGGTGTTTGAGAGATTTTCTGCCCAGGCGGCTTCGAACTGCAATCCAAGGCATCTTTGCCACAAAAGCCCTTTTTTATTTCCAATTAAAACAGCAAGGAGACCAAGGGGATTAGAGCTTACCTGTACCTTGTCAAGAACTGACCAAATACTTGCCAGAATTCTGCAATGACAAAACTCAGTAGATGTGATGAGTTTTAGCACAGATATATAGCTAGATGGACATACTAACAAATGACGTTTACACATACATACACACATGGAACACACATACACACTGTGCACATAGGTTTTACAGCATGCAAAAATGAATTTCAGCAGTAGACTCTTTCAGAATTCCAATAGTAAATAACATTTTTTGTCCAATATTTTAGAACCATGTGGTCGGTTAGAAAAACAATTTCGCTAGCAAACAACAATTTTCAGATTATAAAATGGAGAAACCATATTTTGATAAACTCTAGTGGGATGCCATGTTGAGGGGGGTGGCAGGAGGACACAAACACACTAATAGAGAATACGTGGCATGGCATAATGGCACCTGAGCTGGTGCCTGTTAAACCCAATATCCACCACGTGATCAATGCTAGAGAAAAGAACTTTTAGATATCTTTGCTGACAAAGCACATTGGTGGTCAAGCCTCAGTTTCGAAGGTCTGTGAAAAGAGGCAGCTTTTTGAGCAAGGCACACAACGATGGTATGACTTGGGAATTTTATAAAGTAAGCAAGTAAGCAGGAAGATGAGAGAGAGAGGGAGAAAAAGGAAGAGAAAGAGAGGAAAAGAGAAAGAGAGAGAGAGCCTGAATATAAGTGACTTCTAACCATTTACCATTGCAGTGGCAAAAACTGTATCTGAGCGAGTATTTTGAGCAGGCCTCATTGCACTGACAAGAGGCATGCTAGCAGTTTCCTGGCTTAGATGTGACTGTGATGCAAAACCCAAAAAGCACGGGAGAGAGGCGCTTGGTGAGTGGATGAGCTTACCGGGCAGAAGCGGCAGGCAGAAGCGGCGGACGGAGCGGCAGAGAACCGGAGCAGCAGCAGTTTCACTCACCAGGGTAAACAAGTGGTGTGGAGGTGGAGGTGGGTGTGGAGGCCAGCAATGGTATTAGTGAAAAGTGCCATGTGGCGATTCGCAGCAGTTCGGTTTGCGGAAAAAGGGCCATCAGGACTGGGGATACTCCCAGAAAAAGAAGAAAAATAGATGGGAATTCTACCTGTCCTGACTCTTAAGCCCCATCCGAGTCACGGCACCATATATGTTAGGTTTTTAAAGTAGGTAGCTGGTAAAGGAGAACGCCATGTGGTATTCAGGAAGGAGACAAAGTTTATTACCGAACTGCTGGCCTGTGGCCAAGATGATCCATGGCTGGAGAGAAGGGAGAGAGAAAGAGCGACCCCCACCCAGCCCTGCCTTATATCTAGGGCAGGGGCAAGAGGTGTGGCCAGGTGGATTAGGATGTGACCTCAGGGAAAGGGGCGGTAACTGCCTCCAGGTCTGCAGGTTACCCAGGTGGAGACTTAATGAGGTGGGGGCATCTACATGGAGCCCTCAGGGAGAGGACCTAACTCTTTCTTTCTTCTTTCTTTCTTTCTTTCTTTCTTTCTTTCTTTCTTTCTTTCTCCTTTCTTTCTGTTGAGGCTGGTTCTAAGGTTTGAATTCAAGAGTCTATGAATTATCTTTGCTCTATTTTGCTCAAGGCTAAAGCTCTACGACTTTTTCTGAGTAGGTTATTGGAGGTTAAAAATCTCATGAACTTTCTTGCCTGTGCTGGCATTGATTTGCCTTTCTCAGATCTCAGCCTCTTGAGTAGGTAGGTTTACAGCCCTGAACCACTAGTGCCTGGTTCTAAGTTTTTTATTCACATGTGATCATGTGAAATTTAATATGCAATGTAGACATAAATAATTAAGAAATAGATTTAACGTTTGCAGCAAATTTACAAAATAAATACTTTAACTTTTTACTAAACTTTAACCTAAAAAGATTACAAACTGAGACTCTTGCTTTGGAAATAAGTCTATTTTCACTATATTCACAGCATATTTAGATGTTAGATAATTGTGTATATAAGCTAGTGGCAGTTGAAATTTCACAACATGTAATCTAGAGTTACTTGATTGGCAGTTCTGAACATACTCAAGTATGCATTAGTTTCCAATTGAGTCACATGGCATAGTGAGTTTTCACACAGCAGTTTATTACTATATTCTGAGCTTGAACAAATAGCCTACACATCTTCCCAAAATACACCCACGTATATTCACTAAAGGAAGTGTTATGCAGTTCACCATATAGCAAATGGAGGCTACTGTAATTGACAATATTGAGTAATAATCATTACATGTGCCTCCTTAGTAAGGAAATGAAAGGACTTGTGAAAAACAAAACAAAACAAAAAAAAAAAAACAGTAAGAGAAGTGAGCCAGACCCAAAGAAACACAGACTATCTGGTTTCCCTCATTGGGAACAATTAGTACACATTTAGGATAATCCTAGCAGAATATCACAATAGCTCAATAGCTACGTACATATGAACACATAAGATGGTGCTAAACAAAATGAACTCCAAGTATGGAAACAAGTGGTTTATCGTTGTTGTTATTTTCAACATACCATGTGAAAGTATGGTTTTATCCCTGAGCACTGTAACTGATTTTGGTATCCTGAATGTTGTATATATGTGTATTGGAACTAGAGAAGGGCAGGGGAATATCAAAATGGGGAGACAAAGGATAAAAAGGCAAACCAATGCAACAACAATATTTAAAAAACTATATGGTGTAAACCAACTGTACAGCTCATGGGAAAGAGGGGGAGGTGTGGGGGGTGAAGGAGGAGATAACAAGTTGGATAAGAAATTTACACAGTGCCTTACATATAAAACTCTAACTCCTCAGCACATCATTTTGACAATAAAGAAATAAATAATTTATATATATATATTATATAATGTTATACAGTAGAATTGTTAATAGGAAAATATTTACTAAATTTTCAAATTGAACAAACATTGCTAATATCACCCTAGGTAATGATTGAAACAATGTAAGTATCTCATGGTTGTGTGATTTAGCAGACTTGAATAAAGGTGTGTCCTTAAATTTTAATATGTTTGTAGGGTCCTACAAAATAATTATTTCAAATACTGCACAAACAAGTAGTATTTCCAGGATCAATTAAATTCTATATTTTAAAATAGTATGACTTTATTGTATAATGACTTAAATATGATTACATCAACTGTGGGCACAGAAAGAAAGTTGTAGTCCTTGAGTGGTCTAGACAAATGGCCTACTGACCTGAGTTGAATATTTGAGAGAGAAACAGAGAGTGAGAGTCTTTTTGAGATAAATGTGCAATCATACTGGCACATAATTAAGAACATGTCATGATACTGTTGGCAAGGCAAATTCATTTTAGTCAAATTGCTGTTCAACTTAGGCATGGTATTTTTGTTCTGTATCTGATTTTGTTCAGCATTTTTACTGTACTATAGAAGGATAATTTTGTTTAACACTCAAGTTACACAACATGCAAGGAGTCCAATTTGCATGTTCTAAAAGCAAATAATGTGTGGTTACATTGGAGTTTCATTTCTTTCTCTGCTGGATTGGCTACATTGTGTAAATTAAATATCTGTTTCTAAATTTTCAATAGACAATACAACTCAAGGCTGATGTTTTACACTTGGGGAGATTACTATATTTCACTCAATCTAAGCTTCGCAATTTCTCAACATTTGTCTTATTTAGAAGTGAAATATTATCATTCCATTC
The DNA here is from genome assembly GCF_023159225.1 of Perognathus longimembris pacificus. Taxonomy (NCBI): domain Eukaryota; kingdom Metazoa; phylum Chordata; class Mammalia; order Rodentia; family Heteromyidae; genus Perognathus; species Perognathus longimembris. The sequence continues at coordinate 57,519,867 of NC_063167.1, forward strand.
ATGAGACCTTAAAAGTCTTAACAACTTTGATAGAAGTGCATTCCTTTACAAGCAGATGTATTTTGGCTTCTGAATAACCAGGAACTAGTACTTTGCTATTTTTGTTTTTAAAATAAATTTGTACAATACTGATAAGATAGCAAATCAGATTATTTTTCATAATCTACTTCTTTCATTTTAGTTTCAACATGCTTTATTAAAATAATTAATATAATTATTTTTATTCATGGTTTGCTTCCTTATGGGCCAAACTTCAATAGATTCCAGATATTAAAAGGTATCTTCTTAGAATGCTTTATTTCCTTTTAATTGCATGTTATATGTACTCATATTTCACATATGAATTTTTATCTAAAGTGGGAGTTATTTATTAATTTAATGAATATATATATAATATTTTACTGAAATAAATGGTAATTGAGCAAATACACAGTAAAACTATTTTGAAATTTACTTCTTCTTTCTTTCCTTGCTTCTTTTTAATTTCCTTCCTTTCATGCTATATTCCTTTCTTTCTTTCATCTTTTTCTCCTTTTGTTTTTAACAGCCATTTATTAATAATATGCACATTGTACACTGTCTACAGTCCAGTTCTGGACTTAGATACTAGCTTTCTGTTTCTTTGCCCTCATACAATTTTTTTGACATAAGATCAGTGATTGATTTATTGATTGATTGATTGATTTGTGACAATGGAAATAAAAGCTAGAGATGGACTTAGCAACTCTGAATTCCCTCTTCCTACCTTGTTGGTAACAGGGTCTCTTTAACAATCTGGGTTTCTGTTTCCTCATTTATAACATAAACCTTTTTTAACCCTAGAATCTTTGAGTTTCTTGTAGTCACCAATCTTAATTTATCTCATTCTCTCAGTGTCTATCTTTTTCTGTCTCTCTCTCTCTCTCTCTCTCTCTCTCACACACACACACACACACATACACACAAACAAAAAAAACAACAACATAGACACAAACATACATATGCTGAATAGTGGTTAATCAAACCTATAATCTGAACTGTTTAGTCAGCTGAAATTTGGAGCTTCATAATTTGAGAAAAGATAGAGTGGGTTCTTGTTAACCAAAATTGAGTATAAGGTTTATCCTTGTTGTTAGATTCTACATAAGAGAATAAAATATGGATTGTTTTGTCAAGCTGAAAATTTGTCTCCATGGATGGAAGCTGTATATGGTAGTACATCGCCTGTGATCACACCACAAGGAGATAGATCCTCAAGTAGATTGTAGATCAGGAGTCCCCATGGGCAGAAAGTAGGACCCTATCATAGAATAAATCAGGAGCAACTACAGCCGGGGTGTGTCTCAAATGATAGAGCACCAACAAAAATGTATGAGGTCAGCACTGCCAAATATAGTGTTATGCCAGATGTACTGGCACATGTCTGTTAACCCAGATATTCAGGAAGTATAAATTGGGAGGATTATGGTTAAGCAGGGAAAAATACTGACACTCCACCTTCACCAGTAAGGAGGGAATGGTGGTGCAAGTCTGTGGTTTCAACGGTGTGAGAAGCATAGCTAGAAGATTTGTGATCTAGATGGGATGATTGACCAATGAGAAGTAAGGTTCAAAGAACCGTTGTGCATAAAACAAGGGCTTAATCCATAGAATGAAAGTTTTGGAAAAAAGTTATTTTTTGTTTTGTTTTTAACATAGCTATTATAGTTAGCTATACAAGAAGGGAATTCCTTGAGACAATTACATGTTGTTCAGAGGTATTGTCAATGGCATCCTCCTTCGCACCTTCCATAACCCACTCCCTACTTATTGTAGTTTCAAGGGGTTTTATTGTCTTATTTTCATCCATGCAGACAAATTATATGGCCACAGTCATGCTCATTCACTTGCCTGGTTAATTCCACTCTCACCTGCCTGCACTCCAGCCATATTTTGTGTTTCGCTCTAAATAACACTCTCTATTGCCATTCCCTCCCCTCACTTTTTTTTTTTTTTTACTAACTTTCAATTCTTACTGGGTAACAGCCTTCATTGAGCATTTTATGCCATCTTCACACATAGTTGCAATGCATTTTAAAGTTATTCACATTCATACTTTTTCACTATGCTCTTCCCTTATCCTCCAAATTGTCCTATAAAGTTACAGTCTATATGTATTGATGATGTGTACATATGTGTGTATGTGTGTATATGTGTATATATGTTATGTATATATATGCATGTGAATATGTATATATGTGCATATATACATATCCACAAATAAGTATATCTTTTAGATTTCACTTTTACAGGAATAAAATATATGATATTTGGATTTTTTAGCTAGTCTTTTCTTGCTCAAGAAGGTGTTCTTCAGTTACTATCCATTTTCTTGCAAATGAAATGTTCTTATTTTTTAGTTTTCCTCATGTCTACCCATGCACATTCATACATGCAATAATCATATATATGTGAGCTATGTGTACATAAGTATAGGTATATTATACATATGCATATATATATATATATCACACCACATCTTCTTTACCTATTAGTCTGACAAGTTTATTATTTAAGTGGTAAAAAATAAGTCTGTGGTAAACAAAGTCAGGAATTTATGACCAAATTAGATGTCTTAAGAGGCTAAGATGTGCCCAATAATTCTGGAATATGGCTGTGAAATTGTGGTCTGGAAGACAGTAAAAACTGTGAAAAAGGCAAGAATTTGGAAGGAATTTAACAGTCAGTCCAGGATATATTTCATCTAATTATTTTCCAACTCATCTTAATATGACTACAAAAGAACAGAGAAGGGTAACCTAAGAATGGTTTGTCAAATATAAAGCATCCATATGTAAAGGTGTCTGAGCATTAGTTGGTGAGCCTGTCTTCAACTGCATTCAATGACAAAGCCTGTGAACTCAACCATGTGCAGGAGGCTGAGGAATGTGGACTTGGGGATGACAGTAACTAAGTTGTAGAGTTTTTAAAAAAATTTCTTTATTGTCAAAGTGAAGTACAGAGGGGTTACAGTTTCATATGTAAGTCAGCGTGAGTATATTTCTTATCCAACTTGTTACCTCCTCCCTCATTTTTCCTCTGCCTCCCCCTCCCCATTTCTCTCCCCCAACATGAGTTGTGAAGTTGGTTTACACCATGTAGTTTTGTGAGTATTGATGTTGCATTGGTTTGTCTTTTTATATTTTGTCTCTCAATTTTGGTATTCCCTTTCCTTCCCCTAGTTCCTGTACACGTATATATAATATACAGGGTACTAAAATCCATTACTGTGATATCAAGAGTAAAACCACAGGGAAGAAATACAAGAGAAAAAGGACATAATTTCACATGGCATGTTGAAAATAATAGAAACAATGATATACCACTTGTTTCCATAACTTGGAGTCCATTTTGCTTAGCATCACCTTCTGTGTTCATATGGACATAACTATTGAGCTATTGTGATCTTCTGCTAGGATTCCACCTCACCACAGTAAGTACGTCCCTTATCAGGAACATGAATAAGAAAAAATGCTGGAGGGAATGTGACCAAAAGGGAACCCCACTACACTGTTGGTGGGAGTATAAACTTGTTTAACCACTCTAGAAAGCAGTATGGAAGTTTCTCAGAAGGCTAAACATAGAGCTCCCCTATGACCCAGTAGCCCCATTTTTGGTCACCTACCCAAAAGATTACAAGCAAGACCACACTAAAGCCACCAGAAGAACTATGTTCATCATAGCGTGATTTGTCTCTCTAAAATATGGAACCAACCCAGATTCCCCTCATTAGATGAGTGGATCAAGAAAATGTAGTACATATACCCAATGGAATTCTATGCCTCTATCAGAAAGAATGACATTGCCCATTCGTAAATAAATGGATGGACCTGGAAAAAAAATCAAACTAAGTGAGGTGAGCCAGACCCAAAGAAACATTGGGAATAATTTGTACACGTTAAGGATCGTCCTGGCAGAAGATCACAATAGTTACAGAGATTTTGAAGTGAGACAGAAATTTTAGATTTCTTCTACAAAATCCATACATTTATTTCTCTACACCTTTATCCATACCATGTATTTCCGCTTAGAACACATTTTTCCTCCCTGGTTAAGAATTATTAGTTTCTCAGTCTCAATATTGAGGAAGTGCAGGGTTACAGGTGGCTCGCGCCTATAATAGTAGCTACTCAGGAATCTGAGGTCCGAGGATGGCAATTTGAAGCCAGCCTGGAAAGAAAAGTCCATGAAACTTTTATCTCCAATAAACTGCCTAGCAAGATCCGGGAGTGGTGTTGTGATTCAAGTGGTAGAGTTCTATTGGCTTTAAATACGAAGAGTCTCAAGGACAGCCCCCAGGCCTAAATTCATGCCCCAGGACTGGCAGACAAAAAGACTGAGGAATCAAAAGTTCTTTAAGTATTTTCTCAAAGGAATTCAAAAATAAAATTCATTTTCTTCTTTATCTGTCTCCTAAATCATAGGAACATATTAAACACTAAATTTAATGTCTTTAAAGGCATTAAGGAGCAAACTAAATTATAAACACTAAAGGTTCGGACATAAAGGAACATTCCATATTTCCCCAGTAGGCCCAAGTGTTAAAGGTTTAGTTCCTCAGCAATTGGTACTGTAGAGAGGTGATAGAATTGTGAGCACACCTACTTCATTAATGTCATTTACACAGGAGGGCCTAGTTGGTGGAATAGGTTACTAAATAGGAATTGGTCACATGTGTCTTTCAGAATAATTCTTGTACTGCCCCCTTCCATATATGCCTCTTTACTCCCTGCCTTTCTTCTTATCAAGAGGTGAGAAGATTTGTCCCATCATGCTCTTCCAGCATGAGTCTCATACTAGCTAGAATAAATGGAGTGATATGACCATGTACTGACACCTTTGAAAGCATATGAATCAAAATAATTCTTTCTGCCCCTAAGTTGTTTTCTCAGAAATCCATCACAGGGGGCTGGGGATATGGCCTAGTGGCAAGAGTGCCTGCCTCATATACATGAGGCCCTGGGTTCGATTCCCCAGCACCACATATACAGAAAATGGCCAGAAGTGGCGCTGTGGCTCAAGTGGCAGAGTGCTAGCCTTGAGCAAAAAGAAGCCAGGGACAGTGCTCAGGCCCTGAGTCCAAGCCCCAGGACTGGCCAAAAAAAAAAACAAAAACAACAAAAAAAAGAAATCCATCACAGTGATTAATATTCTGATTAATATGGAGACTTACAAATTTGATTACAAATTTTGATCAATGTCAGTTGAAGGACAATATCAACACATTTTTTAAAAAATGAGTTAAGAGATCTGAACAGCAAAAAAAAGCATACTTTTGTAGGCTACATAATACAAAAATACTAATAAAAACATTGAAAAAATCAATAAATCTTTTTCACTTATGGAATGTCAATATCTTTAAAATTTTACACGAAACTCATTACAACTAAATTATTGAAATTTATGAATGTAGAAATGATTATTCTGTCTTGACTTCAGCTTATAATCTTTTGATTGCCTGTAATTTCCTTTTGATTCGGTATCCTTTAAAATGTTTCCTTTTGTAATCAAAAATTCTTTATGCTGTGTTAAAATACAGATGTATTTTTTTTAATTTAGGATAAAATACTTGACCTGTCAGCAAGTATATTAAATTTAGTTTTAATGTAACCCAAAATTATTTGGCATTCATTCTTACTAGGTGAAGACAGAAGTGAATGTCCCTGTTGATTATATATAGTACCAAATAGCTCTCACAGAGATAATACTATATGTTAATATTTCATTTGAAGTTGAAAATCTTTTTTATTTAATTTTATTGACAAGGTGATACATAGAAGGGTTACACTTACATATATAAGGTAATGAGTATAATTTTTGTCATACTTGTTATCCCCTTCCTCATTTTTCTCCCACCATTCCTCCCCCAACACCCTCAACTGAGTTGCAAAGTTAATTTCCAACATATTGTCTTGTGAGTATAACTATTGCATTGGTTCACCCTTTATCCTTTGTCACTAATTCAGATAAATGTATATGCAAAACCCAGGGTAATGAAACCAAATGCAGGAACACCAGGGTATAAAACATAGGAATGACAAAAGAAAAAATCATATATTCTTCAAAGAAATAACTGTCCCATTAATAAGTGGGCTAGAGACTTAAAGAGAGACTTCTCTGAAGAGGAAATGAGAATGGCTAATAGATATATGAAGAAAAGCTCAACACCTCTGGCCATAAAAGAAATGCAAATCAAAATAACACTGAGATTCCACCTCACCCCAGGTAGAATTAATAATGACAGATGCTGGCAAGGATGTGGCTAGAAGGCAATCACCTCCAAAATTGGCCACACTTGTGTCATACTGATCAAGTGTTTATTTTTTATACAGCTGTGTTGATATTTTTTCTAAAGTCCTGTTCCTCTCCTCTCCTTTTCTCCTCTCTCCTCTTCCCTCTCTTTCCTTCTCTCCCCCTTTTACTCCCTTTTTCCTTCCTCATTTTACTGCCTTGGTTCTCCTTTTCTTTCTTTCTTCTCTTCCCTTTGCCTCTTTTCCCTCCCTCCTTCCTTTCCTCTCTCTCTGCCTCCCTCCTTTTTCTTGTCTGGGTCTGGAACCCAGAGTCTCATGCCTGCTGATAAGCACACCCCACCACGAAGCCAAAGAATATCTCTTGCCCAATACAATTAATTATACAGTGATGAAATCAATTTAAAATAAAAAGAAAGAAAAGAAGGCAACCCTTCTAAACTGTTGGTGGGAGTGTAAACTTGTTCAACCACTCTGGAAAGCACTAGGGATGTTCCTCATAAGACTAAACATATAGCTTCCCCATGACCCAGATTCACTTCTTGTGGCCATTTTTCCAAAGGATCACAAACAGGGCCACACTAGTGCTACCAGCACAACCATGCGCACTGCAGAATTATCTATCATAGCTAAAATATGGAACCAACTCAGATGTCCCTCAGTAAATGAATTGACCAAAAAAAATGTGGTATGTAAATAAAATGGAATTCTATGCTTCCATCTGAAAGAATGATATTTCTCCATTCATAAGGAAATGGAAATATTTGGAAAAAATCATATTAAGTGAGCCATTCTTGAAGAAACATATTCTGTTGTTTTCCTCATTGGTAATAATTAGTAAAGGATAGTCTTTATTCTATCTTTCATAATTTAAAAATGTAGAAAGCTAATTTGCTTTTGTTTCACTTATTTTTAATATTTTTAGTTTACCCTATTGTGTGAAATAAAAATTAAGAGCTATTCTTTCTAACTGATCTGTCCAGGTCATCAGAAAAGTAAAAAAGCAAACTGAAAATAGTTCAGCTCAATTTCTTCCTTAGACCTATTTAGTTATGCCATCCTGCCTTCTATAATAAGATAGCTTGGCATTTCATCCTGAAATTTAAAAAAAATAAAGGAAATCTCCAACTAGACCATCTCCTAAAACAAATGTTTCTAAGCAAACAATTTGGCAACATTTAAAAATAGAAACATTTCAAAAATAGTCTCCATGCCCCCAGGTCAATGCACGAATAAATGTGAATTTATAAAATGCTGAAAATATCATCCTGTAGTACAGTGATCACAAAAATGAATCTGCTGATTTTTCCATAATATTGTACTTTAAATTGTGCTATGTGAAATGGAAATGAAGATAAATAATTTACCCATATCTTGGAAGAATATATTATATCATAAGAAAAGAGATAGAGAGGACCTGACAGTCTGGTAACCAGGCTTCTTCCTTCTTTTTCAGAACATGAAATGATCTGGGTGAAGCCCTTGAAAACCTCCTGCTTTTTTTTACTTTTTTTTAAAACAGATGAACAAAGATAGGCTAATCAAGTGACATACCCATCATCATGAAAATTTGTTATATTTTTATATTAAAGCATGACATATATGATTATAAATTCTTATTCTTGTTTTTTGTAGGTGCTAATACTGAGGCTTGAATTCAGGGCTTTAAACTCTCACTTGGGTATTTTGATCAAGGTTAGCACTAAAGCCATACCTCCACTTCTTGATTATTATGGTTATTGAAGATAAGAATATTAGAGATTCGTCTTCTCTGACTAATTTCAAACTGAGATCTTCAAATCCCAGCCCCTGAGTAGCTAGGAATACTGGTCTGAACCACCCACACCTACTTTATGAATTTATATTCTTAGAATCAAAATTTTAGAATAAACTCTGGGGCAGCAAAATAGCAATATTTTTATATTTAGTGCAGTACTGTAGTCAATTTTTCCTGTTTCATAATGTTTATGTATAATTACGAAGAAATTGTGATGGCCTTTCATTGTAATGTGGAGCATGCTTCACTAAATTTTGGTTCTGAACTTAACTATTGAAACAATAGTAAACACAACAAATGAGATCTTAAAAGATATTTGATAGCTGAAATGCAACAGCTGTATTTCTGGAAAGCATAAATATTGTAAATTAGCCCAAGTTAATTTTTTAGAGGGTTGGAGGCCATATGAATAGTGAAACTAAGCATGCTAACTTTCCTCAAATCTAACTTGTATCCTGTGCAGACATGTACATAAGGCCATTCAAAAGCATTCAACTCAATCAATCCACAGAATAATGAGAAATGACAAATACTTGTATCATAAGTCATTTTTGTTAGAATATTATATACTAAAGATTGCTAATAAATCTACTTGAATTTGTCATTAATCTTGCATACATTAAAAGTAGAAAATTTGGATTTTTAACAGTTACATTAATTTGTACACTATATTGTAAAATTTATATTATATATTTTTATATAAAATTATATAACATTTTATATAATACATTTATACAATGTATTATATATGTACAATTATGTAGTGTTATATGTAATTATAAAATATTTTGTCATTATATATTTTAAACATTATACTAATACGCATTCTGTTCCGTATATTAGAAAATTTCATGCAAGAAAAATATGTAAAAACTAAATGGAACGTATTTTCTTTACATACATTGTTAATTTTCCTCTTTCTGGGGCTTGGCTTTGTTTTTTCCTCATAGCCATTCATTAAAGGCCTTCTTTCAAACTTAATGACATTGAGAGGTTGTAGATGACTTTAAGAAGTGGGGCTTAGTGGAAGGCCTTCTAGTCATGGAGTTCATGACTTTGAAGTGAATAGAGGGATCTTATTTTCTTTTTCTTCTTTCTTTGGTTCTGATCATGAAGTCAGTATCTTTCTCTTCCCCACCAAGAACCCTAAAAAGTATGAGCTGGCATAAGCCCCAAGAAAAGGGACTGAAAACCATGAGCTGAAACATCATAACGTGTAGTATTTCCCTCTGTAAATTTATTATTTCAAGTATTCATTATAATTATTGAAATCCACATTGTCCAATTTGCTCAAACTCAAAGTTAAAACTATCTTTCTTTCTATTTGTAAGCTATATAAAACTGGTCTCATAGTGTAATTGTGATGTTTGAATAAGTTGTAAAGTATTGTTTGAAAGAGTTGTAAAGAATCATTGATTGCTAGTTTTAAGTAGAAGCTAGAATATCTAGAAAGATCACAATATGTCTGGGAATGTAGCTTAATAGTAAAGTGCTTGCCTAGCATGCATGAAGCCCTAAATTCAATTACTCAGAACCACATAAATAGAAAAAGCCAGACGTGGCACTGCAACTCAAGTGGTAGGGTACTAGCCTTGAGCAAGAAGAAACTCAGGGACAGTGTCCAGTGCCCAGGCCTTGAATTCAAACCTCAAGAATGGAAAAAAAGAATCACAGTGCACATCTCTGAGAGCATCCACAATGATTATTCCAGAAATTACTTTGTGAATCTGTTTACCAAGCACAGAAAACTCTTATCTCAACCTAAATAGAGCTAAGTTGATCTTAAGTTAGAATATTAGCTCCAACTAATTGACCAAGACCCAAATGAAGCAAAAAGTCAGAAGAGTGGTAGATTTGGCGTTCCCCCATCACCACTGGATTAGGTCCTTACACGTCAAAATTATAGAAAAACGTTTGAATTCTGGGTCTTGCAAAAGAGGCCTCTTGACTTTTCAGATATTTGGCCTTAGACTGAGATTTACATCATTGGCTTTCTCGCTTCTGAGGCTGTTACACTTGGACTGACAGTCTATCTTCTTCCCTGGTTTCAAGCTTGGAGATAGTCTTTCATGGGACTACTCAGCCATAACTGCTTGGAGATTTCACTTCTTTAATTTACTTATTTATCTTTGCAGCCTATTTCATCTGTCTCATTGGAGAATTCCATTAATACAATAAGGTAGAAAAAAATTTGGATGATAAATCAATAGAAAAAGAATGGGGAAAGAAAGGAGATAGAAACAAGAGAAAGAGAGTCATAATATGGGTATATAAAGGATAAGAACTAGGCCATGATTTTAATATAAAATGTTTCCCAAAGACTCAAGTGTTAATGGCTTGGTTGTCATTGATGAGCTTTTGGGAAGTGACTAAATTTTGAGAACTGTGACCTAGTCAGTAGGTTAATCCTTTGATGGAATCATAATGTCAGGACATTATTGGAAGCAATAAAAAGCAGAAGGTGGAGCCTAGTAGAAGGAAGTAGGTAACTTGTCTCATTGGAAATCCCAGAATTTAAGAGACTGAACCCAAAGAATCCTTAATCAAAAACTAGTTAGCCCTACACAGGAACTCCCAATCTTTTCATCGTTAAGTAAGTTTTTTTGAATACTGGTAACCTAGAATTATTTATGTTGTCTTCCTCTTCAAATACAATCTTTCTTAACAAAATAATTTATCAGTCTATGTGTTTGACCGTTAAGTTTTCTATAATACCCAACCGAAATTTGTGACATTATTTTTAAATATACTTTATGTGATGTGAGCTCTAGCCTAGAAGAATAACTTTCTGTTACCCATACATACCATATGAGTTTGTGTCATGCTAATAACCTAACTTTGCACAAATGAACCCCTCACATTGAAATATTCACAGCTGTTTCACACATGATTTATGTTTGTTTATTTTGGTAGATATTTATGCATTCAAATCCCTAGACTTCCTTGAACAAACACGCCATTGTATTTAGATAGCATTTTTATCACTTGTTCTTATCTTGAAATATAGTCATTATACTCAGGTATAATTATTTCTACAATTTTTGCCTTTTCAGGACAATACCTATATGTTTATATCTGTGTCAATATCGATATTTTCCTCCCATTCCATATCACATAAGCAGTGCCAGGAATGTATTTTTATGGGCTAAAGCAATTTTTAAATAAATATTGTGAAAGTACTATGCGAAGAAGCAAAACCTAAAAGAAATAATTGCCAAGAAATATGTAAGTAGCTTACAATGAAGACCATTTCTGGCAATTAAATGAAACATAAACAATAAACATTGTTCTTAGAAAAACTTATTATAGAAAAAAATCATTCTTCAGCATTCCCCATAGGTTAAGTCAGTACAAACAAGAATAATCTATGGTGACAAAACACAATGCCTAAATATATGAAAGTTAATTACTTTTTTATATGAAGTCTTCTGTATATAGAGTGACTCTCCAGGGAAGTTATTATTCATATCATGGCTCAGTAATACAGGCTGCTTCCAATCTCATTGCCAAAGGAGTAAAGATCAGGAAAGACATGCAGACATTTCCCATTACCTTATTCATAGTTATTGAATATAACTCACTACTCAGAATTAGGAAAGTTGTGCCACTGCAGAGATAAGAAATGAGATCGCCCCTTTCCTAGTATTTAGAATGGGAGACAAACTATCCATGATAAGCATTGCCAGATTGAAACATACCACCACTGGCACAATTAGGAATTGCTCCATTTTCTTCTGTTTTGCCAATCATCATCCATGAAACTATTGTTATCATGTTTATAATCTTAGCTTGTTAATATATCTCATTATCATTGTTTATCATCATCTTTTCTAATATCAATAAGGTAGAAAATGGAAGATGGGTTTTACAGGGAAAGTCAAATTACCTCATAAAAAACTGTGTTAAATCTTATGAATATTCTGTTATGTAGTTACACAATAACACACTTCGAAACCTAGTACAACAGTGTTAAGTAAATGGAGGAGAAAGGAGAAGGAATAAGCTGGACTCAATTCCCAAAAGGCTAGGATTGTTTATTGAAGCATAACAGTAAGGGGCATAAACCTTCCTGTGGGTATGGATGTTGTTCAAGGAGGTGGGGCTGGAGTTGAGATTTTATGGGTCTGAGCAAGGAGACAGAGGTTAACAACAACAAAGAAAACATTAGTTCTAGGGAGGTGGGGGCTTTCGGTTTGGTCTACAATGGAATGTTTACAGCCAGGTTTAAGTGGATTGCCCTGTCTGCTTCAAGCAGTCTGCAGGTTTTTGGATTTCTCGTGGCTTGCCTGATGTTGATAAGCACCTGAGAAAATGGTATGGGAATCTAGTCTTCATATTTTGTCTTTGGGTACATAAAACAATTGGGTCAGGCGAGAAGAAGCAAATCCTTCAAATAGTTTATGCTTCTGTGATGCTGACATATTCTATTGATTGGGAATTTAGTTATGATCCATATCAGATGCCATTTCTTGGAAGTTTCTAATAGTAAGGGAATAGTGCTCCAAGGGACTGAGTGATTCAGATTACTGGGAGCTAAAATATCAGGCCTGACCATCCATGATTAAGGTGGTTTTCTCACATACATGAGCAGGGATAATTAGAAACCTGGGCTCAGTTGTCATTGTGACTCAGCATCTCCATATGATGATGTGAATCCCCAAAGAAAACATCTGTAGGACACATATATAAAGATATATTTTTCAAGGACATTTTGATCTCATCTAGGGAAATGATATGACATAAATTATGCCTTATTAAGCTAAAAAATGAGTCACAAATGCCAGCTTGATTCAAAAGGAGAACAAATAGGCTTTTTTATTGGAGTGGACAGACACAGAGGAAATATGAGGGCAGAGATACTGTGGAGGCCATTTTTATTCAATTACCATTGCCACAGGAAAGCAACCATGTGTTTAAGTCATTACACCATGTGGTTCTATCACTTTTCAGAGTTACAATTTTATATGTCATTAATTCATCAATATCTAATTTCACCAGTAAACTTAATCTTCATAGTTATCAGGAACAGAACAAACACCCCACTGGAGGTTTTGTGTTGGCTTGTGTGATGCATAGTTGGCTAGGGCTAAGAACCAGAGAAGCAACCATTACATAAATGAAATATATCCTATATAACAGTTTCTATGTTCTATGTTTTTCTACAAATTTCTTCTTTGAGGCTCCTTTCAGTGACTCAGTTGTAGTATTTACTTAGAACTTCTGATTTTGTCCTTCATTCTGTATTTCTGAGCAAAGAGTTTAGTGACTTTTTCTTTGCTCTTACTACTGGCTCATTTCAAGCATTCACTTTTCATAGATTAAACTTAAGGTACATATCTGAAAGGAAACTCATAATCCTGTGATGCTTGAAAAGTGCCATTTTCCTACTGGCAAAATATGCTTAGAAATTTATACAGAGAATGGCACATATGTATTGAAAAAGATTGTTTATTTGTCTGCTCTACAGATTTTATCCTCACTGGTAATGAAGAATACGTGAGTGTGTCCTGCTCATATATGTGGTTAATTTGCACCATCAAAATTGTTGAGACTTAACCAAAGTTCTCCCATCTATCAAGTCTATCATCCTCTATTATGCTAATTGTTTCTTGTGTGCTCACATTGTATGTGAGGAGTGAAACTAAGATTCTTTATCTTGGAAGAAATCTTTCTGTGTTTTTTTTTTTTCCTTGCCCAAATAAATAGGATTTTTTTTTCACTTTGATAAGTCAGATCTTTGTTCTACTCATGAAAGAAAATGGAGAGGCAAAACAGGTCATAGCATATTGTCACCTTTATTTAGTTGATTAGTTTCTTTTGATCTTATTGAAATAAAACTGCACTTTAAAATAAACTGATGGAATAAAAAAGAAATGCAGATAATTATTTACAAGTATTACTTCAATAAAAATATTGATAGGAACACCAACAGAAAGTGGGTATGCCTGAGATGAGTAGGTGATACTTTGTTAATTAAGTTATCTTCTGGGTGTTGCTAGTGATGATTTTATTCCTGGAAAAGACCTTAAGTTCTATAATGTGTGATTTTAAATTTTATTCTCTCTACACAAAAAGGTTTAAACACCTACCTAATATTATGAAGCCTGTTTCTGGCTAGTAACAAGCAGAAGGCTCTATCTGAATCAAGTGCATGAAATCTCCATCTAGCAAACATTTACTTATTATATCACAAATTACACTTGAAAAAGAGCCAAATGAATGAAATCTTGACAAGACCCTCTAGTACTGACTCATTGGTTTCTTTTTTAATCTCTTTTGTAATTTTAATTGAAAAATTCCTACTCATTTTGAACTCTTTCTCTTATAAGCACCAAACACAGAACTTTCCTCCAGAACAAAACAAAGATGTTCATTCCTCCAAATGTCCAAATTGAAAATCTGTCCAAACCAAAACAAAACTAAACAACAAAAAAACCCACACAGAAATAAAATAACTAAAATCACATTCTAGGGAGTTCAGTGCACATGTAGTCTTTGCTTGCTGTCTAATTATCCTTCAACTGATTTGCAAAAACTTGAACACACTAGCTCATCAAAATATACATTTTCCCATTGGCTTTTTAAAGTTAAAAATAATTACTAAAAAGAGAAAATTTGAAGGAATTCACAATTGATTTGCCTGACTGATTTGGATGTCATATCCAGAAGGTGAAGGTCAGGAAGGCTGTTCGCAGCTGATGAGGGAGCTTTATCTTCAAGGTTTAGTTTTCTTCCAAACAGTGTAAAATACCCGTAATTCCAAGTATGAAGGGACACAGACAATCTCCTTGGACAACTCCACAGGACAATACAGATGCCCAAGCTGTTCTTCATAGAGTGACAGGGCTTCAGTCAAATTGACACAGTTCCCCTGTGAAAAGTACTTCCCATCTTGTTCCAGTACTCTCATCGAGAGGTCAAGAATCAGTCTGAGAAACTACCATGTGGAATATTCTTCTGGAGATGTGGAGATTGGAACCACTGTCAAGTCATTAATCACATAATCAAACTCTCTCCCTTCTTTGGCATATCTCTTCAGTACTGGAATACAGTCCTCTGTGAGAACCTGATCAAAGTCTCCTTTAAGATTAAGATGTCACCACGTGTTTTTCACATAAATTTCTTACATCCATCAATCACCATTTGGTCAATCTCTACCATAGTGACCATCTTTGGTTTCAGTTTGACTATCTCATATAATATGCCTTCATCTCCACTTCCCAGAATCAGTACCCAGAATCTTTGCCAGTGTAATCTTTGCCACTTTCCATGATGGCCTGGGTATATGCAAAATCACTCTCTGCCAAATTAACATCCCCACTAAGAATGAGAATATTTCTAAACTGCTTTGAGTGCAGAATTTTAATGTTCTGATAAGGCGAAACGTCATCGTACACCACTTCATCTATGTCATGCTCAACCACGCGCCCATCAGTAGTGGGCCAGCATCTGTCAATGGCTCCTCCTCGAGCTATAGGTGGTAATCGTTTCAGGCGGCCAGAGCTGTTCTGACTCGATTCTTTCATTTTTTCTTCTACTTTGTTCAGAAGGCTTTCACTTTCATCTTTGCTGTGCATTGCTGTGGTAACTCTGAAGGTCCAGCAACACTAATCCATGTGGATAAATACTCAAGTTGGAAAAGCTGCCATTTTTGTTTGTGTAGGTTGCCAAATAGCCTTGGTCCTGCCAGGTATGCACCGACTCTGCCATTCCTTGCTCCTGGAAAATGGACTGGAGGCCTTTTAGGATAGTCTTACCATCAGCTTTGGAGCTAAGCATGAAGTCGAGCGTGCTGTGCCATGCTGCCACCATATGAGGAGAGGTCTTGTGCCATGCCTGGGGGAGGCGGCGACGGGAGACTGGGGGACCGCATGGCATGTCAGGCTGCGGCAGCAGGGGCTAACTTGTTGGTTTCTTTTGCTAAGGCTGCCTCTTCCTGAGTGGGGGCAAGTATTAAGGAGTGGAAAATAGTGCCTATTTTTGTCTTTAGGATTAGGTTTAGGTTGAGGACTTTATTGAATTTCTACCAGAGAAAAACTCTTTCGCCATGTACAAGAATGTTACAGACTTTCAGATATAGCCAGGGAAGATATACAGAGTAATTAAACTCGAAATAATAAGCACTTGGCTTTTCTGTGACTTTACACTCCCTTTGCTTAGATCTCATTGAGGCGCAGATACATGTGCCAAGATTCCTACAAAGTATCTTTTTGTTTTATTTTTTGTCTTACAGCCTCCAAAAAGGAGGCTCAAGCAACAAATTCATATCATAATGATAATATGACAGAGGTGATAAAGGATGTATGAATGTGTAATATTAATTGAGACTCTGTTTCAGCTTTTTTATGGAGGCCAAACATCAATAGACCTTAAAAATGGAAGCTTTACCTTTGTTTCACACAAAAGTTAAACAGGTAGACCAATTCACTAAGTGTACTAAGACTCCATCCCACAAAGTAGACAACCAATCTTGATTCTGTCTCTTTGCTTTGCCACTACACAGAATATTCTTTCCATGTTTTGCCTAAAAGAAAAGGAAAGGAATAAAAGGAAGATCAGTAGTTCCTTTCAAAGATATGAACCAGAAATGGCTCATAAAACTTTTGTTCACATCCTGTTGGCAGGAGCTAGTTATAGAGCCTATCATTACCTCAAAGGAAGGTTGACAAATCTCTCTGGGATAAAATAATAACTATTTCAGAGTTTTAGTTCAAAAGACAGAAAAAAGAACTGTGGATTTTAGATGATATTAGCAGTTTTTGCTAAAATATTGTAATTGAGGAGTAAGGTTTGAGCTATTGCTGCCGCTATTGTTTTTATTGAGTTAGGGTTATAGGAAGGGTTTCTTGAAGAAAGTGAGGCTTGGATGGATGTTTTGTAATGAATTGGACATTGTAAGGTGAATTTAGGAAATGTTGATGTAATATGTGTAGAAAAGGACTCATTAAAATTGTGGGTCCTTTTCTACACATATTACTTCAACATTTCCTAAAATTATACTTTTTTTACCTTCACAATATCCAATTCATTACAAAAGATAAGAATGCATTAAAAATTTTGTGGAAATTTCTTTTGTTTTCATCTGTTCATCTTCCCTGTGACTTAGCTCCTTTTGTCAGTGTATTTGATTATGATACTTTGGGTATTTTATAAATGTCTGTCTGAATTAGGGAAGGGAAGGTGAACATTAAAACAATGAGACAAAGGGTAAAAGACAACACAATGCAACAGCAATACTTACAAGACAATATGTTGTAAACTATCTGTACAACTGGGGGGATATGGAGAGAGGGAAGGTGGGAAAAAATTAAGGAGGGGGGTATGAAGATGGACCAGAAATGTACTAATTACATAATGTATGTAACTGTAATCCCTCTGTACTTCACCTTGACAATAACAATAAGTAAATAAATTTTAAAAATTGTAGTCAGCATATGGCCTGCATACAATGAAAGCCTAAGACTGGCATAAAATCAGTCCGAATTGAACACCAAACTGAACATATTTTTATTTCCTGGCAAAGGATTTACTTTTAATATATTACTTCTAAAATATTGACAATTTCTTACAAGAATGGTGAACTAATTAGATTTATTTTTAGAAGGATGACTGGCAGCTTGTTTAAAGTCAATGAGAGTGGGCAAAAAATGTGATACCCAGGGACCAGGTCATATAAATAAACAAGATAGCCCGGATTTCTGCAAGATCTCTGTAAGCATAAAATCTAGCTTAAAATTTCCTAGATTTCCCTTACCAACAATTTCTTTCTTTTTATTTTATTATCATCAAGCAATTGTACGAAGATGTTTCCATTTAACAACACAGATTATGAAAGCAGTATGTCTTGATTAATGCCATACATTTCAAAATTCTCACCAATACCTAAGAACTCCTTCCTCCCTCTTCTTAATATTGTAGGATATACATTGGATTAATGATTACATTCTCCTCTTCTTCTTCTCCTCCTCATTTGTCCACCTCTTTCCTCCTGACCCCACCCCACCCCTTTACTGTCCCTGCTTCCTGATATTATTTGCTGAACTTTGTCTTTGCCTTTCTAACTTAGCTAAACTACTTGATTTCTCCTTTGAATCTACTTTATTTCAGGTAAAACATGAGTAAATACTTGCATGCCACCCAATGTATTTATATATTTATAGGCTAAATCTAGTTCCCACATATAAGGAAAAATGCACCTTTTGTCTATGCAGACCCAACTTACTTCACTTAACTAAACCAAATCCTTACATATCATTTTGCAACAATATCACCTCAAAAGGAATCAAAGATCTTAATGTAAAACATGTAATCATGAAACTACAGAAAGTAGTAGAGGAAATAGGAGGGCTTCTGGGCATTGGTAGAAAATTTCTGAGTAAAGATCCAGAAGCTCAGCAAATCAAAGAAAGATTTGATTAGTAAGACTGCATCAAACTGAAAATTTTCTGTGGCAAAGGATATATTCAACATTCTAAATAAACAGCCAACAGAATGGAAGATGTTTGCCAGATACACACAGATAATGGCCTAATATGTAGAATATACAGAAACCTTAAAAAAAAACTAAACCCTCCAAAAGCCAACAATACAATTAAGAAATGGGCTAAGGATCCAAAGAAAGTCTCAGAAGAAGAAGTAAAAATTAAAAACAGACACATGAAAAAATGCTCAATACATTTGTCCATAAAGGAAATGCAAATTAAAATGGCATTGAGATTTCACCTGACCCCAATTAGAATGGCCATTATCAAGAATACAAGTGATAAAAAATGGTGTCCAGGAGGAGGGAAGATGGCTCCGGGAAATGTCCAGGGTACCCTCCACCCCCACCGACCCCAGCCCAAACAAGGCCAGGCTGGGAAAGTGGCCCCGGCCGCAGACCGTCAGTGTCCACAGAAGCAACAGCTGAAAAGTCCTGCTGTGAGTTCAGAGTCCATACAGCAGGAGCCCCACGGGCCCCAGACTGGGTGCAGACCAGACTGAGACAGATGGTGGTGTGGGACCAGAGGTGCAGGACCCAACGGCTGGGACAGACAACAACAGCAGGGGAACCAGGAAGGGGAGCGCCGGGACAGCCACCGCCAAATGATCAATTGCTACACCCCAGCCCGGAAAAGCCCACAGCAGTGCGGGACACACACACAATCCAGGACCAGTAAGTTCCCCACTACCCCACCCCACGGGAGATCAGCTCTAGCAGAGACCCAAAATTTCATGTAGAGCTCATCATATGGGGACAAAGAAGCTAGAGCTCCCTCCCTCCTCCTCCCTACCCCAAGTGAACAAAAGAGCCCCATATCTGGCGGGTCTAGGACCCAACAGCTCCTGGGAGGACACAGGAGCTAGCAGCGGGTGGAGCAGCGCCCAACAAAGTGACTGGGAGACACCTTAGGCCAGCGTCCCCCAAAGCCCCAGCTGGGGAGCCTGAATCTGTCCACTCCAGCTGTCCCCCCCACACCAAGCAGGGACCCGGGGACTGGTAGGCATTTGAATGCCACTTGAGGTGCCCTGGTCCATGCAGACTTTTTGAACAGCAGTCACAGGCTTGCCAGTGGGTAATACCAGCCCAGCAGGGACACCTGGCCCGAGCACATGCTCCCGCCCTCACAGTGGAGGTGCAGAGAGCCTGTGGGCACAAACCCATGCCCAGACACTGGAACCTGCTGGGGACCATGCATACCACCCCCACAGTAGATTCGCAAGAGGGCACAAGCACCCTCCAACAATTGGGGGTACTGTGCCCCCAAAAGAAGCACAAGAGCACACACGCACGTGCCCCCCAGAGGGCCAGTGTGGGTCAGCGTGCTACCCCTCCAGCAGAAGGATCTTGCGCCCAACCCCCAAGGGAGTGCACAAGAGGGCAAGCTCCCTGGGCAACCTGCCCCCTCAGCAGCAATGCCCACTCTGATAGGTGCACTCCGCACAGGTGGACAGGCCCCCCCAGTGGCAATGCCCGCTCTAACAGTAGCACTCTGCATGGGTAGGCGGACCACCACTCAACAGCAATACCTGCTCTGACAAGAACACTCCACACACGGGCGAGCCACCCCTCAGAGGCAATTCTCAATCTGAGAGGTGAGCTCTCTTGACCCACAGCAACTAGCGGGGAAAGAATCAAAGAAGACAAAAGTCTCCATGCCACGCTGAATCAGTAACCCACAAACTCCTAACAGGGGCCCACAAGGGTCAGCACAACACAACGGCAGAGCACAGTCCTGTAGAGAAAGACGCAGAACCTACCCACCCCTAACTGCGGTGAGGGCAACCGCCTCAGCAACAACCAAGATGGTCACACTCAACCATAGGGCAGTAAGAATAAACAGCCAAACTCAAACCTGGAGCCAGGACACAAACAAGTCCCCACTGACAGACAGAGGGAACCAGCACAAAACCAAGCCAACATCTCCACCTACAGGTGCAGATATCCAGATACATAAATCACAAAGAAATATTACAAACTTCATGAAAGGTAAAGCCAACTCGCCAGCTCCAAAAAGTAGTATGACTGAATTTGGAGATGGAGAATAAAAAAAAAAAAACTGAGACTAAGATAGAAGAAATGATCAAAAGCCTCAGGACCGAATTCAGAAAACAGTTCCAGGAGAATGAAAGTCTCTAAGGACATGCAGGAAGTCAAGAAAGAAATGGAAGCAAAAATGAATTCAGTCTACTGCTCCATTAAAGAAGACCTTAAGATCCTGAGAAACGAAATGCATGAAAAAAATAGATTCAAAACACAACTTATTAAAAGAAGAAATTACCACAAGGAGAGATGATCTGGCAACCATACACATCTCACTCTCCTCATTAAAAACAACACTCGAAGCCACATCACAAAGAATTGATCATATTGAATCTCGAATCTCTCTTTTGGACTACGATGCAGCTGATAAGGACCAGAAGATTACCACACTCCAAGAAACTGTCAAACTCCAGGGCAGACTAATCCAGGAGATAGTGGACAGGGAGAAGAGAAATAATCTGCGTAAAATCGGAATAGATGAAGGAGTACCAGGGCAGAGAATGTGTTGTATAACACATATTCAATAGAGTTATTGCAGAAAACTTCCCTAATCTCACAAGGAATAACCTAACCCAAATAATGGAAGCATATAGGACACTTGGCAGGCCAGACCTAGAAAAATCCTCACCTAGGCACATAAATATCAAGACCTCAGATCTCAAGAATAAAGAGCAAATTTTGAATGCAGCCAAAATGAAGAAGGAGTTATATTACAATGGGAAAAAGATCAGAATCATGGCAGACCTCTCCACACAAACTTTCAATGCACTACTAGGCTGGAGGAACCCAATCCAAGTCCTCCAGGCCAACAACTGCCAACCCAGAATTAAATACCCAGCAAAATTAGAATTCACCTTCCAGGGAAAAACCAGTTCTTTCCATAGCAAAGAGGATCTAAAGGATTATGTGAATAAAAAACGGCCTTACAGCAAATTCTAAGAAGGGAACTCCACCCAACAGAAAACGTACAGGACCCCCAGACAGAAACAGAAATAAAGTACAATAGCCAGAGCCCAACAGGAAGAGCAGCTCAATAAAGACAAGAAAGAGGGAGAGGGAAAAACAACCTAACAGGAAAATGCAAGGGAAAAAAAAACCACTCTTATCCATGATCTCTTTTAATATAAATGCTATAAACTCTCCGATAAAGAGGAGCAGACTGACAGAGTGGATCCGTAAACAAAAAGTTGATATCTGTTGTCTTCAAGAGACCCATCTTAGAGCAAGGGACATAAACAGGCCCCGAATGAAAGGATGGAGCACGATCTTCCAAGCAAACGCACCCAACATCCTGATTTCAGACAAGCTGGACTTCTCATTAAAATCAGCTCAAAAAGATAAAGAAGGGCACTACGTTTTAATACAAGCAAAAATCCAGAATCAAGACATCACAGTGACAAATTTATACTCACAGAATAAAAGAGGCCCTAAATATGTCAAATTCTCACAGAACTACAGAACAAGATAGACCCAAACACAATCATAGTGGGAGACTTTAACACTCCACTCTCTCCAAGAGACAGATCCAACACCCAGAGGATTAGCAAGGGAGCCGAGGACCTAAGTAACACCATATTCCAAATGGATCTGAAAGATCTGTAAGAGTTTTTCACCCTACAGAGACCCAATACACATTCTTCTCAGCAGCCCATGGAACATACTCCAAAATAGATCATGTCATAGTCCACACAAAGATCCTCAGCAAATACAACAGTATTGACATCATCCCATGTATTATATCTGATCACAGTGGAATCAAGGTAACCCTCAATAAGAAAGGATACCACAGAGGCTATACAAATACTTGGAGGTTAAACCCCTCACTGTTATTTAACACTTGGGTCACAGAGCAAATTAAGGATGAAATTAATGAATTCATAAGCCACAATGACAACGAAATACATCACAAAGAAACCTATGGGATACAGCTAAGGCAGTGCTGAGGGGCAAGATCATTGCCCTCAGCACTCACATTAAAAGAATGAAATCAGAGCAGGTGAATATCCTCACGATGAAACTAAGACATTTGGAGAAACAAGAAATAATTGAATCTAAAATGACTAGGAGGAGAGAGATCACAAAGATTAAAGAAGAGATAAATCTGATTGAAAATAGAAAGACCATTCAACAAATAAATAAAACTAGAAGCTGGTTCTTTGAGAAAATAAATAAAATGTATAGAACCCTTGCAAGACTTACAAAAAAAAGAAGAGAAGAGACTCATATTTGTAAGATCGGGGACTCCACTGGAAAAGTTACAACAAGGACACAAGATATTCAAACAATCATAAGGAACTATTTCTAGAACCTCTACTCAGTAAAGAATAATAATTTTACAGAAATGTATCAATTCTTAGAGAAGTATAAAGTGCCCAAACTGAATCAAGAAGAAATAAGTCAACTAAATAAACCAATAACTGACAGAGAGATAATCAAGAGCCTCCCAACAAAGAAAACCCTGGGACTGAATGGATTCACCAGTGAATTCTATAAAACCTTTAGTGAGGAGCTAATACCAATACTCCTCAAACTCTTCTGTGAAATAGAAACAGAGAGAGAAATCCCAAACTCATTCTATGAAGTTAATATTATACTCATCCCCATATCAGGCAAAGACCCAACAAAAAAAGGAAACTAAAGACCAGTAATAGTAGTGAACACAGACGTAAAGCTCCTCAACAAAATATTAGCTAACAGGATCGAGAAACTGATCAAGAAAATTATACATCTGAACAAGTAGGCTTCATCCCACAGAAACAAGGATGGTTTAACATCTGTAAATCCATAAATGTAATTCACCACCTAAACAGAACTAAGACCAAAAATCATGTTGTCAGGGGCTGGGGATATGGCCTAGTGGCAAGAGAGCTTGCCTCCTTTACATGAGGCCCTGGGTTCGATTCCCCAGCACCACATATACAGAAAACGGCCAGAAGTGGCGCTGTGGCTCAAGTGGCAGAGTGCTAGCCTTCAGCAAAAAGAAGCCAGGGACAGTGCTCAGGCCCTGAGTCCAAGGCCCAGGACTGGCCAAAAATAAAAAATAAAAAATCACGTTGTCATCTCAGTCGATGCCCAAAAAGCCTTTGACAAAATAAAAAACCCATACATGTTAAAAGCCCTGGAGAGAACAGGAATAGATGGAACATTCTTTAAAACAATAAAAGCCATATACAACAGACCAACTACTAATATCATATTAAATGGGGAGAAACTAAAACCATTCCCCCTAAACTCAGAAGCAAGAGAAGGATGCCCACTCTCCCCACTTCTTTTCAACATAGTGCTGAAATCCATAGCCATAGCAATAAGGCAAGAGGAGGATATCAAATGGATCCACACTGGCAAAGAAGAAATCAAACTATCCCTATTCACAGATGACATGATCTTATATCTGAAGGACCCAAAAAACTCAGTCCCTAAACTCCTACACCTAATAAACCATTTTGGCAACCTACCAGGATACAAAATCAATCCACAAAAGTCAGCAGCTTTTCTGTACACCAGCAATGTACAAGCAGAAAAGGAAATTATGGAAATAATACCATTTACAATAGCTAAAAAAAAAGAATAAATTACCTAGGGGTCAACCTAACTAAAGACGTGAATGACCTATTTAATGAGAACTATAAAAATATGAAAAGGGAAATCAAAGAGGACACAAAGAGATGGAAAGATCTCCCATGCTCATGGGTAGGCAGAATCAATATAGTGAAAATGGCCATATTGCCCAAATTGTTATACAAATTCAATGCAATCCCCATTAAGATCCCAGCTACATTCTTCACTGAAATAGAGAAAGCAACCATAAATTCATATGGAACAGCAGAAGACCTAGAATAGCCAAAGCAATTCTAGGCAAAAAAAAAAAAAAAAAAAAGCAGTGCAGGAGGTATCACAATACCAGATTTCAAGCTCTATTATAGAGCCATCATATCAAAAACAGCCTCTATTGGAATAGAATAGAAGACCCAGAAATGAAGCTGCATTCTTACAGTCAGCTGATATTCGACAAAGGTACTAAAGACATACAATGGACAAAACATAGCCTCTTCAACTACTGGTGCTGGGAAAACTGGGCACCCATATGTAGAAAATTCAAAGTAGACCCTAGCCTATCACCATGCACCAAGATCAACTCAAAATGGATGAAGGACCTCAATATCTGACCTGAATCTGTGAAACTACTGAAGGACAGAGTAGGAAAGATGCTAGAACTTGCAGGCACAGGAAGGAACTTCCTGAATAGAGTCTCAGGGGCACAACCGATAGGGGAGAGTCAACACAAATGGGACTACTACAAAATAAAAAGTTTCTGCACAGCTAAAGACAGCCACCAAAGTAGAAAGACAGCCAACCATATGGGAAAGGATCTTCACCCGCACAGCAATAGACAAAGGCCTAATATCAGTCATCTACAGAGAACCCAAAAAACTAAGCCCCTCCAAGCCCAGTAAACCAATTATTAAATGGGCAATGGAGCTAACGAGAGACTTCACAGGAGAAGGTATAAAAATGGCAAAGAAATATATGAGAAAGTGTTCAACATCCCTGGCAGTAAAGGAAATGCAAATAAAAACAATCCTGAGATACCACCTCACTCCAGTTAGAATGGCCTTTACTCTGAACTCAGGCAACAACAAATGCTGGAGGGGATTTGGAAAAGTAGGAACCCTTCTCCATTGTTGGTGGGAGTGCAAATTAGTACAACCACTTTGGAGAACTGTATGGAGGTTCCTCAAAAGCTCATCATAGACCTACCCT
Organism: Perognathus longimembris pacificus; assembly: GCF_023159225.1. Classification (NCBI taxonomy): domain Eukaryota; kingdom Metazoa; phylum Chordata; class Mammalia; order Rodentia; family Heteromyidae; genus Perognathus; species Perognathus longimembris. The sequence goes on from NC_063167.1 coordinate 57,545,194, forward strand.
ATGACCCAGCCATACCACTCCTAGGCATCTATCCTGAACAACAGGTCTCAGGATATCAAAAAGACATCTCCATATCCATGTTTATCGCGGCACAATTCACAATAGCCAAAATATGGAAACAACCCAGATGATCCTTTACAGAAGAATGGATACAAAAAATGTGGTACCTGTACATAATGGAATACTACATAGTGATTAGAAATGATAAAATACTGGTATTCGCCGGGAAATGGTCAGAACTTGAATAAATAACGTTGAGTGAGACAAGCCTAGAACACAGAAAACAAAGGGGCATGATCTCCTTGATATATGACAGTTAAGGTGCGGGGGGAAGGAAGGACACTGGAGATCATGTCTGTGAAGCAAAAAACTTCTTGTCAAATGTTATTTCCTACAGGTTTGGGTCACCGACCTTACATTATGTAACTAAAACCAAACAACTACTAAATATAAAATGGTTTAAAATAGACCTCTCAGTGGATCACAATAGCTCAAAAGCTATATATGTATGATCAAATAAGACAAAGATAAGCAAACTCTATTCTTGATGTTATATTTAAAGTTCTAGGTGAATTTCCTTTGGCTTATGCCATGTGGTTACTGTATATGTTTTTGGTACACTGGGTATTGTATATATGCCTACCTGATCTAGGGAAGGGAAAGAAAAACGAGGGTGTAAGATATCACAAGAAATGTACACACTGCCCTATTATGCAACTGTGTCCTTTTGCACAACACCTTGTCAAAAAAAATTAATTGATAAATAAAAAATTTTTAAAAATGGTGTCCAGGATGTAGCCAAAATGGAAATCTAATATACTGTTGGTAGGAATATAATCTTGTTCAACAACTCTGTAAAGCAGGTTGTAGGTTCCTCAAAAAATTAAACATAGAACTTCCCTTTGATCCACAAATTCCACTTCTTAGCATTTGCACAAAAGATTACAAACCAGGGTACAGTTTAAAATCATCAGCACAACTATGTTTGTTGTCACCTTAGCCTAGGTATAGTATCAGCCCAGATGCCTCTCAGTGGAAGAATCGATCAACAAAATGTGGCATATAACATAATGGAATTCTACTCATCCTTAGAAAGAATGATTCTACTCTTTGTAAAAAACAGAATGACCTCCATATGCATTACTGTATGCATTATTGGTATTACTGTTAACTCAATTTCCTTTCTCTATTCCAGCAACTTAGATTTGTCTTCATCAAAAATAATATATGAGTATAGTAAGTATTGCTAAAAATCATTTATAGAAAAGTAGAAAGCAATTATATATTACCATTCCTATAGGACGAATATAATAAACAAATTCATTTAATAGAATAATATGATTTTTTTCCCTTTTCCTGGGTGGCAAAAGTTTAAAAATCAGTAACCAAACCAAGGTCCAGTTGCTTAGTCATCAATATAATTTTTTAACTATGTTTGAGTAGACACTAGAGCTCAAATTTTGGTTGTTTGTTTTAGTTAATTTTTACATGTATTTCTGCTCTTCTTTGGACACATATTTTCTGTGGATCTGTACATTGAATCTCTAGAACTGTGATTGTGAAGGACAAAGCCTTTCACACACAGATTTCTTTTCCTTTTGTTCCATTATATTAGGAATTATGATACGAGGACCCTTATGAGTACAAGTGGTAATTAAGAATCTTTAAAATTGTGTAAAAATGAATCATAGATTTCTATATAAATATATATCTTTTTATTACCTATAATGGACCAAAAGCATAGTAGCTTCTGAGAGTATACAATTGAAATCTGTCATAACCCTAAAGAGAGATCAACTAAACATATTACAACAAATTCAGGGAATACAATATTTTTTAAATGAGCAAAGTATCAAAATTCATATTATGTCAATGTAGCAGAAATATGTGTTTAATTTGTTGAAATATGGGTAGCTTTCAGTGATTACTGGTTCAGTCATTATGACTTCATTTACTCAACAATAAGTCAAACTGAGTATAATTCCATTAAAGCCTCCAAAAATACCCTAGTTAAATACATAGGCCTTAAATGAAACAGAAACAAAAACAAAACAAAATTTTGACCTCATATAACAAGTTATATTCTCTCAGACATATATATTCAAGCTCACTTTTTTCTGAAAACTTTATAATCCAGTGCTTTATTGTGGGGGTTTATGGTTGTGTAAATCTCTATCATATCTAAAAAGTTGTTCTTCAGTATTTCTCTTTTAGTCACTGGTTATTGTAACAAAACTCAAGTTAGGGGTGGAGACATTTTGCTTTAGAGTTTCAAACTGTGATCACTTATCATCATTGCTTTTTTTTGCCAGTCCAGGGGCTTGGACTCACGGCCTGAGCACTGTCCCTGGCTTCTGTTTTTGCTCAAGGCTAGCCACAGCACCACTTCTGGCCATTTTCTGTATATATGGTGCTGGGGAATTGAACCCAGGGCTTCATGTATATGAAGCAAGCACTCTTGCCATTAGGCCATATTCCTAGCCCCCGTCATTGCTTTTAAACCTTTGTGTAATGTGGTAGAGCTCTATGGCAGGGAGCACATGATGAAGCAAATTAGCTCACCATATAGGAGGACAGGACTTAGAAACACATAGAAGGAGAGCCCTGAGACAAGAGCTACCTTTAAAAACCCTGGCCTAAGGAACCTACATCCTGCAACCAGGCCCATGTCCTAATAGCCACTTTTATCTCTGAATTCATCATAGCATTAGACCATTGATGCAGTGACACATGATCTAATTACCTCTTAACAGCCACCTGATTGCAACTAAGTTGTAGCACACAAGCCTTCAGTGGATGATCTTAGATTCAAACCACAATGGGTTTCAAGCCTAACACTGGTATTACAAACAGGTAATTCCACTACTCAGGGACTGAGGAAAGGCCAAATTTTAGGACAGACTGGGCTACTATATGACACTATGTTTAAAAGCAGAAAAGAAAAACAGAAAGCACAATAAAACACAAGGGAAAGAAAACAAAGACAAATAGAAAAAAAAGAAAATCAGAGAGGACTTCATCAAACTGCCATAGTCATTCTATCGCCTGTTAGCTGATAGAATCAGTACTAATTCTGCAGCATTACCTGCCTTTACTGGCAATTTCAAAAGGATAAAGCCACCTGCTGATAAGATAACACTCATTCATTAAGCCCCTGAGGTTGTTCCTAAGGTACTCCCTGGAGAAAATAAAAATGGTAAGATTTTTCTAGATTTTCAAATCTAATTAATGTATCTAGAGAAACTATGCAATCCCTACACGACACCAGTCCACTCAAAAATACTCCCTGTCTTATAATTATAATTTTCCTTCAATTCCCTAATCTTCCTGTCTTTGATGTAGAAAATCATTTTCTGGGTAAGCTCTGTTCTTTACTGGGTTTACTCCCTCATCTTTTGTTAGAGCCTTAGTGTTTTCCATTCTCACCATAACATACATCTTTAAATCTCAAAAGACAGAAAGACATCTGTTTATGAAATGAGGGGAAGGGTAGACAGCTGGGCAAAAGAAGACATAGAGAAGGTGGAAAAAGGGAGGGGAAAATCATGAGTTAATATTTCTGACAGATTATTCACCCTCTAAATTTTAAAAGTTTCATTGCACTTTATTTTAATTATAGGTTTTCATTTCTGTCTCTTCCTCTTGTGCTTAAGGGCAGAAATAGAGATCATTGATTTATCTCTTTATTTCCATTTCCTGGCAGCATTCATAGCAGTTGTCCAATAACTCATAGCTGAATGAACAAAAAATGGACACATGAATCAAAAAGATAAAAGAGAATATGTACACATTTATTATTCATTTTAATTTAAAAGTAAGAAGCCCAACAAGAGATACACAGATTTCAGACATCTGAGCAGATAGAGATATTTAGAATGGAATTTCTGATAGCTTTTCCACATAACAGAATAAAACACTTAAAAATATTGATGTTTCTACTAATGTAGTTTCAAACACAATCAAAATATTTAAGCACTGTTTTACTATGCATTTTCATGTGCCATTTACAAATATGAATCATATTATTAAATGCAAACATCCTTCTAGGATTTAAGTGCATTTATTATACACTCCAAAAGTTATAAATCTGCATTGGTTGTTTTTTTGATATCTGCTAGAGGATGCTCACATTAAGATAAATGGATTGTCATGTTTTGAGAACTGTTTAGTTTTACTTTTAGGGGACCATCTGTTCTCTGATGAATGGTTCTACGTATAAGACTGGGCATGTTGATTTAGCTTTAAAAAAAAATAAATGCCAAAGCTAATTATTTTTTTCCAATGTAGCTCTTATCCCCTCCAGCTTCCCTAGTCTCTTTTGAAGATTACTATATAATAAGGGTTTAGTGTCACAGGAAAGTTTCTCTCAGGGTGCAAATATATTCACCATAAGTTGCAGAAAAATTATTTGATAGATTGGACATCATGTATCGACTTGACTGAATAATGGTCTTTCTTATGTGAAAAACATGAACACGTAGTTTGAAGTGCACAGATTGAACTCTCAGGAAGAAAATTGGGCCAGCTAACTTTGCCTTGAATGATTTATATTTGTCATGGGGCTAGAATATCACAATATTATCACTCTCACTGTCTTTAAACACAAACCACTGCAACATTGGGAAAGGAACACCAATTAAAGAAACTAACACATGATGATATGGAATAATTCAAATGGCTTTCTGAATTTTAAGTGTTATTTACTTTAAGATTTTGAATAAATATTCAAGGTAATCACATTAGATCCTTAATTTGTACAATCAACAGCAAGATTAATCCATTTTCAATTCTACTTTGTATTAGAAATGATTGAGGAACTTATGTATTTATACTTTTAACTGTTGTCTTTCCAAAATTATATTTATAAAACAAATATATAGATATGCAGTTTTCCAACTTCTCTTTTATAGTAAATTCAGGATTATTTGGACTGAGATTGAGATAGAAGTTGTTCTGAAAGATACATATGTCTAATTCCAATAAGCTTGTTCTAGTTTTTGTCTTAATAGAGTATATTTCACATATATACATATCCATATCTAAAGTAGCAGGAAAACTTTCATCTTAGAACACAACATCTCCATGACATTGTTCTGCTCCACAATATAAACTACAGATGGAGAAAGTTCTATGAAAAGTAACATTTATCCTTGTCAGTAGTTACCAAATAAAAATTGTTAACTAAGGCTTATTTATTTAAATGGCCTGATAAAAGAAATAAGCACTTTACTGTTGCAATATCTTCTTTTTTAACTATGTTTCTACAACCATATAGAAAGTCTTTAAAGTATGTTGACTGCTGTCTGCTACTGGAATACAAGCATGATACCACAAAGCTAGGAGAAATGTTTCAGGATACAGGATCCTTGATATGTCTCAAATTTTCATGCAGATTATTATCTTCAAATAATATTGGTCTATTTTGTAAGTTAGAGATTTCTGTACAAAGTCAAATAAAATTATCCACCTTAACTATTTACAAGGGAGCGTATGGATAAGGACTTAGCGTAATATGTAACATCAAAATAAATGCTGAGATCAAGCAAAAATGGTGGAGGAGCAACAGGACACTAACTGAACTCTCTCCAAGAACCCAGTTTTAGTGTTCCAGTGAAAGACTCACAGCTAGTCACATCAAGTGAGCTATAATAGCATAGAGATTTTGGCCAGAGAAGGAATATTTAGGCAGTCAACTTGAGAAGACAGATTTGAGAACTGGTGGAAGAGGTGTCAGTGGTGGCAGCGGCCCTCTGCCACACCAACAGAGTACTGGGGACAGAGTATGTGACTCTCAACTCACCTCCAGCATCAGCAACTAGGAGAGGAAACTTTCAGCCTGAGAGCAGCAGACAGACACAGATCACAGACAAACCACAGAAAGCTTGAGTACCCCACAAAAGACATACTCACTTGCAATTACAGAATAGAACTTAGAAGGTAGCCCTTTCCACCACCAGAGAAAATCTCCATCTTTGATTCTAGCATAGACATGGCCAGAGTAGATAGGAAATAAATTGGTTCAGGGAAATGTGAGGATGATGGTGCCATCTTTCAAAAGAGCAAAGGAATGTGAGCAATGAAAGTTACTCTGCCAAGGGGAACATCTCCCCACCCAAGCGGGAGGAATTTCCCCCAGGCTGCCATGCCTTTTAGCCTCAGGTAAACAGAGCCACAGGTGGCCCCACCCACCAGCAGATGTGCAGCTTAGCGGACTGAGGGAGACTCAAAAATATAAAAGTGGAGAGCAGCTCCTGGTGGGCCAAAGAACTCCTCAGCAACCAGACCTCTGGGAAAAGCCATGGATCCCCAGATAGACTACAATTACCCCTGCAGAAACTGCAAGTTACAGAAAGTACCCAGCTCCCATCTACAAGATACATAAAGCAGACAGCTCTAGTAATATGCAAGCCTGGGAGGAGGGCCAGAGAGACCAACGAGCAGACCCGCTATCTGCCAATTGGATCAAAATGAGTTAACAATGACTGGGATGGTGGCTTAGTGGTAGAGTGCTTGCCTTGCATTCATGAAGCCCTGGGTTCTATTCCTCAGTACCACATACAGAACAAAATGACTTAAGAAGCCAGCCAAGACACAGGAAAACTGACCATCACATGGAAATCAGAGGCTCCATTAAAAGACTAGAAAGTGGACATAGGAGAAACACAATACCACCCAGATAATGAAGATTTCTTTTACCAATTATAACTACTCAGCGCTTTCCTAAATATATATAATATATTATCATGTATATTATAATATATACTGTATTATATATTATAAATGTTATATATAATATACTATATATTACATATAGTATATTATGTATATATTATTTTTATCCCTTCCTTTTTTTCTTTGCTTGCTGTCCTTTATTTATTTTTCTTTTTTCTTTTCTTTTATTTTTAATTCTTCTGCTTTTTCTTCTTCACCCCTAGATATATAGACAACAACATTTATTAGGCCTTCTTCCTCATCTGGTACAGACACTATTCAGTCTTCAATTACCAAAAACCTCTACCTCTAAAGCTCAATAACCTCTATTTTGGTAGTATTCCACTACAACTACATAGTTGATTTTTTTATTGTTTTTTCTGATTTTCCTTTCTTTCCTTTTTCATTTTTTTAAAGTTTCTTTCTTCCTTTTTGGTTATTATTTTTTGTGAATTTTTTTTACTCTTCTCCACTTTTTGATTTCTCTTACTTGAGATCTTAATCATCATCCCTCTGTTCCTTTCATTCCCTTCATTTAGCTACTCATAACTTCTCCTCCTGAATTTACTTCAAAGACCTTCATCGCCCATTGATTCCTGGTTATTGACAGCCTAGATAGAGAATATCTGTATTCAATCCCATTGGGTCCTTTCAGTCCAGATAGTCTAAACAAAAGGACATATTTGTTCATGGGTTATAATGGTGAATAATACAACTCCTAAATCACATTATCCCTTCCCTTAACATAGAAATTTGGAGATTGAAGGGGAATAGCTACCTAACATATTGAACCACAGCGACCAGTGTAATTATAGGGCTTAGGGTTACCTTTTGTCTTAAAATTATGTTCTTTGTGGGTGCTAAATGTGTTTTTATGTCCATCAAAGGAGAGAGGAAATTTACCTATGATAGTGAAGCTCTAAAATTTGTGCAACTACTGGGCTTGGGGCTGTGTTGGTTTGTGCCTTAAATTTGTGCTCTGGTATACTATTGCATTTGCATTCCTTCCCAAATCGGCAGAAGAAGCATGACAAAAAATGGCCCATCAGGGTATCTCAATCCCCACTGAAAATAAACATGCAGTATAGAACTCAATGTAAAACCTAGTGGATAGTCCTCAAAATGCTCTATGGACTCTGCTGGTAAAAATGATGAATAAGGGCTGGGAATATAACCTATTGGCAAGAGCGCTTGTCTTGTATACATGAAGCCCTGGATTTGATTCCCCAGCACCACATATATAGAAAATAACCAGAAGTGGCACTGTGGCTCAAGTAACAGAGTGCTAGCCTTGAGCAAAAAAGAAGCCAGGGACAGTGCTCAGGCCCTGAGTCCAAGCTCAAGACTGGCAAAAAACAAAACAAAACAAAACAAAACAAAACATGAATTGATGAATGAAAAGTTTGAATCTCCTCTGACAGCTATTCTTTAGCATGAGGAGGCTAACAAAAATTAATACATGAATGCAACTATGCTAACTGAAGATTAATACAGGAATTCATAGTTTCCACAAGAGGAAAGCTCAATGAACTCCAACAGAAGAAAAAAGAGTCCAATCAATGCATAGCCCCTCAGGCACAAGATTTGAGAGAGAGCACTAAGCACCAAATTAATGAAGAAGTCCATACACAACCTAAAAAACTATAGCAGGCAGATTGAATTCATAAAGAATGACCAATTAGAAGGAACAGAGATAAAAAACAAAGTAGAAAGTTTACAGAATTGATTAGATGATGCACAGGATTGAATATCAGGATTTGAAGATAATCTAAGCTTTTTGGAGAAAAAAACAAAAACAAAAAAGTAATGTAAAAATCAATAAAAAAAAAAGCAAGACATATTGCTTCAGGAACTCCAAGATACAATCAGGAAGATCAATTTAAGGATAATAGATATTGAAGATAACCTATAGAAAGAAGTTTATGGATTAGGAAATTTCTTTAAGAGAATATTAGAAGATAACTTCCCAAATATCCAGAAAGATCGCCCATGTGGATACAAAAAGCTTCTAGAACCCCAAACAGACCAGACCAGACCTGAATAGGACATCCCACCGGCACATTGTAATCCATACAGGAACCATAGAGACCAAGGAAAGAAGCCTTAAAGCTGCCAGAGAGAAGAGAACAATCATATATAAAAGGAAACCAATCAGAGTTCTCAGCAGAGGCCATGAATGCAAGGAGTGCCTGGAATGAGGTCTGAAGAAAAATACCAATCAAGAATATTATGTCTAGCTAAGCTTTCATTCATAGCTGAGGGTTAAGTGAAAACCTCCCACAGCAAGAGAAAACTGAAAATATATACCTCCACCAAACCAGGATTACAGAAAATTCTCAAAGATGTCCTACACATTGAAAATCAACAACAACATGATACTAACAGAGAAATGGATCCTAAATTGAAACAGGTTATTAGATCAAGTATTGAAAAGCCACATCCATTAAAAAGATGGAAATAATGAAATAACAAACAAAACACCTCTTAAGTCCCCACTCTCAATATTAATTGACTTAACTCTCCAATCAAATGGTATACACTGACAAGTTGGATCAAAAAGCAAGATCTATCTTTCTGCTCTCTTCAAGAGGAATATCTAGTCCACAAATGCAAAGGTGTTCCTAAAGTGAAGGGTTGGAATTAAATATAGCAAGCAAATGTCTCACATAAACATGCTGGAGTTGCAATTCTGTTATCAGATACAATTGACTTCAAATTAAAATCAGTAATAAGAGACAAAGAATGTCATTACATACTAATAAAGGTATTTCTCATAAAGGAAGATATAACTATCCTAAATATCTACATCCCAGTGCTGAAGCACCCTACTTAACCAAGTAAATACTACTGACTCTAAAATCACATGTACACAAAATCACATTGATTGTTGGAGACTTCAACACCCTCAGGATAGATCAACAGCTCAAAAACTCAAATAAGACTCAGATCTAAACAGTTGCATAGATCAACTACACATAACTGATATCCACAGAATATTCTACCCAGCAACACCTGATATTCTCAAAATAGATAACATTTTAGGGTACAAAACAAATCTGTACAAATTCCAAAATATTGAAATCATTCTCTATATTCTCTCAGACCACAAAGGAATAAAATTGAAGGTCAACACTAAGAGCCACCATAGAAAACCCTGAAACTCATGGAGACTGAAGAACACATTGGTTTGAGGGGTTTTGTTTTTGTTTTTAACCAATCCTGGGCCTTGCACTCAGGGTCTGAGCACTGTCCCTGGCTTCTTTTTGCTAAGGGTAGCACTCTGTCACTTGAGCCACAGCTCCACTTCTGGCCTTTTTTATATATGTGGTGCTGGGGAATCAAACCCAGGGCTTCATGTATATGAAGCAAGCACTCTTGCCATTAGGCCATATTCTTATTCCTGAATAACACATTGTTGAACTGTCAGTAGGTCATTGATGAAATTAAAATGAAAATTCAAATGTTTATGGAATTTAATCAAAATTAGCACACAAAATATCAGCTCTTTTGGGACACAGCAGGGAAGTTATCAGAGGAAACTTAATAGCTCTAAGCTCCTACCTCCATAAATTGGAGAAATCTTAATCCAACAATTTAATGATGCACCTGAAGCCCCTTGAAAAAGAGGAACAAGTGAAAATCCAAGCCAATAGACAGAAGAAAACAATTAAGACTAAATCAGAATTAAATGAATTACACTCTCCCCCACCAAAAAAAAAGAGAGAATAAAAAAAAAGAGTTGTTTCTTTGAAAAAATTAACAACCTTGACAGACCCTTGGTTAATCTTACCAAAAAACAAAGACGTCATATACACATAAACAAAATCTGAGGTGAGAATGGATATATCATGACAGAAACAACAAAGATTCAGAATAAAATAAGGGATTATTTCACGAACATATATGCCAACACATTAGAGAATCCAGAAGAAATGGATGAATTTCTAGCAAATATTTATATGCCCAAACTTAACAAAGATGATTTAAAACAAATGAAGAGACCCATATCAAGTAATGAAATAAGAAAGAACAATAAGAGATTCCCATCTAAGAAAAGCCATGGTCCAGATGGATTCACATCAGAATTCTATAAGGCCTTCAAAGCAGAATGCACAACATTACCCCTCAAACTCTTCAGTGAAATTGACAATGAAAACTTACTACCAAACTCATCCAAGAGAGACCTTATCCTCAAACCAGACACTCATCAAAAAATAGGACCACAGACCCATTTCTTTGATGAACATGGATGAGAATCTTCTCAGGAAAATGCTGGCCAATTGACTCCAACAAGTCATCCAAAAATTAAACTCTATTATCAAACCAATCTCATTTCAGGGATGCAAAGCGGGTTTAATACATGCAAGTCAATTAGTGTAAATCACCATATCAATAGGAGCAAGGACGACAATCACATGATTATTTATATAGAGGCAGAGAAACCATTTGACAAAATCCAACACCCATTTATGATGAAAGCTTTGGAGAAACTAGGAAGCCAGAAACATTCCTAAATATAATAAAGGCTATGTATGAAAATCCTACAGCTAGATGATACTTAATGGTGAAAAGTTAAAGCCATTTTCTTTCAAATCAGGAGCAAGACAAGGATGTCCACTCTCTCCACTCCTAGCCAAAGCAAGAAGGCAAGAGGCAAATATAAAGAGGATCCAAATAGGCAAAGATAAAGTAAAATGCTCTCTCTTTGCAGCAGGTTGTATGACCCTGTCTTTAAAGAACCTCATAGACTCTACTCCCAAGTTACTTGAGCTGATCCAAAACTTTGACAAAGTAGCAGGATATAAAATTAATCCTCGAAAATCAATGGCTTTCCTGTATGGAAACAATGGGAAGAATGACTCTTAAATCAGGAAAGCAACTCCTTTTGCAATAGCCTCAAAGAATTCGTAGGAATAAACTTAACCAAGGAAGTGAGAGACCTATACAATAAAAACTTTTAAAACCTGGAAAAGCAGAACTAAGGAAATGGAAAAACCTCCCATGATCCTGGAGTGGGAGGATGAACATTATGATCATGGAAATACTGCCAAAATCCACCTACAAAGTCATTGTCTAAAATCAATATCAATATCTAAACACCATTCTTTAATGAAATAGAGGAAGGACTAAAAAAATTTATATGGAATAATAAAAGGCCCTAAAAAACAAAAACAATCCTAAGCAGGAAGAACAGTGCTGGAGGAATATCAATACCAAACTTCAAACCCTATTACAAAGCTCTAGTAATAAAAACAGTGTGGTATTAGCACAATGCCTGAAGACCAATTGAATAGAACTGGAGACCCAGAAATGAACTTGCAGACCTATGACCACATAATATTTGATTAAAAAGCTAAAAAAAAAAAAAAAAAGAGGAAGAAGAAAAAAATAGAATGGGAGAAATACAGCCTCTTCCCAAAATGGTGCTGGCAAAATTGGTTCAACACCTGTAACAAACTAAACCTAGATCCTTATATATCACCCTGCACCAGAATCAATACCAAATGTATCAAAGACCTAGAAGTAAAAGTAGATACCCTGAAAACAGTGCAGGAAGGAATGGGAGAAACACTAGGACTCCTTGGCACAGGTCAAAACTTTCTTAATAAAATCCCAGAAACACAACAAATCAAAGAATGGTCGAGCAAATGGGATTGCATAATACTGCAGTGCTTCTGCAAGGCAAAGAACATAGCTTTCAAGACAAAAGGAAGCCCTCTGATTGGGTGAAGATCTTCACTGGACATACAACAGACAAAGACATCATATCTATCATAAATGTGGAACTAAAAAAAATAAGTTCTCTCAAAAAAAAAATCTCCAGAGAAACACCTACTCCCTTAAAAAATGGGCTAAAGACCTAAAGAGAGATTTCTCTGAAGAGAAAATTAGAATGGCCAAGAGGCACATAAAGTGTCACTGGTCACAAAAGAAATGCAAATCAAAACTACATTGAGATTCCACCTCACCCCAGTAGAATGACCATTATGAAGAAAATTCATAACAGATGCTGGTGGGGATGTGACCAAATAGGAACCCTACTACACTGCTGGTGGAACTGTAAACTTGTTAATCCACTCTGTAAAGCAGTCGGGAGGTTACTCAAAATGCTAAACATAGAGCTTCCCTATGACCCAGCAGCCCTTCTTTTGGGCATTAACCCAAAGGATTACAAGCAAGACCACACTAAAGCTATCAGCAACCAGCACAACTATGTTCATTCCAGCACAATTTACCATGGCTAAAATATGGAACCAACTCAGTTGTCACCCAGTAGATGTATAGGTCAAGAAAATGTGGTATATATACACAAAGAATTCTATGCTTATATCAGAAATAATGGCATAGCTTCATTCATAAAGAAATGGATAGGCTTGGAAAAAATCATGCTAAGTGAAGTGAGCCATACCCAAAGAGACATAGACTGTATGGTTTCCCTCAGTGGTAATAATTAGTACATGTCTAGGATAATCCAAAGTGAAAGATTGTAATAGCTCAATACTATGTACATATGGACACACAAGATGATGTTAAACGAAAAGAACACCAGATTACAGAAATTAGTGCTTTATCATTGTTGTTATTTTCAACATACCATGTGAGATTATGTCATTTATCTTTCTTCCCCATGGTTTTACCACTGATGTTATTGTAACTGATTTTGGTACCCTGTGTATAGTATATACATTTATAGTATCAAGGGAAGAGAAGTAGAACACCAGAATAGAGAGACAGAGGTTAAAAGTGAACCAATGCAACAACAATAACTAGAAGAAAATATTCTGTTAACCAACTGTACAACTTGGGAGGAGGGGGAGGGAGGGCAAAGAATATTTCAAAAGGTGGGAGGAAAATGATGAAGATGTATCCAGTTAGATAAGAAATGTACCCACTGCCTTATGTATGAATCTGTAACCCCTCTGTACATCACTTTTACAATAAATAAATACATTAATAATAAAAAAATAATGCTGAAAATAGACTTTGTAAAAAAGGACTTACAACTGTTTCCCAAATCTAGGTATTATCAACAATAGACAAAATTCCCTAGTTAATTCCAATTTGTCTGATAACTGTTTCTTTCCTCCTTTTAAAAATTGAGACCATCAAAATCAAACTTTTATTTTCACTAAAATTAGCTTTATGTCCTCCTCCATCACTACACTCAGAGTTTATATTCTTTAGGGGATTTCCTTTCCTTTGCCCTTCTTTATTTACCTTTTTGCTCATCAATTCATACCTAATTCATACCTATACCCCTTATAGAAAGAAACTATTGTGTTCATCATTCTGCCATTTCTTCTAAGGTATTATTTCTTTTTAAATTTTATTATTTTTTTTTGTTTTTAAATCGGTTAACACACTTTTGTCATACTAGGAAATTTCACTATGATACAGACATTTTGATCTATGAACATATTCAGCTCTTTATCATCTTGCTGATATTCTCAGTGCTTCAGTTTCTCTTCATAAAAAGGTATTTGATATGTTTGTTTATGCTATTTTTACATACACACATATAGAATTTACGTATATGAATATATATTCTCTCTATATGTGTAGATGGGTTAGTATAAACCTATACACATATTTTTATAAAATATACACATATGTGTAACTGTGTACTATAATTACATATATGCAACATATGTAACATCCTTCTTTCTTTTTGCTCCTTAGTATATCCTCCTACTCTTGAACTTCTTACCTCCTTGAGACACTCTCCCTTTGACTTTTTTGTCTCATTACTTTAATCATCATCACTATAGTCATCAGCAGCAGCAGCAGCATTTTGGGTCTGCACTTTACAATTGAGAAAGGCATGCCATATTTTTCTTCAGAAACATACTTGTTAATTATACCTTTTTCTACTCCTCAGCATCACAAATGTACTCTTATTGACAATACCAATCATTTCTCACTCTCAAATCTGATTTTCCTCTTTTCTCATTCGACCTTCATTATATTCTGAACAGGATTAAACCTTATTGAGTCCCTCTTCCTAAAATACATTTTCTCTTACCCTCAAGAAGATATGCCTCTAGTTTTAGTTTGTGGAACTAGCTACTCATTTTCAGGATCACTTGCTGGCTTTTCCTCTCCTATTTTCCTTTCACAGTTCAAGTGGCTCCTGGGCTAGGCCACTGTCATCTACCCATTATTTGAACACTCTCCATATAGTATTTGGAGAGGAAACCTCTCTCAATGGATTTTGCATTTCTCTCTGCAGTCCTGATTTCCTTGAGAAGTTCAAGATGCTTCTATTGATCAACACAGTAGTTTTAAACCGCTTCGAGAGTAATTCTTTATGGATTTTACAAAACTAACCATTATTTTCTTCATTGATTTAAATTCAGACCTTTTTTAAAAGAAATCAATCTTGTTCCTTTATTGTCAAAGTGTGGCACAGAGGGGTTACAGATTCATATGTAAGGCAGTGAGTACATTTCTTGTTCAACTTGTTACCTCCTCTCTCATCGCCCCCCCTCCGCCCACCCCCTTACCCTCTGCCCTCAAGTTTTGCAGTTCATTTACACCAAATGGTTTTGTAGTTATTGCTTTTGGCATTGTTTGTCTTTTTGTCCTTTGTCTCTCAATTTTTGGTGTTCCCTTTCCCTTTCCAGTTCTAACACCCGTATAAACAGTATCCAGGGTATTTGGATGAGATATAGTGGTAGCAGAGGTACAACCACAGGAAGGGAATACAAGAGAAACAAAACTGAACAAAAGAATCAAACAAACAAACAGACAAGAAAAAAATAAAATAAGGTACGGTTTCACAAGGGATGATGATAATAGTTACAATAGTGGTATAAGTCTTGACTCCATAACGTGGAGTTCATTTCACTTGGCCTCATCTTATGTGATCATATGGTGCAGCTATTGGGGTATTTTGATCTTCTACTATGACTGGACTAATCCTGTACTAGCTATTTCCTATGAGGGACACCATAGGGTTTATGCTTCTTTGGGTCTGGGTCACTTCACTTAATATGATTTTTTTCCAAGTCCTTCCATTTCCTTATGAATATGGAAGTGTTATTGCTTCTGATGGAGGCACAGAATTCCATTGTGTATATGTACCACATTTTCCTGATCCAATTGTATACTGAGGGGCATCTAGGTTGGTTTCAAGTTTTAGCAATGACAAATTGTGCTGTGATGAACATAGTTGTACTGATGGCTTTAGTGTGGTCTTGCTTGTAGTCTTTTGGGTAGATGCCCAAAAGTGGGGCTGCTGGGTCATAGGGGAGCTCTATGTTTAGCCTTCTTAGGAACCTCCACACTGCTTTCTTGAACAAGCTTGCATTCCCACCAACTGTGTAGTAGGGTTCCTTTTTGGCCACATCTTCTCCAGAATTTGTTATTGTTGGCCAGTGATGTAGAGCACTTTTTTATGTGACTCTTGTCCATTCTCACTTCCTCTTCAGAGAAGTTTCTTTTCAGGTCTTTAGCCCATTTGTTGAGAGGGCTGTTAGTTCTTTGATTGTTCATTTGGAGGAATTTAATTTTTTGAGTTCTGTGTATATTTTAGATATCGGACCTTTGTCTGTTTTATGGCTCGTAAAGAACTTTTCCCAATCTGTGGGCTTTCTGTTTACTTGGAAGCTATGTCCTTTGCCCTGCAGAAGCTCTGCAGTTTGATACAGTCCCACTTGTCCAATTTTTCTTTGATTTGTTGTATTTCTGGGCTTTTGTTGAGGAAGTTCCTTCCAGTGCCACGGAGTCCTAGAGTTTCTCCTAGTCCTTCTTGTAGTGTTTTCAGGGTATCTGATTTTAATTATAGGTCCTTGATCCATTGCGAATTGATTTTGGTACAGGCTGATAAATAGGGATCTAGTTTTAGGTTGTTACAGGGGTTGACCCAGTTTTTCCAGCACCATTTGAAGAGGCTATCTTTGTTCCAACCCATATTTTTAGCTCCTTTGTCAAACATTAGGTAGCCGTAGGTCTGTGGGTTCATTTCTGGGTCTTCTGTTCTGTTTCATTCGTCTTCGGGTCTGTTCTTATACCAGTACCAAGCTGTTTTTATTACTATAGCTTTGTAATACAACTTAAAGTTTGGTATTGATATTCCTCCTGCACTGTTCTTTCTGCTTAGGATTGTTTTTGCTATTCAGGGTTTTTTACTGTTCCATATTAATTTCTGAATTGCTTCCTCTATTCATTGAAGAATGGTATTGGGATATTAATGGGTATTGCATTGTAAATTCAGACATTTATAATGCTGTTAGCCACAACAAATGTCTACGTGACTTACTGAAGAAAAAATGATGGTCAGGTTTTCACTTACATCACAGTTCAATGTCACTCTGCATGCATGTACTTGTCGGGATATGTTTCCATGTATGAGAGGGAACATGTATCCTTTGTTTCCCTGGGCCAGACTTATTTAACATAATGTTTTTCAAATCTACCCATTTCTTTGTAAGTGATACAATATCATCCTTCCTAATGGATGAGAAAATTTATATCTATCTATCTATCTATCTATCTATCAATCTATCTATCTATCTATATCATATTTCTTGATCCATTCATCCATTAAGGGGCATCTGGACAGTATTAATAATTTAGTTGTGCTGAATAATGCAACAATGAGCATGTTTTTCAGGATGGGGGAGAATGATGAAAGGTGTCACAAATATCAACTTATATATTTATAAACTGATATAGAGAATGATAACATCTTTGTGCACTACGTAAAGATAATAAAACTATAATTTTAAAAAGAGAATGTTCATCATCAGTTGCACATGATCATTTTATGAGGCATGTGTAAGGAAAATGTTAACACTTTTCCTTCTTATTGCATTGGCTAAAATTTATTCACATAGTAACACTAAAGACAATGATTGGAAACAATGGCTTAATATAATTTCCTAATTGAAGAAAACATGAATATTGATGACTACCCATAGGATTTGACACCCCACCTAAGCAAGTACTAAACCATGTCCTACCATATTACATAATTTTAATTAGATGCACAACAATTATAGCTAATAGTTTAGTAATGATTGCTTTACTCATGCATTAATTAACATTTCCTCATGAAGACTGTAAGGCTCATAATTACAAAACTCTTCCATGTCTCATTCATTATTACTCTTAGTTCCTCAATGCAGCCCATGACTGATGTCATTAAATATGTAGTAAATATTTATTCTTGTTTAGTTAGCGTTTGATTTATATGCTATTAAAATGGTATAACTAGTTTAAGAAACCCATCAGTATTGACTCTTAGGAGAAATAATGGCAATAGTCTTCCAACATAGTTACTTCTTCTACTTGTAGTAACTGATCAAGAAAAAGGCTTGGAGAAGATGATGCAAATTTTGACAGAATAGTGGGGAATAGGCTGGTCCCAGAGGCTGAATTTTGGAGTGTTCCCTATTTCTAGCAAGATCATTATTCCACAAAGGCATGCTTCCTTTCTGACATATATCAAGATCATTTTGTCATTGATACCTTTCTCTACTATCATTTTGTCCTTGAGGTGTGTACCCCAAATAGCCTTATTTAGGCATAATATCCTACAGTTTAAAAGGAATGAGTTTATGAATTTTATTAATTCACTCTTCTAGGAAAGCATAGTTTATGGCCCTGAAATTTTTATGGTGTATTTTGTTCTTTGTTGCCTCAAAAGTCCAGACATTTAAATAACTCCTAAAAAGTTGTATTTCTTTGAAAATGTTTTCTATCTAGACTAGGATGGAGAGAAACATAAGTACTTTTAATTATTATTATTATTATTATTATTATTATTATTATTATTATTATTATGATTATTTTGGCCAGTCCTGGGGCTTGGACTCAGGGCCTGAGCACTGTCCCTGGCTTATTTTTGCTCAAGGCTATCACTGTGCCACGTGAGCCACAGTGCCATTTCTGGCCATTTTCTGTACATGTGGTGCTGGGAAATTGAACCTAGGGCCACATGTATACGAGGCAAGCACTCTTGCCACTTGGCCATATTTCCTCTTGCCACTAGGCCATATCTCCAGGAGCAATACTTACAAACTGTTGGGTGAAAATGAACTGAACAACTGAACAACTCATGGAGGGGAGGGGGAAGGAAAAGAGAGGGGGGGAGGGGAGAAAGAGGAAGGAGGTAACAAACAGTAAAAGAAATGCATCCAATGCCTAATGTATGAAATTTTAACCTCTCTGTAATTCAGGTTTTTTTTTAATTATTTTTATTTTTATTATTTTTTTATTAATTGAACATAATTTTTTTTACAAGGTGTGCAAAGAGGGTGCAGTTACATAGTAGGGCAGTGTGTACATTTCTTGTGATATCTTGCAACCTGTTTTTCCATCCCTTGTCTAGGTCAGGTAGACACATATGCAATATACAATTCATCAAGAACATATACAGTGTTCACAGACTTGGTCTCTACTGTCTCTCCGTCTCCCTTTGTTAACAGTCATATATCAGGGAGATCATGCCCCTTTGTTTTCTGTGTTCTAGGCTTGTCTCACTCAACATTATTTGTTCGAGTTCTGACCATTTCCCTGCGAATAACAATATTTCAACATTCCTAATCGCGATGTACTATTCCATTGTGTATAAGTACCATAGTTTTTGGATCCATTCGTCTGTGGAGGGGCATCTGGGTTGTTTCCATATTTTGGCTATTGTGAATTATGCCACGATAAACATGGAAGTACAAATGTCTTTTTGATATCTTGGGTTTTGCTGTTTAGGATAGATGCCTAGGAGTGGTATGGCTGGGTCTTAGGGTAGGTCTATATTGAGCTTTTTGAGAAACATCCATACTGTTCTCCAAAGTGGTTGTACTAATTTGTACTCCCACCAACAATGGAGAAGGGTTCCTCTTTCCCCACAGCCCCTCCAGCATTTGTTGTTTCCTGAGTTCAGAGTATAGGCCATTCTAACTGGAGTAAGGTGGTATCTCAGGGTTGTTTTTATTTGCATTTCCTTTACTACCAGGGATGTTGAGCATTTCCTCATGTGTTTCTTTGCCATTTTTATATCTTCTCTTGTAAAGTCTGTCTTTAGCTCCTTTGCCCATTTCCTAATAGGTTTATTGGGCTTGGAGGGGCTTAGTTTTATGAGTTCTCTGTAGATGACTGATATCAGGCCTTTGTCTGTTGCTGTGCTGGTAAATATCCTTTCCCATATGGTTGGCTGTCTTTCTATTTTGGTGGCTATGACCTTAGCTGTGCAGAAACTTTTTAATTTGTAGTAGTCCCATTTGTTGAGTCTTTCCCCTATTTGTTGTGCCCCTGGGACGATATTCAGGAAGTTCCTTCCTGTGCCTATAAGTTCTAGTGCCTTTCCTACTCTGTCCTTCAGTAGTTTCAAGGATTCAGGTCTGATGTTGAGGTCCTTGATCCATTTTGAGTTGATCTTGGTGCATGGTGATAAGCTTGGGTCTACTTTGAGTTTTCTGCATATGGCTGCCCAGTTCTCCCAGCACCAGTAGTTGAAGAGGCTATGTTTATTCCATTGTATGTCTTTAGCTCCTTTGTCGAATATCAGCTGGCTGTAAGAGTGCGGTTTTATATCTGGATCTTCAGTTCTAATCCATTGGTCTTCCGATCTGTTTTTATACCAATACCATGCTGTTTTTGTTATGATGGCCTTGTAGAAGAGCTTGAAGTCTGGTATTGTGATACCTCCTGCACTATTTTTTTTTTTGCCTAGAATTGCTTTAGCTATTCTAGGTTTTTTGCTGTTCCATATGAATTTATGGATTGGTTTCTCTATTTCAGTGAAGAATGTGGCTGGGATTTTGATAGGGATTGCATTGAATTTGTATAACAATTTGGGCAATATGGCCATTTTCACTATATTGATTCTGCCTACCCATGAGCATGGGAGGTCTTTCCATCTCCTTGTGTCTTCTTTGATTTCCCTTATTAGATTTTTGTAGTTTTCATTGAATAGGTCCGTCAAGTCCTTGGTTAAGTTGATCCCTAGGTACTTTATTCTTCTTTTGGCTACTGTAAATGGAATTGTTTCCATAATTTCATTTTCTGTTTGTCTATTGCTGGTGTACAGAAAAGCTGCTGACTTTTGTGGATTGATTTTGTATCCTGCTACTTTGCCAAATTGGTTTATTAGGTGTAGGAGTTTGGGGAGTGAGTTTTTTGGGTCCTTCAGATATAAGATCATGTCATCTGCGAATAGGGATAGCTTGATTTCTTCCTTGCCGATGTGGATCCCTTTGATGTCCTCCTCTTGCCTTATTGCTATGGCTAGGGATTCCAGCACTATGTTGAAAAGAAGTGGGGAGAGTGGGCATCCTTGTCTTGTTCCTGAGTTTAGGGGGAATGATTTAAGTTTCTCTCCATTTAATATGATATTAGCGGTTGGTCTGTTGTATATGGATTTTATTTTTTTGAGGAATGTTCCATCTATTCCTGTTCTCTCCAAAGCTTTTAATAGGTATGGATGTTGGATTTTGTCAAAGGCTTTTTGGGCATCGACTGAGATAACAATGTAATTCTTAATTTTAGATCTCTTTATGTGGTGAATTACGTTGATTGATTTACGGATGTTGAACCATCCTTGTGACTGAGGGATGAAGCCTACTTGGTCATGATGTATGATTTTCTTGATCAGTTTCTTGATCCTGTTAGCTAATATTTTATTAAGGAGCTTTGAGTCTGTGTTCATTAGTGATATGGTCTGTAGTTCTCTTTTTTTGTTGGGTCTTTGCCTGGTCTGGGAATGAGTATGATATTAGCTTCGTAGAATGAGTTTGGGATTTCTCCCTCTGTTTCTATTTCGCGGAAGAGTTTGGGGAGTATTGGTATTAGCTCCTCACTAAAGGTTTTGTAGAATTCATTGGTGAATCCATCTGGGCCTGGGCTTTTCTTAGTAGGGAGGTTCTTGATTACCTCCTGTATCTCACTGTAAGTTATTGGTTTATTTAGTTGATTTATTTCTTCTTGGTTCAATTTGGGCTGTTTGTACTTCTCTAAGAATTGATCCATTTCTGTAAAATTATTGTTTTTTGCAGAGTAGAGGTTTTGGAAATAGCTTCTTATGATTGTTTGAATATCGTGTGTACTTGTTGTAATTTTTCCGGTGGAGTCCCTGATTTTACGTATATGAGTCTCTTCTATTCTTTTTTTTGTAAGTCTTGCAAGCGGTCTGTCAATTTTGTTTATTTTCTCAAAGAACCAGCTTTTAGTCTTATTTATTTGTTGAATTTTCTTTCTATTTTCAATCAGATTTATCTCTTCTTTAGTCTTTGTGATCTCTCCCCTCCTAGTCATTTTAGATTCTGTCATTTCTTGTTTCTCCAGTTGTTTTAGTTTCATTGTGAGGGTATTCACCTGCTCTGCTTCCATTCTTTTAATGTAGGTGCTGAGTGCAATGATCTTGCCCCTCAGTACTGCCTTAGCTGTGTCCCATAGGTTTCTTTGTGATGTGTTTTCTTTGTCATTGTGGCTTATGAATTCGTTGATTTCATCTTTAATTTGTTCTGTGGCCCAAGTGTTGGATAGCAGCGTGGGGTTTAGCCTCCAAGAGTGTGTATAGCCTCTGTGGTTTCCTTTGTTGTTGAGGGTTACCTTTAATCCACTGTGATCAGATATAATACATGGGATGTCGTCAATACTTTTGTATTTGCTGAGGTTCTTTGTGTGGGCTATGACGTGGTCTATTTTGGAATATGATACATGGGCTGCTTAAAAGAAAGCGTATTGGGTCTCTGTAGGGTAAAAGGTTCTATATAGGTCTGTTAGATCCATTTGGGAAATGGTGTTATTTAGGTCCTCAGCTCCCTTACTAATCCTCTGGGTGTTGGATCTGTCTCTTGGAGAGAGAAGAGTATTAAAGTCACCCACTATGATTGTGTTTGCATCTATCTTGCTCTGTAATTCTGTGAGAATTTGCTTGACATATATCGGGCCTCTTTTGTTCGGTGAGTATACATACATCACCGTGATGTCTTGATTCTGGATTTTTCCTTGTATTAATATGTAGTGTCCTTCTTTGTCTTTTTGAGTGGACTTTAAAGAGAAGTCCAGCTTGTCTGAGATCAGAATGGCTACACCTGCGGTTTTGGTGGGTGCATTTGCTTGGTAGATCTTGCTCCATCCTTTCATTCCAAGCCTGTTTTTGTCCCTTGCTGTAAGGTGGGTCTCTTGTAGACAGCAGATGTCAACTTTTTGTTTGTGAATCCATTCTGCCAGTCTGCTCCTCTTAATCGGGGAGTTTAAGCCATTTACATTTAAAGAGATCAAGGATAAGGGTGTTTTTTCTCCTTCCATTTTCTTGTTGGGCTGTTTTTTCCTCTTTTTTTTTTCTTCTTGTCTTTAGTGAGCTGGTCTTTCTGCTGGACTTTGGCTGTTGAAGTTTCTTTCTGATTCTGTCTGTGTGTCTTTTATGATCTCTATTGGGTGGGGTTCCCCTCTTAATATTTGCTGTAGGGCTGGTTTTTTATTCACATACTCCTTTAGCTCTTCTTTGGTGTGGAAAGATCTGGTTCTCCCTTTGAATGTGAACTCCAATTTCGCTGGATATTTGATCCGAGGTTGTAAATTGTTATTCTGAAGTACTTGGATGGTGTTCTTCCACTCACTTCGAGCTTGGTAAGTTTGTGTGGATAAGTCGGCTGTTATTGGAATCCTCTTCCCATTGAAAAAAGTTTCCTTCTTCGCTTTGGCTGAATTCAGAATTTGCTCTCTAATCTTGAGGTCTGTAGTCTTGAATATTATGTGCCTTGGGGTGGTTTTCCTGGGGTCTGGCCTGCCAGGGGTCCTATAGGCTTCGGTTACCTGGATGGGGTCGCCTGTGACATTGGGGAAGTTTTCTGCAATAACTTTATTGAGAACATGATTATCCCCTCTGTTCTGGTATTCGGCTCCTTCTTCTATTCCAATTATGCGCAGATTATATCTCTTGTCTTTGTCCATTAGTTCCTGGATTAGTCTTCCCTGAAGCTTCACCTTTTCTTGGAGTGTGGTCATTTTCTGGTTGTTGTCAGCTGCTTCATTGTCCAGGCGAGAGATTCTGGATTCTATATGGTCCATTCTTTGTGTTATGGTTTCAATTGTGGAGTTTATGGATGTCAGAGAGCTATTTATGGTTGTCATATCAGCTCTGATCGTGGAAATTTCTTCCTTTAAAGAGTTGTATTTTAAATCTATTTTTTCATGCATTTCAATTCTCAGGATTTTCTTTCAATTCTCAGATTTTCTTTAAAGGCGGCTTGCATTGTATCCATTTTTACTTCAATTTCTTTAAATGAGGCTTGCATTGTATCCATTTTTGCTTCCATTTCTTTCTTGGCTTCCTGGGTGTTCTTCCAGATTTCCGCTCTAAACTCCTGGAATTGTTTTCTGATTTCATTTCTGACGCTTTCGATCATTCCTGTTAACATGGCCTCATTTGCTTTTTATTCTCCATCTCCTCTTCAGTCGTGCTGCTTTTTGGAGCTGGCGAGTTGGCTTGCCGTTTGATGAACTGAGTTATGTTTCTTTGTGATTTGCGCATCTGGAAATGTGTGGATGGCTTCTCAGGTTTGGTTTGTAGCTCTTTCCTCCCTCCTGTGTAGGCGTGTCTATGGCAGCAGGTGCTGCCGCTGTGGCCCCGCCCACCATTGCAGGGTACGCCTACCAGAGCAGGCGCTGTTTCCGGTGGCCCCTCCCTCCTGTGCGCTGTTGTCCACTACAACATGCACTTTAGCGGGATATGCCTCCCAGAGCGAGTCCTGGGTTGTTGGGTTGTGCTTGCACCCTCCCACGAGTCCGTTGGGGGAGGCGGTATGTGTGGGGCCCAGTGGGATCGACTGCCCGGGTGTGGCTTGGCACCCTCAGACTTTGCCTCCGCTGTGAGGGGCGGGACGTGATCAGTCTCAGGTGACCCTGCTGGGCTGGTATTGCCCACCAGCGCCTGTGATTTTAGTTGTAAGAGTCTTCGAGGTCCAGGAGCCTCGGGTGGGGCTTGCCCTGCCAGCCGTCCCCCAGCTCCTGTTGGGAAGGGGGCGGGGCCGGTTCTGCCAGTTCAGGAACCTGTGGGGGCTTGGGGCTGTTCCGTCCTTCCCCTGCTAAACTGGCTTCCCAGCACCTGATGGGAGCTTCCCGCCTGATTTGGGGGTTCTTTGTTCCCGTGGGGGTGGGGAGGGGGAGGGAGGGAGATCTAGCTTCTTTGTCGGGCTTGGATCTCTGATAGCTGGTCTCCCGTTGGGGGAGGGGATAATGGGGGACTCACTTTTGCTGCTTTGTGTGTGTGTGTCCCGCACAGCCGTTGGTCCTTCAGGGGTTGGCGAAGTGTCGTGGTGGCTTTCCCCGTTCCCTCCTTCTGCCACGCTGGGTTCCCTTGTCGGAACCCGGTGTGGACCCGAACTTCTCATCACTGCTGGTGTGTGTCTTGGTCCCCAACCTGCCTTGTGTCCGTGGGGTCTCCCGCTATATGAATTCTGCGCTCCTGGCTGCCTGTCTGCCGATCGCCGGGTTCCCCTTTCCCAGCCTGACCCTGTTTGGGCCAGGGTCGGCTGGTGGGGGGAGGTGCCCCGGAGAATCTCCGGCTCCGTGTAGGTTTTTGATTCTTCTTTTTTGCTCCTTTTTGTTTTCCTGCGTTTCTCCACTGCTTCTGGATGCTGGTTTTGCTGGGTTCTTGAAGGGGTGTTGGGTATTGGAGTTCCCAGCTCGCTATTCAGTTGGTGCGAGTCGGGGTGCCTCCCTATTCTTTCAGCGCCATCTTTCTCTCTCCTCTCTGTAATTCAGTTTGATAATAAAAAACATATCTATAAAAGTACTTTTAATTAAAAAGAAAACAAACAACACAACAAAAACTCTGACATACCTCTTTCTTCCCCTCTGCAGATGGAGAATTTTTGTTACTTTCTTTTTCAACTCTTCTTTTTTTTTTAAATTTCAACTAAATTTTTTCTTATTCCAGTATAAGAAAAACTGAGATGAATATGTATATTACACTTTTAAATATACAGAAGATCAAACTTTAGCTATGAGTATCGAATATATATTTTTTCATTTATAAAGGATAATATTTATTTTTTCTCTTGCTATAAATTCAGGATTTTGTTACTAAGAATTGTGATATATATAGTTCTCTTTTAAATAGTAGAGAAAGTCATTCTGGTATACATATATTACTTTTTGTAAACAAAGATATATATATATATAATATCATATTTTTCAAAGTTTTGTTCAACTATTATCCACTTTCCTTCTTTTAAGTAGGGTAAATAAAGGCTCTGCATTAGGTCTCTAAGGAAACTCTTTTCCTCTCTTTCTCTGGTTTCTTTCTTTTTCTTTTTCTTTTTTTGCTACTGCTGCTGCTGCTGTTGTTGTTGTTGTTGTTGTTGTTGTTGTTGTTGTTGTTGCTGTGTGTGTGTGTGTGTTTGCCTACTAAAGATAAGAAACTTCCCCCAAATAGCACCAAATGCAGAAATAATCCGGAATGAAAATTTAGTGGTTACTTTAGAGCATAGGAATGCCAAAAAGCAACAGATAAAAAAGTGATTGATACCAAAATCAAAACCTTTGCTTTGTACAACGAGGGACAATATCTCCAGTCCACTCCTCTTATCCCCAACAGCCATAAATCTCCATAACTACTCTGGAGTGATCATACTCAATTATTATACCATACTCACATTTTATTAGAATTGAGAAAATAGGGGGCTGGGGATATAGCCTAGTGGCAAGAGTGCCTGCCTCGGTATACCCGAGGCCCTAGGTTCGATTCCCCAGCACCACATATACAGAAAACGGCCAGAAGCGGCGCTGTGGCTCAAGTGGCAGAGTGCTAGCCTTGAGCGGGAAGGAGCCAGGGACAGTGCTTAGGCCCTGAGTCCAAGGTCCAGGACTGGCCAAAAAAAAAAAAAAAAAAAAAAAAAAGAATTAAGAAAATAAATGAAGCATGTAGGAGGGGATGAGGAAAATAATTTCATGATGTCTAATACATATCCTTTGAATTTGAGAAAATTAAGAGGAGGTGTTGAAAGGGATGGGGGAGAATGCTGAATTGGGTGGCCAATAAAGATGCAGTGTAACTTATAAACTGATTTGTTGAATGGTAACTCCTTTATACAACTACGTACAATAATAAAACTCTAATTTAAAATAAAATCGTGTTAAATGAGTTAAACTATGGAAAAAGAAAATGATAATTCAAAAGGAAAAAAATAAACTTACAAAAAAGTAAGATATCTAGTATGAATAAATTCTAGGAAAGAAATCAAACAAATGGTTATTGCTATCTATAGCAAGAGAAGCATAACATTATTTTTAAGATAGGAAAAATATGCAACATTAACAATGTGAGAATATTTGTCATAAGCAAAAAGAAGACATTGACATTTGACAATACTACTGTCAGGAAACAATTGTATTTTTGCAGGGGAAAATCAGTCCGAAAAGGATTAACCATTATTATCAAATATTTTTGTATAAATGAGAGGAGAGAGAATAATAGTATGGACCTTTAGGTTTATACCACAGAACTCATCATCTGTACTCAAGATAAATAAAAATAATAGACAGGAATAATTTATCATGCTATGAATGTTTCCTTTTTAATTAAAAGGAATGTTTTATATAACAGAAATACAAAAGTAATAAGTCAGGGGGAAACAAAAACAGACAACAAAAGATATAATAGTTATTAAAGAGTAAGATGAGATTTACTGTTTTCTAACGAAAGCACTGACAAAGAAGAGAAAGTGCATCCATAGCAACTCAAACCTAGAATTACACATGAGGGCACTGGTGGCCAGGGAGGAGAATTAGTCCCAATAGGATGCTTAGGGGTTTGCGTATAGTCTTGTTCACATGGAAACCACTCATAAGGCACATAAGAAAATCACACAGTGACCAAACAAGCAAAATAAATGTGTATTATTTAGTAAGTGAACCTGATAATCATTAGCCTATGTAAAGAAGAAATGGAGTAGCAAACTTTAGTACAAGGATTTTCTGATTAGAGAGGAAGGAAATAGAGAGGGAAAATGTGCTACCTGAGTAAATAGGATGAAACAAAATTGTAGGAAGAAGTCTGATATATTTGAACAATGATAAATATGAATATGTTGAGCAGGTCAGAAGGAAATAAAAACGTTTGAATTAAAGTTGTATTACTAATGTTATTTACAGTAGGAAAATTTAAAACATAAAAAATAGCTAGATGCTATTCTTATGGCCACTTTATACTTCTAATCCCAGAAACTATAGGGACAGAGATAAGAAGGATCATTGTTGAATATTAGCTCTAGCAAAATGCTGGCAGAACTCTAGCTCTATAGAAAAAACAGAAATTGTGGTATATATCTGTGTTTTCAGCTATGTGAAAGATATAGGTGGGATGATCACAGTTGCAGGCTAGACCTAGGCAAAAACAAAGTTACAGCAACAACAATAACAAAATGAAGAACAATAACTAAAACAAGAGCAATTAAAAAAATTCACTTGACCCATGCACACTGCATCTTTAAGTTCTGTAGAGAGTCAGGTACTCTGAAGGTAACCATAGCAATAATAAAGACAAATGTCAACCTTACATACCAGCAGATGAAATAAATCTATTTCCAGACTTACCAAACCTATCTTGATTTTCGTGTTTGTCCTTATAGCTTCTGTAGTTAACGATATCTTATGAGACATGCACATACCAAAAATAAAAGACTGGGTAAAAGTCATGACTTATTATTAATGTTTAATGGTCAAATGAATGACTTTTTATTTTCTATTCTTTAATAAACAAGTTCTTATGGTGTCATTTGAGCCATCTGAACAATATCTTTGAACTCGTTAGAAAGGCAGATTTCCAAGTCCCATCTCAAAGTTAATGTTCCTAAAACTCTAAGGCTGGTCCTGGTCATGTCTTTAACAAGCTCTCTGCTGAGCAGATATTCTTATAAGCTTGATCGTCATTGCAGAGAAGGTATCATTAAGCTAGCCTACATTCACTTATTTCACAAAGTGAAACTTTTATAGGATGGAGGAAGAATTTGTCACATTCTGATCTACCTACATTCTTTCCCAATCCATATGAGGAAGATTTATTTCTTTGGGACTTGCCTCTTTGGAGTTGAAAAATCCCTTTAGGAAGTTAGAAGAAAGCTGATGGGCATTATTGGTCCTTCCCCTTACTTGGGACAGATTGGGCTAGTCTATCAAGAACGAATTGTTCAGAAAAATTACTCAAATTTTTCTTTAAAATCCAAGAAAATAGAAAATCAATTATATGAATCATTCACAATAAAAAGTACTTACTCCTACAAAGCAGTACATTTTACATACGAAATAAATGTAAACAAATTTATTCTCAGATTTGGATTTCCTATTAAATTTTTCATAATGGCCTCTCTCTGGGTAACATAATAAGTACTACCAAGTTAGGCATAATATTTAACATCAATCATTACACAAAAATGCTTACTGTACCATTTCATGAACTCCAGTAAAGTAGATTTCATTTTGATATTTAGTCAAGAACAGAGAGATAGATAAAATAACTCGAAATAATGACTTGCATGTAAAAATATTTCTCATTAAATTTTCTAACTTTATTAAATAGCATAATGATCCAAATATATCTAATTTTGGTTAATGGAGACACTACATCTGGGAGAGTTATTCAATTGAGGACTTACAAAATACTATGTTCTTTCTTAGTTTGTTGATATATGAAAAATCAATATATGTTAATTTTACCAAAAAAAAAACTTATTCTTTCAAATAAAGCCATTAGGTGGTAGAAATGCATAGGATGTGTTTATCTAGCTAAGAAATGCTATATGTAATTTTAAAGCAAAAAAGTTTTATTAATGAAGAAGAAATGAGATGTAGTTTAAAACTGAAGTTGCAAGTTGAATGTATCTTGTTCCTATTGTATTATGATAATTAAAAAATAAGTATCTTTCCACTTAAGTAGCTAAGTTTAGCTTTTATTATTTCCTTTTCTTTCTTATCTTGTCAAGTTTTCCTGGGACTTAAACAAATGTGTTTCTAAGTAGACTATCATCTTATTTTTTCAATCTGTTTTTACAGATCAGTATTCTTCACAATCAGTCAGAGACAAGTGGCTGTCATTAACTTTTACTATTGAATTTCCATTTGAAAAAAACCCACATTTTTCAATAAGAGAATTTTAAAAATGTTTTCCTCACACTGTAGATTTGTCTCAGATCCTTTAGGGCTCCTGTCTTCTAAATGTTATGATAATGTAAAAGAAGGCTCCCTATACCAGCCATTTGGAGAAACCAACTATGTTATTACAAAACAGCTGGTTTAGCTACAGGAAAGAACTCCAAATTGGCCTCAGGTATGAAACTGGTGAGATGAGAAGCAGTAAAACAAGGCAAAATGCTGAGGAAAAACACTGTGGCAGCTGCCCTGGTAAGAAGGTGCCTTAAGATATAATAAAAAGAAATATTTATTATTTTATTTTAAATATCTTGGCAATGGGAGAAACAAACTTAGTTTGTGCTATTAAAAAGCAATCCTCAGGCTGCAGTCTTGAGTTACAATCTTGAGCTGCAGACCTCCCGGACCCCATCTTTGTCTCTTGTATATCTTTTCTTTTTTTTAATCCTTGCCCCCCTCATTCAGGATTTCCTTTTGCTGCCTGCTGGCTCTGGCAGAGTGGCACCCAAACAGGGACGTGAACACCTGAAATGACGGCAGAGGACCCCACTCAGGTTAGAAATTCTTAGCATCAGGATAGGAAGATGGCGCCGTCACAGTAGGGAGGCACTCCGACACACTCCAACTGAGTAGTGAGCTGGGAACTCTAACACCCAACACCCCATCAAGAACCCAGCAAAAACAGCAGCCAGAAGCAGTGTAGATACACAGGAAAACACAAAGGAGTAAAAAAGAAGAGCCAAAAACCTACACGGAACCGGAGAATCTCCGGGGCACCCTCCCCCACCAGCCGACCCTGGCCCAAACAAGGCCAGGCTGGGAAAGGGGAACCCGGCGATTGGCAGACAGGCTGCTGGGAGTGCAGAGTCCAGACAGTGGGACCCCACGGACTTGAGGGAGAGTGTGGACCAACACATACAGTGACAGCAGCGATGAGAAGTTTGGGTCCACACGGGGACAAAAACAGGCTCCGAATGAAAGGATGGAACAAGATCTATGAAGCAAACGTACCTACCAAAAGGCAGGTGTAGCCATTCTGATGTCAGACAAGCTGAACTTTTCATTAAAATCAACTCAAAAAGACAAAGAAGGACATCACGGTGATAAATGTATACTCACCGAACAAAAGAGGCCCTACATATGTCAAGCAAATTCTCACAGAATTACAGAAAAGATATTCACAAACACAATCATAGTAGGTGACTTTAATACCCCACTCTCTCCAAGAGACAGATCTAACACCCAGAGGATCAGCAAGGGAGCTGAGGACCTAAGTAACACCATATCCCAAATGGATCTGATAGACCTATACAGAATCTTCCACCCTACAGAGAACAAATACAGATTCTGTTCAGCAGCCCATGGATCACACTCCAAAATAGACCACTTCATAGTCCACACAAAGAACCTCAGCAAATATAAAAGTATTGACGTCATCCCATGTATTATATCTGACCACAGTGGATTAAAGGTAACTATCAATAACAAAGGATACCACAGAGGCTATACACATTCTTGGAGGCTAAACCCCACATTGCTATCCAACACTTGGGCCACAGACCAAATTAAAGATGAAATCAATGAATTCATAAGCCACAATGACAATGAAAACACATCACAAAGAAACCTATGGGACACAGCTAAGGCAGTATTGAGGGGCAAGATCATTGCCCTCAGCACTCACATTAAAAGAATGGAAGCAGAGCAGGTGAATACCCTCACAATGAAACTAAAACAACTGGAGAAACAAGAAATGACAGAATCTAAAACGACTAGGAGGAGAGAAATCACAAAAATTAAAGAAGAAATAAATCTGATTGAAAATAGAAAGAAAATTCAACAAATAAATAAGACTAAAAGCTGGTTCTTTGAGAAAATAAATAAAATTGACAGACCCCTCGCAAGTCTTACAAAAAAAAAAAAAAAAAAGAAGAGACTCATATACGTAAAATCAAGGACTCCACCAGAAAAATTACAAGTACACATGATATTCAAACAATCATAAGGAGCTATTTCCAAACCTCTACTCATTAAAAAACAATAATTTTACAGAAATGGGTCAATTCTTAGAGAAGTATAAACTGCCCAAATTGAACCAGGAAGAAATAAATCAACTTACAGTGAGACAGGAGGTAATCAAGAACCTCCCAACAAAGAAAAGCCCAGGCAAGGATGGATTCACCAATGAATTCTACAAAACCTTTAATGAGGAACTAATACCAATACTCCTCAAACTCTTCCACGAAATAGAAACAGAGGGAGAAATCCCAAACTCATTCTACGAAGCTAATATCATATTCATTCCCAAACCAGGCAAAGACCCAACAACAAAAGAGACCTACAGACCATATCACTAATGAACACAGACTCAAAGCTCCTTAATAAAATATTAGCTAACAGGATCCAGAAACTCATCAAGAAAATCATACATCATGAAGAAGTAGGCTTCATCCCATAGAAACAAGGATGGTTCAACATCCGTAAATCAATCAACATAATTCACCCCCTAAACAGATCTAAAACTAAGAATTACATTGTTATCTCAGTCCATGCCCAAAAATCCTTTGAAAAAATACAGCATCCATACCTATTAAAAGCTTTGGAGAGTGGAACATTCCTCAAAAAAATAAAAGCCATATACAACAGATCAACTACTAATATCATATTAAATGGAGAGAAACTTAAATCATGCCCCCTAAACTCAGGAACAAGACAAGGATGCCCACTCTCCCCACTTCTTTTCAACATAGTGCTGGAATCCCTAGCCATAGCAATAAGGCAAGAGGAGGACATCAAAGGGATCCACATCGGCAAGGAAGAAATCAAGTTATCCCTATTTGCAGATGACATGATCTTATATCTGAAGGACCCAAAAAACTCAGTCCCCAAACTCCTACACCTAATAAACCAATGTGGCAAAGTAGCAGGATACAAAATCAATCCACAAAAGTCAGCAGCTTTTCTGTACACCAGCAATGTACAAGCAGAAAAGAAAATTATGGAAACAATTCCATTTACAGTAGCCAAAAAAAGAATAAAGTACCTAGGGATCAACTTAACCAAGGTCGTGACGGACCTATTTAATGAAAACTATAAAAATCTAATAAGTGAAATCAAAGAAGACACAAGGAGATGGAAAGACCTCCCATGCTCATGGGTAGGCAGAATCAATATAGTGAAAATGGCCATATTGCCCAATTTGTTATACAAATTCAATGCAATCCCTATCAAAATCCCAGCCACATTCTTCACTGAAATAGAGAAACCAATCCATAAATTCATATGGAACAGCAAAAAACCTAGAATAGCCAAAGCAATTCTAGGCAAAAAAAGCAGTGCAGGAGGTATCACAATACCAGACTTCAAGCGCTACTACAGGGCCATCATAACAAAAACAGCCTGGTATTGGTATAAAAACAGACCAGAAGACCAATGGATTAGAATTGAAGATCCAGAAATAAAACCACACTCTTACAGTCAGCTGATATTCGACAAAGGAGCTAAAGATATACAATAGAATAAACATAGCCTCTTCAACTACTGGTGCTGGGAGAACTGGGCAGCCATATGCAGAAAACTCAAAGTAGACCCAAGCCTATCACCATGAACCAAGATCAACTCAAAATGGATCAAGGACCTCAATATCAGACCTGAATCCTTGAAACTACTGAAGGACAGAGTAGGAAAGACACTAGAAGTTATAGGCACAGGAAAGAACTTCCTGAATATCGTCCCAGGGGCACAACAAATAGGGGAAAGACTCGTCAAATGGGACTACTACAAATTAAAAATTTCTGCACAGCTAAGGTCATAGCCACCAAAATAGAAAGACAGCCAACCATATGGGAAAGGATATTTACCAGCACAGCAACAGACAAAGGCCTGATATCTGTCTTCTACAGTGAACTCAAAAAACCAAGCCCCTCCAAGCCCAATAAACCAATTAGGAAATGGGCAAAGGAGCTAAAGACAGACTTTACAAGAGAAGATATAAAAATGGCAAAGAAACACATGAGGAAATGTTCAACATCCCTGGTAGTAAAGGAAATGCAAATAAAAACAACCCTGAGATACCACCTCACTCCAGTTAGAATGGCCTATACTCTGAACTCAGGCAACAACAAATGCTGGAGGGGGTGTGGAGACAGAGGAACCCTTCTCCATTGTTGGTGGGAGTGCAAATTAGTACAACCACTTTGGAGAACAGTGTGGAGGTTTCTCAAAAAGCTCAATGTAGACCTATCCTATGACCCAGCCATATCACTCCTAGGCATCTATCCTAAACAGCAAACCCCAAGATATCAGAAAGACATTTGTACTTCCATGTTTATTGCGGCACACTTCACAATAGCCAAAATATGGAAACAACCCAGATGCCCCTCCAGAGATGAATGGTCCAAAAAATATGGTACTTATACACAATGGAATACTACATAGTGATTAGGAATGGTGCAATATTGTTATTCTCATGGATATGGTCAGAACTCGAACAAATAATGTTGAGTGAGATAAGCCTAGAACACAGAAAACAAAGGGGCATGATCTCCCTGATATATGACTGTTAAGAAAGGGAGACGGAGAGACAGTAGAGACCAAGTCTGTGAAACCGAAAACTGCTTGTCAAATAGTATTCCCCACAGGATTGGGGCAGCGACCCAACAGTGTGTAACTAAAACCAAACAATTACTCAACATGTAAAGGTCAAAAATTGACCTCTCAGGGGAATACAATAGCTCAAAAGCTATGTATGTATGTTCATATAAGACTACTGTCGACATATTGTCTAATATTGACATTGCATTTAAAGCCCTAGGCGAACTTTGTTTGTCGTGGCCACGTGGCTACTGTATATGCTCTTGATACATTGTATATTGCATATATGTCTACCTGACCTAGAGAAGGGATAGAAAAACAGGGTGTAAGATATCACAAGAAATGTACACACTGCCCTATTATGTAACTGTACCCTTTTTGCAACACCTTGTCCAAAAAATTTGTGTTCAATTAATAAATGAATTTTTAAAAAAAGCAATCCTCAGCCTGGGAATTTATCAGGCTATAAAACTTCTCTTTTGATCTATTTTAGACTTAAAAAGTAGCTTATTTAATATTTGAAATTATTGTTTTCTCATACATTTAGTATGTACATCTTTAGCATCAATACCCCCATTTTACAATAGGTAAGAATAAATAGTCCTGGTGTAGTGTCAGAAAGTTTCAAACATCTAAGTAGACAGAAGTTTCCCCAAATGTAAATATGCTATTGATTTCCACATACTAAACTTGATCAGGACCCTTGTAGTGAATCTACAGTAAAATGTATCATCTTGGCCTAGCTTGGATGTTCTTCATTGTCTGAAATTACTTTAAGCTTTTATGATTTCTGATGCTTCCCACTCTATTTCTTGCCTGTCTTGCATTTGGGAATACTTTTCTTTGCACTGCCAAAGCTTATGCAAAAATCCATCAATTTCCTGAGAGTGTGTTGCCAAGATTCAACAAGTTCAGCAAAAATTTCCTCATCTCTGAAGGGTTTTCTGACCCATCCAATCATAGGTGACAAATGTTATCTGTAGAATTTCCTGTATTTTACATAAAGTCTCATATCACTAATGACAGGAACAGATTCACACATATTACTACTGAATTCTAGATCTAAATATCAGTCTTAAATTTTCTTCGTCTTCTCCATTTATATCTTTTATGCCTCCTTCTTAACTCAGTGGTTGAGGAATTATAAAACTGTATGTTGAATTAGGAAATAATATTAAAATTTATTGCCAAGAGACTGTATTTTCGTTTCTTAGTTCCCGAGATGTAATTCCCCTACTATTGAATTGCATGGGGTTTTCAATGATATATGATAATAAATACAGAAATATTATAGTAGATGTTAGATGGAATTGGTAAATACAGTGAAGTCCTCACTTTCATACAGTGTTTTTTCTTCCTACCTCATGAAGCATAATGAAAAAGTATATTTGTTATAAAAGTTACCTACTTTGGTAACCGTAAATCGATATGTCATTTTTAGCCTATTTTATAGCAATATGTCAAGTAACTCCATATGTTGGCCTAAGGAAAAGTTATTCTATCAAATTCCCAAGAACCTGAGATGAATTAGCTCTAAAAAAGACAGACATAAATGAATTTTGGCATCTTTTGTTTTATGTCCAATGTCATTTTAGTTTAATGAATAAGAGCTCATAAAGAAGACACTATACAAAACTACAAAGGAGACTAAAAATACTAACCGAAAAATATTTAAATTCAAAACTCAATATTTAAAATCAAACTTGCCTTATTAGACATTATAATAAAACGTGATTTTACTAAGTACAATAGTAAAGATAATATAACAATTGTAAAATAATCTCGTATAAATATGCTCTACAGGGTTTCTAGGTTGATGGATCTGTAGTGTATATTTCTGGATTTTACTCAGACAGCAGACAATAAGTCTAATTAATTGAATTACTCTACATATGTATGATATCACACACACACACACTCACACACACACATTAGATGGGAAACCATGAGGTGTAAGTACATTTGTGTGGAAATGAGGCCCATCTTTACATTGTGCCACTTAGATACTGAAATCAATAAAACGTGTGTAGGGATTTCTAGAGCTATACCAATGGGCTTCAGTCAAACAGTATGTAATCAACACCTAGAAGACACTGTTCATTCCTGACCAAGTATGTAAGTTGGCTTGAAGAAAAGACAGAATAAGATAAATGACAGTTTAAGAATTTTGGAAGTTCTTCACAGGCAGGACAAATGAAAATTAAACGTATTTAAACCTGAAAATGGAGATGTAGTTCTATAGCCTTTTTTTTTTTTTTTTTTTTTTACAATGTGAGCTTTTTGTTGTTGTTAAGGCACAAAGAAATGTCTGTTCCTGGTAGTCAATACAGACGCCTGACATTCATGTGTACACATGCGCCTTCCACTATTCTGGCCCATTGCTGTTTCTTTCTATTAAAAAGTTAGTTCATCTCAGTCTGTCAGGAAAATGGAAATAAATCTCCTTTCTTAAGTGCTGTGATTATGCGTTATACTTGAGATTTTATGAACTTTAAGTTAATTTACAAGAAGGTCACACAAAGCTCATGTTTCTCCAACTTAGTCAACTTTCTAGAGAAACTCCTTTCCTCTATTTCTCTAGATGCTAACTCTGACCAGTGGAAGGGCAACATTTAACATTGTTTTCTCACAAATCAGAAATATATTCTCTAGATCATTCATGGCAATATCACATCTGTCTCTGTCTCTGTCTCTGTCTCTGTCTCTATGTCTCTGTCTCTGTCTCTGTCTCTCTCTCTCTCCTCTTAACTATTTATTTCTCTGAGTTTTATCAGCTTGCAAAGGTGGGATGGATACTTTTAAGGAAGTGACTTTTCAGTGACAGATTTTCAGAATCTGTGTTATATATATGTTGCAAGTAGGTGTCAGTCACAGATATTGAAGATAAGTGTGGGTTTGAGTATCTGCTGATAAAGATGTTGCCAGCTGTGTGTTGTGGTAGGAAGATATAAGTTCTTAGCATATCAATCTACAGCAATGTAGTAAATTAATAAGTATGCTTGTAAGGTCATAAACTTGTAGGACTCTCTTATGAAATCTGCTTGTATAGCTGCTCAATGAGGTCTGATAAACCAGAAATATTTTCTACTGCATGATTTAATCCAGTTATATTACTAAGACAAAAGATAAATTTAAGATATATGCCTTCCAAACTTCATAAATTGATGCTCCCGAACTTGACTGAAAACATTTTTGAAATATTGGTGATGACTTAATGAAAGTTTATCTCAATTTGCTCAAATGACATTAAGTGTATTTTGCTTGACCTGGTATCTGTGGAAACATTTCCATAAAATAAAATGGATTTTTCTAACAGCTAGTAAGCTTACGATAAAGGTTAAAAAACAATAAAGACCTTTAGGCTAAAAGCATCGAATTATTCAATCAGGAATGTAATAGAACTTTCTAAAGGATATATTTAGGAAGTTATTAGTTTGGAATTGATTTTTAATTTTGAAATCATCAATAAAGATTCTTGTTAAGGTTAAAAGGAGGGCATTTTAATCTAGTTTCAAAATTAACATAGTGAAAGATATGTGGGTAATATGTTACTAAAATTTAAGATCATCATATGTGTTTTTAAACTGGAACTATTACCTTATTTGAAGAGAGAAAAGTTACATGTTATGTTGTGAAGGATTGAGGTGCACGTGTATGCACACGCTTCTCTTGGGACATCCTGAAATTTTAACTCAGGGTCAGGGCACTAGCCCTGAGCTTTTGTGCTCAAGAGCAGTAGCTCTATCAGCTTAAGTTACAGAAACATTTCCAGGCTTTGAGTTGTTAATTGAAGATAAGAGTCTCATGGACATTCTTGCCTAGGCTGTCTTTGAACTTCTCTCCTTAGATGTCAGCCTCCTGAGTAGCTAGGATTACAGGCATGAGCCACAGCCGCCTGGCTAGGAATAAGGCATTTGGAAGAGCCTGTACAATTTGTATAAAAATTTTGAGGATAAGTATTTAAATATTGCATATCCAGGAATAAAAAAAGTGTCTAAGTAATAGAAACTCAGAACACAGTCATTGAATAAGTAAAAGAAGAAACATATGAAGGGTGGGTGGAAAAACATTTGAAAGAAACAAAAAATATATGAAAAATGATGGAAAGTTTTCAAAAAAGTAATGATTGGTACATACTAGGATTTCTAGCTGAGCTTTTGGGCATCATCATTGTAGATCTTGATCAATGATTTAAATTGGAAGAATAAAGGCTGAATATAGGAAATACAAAGCAACAAATACTTTTTTACTCCAGATGCAAAATTCTGTATTCATTTATACATTGCAAGAGTTTTTCTGATATAAGCTTTCCAAATCCAAATCCCCCATTCATGTGTGTGTGTATGTGTGTGTATGTGTGTGTGTGTGTGTGTGTGTGTGTGTGTGTATTTCCACAGTAGTACTAAAGCTTGAACACAGAGCCTTACATTCTTACTTGGATATTCCCTCAAGGCTGGTGCTCTACCGCTTGAGCCACATGTTCACTTCCAATATTTTTTCTGGTTAATTGGATTAGATATTTAGAATCTCTTGGATGTGACTACTCAGATCTCAGCTGGAGGATCAACTGTGTAGCTAGGATTAAAAAAATGAGCCATCAGCGCACAACTCATATGAATTTTTACTCATAAATTTCCATGTTTTTTGCTTAATTAAATAATTTTTAAAATTATATAATTTAAGCTACGCCATGCACCTAAGTGAAGATTTCCAAGGAACACTAAATCTAAAATTTTAGTTCCAACTACTCAAGAATTATAGACCAGGATTGCCAACTCTTCACTAAAAAATAATCTAATTTATAATGCCTAGGAAAATGAATTCAAACTCTTCTTTCTTCTCCACAGAGACCTTTATCTTTCTCTAAACTTGACAAACTTTACTTAGGTATGTTTATATTATTTTGCAAAAGTTTGTGATCACTTTCTCTTGGTTCCAATGGGGTTTTGAACTAAGAAATTTACGCTTGTTATATCTCATTGTACCTCTTGAGGATCTCATACTTTTTCATTTTTCCACATTGGATGGTAGTCTTCATATTCCACTTCTCATTTGCAAATAGCAACATGGAAGTACACTGCCACACATGGCATGTCCTTAAGATTTCTTTCTAACAATTTTTGGCCCTTCTTGATCCAAACTATAGCTCTCCTGTCTCTACCTCCTGTAAACCTGGTATTGCAAGTGTACCCAACCACCTTGATGTACAACAATTTTCTTAAAATAATTGTCATTTAAAATAGTAAAAAGAAGGTGCCATGTAACAAAGTAATTGAATATTATGCATCTTTGTTTAATGTCATCCCCTTCAACCATTCCAGCCCCCTTCAGCCTAGCCCTTCCCTTACTTTTCTTAATTTTGTTCTATATACAATGCATTCTTGACTGCATTCTCTCAACACACACAAGCACACACACACACACACACATATACACACACAATGTCCCCTTTTCATAAATATTCGTTCATGAATATGTTTGTTCAATCACTCTAGAAAGCAATATTGAAGTCCACCTCCCAAAAGAAAACCCATTGGAGATAGAACTGTTCTATGACATAGGAACCACTCGTGGATTTAGTCAATAGAACACAAAGCCCCCAACACAAACATGTTCATTACAGCACTATACACCATAGTCATGATATATAATTGTCCCAGAGGCCCCTCAATGGACAAGAAAATTTTATATATATATATATATATATATGTCATATATTAAAAAGATTGATACTGTACTATTCATAAGGAAATGGAGAGACTTGGAAAATTATATTAAATGATGTACAATAACTTTCTAATAGAACTGTGTCCAGTTTTTCCTTTCCAACATTTCTATTGGATAAAGAAAATTAATTGTATTTATTCATGATAAGAAAACTCCTAACTTTACATCAAATCATACACTAGTGTTTATTTGGCATCACCAATCCATCTTGCCTATCTAATTTTCTTCGCTGTTTAGAAAATTTTACTCTTCAAGCATAGTAAAATAAAAAGAATTTCCAAATATATCATACCTTTCCACTATATTTTGACAGTCTATGATTGTTCTTTTGTCCCTCATGATCAATTCCTCAACATTTATCTTTTATCCTACTATTATTTATCCTTCAGTTCTAGAGAGAATACTGAGGATAGCATTTGTTTTTAAAAATCACTCATTATCTTTCAAAGAACTGGCATGAATCATTCTATTACAGCATTTATTACATTCTTGTGGATGTTTCTTATCTCCCAAAAGAATGTATAATTTTTGTATCTAAAACTTTTCCTATTCATATTTATGTATTCTATTACTAGTGTCCTCAGATGTTAGAAACTCTTTTTTTCTAATTTGTTTGTACCAGTCCTGGGGCTTGAACTCAGGGCTAGAGCATTGTCGCAAAGCTTGAGCCACAGCTCCACTTCTTTTTTTGTGCTTTGTTTTTGTTTTTAGTTTGTTGGAGATAAGGGTATCACAGATTTTCCTGCCCAGGCTGGCTTCAAACCACCATATTTACATCTTAGTCTCCTGAGTAGCTAGGATTACAGGCACTAGGTTTAGGAATTCAGATTTTATAAATGAATAAATAAATGATGATGTTTGCTATGAATGGAAGTGTATACTCCAAAGATTCATAAATTAAAGCAATCTCTCCTTCCATGTGACTCTATATGGAAGAAGGGTCGGATAAAGGCTAATAATATCATAAAGATTTATCCATAAACTGAGAAGTTGGTATTTAAATAGGAATAGACAATTGTTTTTAAGTATGGAAACATCTCTCCTGGACATGAAATACAGACATTGGTCCAGAATTCCTTAGGTTGCAGAATTAGGATAAATAAATATCTGTTGTTGAGATCATTCCTTCTACTGTAGGGTATTGTTATGGGGGAGTGGGGAGGAGGAGGGCCCACGTCCCCTCAAGAGTCCACCACTCACAGTTTCAAGCAAAAAGATGGGTATATTGGTGAAGCAAAAAGCAAACTGCCTGGCCAGGACACAGCACAGATTCCGAGCTGCCACTGTGCCCCAAGCAGTCCTCAAATTGGGGTTTGTAAAGGTAAAAACATATGGGTAGAGCACACCACAAAGCAAGAATGGCACAGATTTAAGAGGTTGGCACAGGGGGTAGAGCAAGCAACAAACCAGTTAAGCAAGCCATTTACAGAAGCAAAATTTTGGGGTCAGGTTGACCTACTCTACTCCTCCCAACATTTCCTACCATGTTTCCCTAATCAAGATGGAATCATCTCTGCTCCCTACAACAGATATTATAGCAGAATCAGAAAAAATAATGAATAATGAACTCAAATACAAAAATAATTAAGAGTTTATATACAAATAATTCTGGAATAAGTTTCTTTGCAGCCAATTGGTAAAAAATGTGTGTTTTTGCTAGAGCTGTATATGAGAAAAATAGTTTTTAACACCCTTTTTAGGCCTGCTTGAATAGGTGAATGGCAATGCCAGACTCCAGGAAGAGTCTTTAGAAGCCTATGGCAGTTGCACAAGTCATGAATAGAGCACAACTTGACATCCTCCAGCACTGTTCTGGAATTTTCTAGTTTATTTTCCCAATCTATTCAGGCTCTCAAAAGAACACTGACATTTCCAAATGTCAGTGTGTATTTTATTATACTATTGTTGCAGTACTTAATTATTTTCTATATTATGGAGCCACCATAACATTGGTCTTTGTTGCTGCTTTTACTCTTAAGTTCAGATGAGAATTGCGTTGGAACACAGGTAGCTCAGTTTGTCATCCCAAATTACATGGAAGTGTGAGGATGGGGAAATTGAAGTTGTAGACCAACTAGAACAGTCTATGAAACATCATTGCAGTGGAGGGAGACTGAATGCAGGAAGTGGGAACCTAGCCTAAAAAACACTGAAAAACATGACTGGAAGTGTGGTTCAGTAGTTTCACATCAGCTTTGCAAGTGTGAAAAGACTCTAAGTTCAAATACCAAGTAATAATGATAATAATCAAATAGTGATAAAAATGAGAATGATAGTACTAATATTAATACTACTAATGATGTCATTTTTGTTCCTCAAGTCATAGCTCTAGTACAATGTGAAGAAAAATACAATGGGAAAATATTTAGTATTTGAGGGCCTATTACTCAAGATTTCTAATCTTCACTATGATTTATTGTCCATGTTTTAGACACTGGGAAAGTGTCCCCTCAGCCCTTATTAATCATTATCAGGGTTTTGTCTTTCATTGTTTTTGTTTCTGCCAATCCAGTAACAAAGAACAAAGCCAAGTGTCTGGGCCTCACCTAGGTCCATTATATGAAAAATCTTACCACTTTGCCCATAGCCCTACTGGACCTTTATCCTTGTGCCAGAGGTGAGGTTGTTTGGTAGAAATTTCTAAGGTGTCTCTGTTCTGGTCCTATTAGCTTTTGTTTCTTTTGCATTTGCTGAAGCCCTATAGGGTAAAGAGAGTTGATTTGACCTTTTTTCCTCTTTAGTGTATTGTTTTAGGAAAAGTAAAGCAAAAATCCACTGCTGATTTACAGTTTATGTTGGCATGTCAGGGCAGAATTATTTTAGGAGTACTTGATATCTTTAGTGTGGATTTCGAAAGATGTGTCCAGAATTTCAGAGTCCAGAGACATTGACAAATACTTGATAGTTGAATAAAATTTCCTCGAGTAAGGGGAAAAAGTAGAGTCAACAAATAGAGCATTGGGTACCGACTATGAGAGAGAGGGTCAAGAGGCCTTTAGAATAATAAAAATGAAGAGTGTTATAGAGTGTAAAAATAATTCAAAGAAAAAAATATGAACAAAGAAAAACAATATAAAACATGCGAAACAAAGTGTAAAATTTTAAGAGGAAACTAAGCATTGTCCAATAAAAAATAATATACCCTTTGTATTAAATGCACTATAAATATATCTTAGACAAATTTCTCAGTAATCTATTTCCAGAAATTCTTTTCAATTCATTTGGAAATTGAGTCTAGGTTATATCAAGAATGTACAAAAGACAAAATGAGGAAATCATTACAAAAAAGCTTTGCACTGCCTCTCTACTCTTTTGTATGTAATATTGACCTATTATGTTCCAGTAATAGACTTCTCTTGACCATAGAAATCTTAACTGATGAAGCAATAGGACAGATGACAACAAACCTTCCCTATTGGTGTAATAATTTCTGTTATACTGTCAACAGAAATGTAGAACATTGCTATTTATATGTGAATAGAGATTAATAACAGTCCAGTTTTATCAGCATGTTCTGTTTCTACGTACAAAAGGTTCAACTTTACTTGTAGATTTATAGGCACATTCTAATTCTACAAATGAAAGAATCCATGCAACCTATGTTTCTTTTGGTATGGCTTACTTCACTTAATATATTTTTTCCAAATCTTTCTATTTCTTTACAAGTGGTACAATATCAATTTTTCTGGTTCTACATATATACTACATTTTCTTGCCATGCATCCACTGAGGGATATTTGTGCTGATTACATCGCTTGGCTATGGTAAACAAGCTGCTGTGAACCTGGTTGTTCGGGTAGCTTTAGTGTGTCTATGTCTGTGATCTACTGGATAAATCCCAGGAGTGGAAGTGTTCAAAGCTTTTCTAGATGCATTTTTTTCTCCCATGTAATCCTAGTCATAACCTCTTTTTTAACATTTTCCACATGTAACCAGGTGATCTGATGTGGCTATGAACTGCCCCCAAAAGAACAGAATGCGCCTATAAGTATACAAATGGACACAATGGCAGTAAAAGGCCAATACATTGTACTAAGATCTTATAAATTAAACAAAACTGTAAACACACACTAAGAACAAAGGAGGATATTCTTAGAAGATCACAAACACTTAATAGTTATGTGCATATAATCATATAAAGTGATGTTTATGGAAAT
Source organism: Perognathus longimembris pacificus (assembly GCF_023159225.1). Lineage (NCBI taxonomy): Eukaryota > Metazoa > Chordata > Mammalia > Rodentia > Heteromyidae > Perognathus > Perognathus longimembris. The sequence goes on from NC_063167.1 coordinate 57,589,476, forward strand.
GAACTCCAAGAAATAGAAGCAAGAGTTTTTTCTGTTAATTTGATTTTCGCTTTTAATCTTTTCTCCTTCATTGCTGTTTTTGATTTGTGTACCTTTTGTCTTGTGTGTAAGTTTATCTGATGGGGGAGGATAAAGGGAAGTGAAGCAATGGAGGAAAAAGGGTTAACAAATGCAGAAGTGGCACTCAATAGACACTATGTTGAAAATGAACTATACAAGTTCTGGGGGAGGGGCATGATAAGGGAAAAGATTGGGAGTAAATGAAAGAAGAGGTGACACTATTCAAGAAGAAATGTACTCATAACCTGCCTTTTGTAATTGTAACTACTTGTATATAACCTTTACAATATAAATAAACAAATAATCTTCAATGATGAGTCATTTATCTCTATTTTTTGCATTCTTTTTAACCACTGACTAAATAAATGCAATTTTGAAACTATGAAAGCTCCGTAAACAGCTTCCTATGATAATTGAGATGAATATTTCAATAAATCAAATTTCCCAATAATACGTAAGAGTTTAAATGTTCATTTTACAAAGGGAATCTAAAGATACACATCAGGCATGCATGATTATGGCATGAAACTGATTTACAGGGAAAAAAAATCTCTGATTTGTCAACAAAAGAAAAATACTTTGTATATATTCTGTTGTGATACAGTCTATTACATTATGAAAATATAAATAAGAACTGATTTTATGAATTGTCATGAAGTATTTATTGTTTGTATTCCTTATGCATCATAATAAAATGTTTACTCCAAGTTCAACATGGAAAATTTACACAGTGTGATTTCAGTTGCATATACAACTCCTAAATGTAACTTTTTGGACATACACTCAAATACTTTTACTCACCTTCATAAACATCCTTTTGAGGGTATGTATAAAGCACTTACATTAACAATTCAGGGGGCCTGGGGATATGGCCTAGTGGCAAGAGTGCTTGCCTTGAATACATGAAGCCCTAGGTTTGATTCCCCAGCACCACGTATACAGAAAACGGCCAGAAGTGGCACTGTGGTTCAAGTGGCAGAATGCTAGCCTTGAGCAAAAAGAAGCCAGGGACAGTGCTCAGGCACTGAGTCCAAGGCCGAGAACTGACCAAAAAAAAAAAAAAAAATTCAGGGAGATAATATGGATGTGCTTGGCTTAGTTTATTGCAGGTAGGTGACATGCTTCTGAACAAAAATAAAACGTTTACAATTTCAAACTGTCATTGGAGAGTTTACTCTCCTTTCCTCATGTAACAACTGTTTAAATCTTATTTATTTATTTTTTTTTGGAGATTAGGGTTTCAAATTCAGATCCAATTTATGCTCCCTGTCATCACTGCAATGATGGGTGTGCCCGACTACACTAACTTACTGGTTGTGATGAGGTCTGATCTGGCCTCAAATGACAGTACTCCTGATTTCCACTTCCCAAATAGCTAGGATTACTCGATGAACAACTTTAAGTTGCTCAGAAAATGAATAATTTCCCACCAACTATGCTATCATGCCAAATGTAATACAGATGTTTGAATTGAGAGTACATCCATGCTACTTGTCCCTTCCTGAAGAGCAGTAAAGGAACAGTCTTGTAATTATGGTATTTTTTTTATTATCCATAATTATACGTAACTTTTATAGCAACTGAGAGCCATGAAGTTAACATAATAAAAACATTTCCATTGGAGCAATATTTGTGAAAGTTATAATAGATTAACTTGTAAATAATTATAAAAATGCATTATTTTATTGGGCTCACCAGTGTTTGTATCAAATTGTTTTGAGTAGGGCAAAAATAGTAGCCATATTTTAAATCATGATATCAGTTTTCAGTTGAAATCAGTTAAATGACCAAATGAAGAAAGTGTATTTAGAATTTAGTCCAAATTTTACATGGATATCATAGAGTTAATTCAAACAATCATTTATTTACAAGTTTAGTTACAATTATTATGTTTCTTGTAAGTTTTCTTGCTGTACCTCATTTAAATTATAGCCATAAAGCATAGAAAGGCCAAGTGATTCTTTTCCAATCCCTTAGGTATGCTGATATGTATGTAAACTCCTATCCCTCTTTTATTCTTATATAGCCCAACTTAAATATCGTTAGCTCTTCTAACATCTTTTTTTAGGACCCAAGTGAACAAATTAGTATAGAATTAAATGATAATAAGTAAAGTTTATGCCATGCTTGCCATATTTCAGGTACTCTGTCGAAATTATTTAATGGAATGCTTCAAAAGCTTTAGAAATAAATTATTGTCTATATTTTCCATATGAGAAATGCATGGTCAGAGAAAGAACTGGGTCATCTTCCATGAGTCATAAATTCTGTAGCTATAATAGGATACCAAGTAATTCCTTTTTTCAATAAGTGGTGGATGTTTCTTTGTGTCTGACACTTCATCAGGTACAGGATATAAAGATTCATAGACATATTGCTGCCATCAAAAAGATGAAAGAATGTTTATCTCCAAAGACTCTACCCTTTACTGAAGGTCATACTGCTAACATGAACCATATTAGCCTTGATTCTTTGAAAAAGAAAATTTCTTCTAAATAAATTAATTATTGTTCATTAAATTGAAAATACAGCTGAAAATTCATGCACCAGTGATAATTATACAGCTTACAATGCAATCCATTTAAGTCATCTTTATTTACCAAATGAGTACAATCTGAAGAAAAAATGTACATATCTAATCATGAAACTTTTCTTCTCCCCATAGTATATGTAGTCATATGTATAAAATAAAATGATAGGCTGGTTTTCGCATCATATCCTTGTAATCCCAGATAGTAAGGGGAATTGATTTTCAAGGTATCTTGTAAAATATGTTAATTCACAGGCAGAAAAATAACAAAAAGTTTCCAAAGTTCAGAATAAATGTAGAAGCATTCAACCCTTAATACATAAAACTGATAATTTTGTTAGATAAACATTGATATTAGGTATCCATATAAGCCAAAAGAACATACACATGTGTGGCATGTGAGCTTTAAAAAATGCTGGGATTCATTATTAATATTTATCAGAGTGCATTGTTTTTGGTGAAGATGTCACTTCCTCTAATTCCAAGGTTAGAATAAGGATTGAGTTGACCAATAATCATATAGTGTGATATTTAAACTTAGGAGGAAAGCTATGATGGTGGAAAGAAACTATTTTCCTGTTTAAAAATAACACTAAGAAGAAACAACACATAAAGAATATTTTGTTGGGGCTGGGGATATGGCCTAGTAGCAAGAGTGCCTGCCTCATATACATGAGGCCCTGGGTTCGATTCCCCAGCACCACATATACAGAAAATGGCCAGAAGTGGCGCTGTGGCTCAAGTGGCAGAGTGCTAGTCTTGAGCAAAAAGAAGCCAGGGACATATTCAGGCCCTGAGTCCAAGCCCCAGGACTGGCCAAAAAAAAAAAAAAAAAGAATATTTTGTTAAGATAAAAGAGAGATAAAAGGATATAAGAGGATTCTATTGTTGATGTTACCTTTAACGTTGTAGGTGAATTTCCTTCGGCGTACCCTATATGGTTACTGTATATGATTTTGGTATACTGTATATTGTATATATGCCTACCTGATCTAGGGAAGGGAAAGAAAAATGAGGGTGTAAGATTTCATAAGAGATGTACTCACTGCCTTATTATGTAACTGTACCCCCTTTGCATAACACCTTGTTAATAAAATTTAATTTAAAAAAAAGATAAAAAGGAGAAAATGAAATTATCAGACAGAACAGCATACAGAAATTTTGAGTAGACCAAACATCCATTAAAAGAATAAGAGCATACCAATGTGGCTAAGATTGAATGAATATGAGAAAAATGTGGCTGATAGGCAAAAAAACAGCCCTATTAAGCGCTGGTCACAGTTTAATGAAGTATCTTCCATTAAAGAAAAAAATATTCTTGTTAAAGCATCCAAAAGAAGAAGTAATCCAGAAGCATCATAATAGGTATTGTAGATATCAATGGACATTCACAGCATGTATTTTTGAGAGGTTTGTAGTGGCCCTAACAGGTAGGTTAAAATTTCAAACACAAAAAGGACAAGTTGAATTATAGATAAGTATCAAGTCAATGAATGTGATGTTATCAAGAGAAAATATCATGGATAAGGAGATCCTGGCTAACCTCACCTACAAGATTCTTTCTAAAGACAGGTATTTCTTATGGTTAGACATTAGCTGGATGATGGAAGAAAATGAGTAAACTGATTAGCTGTCAAGGATCGTCAGATATAATAGGTACAAGGTTATTGATAAACTGATTTGGTAGGATTCTTCCTAAAATTAGATTTTATTAGAAGAAGCATAATCATCCTAGGTGCCATCCATTATCTATTTCCAAAATAGTATCTGTTAGTTAATAGTTGTGTATTTTATTCAATGTACATCATGTAAAATTTGAAATTATGTAACTCAAGAGTAGGACTCAGGGGAGTAAAAATGAAGGGGAATGATGGAAAGGGTGACATTGTTAAATATATATTATAATCTATTTGCATAACTACTCTAAAATAATGGTTTTCAAGTGAAAAGTACACTAAAATGGGAACTGATGGGTGGATTTTGAAGAAAGATTGGTAACATCTCACCTTTAATAATGGCAATGAAGATTTAATATTAGCAATAAAATAATTCTGACATTAATAATTAACAAATTAATGTTTTCACTATGATTTACAGTGCTGTGTGAAGAAATCTTGTGGTTTTGCAGTATTTTTCTCTCTGGAGCAGATAGGAAAACTATATGGAAAATAATAATATCTCTATTTGATAGTCAAAGAAATCATGTTCAGTGAATTTATGTCCAAGATACATGTCCAAGATACCATACTACTATTGTGGGAGAGTGTAAACTCAAACAAAACCTGTTTGATTCTAGACCCTAACTGATGATTTCAGACTCCAAGTACAATTCTTTCAAAGAAAATTGAAAGGTAGAATGTAATAAAAGCTAATTTGGTTACTTTCATTTCATCTAACAAGCTCTAGATTAGGTAACAAAAGATTAAGAATTAAGTTAAACTTCTGTATCTATCAGTTGCAAGGATTTTCTTTAAACAAATCCTAATTCATTTACACAAGATTTCAGATATTATAGTTTGGAATTAAAACCATGATATTGAATGCTTCATAAATATGAATCAAAAATCGACCCAAGAAACAAGATCACTGAAGGAAAAAGTAACCCAGAGAAAAAAGACTATTCCCATGAATGATTAAAGATTTGAAATACCCTGTCAAATAGCAAGAATAATAGGGTTATAGCAAGACCAGCTTGACACTTGAAAATAATTTCCTTTGTCGATGTTGCCCTGTAATGAAGGTTGTGTCATCCATGAAACATATCATGGAGATTTCTTCAGGTCTCTATAAAAGTTGTGGAGAGAAGCAAGATTGAGCATAGGACATGGAGCTGCAGTAAAAACCAAATAGAATCAATATTCACTGTCCTGGGAATTAGGGTAGGAAATCACAGGGGGCTCTTTTAGGATTCTGCCTCCCATGTAGGCCATATGGTTTCTGTCAGAACTACTCAATTCTGCAAGCTGTAGTGCAAATGCTGCCAGAGAAAATATACAAATGAACCAAAATGACTCTTTTCCAAAAAACCTTTAAAAAACTTGGGGAATGGGTGAGCTGAATTTGAACTATAGATCATGGTTTGCCAAACTCTGATCAAGTTAACCAGTAAAAGTATAATTGTCAGAAATAGGTTCGCATTAGATGCCTACTGAATAGAATCCACCTGAACAAACCCAAGAGAATTCTGGACATCAAAACTATCATGTCAGGCTGGGAATATGGCCTAGTGGCAAGAGTGCTTGCCTCCTACACATGGAGCTCTTGGTTCGATTCCGCAGCACCACATATATGGAAAACGGCCAGAAGGGGCGCTGTGGCTCAGGTGGCAGAGTGCTTGCCTTGAGCGGGAAGAAGCCAGGGAAGGTGCTCAGGCCCTGAGTCCAAGGCCCAAGACTGGCCAAAAAAAAAAAAAAAAAAAAAAAAAAAAAAAAAAAAAACACCAAAAACACCAAAAAAAACCTCTCATGTCAAGTACCTACAATATTCCAAATGATTATCTTGAGAGAAAAGGCTGTAAAATATGATGTCTGTAGTCAACAGGATGCTTTTAAAATGGACATTCTGCTTTTTAGAAAAGCAATTAGCTCTTACTTGAGTAAAAATAGAAAAAATAATTCCTAGAGCATACAACCACCTCAATTCTAAATAAACATTCATTAGGACTATCTAAAAATAAAAGATATTTCACTAACATTAGAAGATAGAATTTAAGCTGTTAGGGAATTAAAATTGCAAATCACTGTTTAGTTCTCTGTTATATCTAGAATTCTTTGTGCATACCTTTGTTAACTAATATGAAAGCTTGTGTACTGTGTATAAGATCCCATAAGAAAACTGTTCAAATTTTTTCATGTATAAACTTTATAATCACATAACATTTTGGAGAAAATAAATAATACTTATGTATTATACAAGTTAGTATTCAAACCTTAAAATGACAACTTGTATAAACATATTGCTAGTAGAATATGATTTGGTAAATTGCCATGTTCGAAAATACCCTACTTTTCTTCCATGGATTTCTGCATAGTTTATTAAGTTTCAGTGAGAGAAATAAAATATCTAGATTATGATGTAAATTTTTGCTTCAAATAATCACATTATTTAATCTTGGGAATTAGTTAAGAAAATCTACAAGCTATGGTGAAGGCCCTGAGGAAGTTCTGATTAGGTCGAAATCCCAAGGCCATGATGAGAGCACTATTTCAGACAGACTTCCAGGAAGTCTAGAGTGAAGGTAAAGAAACTATTGTTGGTTCAACTGTTTTCTTTTTTATTTAATTTTGTTGTCAAGGTGATATACAGCTACCAGCATAATCATATTCAATGCAGCATTATTTGCCATAGCTAAAATATGGAATCAACTGCTTTTGTCTCTTCTCTCAAAGAAGATTTGTGCCCACTTTCAAAAGCCTTTCAAGTGACTAATCAGTATCACCTAAGATAAACTTCCTTTTCAATAACTTGAACTGAACTGATGAAAAACTTCAATAATTGTGAAAAATCCATTTCCTTGGTTTCTAGATTAATATTTGATTAACTGCAAGAATATGTATTTGCTCCCATGTGGATGCCTGCTCTACCCTCTTCCAACCCTCATGAGAGATAATTTCTGCCACCACATGGTCATATCCTGTAATTATCCTACAAACTTATACAAAAGGAGTTATCCCCTCCACATTTGCTTTTGCTTTTCTGAGTCAGACTGCTTGGCATTGGCTTAGAGGGAAAGTAAAAATTTAAAATATCTATTTGGTATTTAGAAGCAAGCTATATATCAATTTCTTCTGATCACTTAGATAACTTTCGAATTTGGAGACAGGAACAAGAACACTATGGCACAAAAATAAAAAGAATAATGAGGTTAGGGTAGCAAACTTTTCTACAAAAATATCGTATAATCTAATGTTTAAATTCTAACATAAAGATATTTTGAAGGGAAATACTTTAAATGATGATGATCCTTAAAAATATCTGGCTTTATTCATTTATAAGCGTTTTGAAAGTTAACAGGAGGATATTTTCCTAAAATGCCATCTGTCTAGCCTATTTTGAAGGTGAGATGGAAGAACCACATTGTACCATAAAAGCAACCAGCCTTCACCCTAGCCAGTCAATCCACAAGAAAACAATGCTTTAGTTGAACTTGCAATACAGCATCTGGTACCTGCTCCATTCCTTCACACATTCCCTCACACTATTCCTAACATGGAGATCCACAATTACTCTTTATTTACATGCAAATTTACATCAAACTTTACTATGATTCAATTCTGCACAGAGCACGATTTTTAGAGTTTAATATAAGTACATAAAAGATAAGAAAAGAAGAAAAGCAATGAACAGGGAAGCATGGAGGAGGAAAGAAAATTAATAAAAAGGAAAGATCAGGAGAGGAGAATGCAGTACAGTGTAAAGGGAAAAGAAGGTGGAAGAGTGAAAAATTTAAATCAGAAATAATCTCTATTAACTCATGGCCTGCTGCCTATCACAAATAAGCATACCTACAAAGACCTGCCAGGATGAGAAGAATCTAAGGAAAGTTCCAATCTCTGGAGAAAGGAAAGTGTCTCAGTCAACTTTATGGAAAGTTACCAACCTGTTCTATGCCATTTTGGAAAGAGTTATTAGTTGGGGCACATTTTGATGAAATAGTTTCCATGGGCACATGATGCCACAATTAAAGCTTTCTCTGGGGAAATGATTTTGCTGACAACATATTCTAATTACTAGAGGGACTCTCTTCTCAATACTAGAAGTACTGCAAACTCCTATAATTACTTGAAAAGTTACAATGTAGAGTTTTATCTTTCCTAGGCCTCATTTACATTAAGTTATTTTTTCCTGCTTTGCAGAGCATGAATGTGAACCCGCAGCTGTCCAGCAGGAGCTGTTTGTGCCTGCTGGCAGAGCCAACTGTGTTCATTGACTCCCAACTCCATGTCCAAAGGCCAATGATAAACCAGTAATGACAAGATTATTTAATTGACCAAAATCATCCAAGCTAAAATCAATGCTTTTCATCACTGAGAGACAGTGTCCTTATCATTTACCACGACCACTGATGATTTTCTAGTCTCAGCCACCATAGTGTTCCAAAATATTTGTTTCACTTTATATTACCAAGTAGTTACCAGTAAATTAACTGTTCACTTTCGATTAATATAATTGACCATGTTTTTTTCAACCAACAGAAAGTATTCCTATGCATTTACTTTGAAGTTGTTTTCCCCTAATTTTCTCTTCCAATATACATCTCCTCAAAGACTTTATGACTGATTTTTCTTTGAGTATAAAGATAAGAAATAACTGAACTCACAAGATTTCCAAGGCACAAAAGACAATATTTGACAAAGTCAAATCTCTTATAACCTTATGAAGATCAAACAAGTAAAGTTCATCTTGGGTTAACACCTTCTTCCTTCATTCTGCAGGTTTCTATGTTTAAGGGCATTTGCTTTAGGTCTTAGGGTGCTTCTATGTGAGGTCCATATGCTTGCATGTGTACTTTTTTCATGTATTATGATGATAATATTACTAAATGTGCGCAGGGTGATTCATGGTAGGAGAAACAATCTAGATACCATGGGATAAAAAAGATTTTTTTTCGGCATAGTCCCCCTGACTAAAACTCTAATGTCATTTAACAGCTGAGGTATTCAACTGAATTTCTGATTAAGAATAGAATAGAAATTTAAAACTCTGTCATCTAAATTAATGGGCACAAAGTTTTCCTCTAAATGATACTGTTTGTTAGGTATATTTCATTTATGTTATACACATTATATACAGCTCAGTCTAACTGTGTACATGGATCACAGAGCTTTCTACTGTAAGTTCAGTGCTTAAATTTTAAAATAATAGAGGCTGTGGAAAAAGTTTGATGTTGATAATTTTTGTACAAATAATTATTGTCTGAGACATTTATGGAACACGCTTGTCACTAAGGCTCAGTTAGTTCTAGGGATTTTTCTTCCATGGGACTGAGGAAACCTCAATAAATTAATAAGCAGGTGAGGGTATAAGTCTCACACAGATGATTCTCACTTGTGTTTGAAACACAGTGATAAAAGGGACTTTTTGGCCTTTCTAGTCAGTGGGCTAAAATTAGAATCTGTGTAAACAAAAGAAGAGAGTTTCTCTCTTTATCAAGGTCTGGATGTGCGTAAACTGCCTTCCTTCTTTCAAGTGAGTATACCTCTATGTCTTTAGCAAAGGGATGCAAACATACCAAACCAATGTTTGTGGTCAAAGAAGATTGGTAATGGAAGAGGGTAACATTCACTAGAAGTATCCTGATGTTATAAAGGAATCCCACTACCAATTCAAGTGTAGAATATTTTTATAATTCATAGAAACACACTGTTACCTATATGTTACTTTTTCACCCCAAACCTATGATATCAGAGCTACTTAACAAATAAGTATCATGGATGAAGTTGAAATAATTTGTAAAAAGGATTTATTTGAACTCAAGACAAAAGTTCATGAAGTCAGATAGCCAGAGACATTTATCTAATGTCCTAGTAATAACATTTTCTTTTTAAATAGAACACAAGTGAATCAATATTCTGGACAAGACATTATACAAAAGACATTTAATCTTTTGAGAATTTATTTCCAATTATTTAATTACATTGGATATGACCATAAGATTGAGTAAATTATCAGTTGAGACATCATTGTAACAAAAATGGGTGGATAAGGAGAGGGACTCTTCCTGCTTCTCTGATGCAGGGTTGGATTTTTTTCCTCCTGTGTAAAGCACATATTGGTGTCAAAGTTTTAAACAAACATTTTCTCAATAATTTGGTTGTTTATTATATAGAGTATAATAGTTATGTTTATTGGAAGAACTATATGACTTTCTATTAATTAGATTTTAAATTAGCACTAAATAAAATTAAAATTCTTTTCTGTTCAAGTATGTACATATCAATCTTGTAGTATAGTAGGTACACACAGAATGTGTGTGTGTGTGGTTTGTGTGTCTATTTGTCTGTATGGGGGCTTGAAATCATAAATTCAAGAGCTCTACTACTTGAGCCACACATTGACTTACAACTTTTAACTGCTAATTTGGAGATGAGAGGCTGACAGATTTTTATCTCTGGCTTGGCCTCAAACTTTGATCTTAAAATCCCAGAGTCCTGGGTATTTGAAATACAGGTGTGAGTCACCAATAAGTAACCCTCTGTTCTTGTGTACAAAGGCAGCAGCATACTTGTAGAAAAAGACATAGGGGTAGAATTTCCTTCCTGGAAAGAGAAAAGTGAAAAATTTCCTACTATTCGTGGAGATGTGCATATCAGAGAATGTGTGCCTGTGCTCAGTGAAAGCAGTGTCCAGGTGTGGGACATGCCAGGGCATATTACATCAGAAAGAGGCAACTAGCTGGCCCCGCCTGTTTCCCAGTCCCAGGGTCACGTGGCTTATGCAGGGACCAGGAAAGGTAATTCTAGCTGGCCCGGCATCCCAGCCTTGGGACCACGTGTGGCCAAGATGGTGCCTGATGGTGAACCCGGAGGCGGTCCTGAGGGCTGTGATGTAAAATTAGGCTGCCTCTTAGGATTGGTCCCTCGGCCCTCCATGCTTGATGGACAGCTCAGGCCCCCTCACAGTCCCTAGATAGGTGCTCATACACCTCTCCCCTTCCTGCCAATCTTTGACCTGATTGGCTCCTGTGCCTTATTTAGTAGAAGGATCTACCTCAATAAACGAGACTTTGCACACTGACTTAGCTTCCAGATGTGTCTGTTTGTCCTCCGGTGAGGGAGGGCTGGGTGTGGGCGATCTGTTGACCCTTTTCTTTCTTGGCTTGCCAGGTTGGGGCATGCTTCCCCATCTCTCCTGCAGGTCAGGAGAGTGAGGGGGGAGGGCTAAAACCCCCGACATCCAGGAAGCCTCAGGTTTCTCATTAATAATTTTCTCCTTAGCTGCTGCCAGATAATTCATGCACCACCTAAGGTTTCAGTAAATTCATGGATCAGCCAACAAACACACACTCATGGAAAGAAAAACACTAGTCAGCCTTGTGAATTAAAAATATTGGGAGATCTAAGTGAATATGAGATTATATTTTTCAATATGTGAACAAGAAGTTTGTACCATTACTTTTCAAAAGACTTCAAGAAGAATAGAACAAAAAATACTAATTAAAAGTTTAAATATTTAGCATTTAGTACTGATAATTTTGCTCCAAAAGTATTCATACAGTATTACTACAAACCTCAGACTTTACGAGAAACTGTATAGTTTATTAGGCATTGTAAAGTCATGTACACACCTAGTTCAGGAAATCTCATGTATAAGTACAAGTGTGTTCAGAAAAAAAAATGTAGGCAATATATTCTGTAAGATATGAAGGTACAAAGTAAAGGCTGGGCACAATGGATTATGACTGTGATCCTATTCAATAGACAAATACTGAGAGGATCTTTAGTTGCATTCATACAGAAGTTGGTGAGACCCCATCTCAACAAAATAAGCTCATAGTTGTGGCTCTCATAACAACCTTGTAATTCCAGCCAGATGTGAAGCTGCAGGTAGGAGACCACAGGCAATCTCTAGGCAAAAAATATGGGGCCTTATTTTAAAAAATAATTAGAAATAAGGAAAGCCCTAGAGTTGTAGGCCAACTAGCAGAGTGCCTAACCAATGAATAGCCCTGAGCTCAAACCCTGTTAACATCTTTAGGAAGTAGTAAATTTAATGATTTTTAAAAATTTTTGTTTTTGTCCTGGGGCTTGAAATCTGGACCTGGGCACTGTTCCTGAGCTCTTCAGCTCAAGGCTAGTGCTCTATCACTTTGAACCACAGCAACACTTCCTAAATTTTACTAATACAATTTAAAAAAATGTACTTCAAGGGATGTTGTAAAAGTTGAAAAAAATAGTGAATTCTGTTGAATAGGAAATTCACCATGAAATTCATTTTCTTTAGTTAATTCATGTCACAATTATTTCCCAATAGAAAACTAAGTTTTTGATTAGATCTTCATCACCTTCTCACTCTAGGTTAGAATGTTCACTTCAGTTAGAACTGTCAGATAGTTAGAGGTCATCCTTTGTCCTGATAAAGCAGTAACTATGGCTAGATTGTGATCTATACCTTTTCATTGTCTATTTAGTCTGAATGGCAGTTCCCATGCTTCCCCAGTAGAGGACATTTCCCTAGTTGACACTCTTGGTGTCTCTGACAGTCTTTTGGATTCCTCTCCATTCCCTCTCAGTACAATCATGGGCAGATACTGAGGTCATCTTCCAAAAGGATAGCTTTGCCATTAGGACTTGTGCTTTTTTTCAGTGGGCAACATAATACAGTCTCAGAAGAAAAGCAACAGGTTCAATATCCAGGCTCTTTTAAAGTTTATTCTCTATATACCATGAAACAACATACATAAAAGAATATGTGGACAAAGTATAAAATAAACTTAATTTTGCAAAAATTTGAGAAAAAGTGAAGATATAATGCTTCTCACAGAGAAAATGAATTCAGCAGTGTTGAAAAGAGAATAATAAATTGCCTTTGGTTTGTCATATCCTTATTTCTTCCAAAGAACACTGAGGACCTTTTAGTTCATTATTCCCTTTTATCTTTGCAAATGTTTCCCAGTGAAACAGGCTTAAGATTTGTGAAATTCATACACTGTGGAGTCAATGCATGCACAAAAACTTGTTGGATGTACATTGCCATTTGTTTTAGGAAAGATATGCTTATTCTGGGAAGGACAGCTGGATTGCTCAGTCCTTTTGAGTTACATGAATATTAGGAAAATAAATTACTATAGACATTACTCTGGAAGTCTGAAGCAATAAAATAAGTTGAATTAATGCACCTTCATCATAAATGTGAAATTGGACATTTGATAATATGACTCCTGTGTTGTCTGTACAAGACAGAACCATTTTGTGGATATACTTAATAATTCAGAAATTAAATTCTTATCAAACACTTAGGTTGATGTTTTAGCCTTTGCAGATGTAGCCAAATTAAGAAGTCACATTCAGGATGGACTGTAAGCCAATGATGCTGTTTTTACAAGAAGGAAATTGAGTCACATCTGAAAGGAAGGTATGTGACAATGAAAAGAGATTGAGTTCTTTGGCTACATAGAGTCAAGGAACTTCGAGGATTATCAGCAACCATTAGAAACTTGTAGAGAAGTACGAACAGGTGCACCCTCAGAGTCTCTGCAAAGAACCAAGACAATGATCAACTTATTTTCTGACTTTTTGCTTCCTGAATAAATTTTCTATAGTTTTATTCTACCTATTTTGTAGTGCTTTTCAAATAATAGTGTTAGGAAAGTAATACAAGACCAATTTGACTGACCTTTTTTAAGTTTATTTCTTTTTGAATATGAATTTAGGTGATCTAAAGTTTAAAACATATGTATTCTTTGTCATTGTAGTTTTTTGTGTTTGGGGGTATGAGCCAAACAGAGACCAGAAGACAAGCAGGGCAAAAGAGAGGTTTTTACAGTAGCTTCTTTTTTCTTTCCTTATTTTTTTGCTTTCATTACCTGCTTAGACACATTACCTACCAAGAATAATCAAATCTGATTTTAATTTTGTGTCTTAGTGGTGAAAGGCAATCAAAGAAGCTAGAATGGGGCATTTTGCATAAGTTATTATTTAATGTAACAAATGAGAGCTGAGAATGTACTGCTAATTATTGGTGCATGCTGTACATGTGACCCAAATGAGATAATACCAATGGATGTGTGAATCACAGAACAAAGTAATACCACTCATCCTAAAAGGGAAGAAATACATTAGGTGGCAGGAAATCAATTAGGACTATAGTCCAAACTCAGGAGAATTCCAGGAGTCTTCTTCTTATCTGCACTGATTATGTAAAATTAAGTCCAGTCTTCTAGGCATAATGACATTGTATATTTTCTTGGATATGAGATAAACCAGATTCTATTATATAATGACCTATATGTTGCTAATTAGCAACTAACTTGAGAGTTTTGGTCTGTAGGATCGTAAACATAGCCCCTGCTCAAGATGGTTTTAAGGAAAATTTGTGTTATAAATATCTTAAATTTGGTCTGTATAAATTATAGATAGATGGTGTTTCTAGCTATAATCAAATAGGGAAAGTACCAGTAGCCATGCTGACACATTTATTTTTCAGGTAACCTGATACAATAAGAATGGGAGTGCAAAATTACAAGACAGGAACAAGACAGGTTTGTCCTTGGCCACCTGTGAGGCTTTGCAGGGCACTGTGGAGAATGTGGTTAAACCATCCCAGTTTTTGACACTATGAACATTAGCTCAATATTTTGAATATTCAAACCATTTATTTTGTGACATCAGTAGAGTTAAAGTGGCTGATTTTTTTTTTGCCAGTACTGGGCCTTAGATTCAGGGCCTGAGTACTGTCCCTGGCTTCCTTTTGGTCAAGGCTAGCACTCAGCCACTTGAGCCACAGCACCACTTCTGGTCCTTTTCTGTATATATGGTGCTGAGGAATCAAACCCAGGGCTTCATGTATACAAGGCAAGCAATCTTGCTACTAGGCCATATTCCCAGCCCTTGATTTTTTTTTTTTTTTTGGCCAGTCCTGGGGCTTGAACGCAGGGCCTGAACACTGTCCCTGGCTTCCTTTTGCTCAAGGCTAACACTCTACCACTTGAGCCACAGCCCCACTTTGGGCTTTTTCTGTTTATGTGGTGCTGAGGAATCGAATCCAGGGCTTCATGCATGCTAGGCAAGTACTCTGCCGCTAAGCCACATTCTGGCCCAAAGTGTCTGATTTTATAGTCTCACAATATCAGTTATGTTTGGGATTTGGTGGATTCTTAGCAAGTAATTCCTTAATTCAGTTATTTCAAAGTTAGGTTAAAATACATGAGGAGCAGAAATGATGGTAAAGAGAGAGTTGATATTGAATACATGAATGCTCCCTTTCTGTAGACAGACACCATTTGTCACTTGGAGTAATAGAATTCTTCTTCTTTGTATACTACCATGTGGTTATTTGGTGAATAGAATATGGTTGTGATGGTATTCTAGGAATTAAGTGACACAAGGACTTCAGAAGATCAGTATTTTCTGTTACTTGGCTGTTTAACAGCTCATTTTTTTTATTTGCCTCCATTTGCTGTATTTTTGCAAGCACTATGAACTGGATTGGAGGCATTGTACTCTACTAGACAAGCATCTTAAGCTGCACTTTTAGTCCTGCCATTTTGCTCTCTGTGTCTGAGCACCTGTCTTTTAAAATGCCTAAACTGCATACAAAGGCAATTGAGAAAACTGACATGCTCTCTTGACAATCTCAGATCTGTACTAGGTCAAGACTAACATGAACTACCAAGCCAAACCATATGAGTGAGCAATTTGGTACATTCCAGCCCAAAGCTCCAGAGGACTGAAAACTCCATCATAGATCACATAGATCAGAAAATGTCCCCAACTGAGTTAAGGAGAATGTCAAAACATTATACATCATTGTTTTACACAATTAATTTCTAGGGAAATGAAAATTCTTACTTGGAGTAAATTACTAAAACACATTTCAACTTTGGAATTTTGCTGCCAAAACTATCTAAGGAAAAGTGAAAAGATAATGATTTGCACCATATTAAATGCAAACTTATTTGCTTTTCTCTTTTGTTTTCTTTGGAAATTATCAGGATACAGGGAATATTGCTGAATTATCTTCTGAACTTGATAGGAAGCTAATAAGATGGCAAAAACTCTTTGAGTATCAGGAAGACTACGAAGTTATTTCAAACACTTTCTTGCAAGCATCTGACCATTTTGATAGCTGTATCACTCTCAGAAATTGTTTGAAAATTTCTTTCTTATGTATTTTAGACACTTTTTTCCTTACATTGATTTAAAATTTGCTATTGCTTAAATTTGGCTCAATTTTGAAATGCATGCAATCAAATTCAATATGTAATTTAAAAGCTGACAGCCTTGAATTTATTTACATGTAGTTAATATAGATACAAGAACTATGGCAGGAGACAACTCATTACGTTTACTTTATTTGTTTGTGCATAGTAATTGTTTAAAGGCTGGCCATTGTTTGGACTTGTTCTTCAAAAAATGTTTGGAAAAATAAAGTTGCGTAATGTTATAGAGAAAAATAATATATACATTTTATTTAGATATTATGTAAATATTATAATTGTACATCCAAATACGAGTGCCACTCATCATAGTCAAATTGTTTGCAGAGTGGCAAATTTTCTTATTAGACAAACAATATAGACTATTTTGTTCTTCATACAAAAGTATGACTTACTCTCTCAACTTCAACTGGATGTAATTTCAGAGACTTCGGCTATGATTTCATTTACCTTAAAACTTTATATTGAATGAAAATGACACCATTATGCCTACAACTCTGAAATACAATAGAATCAAAACATGTGACTTTCCAGATACTATATATTAAAATGTTATAAACATCTTTTATAGAAAATTAACCATTTTAAAGTCAACTTTTATATGATATATCCATAAGGTGATTTGCATCATTTTAGGATTTTAAATTAAACTGCCTTCATAAAAACTAGGAAGCATGCCTGACTTGTTATAATTTATAGCATACTGTTTATCAAGATTCATTATATTTAAGTGATAATTTTTGAGTATGATAATTTAACTGTATTTATATATATTTTTTTCCTTTATTGTCAAAGTGAAGTACAGAGGCGTTACAGTTTCATATGTAAGACAGTGAATACATTTCGTGTTCAACTTGTTACCTCCTCCCTCTTTTCCCCCCCTCCTCCTCCCCCTTTTCTCTCCACCCTCATGAGTTGTACAGTTGGTTTACACCAAATGATTTTATAAATAATGTGGAATCATTTGTCTTTCTATCCTTTGTTTCTTGATTTTGATATTCCCTTTCTCCTCCCTAGTTCTAATCTACATATATACAGTATCCAGGGTAATCAAATGAGATACATTGATAGCAGGGGTAGAACCACAGGAAGGAAATACAAGAGAAACAAAAAAGAAGGTATGGTTTCACATGGCATGTTGAAAGTAATTACAACAATAATGTAACACTTGTCCATAATGTGTAGTTCATTTCACTTAGCATCATCTTATGTCAAAACAGAAAATTCTCAGTGGTCAAATAAATAAAATTAAGAGCAAGTACAAAGAAAAACCAACTATCATTGAGTTCTCTTCCTTCTACTCAGTTTGAGGTTTTTACTGGTGCTATAACTCATCTTTATGCCACTGAGAGGGAAAACCTGTTACAGGTCCTTTTTGTGACTTCAGATAGAGTTCCTTTCTTTAACTCAAACGACTTTTTTTGTATTTAATACTATGGAGGAGACAACACTAATGATCTAAATTATATTTTCTGGAGAGTGTAATATTTCAAAATTGTTACTTTGTCTTTTGCTTTAGTAGACTAGAAATTATGGATTCAAGATTGCAATAGGACAATAAAATCTAACTCTAAACAAAAATATGTCCCTTAAAATAGATGGTGCAGGGGCTGGGGATTTAGCTCAGCAGAAGAGCTCCTGCCTTGCAAATTGCAAGGCTCCAAGTTCAGTCCTCAGCCCTGGGGGAATAAAAAAGATGGTGCCTACAGGAATGCTGACTTCATTCTTTTTCTTCTAATACAATCCACCTGTTTTTGTTTGATATCATAACATAGAAGGCATTTTAGAAACATGGTTTTTGTTTTATTTAAGCAAAATGTGAATTTTTTTTCTGTTCGGTGTATGGAAATTTTTGAGGAGCAGATCTATGTCTGATTCAACACTATAAGACAATCTTCCATGCATTTATGTTGCACAAATGATCAGTTTTCATAGAGAATTATCACAATTACTTAGATTTAAAAAGTTATGGGGAAGTAGAACTGTGGCACAAAGCAATACAGCGGTAGCATTGAGCAAAAGAGCTCAAAGACAGCACCTAGGCCTACTAAACAAACAAATAAGTAAGTAAATAAATAAAGAATTTGTGGAATATCTTTTTTTTGCACTATGAAGCCTATACTGTAAATGTGTTGCTAGCACTCACCCATTCTGGAAGGTATAGTAAATGATGATACAAAGGCACTTATGGACTTATAAACAAACCACTACATAGGCAAGTCAATTTAAATAAGGATTCTTGCTTATACTTGTTTAGGGTCAGGGATTTGGCAAGCTCCTTAGGATGCCACCCATCCTCATTCTATAGTGGTTTTGGCAAAAGCTGATGACAGGAAGCTAGAGCATTTCAAGATAGCCTCACTTCAGGAAAGCTTCCACATGTCTTTTCTTTTTTAAAAAAATTTTTATTGTCAAAATGATGTACAGAGAGGATACATTTTCATACGTTAGGCATTTGATACATTTCTTGTACTGATTGTTACCTCCTCCCTCATTCCCCCTCTCCACTCCCCCTTCCCTTTTCCCCCCATGAGTTGTTCACTTGATTTACACAAAACAGTTTCACAAGTATTGCTCTTTGTAGTCGCTTGTCTTTTCTTATACAAAAGAATTGTGAAGACATAACACAGCTGGATTTCTCTTTTCCATCAAGTGTTAGTAGAATTCCCTTAGTTCTTCTGGCACTTTGGCTCTTTTTCTTAGTGTTTATTTTTTCACTGGATTTCATTCTTTCCCCAACCCGGCCACCCTCAGGTCTGTCTTTCTCTTCACCTGGATCCCCTCCCTAGAAGGTTATACTGGAATCCTTACACAGTATTTGAGTGAGGGTAACAACAAACAGGTTTTAAAATTCTGGACTCAGAATTCCCAGAGGTTCACTCCCTGCCTTGTATTGGTAAAATAATATCACAAGGACCGGGGGATGGGGGGGGGGAGGAGCAACAGAAAAGCACACTTATCATTTCATAACAAGAATTGGAAGTCATCAAAAAGGAGACAACATCAAAGACTAACCTGATTCATTATAGGACGTTTTCACAATCTACTAAAGGTTCAAATAACTTTCTTAATTTTTTTGTGAAATCAGAAATAATACATTACTTTTTACAAAAGTATTAAATTAATATTCTGCCTTGTTATTTTATTTTTCTGCCCTGGTTTTAGCAGATGAACTTGGCTAAGAAAATCCTTTGTGCCAACATCTTATAAGCTTCTACTTAATGACTACAAGACAAAAGTGATTATTCAAACTTTTTATTTACAATAAATTATTTGAAATATTATAGGATCACATTTTATTTTTAAACCCAGTATAATGGTAAATTTGGAAATATTTTGAAACAATTACTCTGTTTTTATTGTTATATCTGTCATTTCTAGTGAGTATAGTGTATAGATTGAGGGAAATTCCCTTATATCAAAATACAACTTCTACATCTTTTGTTCTGAACCTCATCCAAGGCTTCTCATAGGAGTTATTTCTCTTATTAGTTTAACTATTATAGATTTCCTAATGTTTTATTAAAATCCAAAGTGGAAAGAGAATATATAAGATAGTTAATCATATATCCATTTACTCATTTCACAAAACATTGATCATATGAAGCATGTTAATAACTGTAATTTATTCACTCCAACATATTCATTCATTTGCAAAAGACTCTATAGGAGAACAAAAAAAGTAAATATTAATTGTGACACAACAATAGTAACTACAACCACTATATTCAAAACAAAAGTATTGTACAGAAAAGAAAAGTGCTTTGGTAACTGGCAAAGCCATCACATGGCTGAGGCTGGAAGTCACAAAAGAAAAGTAGATAGTCCTGTTCTTTCTTTTCTGTAATCTCTTAGGAAATTGTTACGTCAGTCCCTGGGAAAGTTTCATGAGCTGGGCCCCTGTGCTTATAATGAGAGATGATAATAATGACAACTTGAGTTAGGAAAAAGTAGTAAATATAATAAAAATAGATAGGTAACATCTGTTACATAGATAGATGATAGTTTAAAATTCTTACATATCACATTTGAATGTTATGGTAAGTTGACAGTATGAAGTAGCTTGCCTTTCTTCACCTACAGACTTAACATTTTCCTGTGTAGCCTGGCATAGTCAGACATGTTGCTTGCATAATAGCAAGTCCCTTAGGAAAAACTAGTACCAAGTCTTCAATGAGTAATAAGTGCTTTCCTTCTCTACTCAATTATTTATCTTTGGGCTCATCTCTAGATACTTTCTGTGCTATCTGTGACCTTTTAAAGCTACTAAAGGATGGCTGATAGTCTTGAATGCTCTGCATTTATCTCCACTGGAATTTGGCAACAGATTCCCTGTGTTCAGTAGCACAGTCCAATCAAATAGCAGTGGAAAAACTTTTGTGAAACTGAAAGTACCTTAGGATGTGCTCTTACACCATTCAACAGTATCTCAGAGGGGTAGTGGGAATTTTGCCTGCTAACTAAGGCCATTAGAATATTTCAGGCTCTCAGAGCCAGTCTATACTGACTTGCCCAAATCACTTAATAGTCAAAATGGTCAGGATGTAGGAAACATGCAAAGTTTTGTTACTACAAGACAATAATATAAACATTACCGTCTTCACAGATTCCTTAATCTCTCTAGTCTTTACAGGAGCCTATAAATTTACAGTCACTACCAAGCAAATTGTCAGAGGAACAAGAAAGTTGTAAATGCTGTTTTTCTTTTCTGTGCTCTTCTTTCTCTCTATTGTGGATTGAATGATTTTTATCACATAAAAGTTGTGACCATTTTTCTTTACCAATATCTTAAACCTTACCCTGGGTTAGTACTTGAAGTTCCTGACGAGATGCGTTATATTTAAGGATAACACTCTGTCATTGAAATTTTAATGCCAATATATCAGATATTTTCCAGGAATTTTTATAAATATACACTTTTAATACCTTAAAACTAATAAAAATAGAATTATCAATTTTATCAAAGAAGAAATGATGGCTTATAGCAAGACATCAAAACCAATGCTATTTTATTGCTGAATTAACAGAAATTAACTAGGAATACTTTGTTATATCAGTCTGAAAACAAGATGTTTCAATATTGAATAAGGTAAACTGGAGGAGCCTCGGGTCACCTTCCATCTTTTGACATGGATCTGGTGGAGGAAAAGCCTCATAGGCAAGACCCGGGGCGGAGACTGCCTGTGTTTGCTTCTCCTACTACTCCTCACATTGTGAAAGACAAGCTTTATAATTAGTATATTTGTATTTGTAATGAATTTTTCGGGAGATAAGGGCATTGTAGAGAAGAAAGTGCAGGACTTTGTGACTGACACAAAAATAACTACTTCCTCACCATTGGGGGAAATGGCAGCTGTTAAAGCCCAGGATTGCTGCCAGGGAGAAAACCTGCAAGAGAGCTATATTAGCAACTTAGAAAGAAATCTATTAGGGATGAAGAGAAAGATCCAAAGTTCAATAAGCCCCCCATGCCCCTAGCTTTAAGAGCTAGAAAAACCATTTCAAATGCCCAAATTTGGACTTGGTATTTGGGGCCCTACAACCCCGTCCACAAAAGAGAAACAGTTAATTCCCACCATAAGGGGACCTTTCTATGAGGCATATATGATAGGAAGTAGGATTTGGAAGGCCCCCTCAGGAGCTGCAGTTAGTGGGAAAAGGTTGTTGATTACACTCAGCCTGGAAAGATTTTGAACAGGATATTATGACCATGAGGGAAAAAGGGAAGTTAGGATTAATGGCAAAACAGTGAGAAGCACAAATCTTTCTATTTGGGAGAGAATACGGTGGTTTGGAAAGCCATGGTGCACAAATGACTTAACATAAAAAGGAATAGTGGGTAAACAGTTACAATAGGGTTTAAAGAAGGAAATGTGTGCAGGAGAATATCTACAAAAACGGTGTACTTATGACTATCTTGAACCTGACAATGAAGTGAAAGGATAATGGATTTTAAAGCACAGTTACAAAAAGAGAGAAGCCCTTTGAGATTTTACAATTACTAACCATGTTAAATATTTGGTTTAATTTACTTGGCATTTGGTAGGATAAATAAAAATTAATGCAGAAACTGCAAGCTTTAAGATAAAGACATGCTTTACACCTCTGACCAAAGCTTTATTGTGGTTAGAAACCCAGTATCTCTTTAAATATGTTATGTTAAAATAACTGTAGACAGCTGAGCAATATGGTTAGAGTTTACTGGAAAAGAAAAACCCTTGGAGGCATGTGTGAAAGATACTTGCTTTAAAAAAATAGATGCTTTTAGGTAACCATTTTGCTGCTTAAAAATAGTATAAATAAAGACCTCTGAGCTATTTGGGCCAGAGACTAACTCATCACTTTTGACTCTGTGTCTCTCTCTCACTCCTGCACCACCTCCACACTCACTCTTGGTACCCTGTCAACATCAACACTATCTGGAGGTGCTGGATTAAAGATGAAAGAAAAAGACTTTTTTTCATAGAAGTGGACATCAGGTAAAACAAAATTTGGGGAAAGATGATGAGCAAGGCCATAAATGAAATCATATTGATTTAAAAACTAATAGCCCAGAATTTTGAGTTTTGTGGAGTTTCCTCTACTGATAATCCCCAAATTAGGAAATAGAAAGGCCATGACCTAGGAAAAATTAAATGAGTTGATTCACATGACTTCAGAGGCCACTATAATGGATATCTCGTATGGACTTGTTTTCTCTCTTAGTTGTTTACTGAAAAAGATATATATATAATTTCCAGTAATCTTAACAAATACTAGAAATGCAGATTTTTCCATGTTAACTATGCAGAGGAGAGTTCAGTCAACTTGAAAAACAAATTAACAGTAATAAAAGACTAAAACCAGTGAAATATCAATTTCAACTAACTCTTACAGAGATTATCATTTATGTGTTCACACATTTTTTCCATTACATAACATTTAGAAAATTACCTCTTTTTATATGCCTGTCTGGAAAAAAACTACGTATGTTACAGCTGTCCAACCTCCTAGACCAAGTGACTATGGTATAACATCCTAGCTGGACGAAAGGTGTTTTCAGTATCTCTTCTTTAGCATCCTTAAATATGAGTGTTTCCATATTTATGATCCCTTCTTCCAGTTGTCTGGATAGTGAGCAATAGAGGAAGATGGGACCAGTGCTGGTGGATAAGGAATTGACCTAATATTTGGAGGATCTCTGCACATCAACACAAGCAATTCTGAACTGGTATGTGTAAGGGAAATAAAGTTCTCTGTCTTTAAGCCACTGCCTTTCAGAGATCTGATTCCCATTGCTAATAGTAACCCTATTTGTTGCATGTAATTCTTTTTTTTTCTAAGAATAAATTGAATCTCAGGCAGGAAAAGTTTCCTAAAAAGCAGGCAGAAACGTATTAAACTTAGCAAAATATCTGTGTATTGGGTCTCCAGCCTTCCTTTCCAAATATGTATTCTTACTTCAGACTTTAACTCAATTTATTAAGAGAATTACTGTGTATTTTATTCATTGTCCTGGCATGATATCTTCTTTTCATGAAAACTTTCTCTCTGTTGCTAATGAACAATTTTGGTCTCCATATCTTTCTATACTGCAAAGCCTTTACTTACATTGTCTCAAACTAAAGCATTTTACTATTTCACAGGTTAATCTCGCCACTTTCTTCTCCATCCCTAAAGTATATGCTACCAAAGGTTCCTACTTGTTATACATACGAGTAAATTGAGACAACAATATTTTATTGGTATACTTTCATTGTCTCCTTGAGAGATGTGGACAGTTTCCTATGGTGTCTAAGAGTCCTTGCTATCCTATTTCTATCTTTAATAGTTATTGACCATAGGCAAATCACTCACCAACTTTAGAACCCCCATTGATTCATTGTTAAATCTAGAATGAGAGATATTCATGAAAATAAAAGTAAATAATCCATGTAAAGCAACTAGCTGACTCCTTGCTAGAATTAGTACACTACGTAAATTAATTGAAAATAGGCATAGGTTTTCTTTCTCACTTTGATTCTTAATTAAAAAATAATATATCTGTTATTTTTCTTTCTAAGGAATATAGTAACCCTGAATTCACTCATTCAACAACTTATTCTTGTTTCCACCAAATACTGAAAGTAACCATCACTATCTTCTTGTTTGTTTTTATATAAATTTTATTAGCCAAATAATTATTGTTTTTTTACTGGCATGATATTCTTTCCAGTGTTTTCTGCTGGTATATGTCTCTTCATATTTTTGCACTATCTCATGACAGTCTTTTAGATAAACAGCACACTCTCATTAACTATTTTTTAAGATATATGTCTATGATTTGATGATGTAGAGGTACTTGTTTAAATAATCACAATAAATAAGTTAGATGATATCTCATAATTAAGGAATATGAAGAATGTTACCTTCAAGTAATAGGTAACAGATTGGAAATATTCATAGTAATGTACAAAAATTGCAATCTCACATTTTCCAAGAAGTGAGATTCCAGTGAAAATTTACACTATTTAATCTTCACATTTCTGTTTTTTTCTTGAAAGGCTGTCTAATTTGAGTATTTATTTTAAACTTATTAACTCAATTTGGATATAACTATGACTAGTAGTTTACAAATCTAACCAGCCTCCTCAGTTCAGCATAAGGCAGGAATATCCCATATGGGGATATCGCCTAACACATAAGAGTGCAGTGGCTTTACAGTCCAGACTTCGTGGCAGTGCTTCGCTGCTTTCTTCTCATTCCTTTGGATACCTCCTCATGTTCTTCATTCCCCAAAACTCACTAATAAAACCACTTATCTCTTACTGTCAAATTTCTGCTTCTGACCTCTATAGATAAACATTACTTCCCCTAGTGGCTATAAAAAAATTCCCATTAAAACCTCATTTTTTTAGACCTGTGTCCTCTCTTACCCAATATAAAAAGTAAACTATAGAAGAAAAAAGTCTTTGAATCTCCTTAAAAAAAAAAAGGTGACAGAAAAGAACTCAGAATTCCAAAGGCATTATTGTATTTGCACCCTAAGATTCTTCCTGGTTTAGATGATGAAGAAAATCCATCTATTAAAAATCTCTAGCATTTCCCATTATTCTGTATAAATCAACATAATGTGATGTGATCTGACATCCAGTTTAAAAAGCTGCCTTTTCTGCTTCTGCTCATACCATATGTTCAAATTATTAAAAATATCCACAATAGATTTTCTTTTTCTCCTTTAACAAACCTAAGCACATCTCAAACTATGCTGACTTATGTATTGTTTAGGCACAAAAATAAATTCTCTTAGTTTATTATCAATTATTTTACAGATAACATTTTGATCTTTTCCCACTGATTTTATAAAAGAGAAACACTTTCATGTAAGAACTAATATGTCCAAAGTAAGATATTCTTGTAAAGTGAAGAAATACAACTTATTCTGGAAATGTTAACATTTATTTGTGATATCCACACTCCCTTATAACAAGATCTTCTCATCATTCTTCTTCAAGTTGGAAATCTAGCATGTACATATGAGTCATTGAAAAATTAAATAGGAGTTCTTGTTCATTGTCACTATTTTTGAACCACATTCTGTTTACTGGGCAATCTTCTAAAACTTGCTCACCCATGGGTAAATAAGAGCTAAGTTGGTTTTTTTGTTTTTTTTTTTTTTAAAGAAAAACATCATTCCATGCAATTTATGGGAAAACAGCCAAGTCGGCAAGTCTAAAAAAAAAACAGCCTCACAAACACTGGAACATCTTGTGTAGGTTTGATGACATGACAGCATTGTAGTTCACTACCAGCTGGGAGCTGGCTGGGGTTCAGAAATGGACTCAAGACAGTTGAAGCAGAATGCAAGAAGAGGCAGCTCTGCACTAGGGCAGCTGCTTTGTTAAAGCTAGCAAGAAGACCATTTGCTATGCCAGCTTTCCCTTGCTCTGCCTTTAGCTGATTTCTTGTGGGCATCAGAAAAAAAAGTGACTTTGGGGAATTATGATTAAAGGAGTGAAGTTTAAAAATACAGTGCCTACATTGGTCCAGATAATTACCTATGTCTGGAGGTTGACTACATACTCTCCTACAAGAACAAGTGAAGTGCCACTGTATAATCTGCTCAATTTGCCAATACAGGCTCTACACATCTTGCCCACACTGCTCTAGTACCTTCCTGAGGTGATGAAAAATAGTCATTTGGACTTTTATGGAGGCTTCAGCATCCTAACAGAACATAGAAAGAAAAGTAGAGGCAAGGACAAACATGATGTTAAAGTTGCTATAAGTTACTTAGTTCATGACATTTCTTTAAGACCAGTGAAATATTTTCTAACCTCAATAAAAAGTTTCCTGTAAAAGTCATTTATTCAGAATTTGAAGGCTCAGGTTTGCTTTTCTAAGGTCTCTACACTTGTGTATCTGTAATTTAATTTTAAGCTGATATACACAATTCTGAGAAAAAAAAATAAAACAGACAATGGCCATGAACATAGTATTTTTAGTCCAACCAGCAACAAGATGTTCTGAAAAACTTGCAAGATAGCCCTTTCCCCGTAGACTCTAGGTTCACTTTTGCAAACACCAGTATTTCCCTAGTTTTGATAATGTTCAAGTAATCAACCTTCAAACTTCAGTATTTATCTAGACCAGTGTGAACATAGCATTTTAAAAAATTTTACCCAGCACTAATTACCTTAATTTTTTGAGATGACAAATACTGATTTGTAATCTTTCCTGGGGAAAAAACACCGAATTTCCCATAAGAAATAGCATTTTTTTATATTGTTGAGCATCTTGAAATACCAGGCAATATAGTGTCAGCAAATCCATGTATCCTGTTTGGGCAGATAAATTAACTATCTGGTATTACTGATACAGCAAGGGAATTTTTGGCATACTATGATGAGAGGACAGTATAACTATAATGAAAATTTAAGGATCCTTTTCTTATGTTCCTTACTCAATTTATATTGCAATGTCTCTGGCCATTAGAAGGTTGAAAGAAATGATGTAAGCATCTTAATAACTAAATGAAGCCTTAAATATATCTACAAATTTAAAAGTCTATAACCCTAAACCTAAAGAAAAATTAAGTTCTTTCCAGTATTCTTATAGAAGTGACATTTCTTATCTTTTACAATAATAAGGACTGAAAAAGTGTATGTTTATTTTTAATAGCTAAGCATTCCTTCAAAAATTTGCTTCTATTGATTCTTTAACTTTGCTGATCCCTAGAAAAGAAAATGCTGAAAAATCTCAGGAGTATTTATATGTTTGTCTTTGGTATATGTGTATACTATTGTATTTACTAATATATATATATGTATCAGAATTAATGAATTAAATATTTAAGTAATAAATTCTTATTTCTATCCCAATGACATAAAGGCTTGTCCTTTAAAATAAAAGATTGAATATTATTACTTCTCAAGAGAGTATTCCTGGGCATTTGTAGAAACTATTGATTCAGCCAATTTATACTCTATTCTCTTCTCACAAAGAAGTTTGTGCTGATTTTCTTGATGGCAATGCCATGCTTCTTCACTCATTATAATATTTATCAGTCAGTTCTTTTGTTTCTGGGACAAAATACCAAAGCAATATCACTTCAGGAAAGATGTTACTTGACTCTAGGTTGCAGAGGTTTTGCCATCATGGTAGAAGGTCATGGAGGACCAAGAACAGTATACTTATGGTGACCAGGAAGTGGATAGAATGCATGTATTTGGCTTTCTCCTTTTGAATTTTTATTCTGTCTAGGGACTTGAGCCTATGAATACTGCAGTTCACCTTTAAAGAATGTATTTCCCCCTTAGATAATACTCTCCAGAAACATTCACACAGGCATAACAAAAGGTATGCACATAATAATCATTGATATGCAGCGTAATCCAATGATAATCAAAATTAGCCATTATGTGTAGTGTGTCATATATTTCTATATTTCTCTTTTTCTGGTTTAGCTCATGAATAGACTTTAGTAGTTTGATTTTAATTCCTTGTATCTTCAGTATTAAAAATAGATAATCATCACAACAAAAGAGAATGGTAGCAATCTATAATCCGTTCCTTATTGGAGGGGGGATTGTACTTAACATTTAAGATAGGTATAATAATTTGGTAACAGTAAGAATCACATTAAGCAATTCTTTCTTTATTTATTAAATGAGTAAAATGAAGGTCAAAAGGATTAAATAACTTTAGCAATGTTATAGGGTTAGTGAATAGTAAAATCAGATTAAAACTTCTGTCCCTATGACTCTGAAAATTATTCTCAACAAAAGCAATTTATTTTTCCTCTATTCATAAATTTTCTTCACCATTGGAGCAAAAGAATTTTCTACTCATATCAAATCACAGACACATATACATATCTCTCTCTCCATATACTAATGTATGTTTATGTATAAATATCTGCATATACATAGAAAATCTTGCCCAACAATGAAATTTAATTTGAAAAGCTTGTGTTAATTTGCTCATCAAAAATATTAGTTTACACTTACAGACTTCACACTTTGTAATGAGTGAGTGTGTGGCCAAATTTCTTTGAGGCACAAAACTTACAGTAACAGTAATTCCTATTTTAGCTATTTAAAAATCTTTTATTACTTTTTATGCAATTCAATTCAATTTCTAAGATGAATTCCAATTATTTTACAAGAGGAGAACAGTTCTTGGTTCTCATGATCTAAAATACTAATTTCTGTTATGATAGGTCTATAGAATAGTCTCATTTAGTGTTAAAATTCTATCTCCAAAGAGTCTCTTTCTCTGTGAGGAAATTCTGATATGATGCCATTTCAGAACTTTGAGGAAAAAAGATATATTCTCTTCATCTTCATGTGTCTCATTTCTCTTCTGTCATTTCCATTTCCTTTAAAAATTATCTTATATGGCCTTTTGCAAAGTACTTCAATGATATCTGAGATGTCTGGGATTGAACTTTCACTTTCTCTTCCTGGGTGGGCCATGCTCACGTGTTTCACCCACATTCACACCTCATCTTCAAGTGGGAATGCATAAAATACATCTGAGGAGACAGTTCCTTTAAATTTTATAAATCCACTAAGGGTGATATGTGAGTAATTTTTTAGATGAAATAATAGCCATAATTTGCTTGAGTACTGAAGGAATTGGGGGAGCCCTTTAAAGAATTAAAAGATCACTTAAGACCTGCGTGGAAATGCATTTCTCTCATGGAAAGAAATAACACAAGTTAATGACTGAAAATGACAATCTTACAGTGAAGAAACATCTAAAATTCCAAGGTTACCAGTTGATCAATCAATATATAATCAATACTGTAATAAAATAATGTGGATCTTAATACGAATAGCAGAAACAATGTTGGCCATATTTTTCTAAAAATCCACAATTAACCATCAGATAATTTCAAATTAAAGGATCTGGAGTAAAAGCCTTATTTTCTATTCTATCAAGATAATAAAGAAAATGTAAAAGTATCATAAAGGGTCACCTATGTAGTATGAAAACCAGGAGCTATCTATATCACCTCGCAAACTGGATTCTGGAACAGAAAAACAAAATTAGTGCAAAATATATAATATGTGACATTCATGTTAAACATGTGGTATAATTGATAATATGCACCAATAATTAGCTTCTTAGTTTTTATAAATGCAGCATAGTCTTGTAAGATGTCAAAATTAAGGGATATTGGAAGAAAGACACATAACAAAACTCATTACTGTTTGCACACCATATATATGTTCATATATATATAGTGTGTGTGTGTGTGTGTAATATATATGTACTACTACTGGGAACTTAGGGCCTGGACACTATTCCTTAGCTTTTTTCCCTCAAGGCTGGTACATTATCATTTGAGCCACAGCTCCACTTCTAGCTTTTTGGTGCTTAATTGGTGATAAAAAGTTGTCAAACTTTTCCACCCAGCCTGGCTTTGAATAGTAATCTCCAGTTCTCAGTCTCCTTAAGTAGTTAGGATTACAGATGTGAGCCAAACAGCAACCAACCCCCTATCTTTTTATAAGCCAAAAATTAGTACAGAATGAATAGTTCAAAATAATGTATATATGTATTAGATATACAAAATTATTTGTTGACAGATAGTGCCCATTTGTAGTCACAAACTGTGAAGTGCACATTTCATTCATCTTAACACAAAAAATTTTAATCTATATAGGTAAGAAGAAAACTCCCTACTCCCTTTATATTTATCGGTATATGATGAAGTATTGTGATTTCTGAAAGTGAATATACAACTTAGATTTTCCATATTTATAATTATCTCCAACTGATTTTTTTTTTTTTTTTTTTTTTTTTGGCCAGTCCTGGGGCTTGGACTCAGGGCCTGAGCACTGTCCCTGGCTTCTTCTTGCTCAAGGCTAGCACTCTGCCACTTGAGCCACAGCGCCACTTCTGGCCATTTTCTGTATATGTGGTGCTGGGGAATCGAACCCAGGGCCTCATGTATACGAGGCAAGCACTCTTGCCACTAGGCCATATCCCCAGCCCAACTGATTTTTATTTATTTAATCTCTAAATTTCTGAATAATAATCTCTTAATCTCTCCATATCTTTTTTTGCATATAATGAAAAGGCTTTATTTTTTATGTACAGGAAATTACATAAAATATTTCCACATAAACTAAGTCTCTGGCAAAATCCAAGGGAATCTGAAACCTTCGAACGAAAGCATTCTCCCTGCATGTAAGAGGGCCATTAAAATCCAGCTTGCTTCATTCATACTGAATGACTTTGGGTTATCCTTCTCTCACCTGATAATAGACCAGAACTGTTCAAGCCAGCTATCCAAACACCTCACAAAACTACCTGAAATTCTAAGAGGTATTACAAAATGTGCTGGGTTCTGTAGGTATAACATGAGTTTGAATTCATGATCTACTACCTATCTCAAGCCATGAGGCAAAAGTGATTTGTAGTTCTTCATATCATAGTAGTCATATATCTTTGTAGTTCTTCTACATATCTTAACTACTAATACAGTATCAAAATATTCAGATACTAAAAATGAAATCATGTATGCCATGTAGACATTCCTTCTCAATATTAAGAGAATGTACTTAAAAAATAACTATCACAGGTTATGAAAACTTTTAAATGTCTCCTTCACAAAATAGAGTTCCCACATTTTAATAATGAGTTAAGAATAGTTGCCTTTCAATGCCCATACTCATTGGGAGAGCACATTCTCAAAAATGATAATTATGAATTATGTCCTTCTTTAGATGAATTTGTTCCTGAAACATTGCTGCTCTAAAAATTTGCACATCAGTATGCTTTAAAATCTTAGAATTCTAAATATCTAATCTAATTACAAGTCTTCCAAATAAAATGTTGTGGGTGCCTTTGAGCATATTTTATTAAATATGAAAATATGGCATATTCTAACTAGAAAGAACAACTTGTGAGCACCAGAGAAGTTCACAAAATTCAAGCCAAATCCAACAAAATGTTTGCATTATTAGTGGGTAAAATTGAAAGATGTGTCTGAAGGTTTTGCAAATCTAGGCAAACACATTCCTTTCACTTGGGTCTGTGAATTTTTAGCATTTGACTTTCCAATAATGACAATCAATAAACTTATAAGCAGAAAGTATCAATAAATAGAATTTAACATCCAGACTTGCAAATAATTCCAGTATAAAACAATAAACCAAGATTTTTGGTAAATATAACAACATGACAAATATAAATTTTTGTAATATTTTGCCTACATAGTATTGAGTTCAATTCCTACTCTCTCTCTCTGTCTGTCTGTCTCTCTCCCTCTCTCTCTCTCTCTCACACACACACACACACACATACACAAAACAAGGATGGAAGGAAGGAAGGAAGGAGGGAAGGAAGGAAGGCAAAAGAAACATTAAAGAATTATCCTTATTTTATTTAGAAATATCAGTTCTTTTTAAATTTAATTTTATTGTCAAGGTGATTCACATGAAAGATCCATAGTACATTTCTTCTCAAACTTCTTCCCTCCTGCCTCATTTTTCTTTTTTTTTTTTTTCAAATTTTATTATCAAACTGATGTACAGAGAGGTGCAGTTTCATACATTAGACATTGGATACAATTCTTGTACTGTTTGTTACCTTGTCCCTCATACCCCCCTCTCTCCTCCCCCTTTCCCTTTCCCCCCATGAGGTGTTCAGTTCACTTACACCAAACAGTTTTGCAAGTATTGCTTTTGTAGTTGTTTGTCTTTTTTTATCCTGTGTCTCTCAATTTTGGTATTCCCTTTCAATTTCCTACTTCCAATACCAGTATACACGGTTTCCAATGTATTCAGATAAGATTACAGAGATGGTGTAGGTACAACCACAGGAAGGTGATACAAGAACATCATCAATAATAGAAGCTACATATACACATGGGACGTTGAAAGTAGTTACAACTGTGATATAACAATTGTTTCCATAACATGGAGTTCATTTCACTTAGCATCATCTTATGTGTTCATAAAGGTATAGCTATTGGTCCTTGTGATGCTCTGCTATGACTTGCCTAAACCTGTACTAATTATTCCCAGTAAGGGAGACCGTAGAGTCCATGTTTCTTTGGGTCTGGCTCACTTCACTTAGTATAATTTTTTCCAAGTCCTTCCATTTCCTTACAAGTGGGAAAATGTCATTCTTTCTGATAGAGGCATAAAATTACTTTGTGCATATGTACCACATTTTCTTGTTCCATTTGTCTACTGAGGGGCATCGGGGTTGGTTCCAGATTCTCGCTATGACAAATTGTGCTGCGATGAACATTGTTGTGCTGGTGGCATTACTGTGATTTTGTTTGTGGTCTTTTGGATAGATACCCAAGTGTGGGGCTGCTGGGTCATAGGGGAGTTCTATATTTAGCCTCCTGAGGAATCTCCATACTGCTTGCCAGAGTGGCTGAACCAGTTTACATTCCCACCAACAATGAAGTAGGGTTCCCTTTAGGCCACATCCCATCCAACAATTGTTATTGTTAGTTTTCTTGATATATGACATTCTTACTGGGGTGAGATGGAATCTCAATGTTGTTTTGATTTGCATTTCTTTTATGGCCAGTGATGTAGAGCATTTTTCATATGTCTCTTGGCCATTCTCATTTCCTCATCAGAGAAGTCTCTTTGTAAGTCTTTAGCCCACTTGATGAGGGGGCTATTGGTTCTTTGCGGTTTTCTTTTGGAAGAAGGTAATGTTTTTAGTTCTGCATATATTTTACATATGAGGTCTTTGTCCGTTGAATGGCCAGAAAAGATCTCCCAGTTTGTGGGCTTTCTGTTTATCTTGCGAACTATATCATTTGCCCTGCAAAATCTCTGCAGTTTGATGCAGTCCCATTTGTCCAACCTTTCTTTGATTTGTAGCCTTTCTGGTTCTTTGTTAAGGTAGTTCCGTCCTGCACCAAGGAGCCCAAGTGTTTCTCCTACTCCTTCCTTTAATGTTTCCAGGGTGTCTGTTTAGATTTTGAGGTCTTTAATCCATTTGGAATTGATTTTGGTGCAGGGTGATATATAAGGATCTAGTTTTAGTTTGTTGCATGTGTAGAGCCAGTTTTGCCAGCACCATTTGTTAAAGAGGCTATCTTTCTTCCATACTATTGTTTTAGCTCCTTTATCAAAGATTAAGTAGGCGTAGTTCTGTGGGTTCATTTCTGGGTCTTCAATTCCGTTCCATTGGTATTCAGGTCTGTTCCGGTGCCAATACCAAGCTGTTTTTATTACTATAGCTTTATAGTACAGCTTGAAGTTGGGTATTGTAATTCCTCCAGCACTGTTCTTTCTGCTCAGGATTGTTTTTGCTATTCTAGGTCTTTTATTGTTCCATATGAATTTCTGGATTGCTTCCTCTATTTCATTAAAGAATGGTGTTGGGATATTAATGGGTATTGCATTGAATTTGTAGATAGCCTTTGGCAATATTGCCATTTTGATTATATTAATCCTCCCAATCCAGGAGCATGGGAGGTATTTCCATTTCCTTAGTTCTGACTTAATTTCATTTTTCAAGCTTTTAAAGTTCTCATCAAAGAGGTCTTTCACTTCTTTGGTTAAGGTTATTCCTAGGTATTTTATGTTTTGGGGGGCTATTGCAAAAGGAGTTGCTTTCCTGATTTCAGCCTCGGTCTTCGGGTTGTTAGCATAGAGAAAGACCATTGATTTTTGAAGGTTTATTTTATATCCTGCAACTTTGCCAACGTTTTGGATCAGCTCTAGTAGCTTGGGGGTAGAGTCTATGGGATTCTTCAGGTATAGGATCATGTCATCTGCGAAGAGAGAAAGTTTAACGTCATCTGTTCCTGTTTGGATCCCCTTTATATTTTCTTCTTGCCTACTTGCTCTGGCTAGGAATTCTAGTACTATGTTGAAGAGCAGGGGAGAGAGTGGACATCCCTGCCTTGTTCCTGATTTTAAAGGGAATGGCTTTAGTTTTTCACCATTTAGAGTTATGCTTGCTGTTGGTTTGTCATAAACTGCCTTGATTATATTCAGGAATGTTCCCTGGAATCCCAGTTTTTCCAGGGCTTTTAGCATAAATGGGTGCTGGATTTTATCGAATCCTTTTTTCGCATGCAGAGATAAAACCATGTGGTTCTTTATCTTGCTCCGGTTGATGTGGTGGATTACATTAATTGACTTGCAAATATTAAACCAACTTTGCATCCCTGGGATGAATCCAGTTTGATCATGATGTATGATTTTTTTGATGACCTGTTGAAGTCGATTTTCCAGAATTTTGCTGAGAATTTTTGTGTCTATGTTCATCAGGGAAATTGGTCTGTAGTCCTCTTTCAGTGATGAGTCCCTGCCTGGTTTTGGGATGAGGGTTATACTGGCTTCATAGAAAGAGTCTGGTAGTGAATGTTCTCTTTCAATTTCATTGAAGAGTTTGAGAAATATTGGTGTGAGTTCTGTTTTGAAAGCCTTGTAGAATTCTGCAGTGAATCCGTCTGGACCTGGGCTTTTCTTGGATGGGAGATCATTTATTGTCATTTCTATTTCAATACTCGATATAGGTCTGTTTAGAAGGTTTAAATCTTCATGGTTGAGTTTGGTGATATCAATTTTTTTTCTAGGAAATCATCCATTTCTTCCAGGTTCTCGAATTTGTTGGCATAAAGGTTTGCAAAATAGTCCCTTATTATTTTCTGAATTTCGGTTATTTCTGTGGTGATGTTACCTGTTTCATCTCTTATCTTGTTTATTTGAGTGTGCTGCCTTCGTTTTTTGGTCAGGATTGCCAGGGGTCTGTCTATGTTGTTGATTTTTTTCAAAGAACCAACTCTTTGTTTTGTTGATTCTTTCGATTTTTTTTGTCTCTAATTGATTTAATTCTGATTTGATTTCAATTATTTGCTTCAATCTATTGACTTGGGGTTTGGCTTTTTTTTCTCTCTCAAGGAAATTAAGGTGCTTCCTTAAATTATTGAGTTCCTGTTTCTCCAGTTTGTTGATGTATGCACTCAGAGATATAAATTTTCCTCTGAGTACTGCCTTTGCTGTGTCCCAAAGGAGCTGGTAATTTGTGTCCTCAACTTGGTTGAATTCCATAAACATTTGAATTTCCGTTTTAATTTATTCAATGACCCACTGATGGTTCAGCAGTGTGTTGTTTAGTCTCCATGAATTGTAGGATTTTCTGTGGTGGCTGTTTGACTTGAGCTCTAATTTTATTCCATTGTGGTCTGAGAGAATGCAGGGAATGGTTTTGATACTTCTGAATTTGTACAGATTTTCTTTGTGCCCTAAGATGTGATCTATTTTGGAGAATGTTCCATATTGTGCGGAGAAGAATATGTATTGTGTTGTTGCTGGGTGGAATATTCTGTAGATGTCGATTAAGTCTAGTTGGTCTATGTAATTATTTAGTTCTGTGGTTTCTTTGTTCAGTTTTTGGCATGTTGATCTGTCCAGAGGTGATAGTGGAGTGTTAAAGTCCCCAATTATCAATGTATTTGGGTCTATGAGTGTTTTTAGAGTCAGTAGTGTTTGTTTGATGAAGTTGGGTGCTCCTGCATTTGGTGTATAGATATTTAGAATGGTTATATATTCCTGTAGGAGAGATACCTTTACTAGTATGTAGTAGCCTTCTTTATCTCTTCCTACCTTTTTTAACTTGAAGTCAATTTTGTCTGATACTAGGATTGCAACTCCAGCCTTCTTATGGGGGCCATTTGCTTGATAAATTTGATTCCAGCCTTTTACTTTTAGATGTTTACTTTTGCTGGATAGATGTGTCTCTTGGAGGCAGCAGAAAGATGGATCTTGATTTTTGATCCAACTTATGAGCCTATGTCATTTGATTGGAGAATTAAGTCCATTAATGTTGAGAGTTAGGATTGAGAGATGATCGTTGGTTCCGTTCATTATCACTATCTTGTTTAAAGCTGTGTCTTCCCATTTCTTGATATGATGTTTACTATTTAGGCTTCATTTCTCTGTCTGTATTGGGATCTTGATTATTTTCCCTGTATAGTATGTCTTTGAGGATTTTATGTAAAGCTGGTTTGGTGGAGATATATTGTTTCAGTTTTTCCTTACTGTGGAAGATTTTTATTTGACCTTTGGCTATGAATGCGAGTTTGGCTGGGTCTCCTGCCTCATTTTTCTCCCACCTTCCCTCCTCCCCAATTCCTCCCACCCTAGTTGAACAGTCAACTTCCATCACATTATCTTGTAAGTAAGTATCACTGTTGCATTGGTTTTCCTTTATCCTTTTTCTCAATATTTTGATGTTCCCTTTCCCTTCCCTAATTCAGACAAATGTATATACCATACCTAGGGTATCAAAATCAAACACAGTGACAACTGGGGTTATACCATATAGAAGGAAAACTGAAGAAAACAGAATAAATTTCCCATACTATATTAAAAATAACAACAGCAATAAGAAACCACTTGTTTGTATGTCTTAGAGTTAATTTCCTTAAGCATCATCTTATCTGGTCATATGAACATAGTCATTGAGCTTTTTTGATCTTCAGCTAGGACTATACTAGAGATATACTAATTATTACCAAAGGGAAAACATAGAATGTATGTTTCTTTGGCACTGTCTCACTTCACTTAGGATCATTTTTTTTTTTTTGGAGTCTTTACATTTCCTTATGAACGGGACAGTGTCATTTTTTTGTGATAGAAGCACAAAATTCCATTGTGTATATATACCACATTTTTGTGATTCATTCATCTACTGAGGGGCACTTGGGTTGGTTTCATATTTTAGCTCTGATAAATAATAATGCAATGAACATGGTTGTACTGGTAACTTTAGTATGGCCTTGCTTATGATCCAGTGGGTAAATGCCCAAATTGTTGGTTGCTGGGCCACAGGGGAGCTTTATGTTTATCCTTTCCAGGAACCTCCATACTACTTTCCAGAGTGGTTGAACAATTTTGACCACATCCCTGCCAGCATCTATTGTTATTAGTTTTCTTAGTAATGACCATTCTTACTGGGATGGGTAGAATCTCAATATTGTTTTGATTTGAATTTCTTTTATGGCCAAAGAAGTTGAACACTTCTTCATGTGCCTATTGTAAATTCTGATTTCATCTTCAGAGATGTCTGTCTTTAAGTCTTTAGCCCACTTATAAATGGGAGAGTTGTTTCTTCGAAGATTTGTTTTGGGTGAACTTCATTTTTTGAACAAAGACCAAAAAAATTAAAATTAAAAATTAAAATAATTTAAATATTCCATAAGTAAAAATGAATAATACTAAAATTAAAGGTACCAAGCTTGAGAAATAGAGGTTTTAGTGACCAGAGTCTGAATTATGTGTGCAAACAATGAAGAAGGAGGCCTAATAAAGACTGTTTACTATGTATCTAGGATGAAGTAGAAAAAAAGAAAAGTTTTTTTTAAAGAGGAAACAAATAAAAATAATGAGAATATTAGAAAAAAATTAAAATTATAATAAAAAATGAATTTGTCAGTTTAGTTGGGTGATCTTCTGTCTCCCCTGTGTCCACTATCCAGTCTCTTGATGGACCCTCTCATTTCCTTACAGTGGTCAGTTTTCCCATGTCTTAGTTGGTTTCTTAATTCAGTTTGTTTGAACAGTCATAAAATGTTCTGACTTACAGAGTGAGGTCTTTGTGACCCTCTTTCTAGACTAGTTTATTGGTAGGGTGGTCCTCTTTGAGAATTATACATGAAGGAATTGACTTTTATAGCTTGGAGTCTCTTCCAGGAAGCTTGAATGGGGTTGTGATTGTGTCCTCTCTGGAATCAATGGCTTTTTCCAGAATGGAAGGTTCTGAGACACATGGGCCACATGGGTGGCCCAGCCTGGATCCACTCTTTGCTTTTGCAGCCTGACCATATTTGTTTAACTTATGCAGTTGGCTAAGCTGAAGATCTGCGGAGAGGGGTCCCCTCTAGCTGTATTTGAGTGAGGAAGAAAACAGTCCTGCCCGGGAAGGAAGTCACCCACTTGGGTGGGGAGACCTTCCCTTGAGTGGAGCTGACTTCCATTGCTCAGATTCCTTTGCACTTTTGAAAAATGGTACTGTCATTGCTACTTCTCAGGGCTGAGTTATTTGCTAGCTGCTCTGGCAGAGTCTGTTCCAGAATCAAAGATGGCATTCTCTGGTGTTTGGGGAATGGCTACTTTCCAAATTCTGTCCTGTGAGCAGAAGTGAAAATGTCTTTTGTGGGGTACTCCTGCTTTCCCTTGGTTTTTCAGACCATCTTCAATCTGCCTCTGTATGGTTCCTGCAGGCTGAATGTTGCTAGTCTTAGTCACCTGCTCCTATTCACCTGATGCACACCAGACATGAGTGGAAAGCTGCACGTTCTGTCTCTACCGCACTTGTCCTGCTTTTGTCTGCCACTGTGGTTGTACTGCTGCTGCCACCATTACCTCCGGTGTGTGCTCAAATATGTCTTCTTAAGCAGGCTGTCTAAATATTTACTCTCTGCCCCAAATCTCTTGGTGTGACTCTCGACCTGTGGACTTTTTGCTGGAATGCTCAAATTGGGTTCTTGGAGAAAGCTCAATTACAGCCTAGGTGCACCTCCATCATCTTCCTCATATCTCTCAAAAAGATCATTTCTGAAAGAAAGAAAAAAATAGTCACCTACATTTTGCTTCCCCCTTGAACTATGCTGTGGAAAGATTGCACTCATGTTCATTGCTTGGCTCCCCAAAAACCAGATAATAAAACATGGACAGAAATGAATATTGTTAATGTCTTCAAACTCTTCCTCTCCAACAGTTTATGTTGTTTCTTATAGAAAGTAGGAAAGATGATTGAATCTGTCCAAGTTCTATACCCTTCAATGTTGTGTCTTACATGAAATCACAGGTAGAAATCAGGGATGATTATCTGCCCTTTTACTTTCTTTTGTTTTCTGTAAGCAAGGGTTGCTGATACTTCTAATGTAAATGCAGTGCTCATCAGAAATAACAGGATTTACCAGTGGATTTAAAAAATGTTGTTTCAACTTATTTATATTTCAGATAGAAAATGACCTCCCTGTGATTATTTAAGGAGTAAACTCTGTTATAAGGCAGTTCAACCTTAGATGATTCAAAGAGAAATGTATTCCTGATTTTATAAGGCTGCTTCAGCTCACCCTCAGGGTATGAATCCAAAGGTCAGCTAGGCACCAGGGTATTGCAAACCGGAGTGGGTATCCTTTAATACAAAAGAAAATCATCATGCAAACTGTACGTGCCAATGTAGCACAGCTTTTTAAAGAATTAACCCTCAGGCCTAGAAAAAATTAATGAGTTCTGCCTCTCCTTTCTGTGACCTTTTAGTTAAGTTTTCATGGGAATTTGTTTTCCTTATTTTTTTTTTTTTTTTTTAGTCAGAGCTGTTCTATGAAGAGTCACAGTGGGTTAGTGAATTTGTAAAGTGTGCTCTCACAGCACAGATTTTGCAATCTTCCACTGAGTTCCTATCTCTTGAGTTCATTTAAGGTCCTGAACTAGGCAAATTCACATAGAAGTCAAATATTGCCTAAAAACTACAATCTAGAGGTTATTTTTCCCTTTAAATGCATGTTTTTCCACAAAAAGCCCATTCAACTCACGTCTTGATGTTTTTTGTCTTTCAAACTTTGTTTTCATTAAAGGTTTAGACTAATTCCCTCTTCCTATCACAAAAGAATATAAAACAGGATAAGAGCATTGGTCCTATTATCAAATGCTTGAGGTAATAGTCTGATATTACCATTTACAAGACCTTTACTCTGGTCTCTTATTCTATAACACAAGGCTAATATTGTCTGCCTCCAGGGGAGCAGTTCTACAGATTATATTCTATAGCAAGGGCTGTTCTCTGAGTTCTCACTTTGTTCAAGCTCCTGAGTCAGTGAGCTTTGAATTGAAATCAACTCTTGCCCAGAATCCACATGGCTTTCTTCCTGATATATGTTCCTGGTTAATTTCATCTCAGTTGCCAAATGAAATCCCTGATTCTTTCCACGGGAACTGGTCTAGGGTAGATTTGGAAATTTTAACCAATTAGCATGAAAATATCGTTTCATTTTTTAAAAATTTCTGTATATTGTGTGGCTACAAACATAGTGATATGCCAGACTTGCAGAGATTTTTAATTTGTCTTGGCAATGATAGAAAAAAAGCACACATGAAAACCCTCAATTCACTGAAACAAAATCACAGTTTCACAATATTAAGTTGTAGGAAGTATATAAAATAGAGTTTATATTTGTCTATCATGAAGTTATTATTCTTTAGTGCATTTAGCATAAACTCTTTATATTTTTTGGAGAATTTACAAAATACAAAACTAACATGAATTAGAAATAATGAAGGAAGAAAGAAAAAAAACAGTTACAAATATACATAATTGATTTAAAGATATTATACAATTATGCTAAATGCTAAGAGCAGACTATAATTTTACATCCAAATAGGTAAATTTGTTTTACATAAAATTTGAATTCTGACAGTTTTAAGATATCTAATTTCAGTACCATATTGTTAAATATTCTTCACTGTATCTTATTTCTTCAAAAATGTACACTTTAGTCATAATGTGTCTTATCTCTAGAAAGGAAACCATACATATAAACACTGGAATATAATTCTTAAGTTTCTCCTCAACACTCCTCACCTGTGTACAGGCAGTCGCTTGGAAGACAGGCATAGTGTATCTCTTTTGGGAGCAAAGAGATTTATGTGTGATTCAGTTTAATAAGGTCTCTGACATGGGCTAATACCAGACAGGATTTTGCTGCTGAAAGAGACTTTTGCTTCCCATCCTGAAGTACTTCCCTGTAAGACATTCCAGTGTGTGTGTGTGTGTGTGTGTGTGTGTGTGTGTGTGTGTGTGTACCTTGTGCTCACCACTTTACAAGAATATTTTTCCTTCTGTAAAAGACTTTTGCTTCCCATCCTGAAGCGCTTCTCAGTAAGATATTCTCAGTAAGATATTTAGTATGTGTGTGTGTGTGTGTGTGTGTGTGTGTGTGTGTACTTTGTGCCCACCACTTCACATAAATCAAGAGTCCAGGGAACCAGCAGAAGTATCAATATTCTGATTCTGTTGTTATTGCCAACAACAAGGCTGCGTATCTCTCATTCAAGAGTTGTTTGTTTCTTGAAGCATTCATGAAATCCATGCTCAACTCATAAGATACAAGTAGCAAAATTGTAGGTCCTTCACAGTAGCCAATTTATCACAACTTAAAAGAGAACAATGCTACTCCTTTATTGTCTTAATCTGAGTGTGTGTGTGTGTGTGTGTGTGTGTGTGTGTGTGTGTGTGTTGTCAGTACTGGGGTTTGAACTCAGGGCTTATACCTTGTTTGGATCAGACTACCAATTAATCTGCCTCTAACTCTGTTTTGTCCTTGTTATTGTGGAGATGTCTAGTGAACTTCTCTGCCTAGACTAGCTTTGAACAATGATTCTCCAGAACTCAGTCTCCAAAGTAACTAGGAGTACAGGCATATTCTACTGTGAGCCACTGCTGAGGTTTTAAACCAAAGGCAAAAATGAAAACAATAAATAAAAGCCAAACTTGCGCAAGTCAAATTTAGTTTATATCTGAAGTGTCTCTGACTTTCTCATTTTATTTACATGTTTTGGAATATGAGTTCTTGTATCTGTTGAATAGAGGTCATTATTTTCTTACTACTGTCTTCTCCCCATTCCTATAAACAACCTGTAATCCTTACCATATCTCTCTTATCTGTTTTCAAAGTCAGAATAGAATATACTTCAGGCTGGATCTTTACTTTTTTTTAATCTTTTATTGTTTCTGCTACTTTTGGTTCCAAGTTCCTATATCTAATTGCCCACTTGAAATTTCATCTTAAAAATCTCCAAACAACTCAACTACTAAGTTTATGTTGAATACTTTATATGTAGACTATTTCATTATATCTACAATATTTTATTATATCAAACCATTTCACAAGTCTTTCCAAACTTTAAAAAGCATTTCTTCCCATAAGTGAAAGAATTAATAATTACTGATTTTTATCTCTGTATCACCACAGTTAATCACAGCATGTGCTGTTGCTTCTACCTCAAAAATGTAATTCAAGCCAATTCATCAGATAGCAGCATCAGTGTCTCAGTTGTGATCATCTTTTTCTTTGGATTGTCAAAAAACATCCATTTTGTCATTCCATGAAGAATGGAGTTCTTTCTTACATTTTTGATGTCTTCCATTGCCTTCCTTCCCCTACATATAGTAGAAATGATATT
Source organism: Perognathus longimembris pacificus (assembly GCF_023159225.1). Lineage (NCBI taxonomy): Eukaryota > Metazoa > Chordata > Mammalia > Rodentia > Heteromyidae > Perognathus > Perognathus longimembris. The sequence goes on from NC_063167.1 coordinate 57,632,587, forward strand.
TCTCAACATTAATCAGATTCTGTCATAGTTTTACTTAAAAACTCACAGTAGCATCTTTATCATACTTAGGACTCCAGGCCTCTTGATGTATTGTTCCCTTTACTAACATGTATACACACACACACACACACACACACACACACACACACACACATTTCCTGGAGAATACCTTAGCTCTTCATTTATTTTTCACTTTAAAAATATTTTTTATCCTTATCCTCAAGATAGAGAACCATCATAAAAGTTATACACTCCAACAACCACTTAATATTTTGATGAAGAACAATATAAAGGTTAACCCCAGGGGATAGATTTAGGAGAAGTCTTTGGAGTTTAGAATACAGGGGAATTATGGAGAATAGAATTGGGATCTAGGCCCCAGAACAGAGAATTTTTCTATTCAGGGTCTAGTAGAAATTGATTATTTCTATACTTTAGTGACTCTTTCTCATTCTTTACACCTCTCTACCTTCTGTTCTCCCTTTATCCCTCTCTTTTCCTTCCTCCTACTCTCCCTTCTTCTCTTTCTGTTTTCCTCTCCTCTTTCCCTCTTTCCTGTTCAGTTTTATTGCAATCATCCTACTTGTCTTCAGAAACAATCTCTGAACATGTATTTTGTCACCAAATGGATCATAGTTTCCTGGTTATTTTTTAAATTTATTGTAAAGGGAATGTGCAATAGGGTTACTGTTAAGTAAGGTAATGAATATATTTCTTTTTCCGTGTGTGTGTGTGTGTGTGTGTGTGTGTGTGTGTGTGTGTGTGTGCTGGTTCTAGGACTACAATGTAAACCTGTGAACTCTGGATTCTCTTACCATTTCTGATGAATATTGGGTACTTGACAACAAATTTACCTCTTTCAGACTTTATTGACTGACTGTCAGTGGTAGGGAATGAATTAGCTGGGCATATTAGAAACCTTTCCATCATCCAGTTTTGAAGGCTTAACTTTTCAAAGCATTTTCTGGACATGTATTTTTCTTGGAGTTGTGTGTATACTTTCATTTCCCTTCCCTAGTTTTAAACACACATGCTTCTTTTACATGCTTGATTTTCTTGTCTCTCCTCTGCATCTTTTTTATTTTTTAATTTTTTCTCCAGGGCCTTGGCTTCTTTTCTTCTGATTTGAAAACATTAGTAGAGGAATGAGCTTCTTTTTTCCTAACCAAAATTTGGTGAGCAGGAGCTGGGGAAGAAAAGAATAAAACTATAACTTTTTTTTTTGCCATTTTATAGGTAGCTTTTTGTGCAAATGAACACTAACTCATTGCTGACCTTTTATTTACAGAGATCCAATAAAATTACTTTGTAGCTAATAAAAATATTTTTTATTCCTGCTATTATTGTAACCAATCATAGTACCCAAGATACTGTATATACACATATTGGAAATAGGGAAGGGAAAGGAAATTCCAAAATCGAGAGACAAAGGATAAAAAGACAAACCATTTGAAAGGATATGTCCCGGCCATCCCAGGGGACCATGCGGAGAAAATCACAGACAGGAGAAGAAGGTGTATAAGAAGGTTTATTAGTGGAGCCATAGCTCCTATGGAAGAAGGAGCTACATGGCCTCTGCACCTTATCTAGGTGGCAGCTTCTCTCTCTGGGGATAAAGGGGAAGTAGGTAGTTCTTAATAGTGAGTAGCCATGGCTCATTAGGTATGGGTGGATCTCAGGGATAATGGGAGGACCTGAGGACCTGAGGCAGGGGAAATACTAACATGCCCCCATTTGTTGTTTATTAATAACTGGGGAGGGGTACCAGGCCTGGAGTATGGGCAGAGGTTGTTTCTTCTGGAGCTACTTCCTGCTGTAAAAGGGCAAATTAGTCAGGGGTCCCTGATTTGTTGTTTGGCATGGTACAACCCAAGTAGTATTTGTTTGACAGTATGGTTGGTAAAAGTCCTCATTATTTGCACAAGAATGGTTATTGGAGCCAGTGGGTGTCATGATCTCTTCTGGCTACTTCCTGCAGCTTGGGCACATCAAGGAGTCACTGGGACTGGGGTCTTCAGGATCCAGATCTGCGCTGGGCAGAGCAGTGTAAGTGAAGCCTCCAGTTGCCTGTAGTAACAGGATGGCCTTGAACTGCAAGTTCCCAGGTGGCATCCTGGGTGAGGGATGTTATCTTGTTAAAAGAGACTTTTGAAAAGGTCAGGCAAAAGGCTGACAAGTTCATAGGACCAGTTAACATGAATGACATGGGAGAATAGACCCTGGCCACAAGTCAGAGAAGTTCCATTTGGAGCATAAACCCAATTGGGGCCCATTACAAGGAAGAATGAATAACTGGACTGGGGGCAGGAAGGGAGTGCTTAGGGATAGTGGACTGGTTGGGAGTAACCAGTCAGAAGCTAATATATATGCAAATTTATGTATACATATACATACACACACACACACACACACACACACACACACACACACACACACACACACACACACACACACAGCAAGTAACAAGGCAAGAATGCAAGTTTCTGTCCAGATAGAAAATGGACAGGTATGGATATTAGGTGGGTAAGCGACTATTTCTCTTGATCTCCTGGCTCAGATTAACTTTGAAAGGGCAAGTTTAAATTGACTCCATTTAAGATGAGACTTCATATCCTCTTATTACTCTCCATGGTTCCTCATTGTCAGGATTGACCTCATCCTGAAGGTCTAGGTGCACATTGCTTGGATAGCTTGTCCCAGTTGGCATTCATAGGGTTTGAACTCAAGGACTAGGCACTGTCCCTGAGCACTTCTGCTTGAGGCTAGCACTCTACCACTTGACCCATGGTGCTGCTTCCAGCATTTGGCTGTTTACTATGATATGAGTCTCTTGAGCCAAGCTTCCAGTCTGGCTCTTTGCTGGTTAGTTGGGAGATAGAGTTTTAGAGGGATTTTTCTTTCTGCCCAGGCTGGCTTTGAACTGAAGCCAAAGGCATCTTAGCCATAAAAGCTCTTTTTGTTTCCAATTAAAGAAAAAGGAGAACAATAAAAGTAGAGCTCACCTGTAACTTTTTGAGAATTGACCAACAAATACTTGCCAGAGTTCTGCAATCACAAAACTTAGTAGATGTGCTAGGAGTCTTCAAACAACAACTGATTAGTACTTTAGAGTTTATTGGGCTATTTAATCACTAGCATTGTGCCAAGAATCCAAACTTGGCACCTTTTTGCTATTTACAAAAATGCATCTAACTGCAAATAGCATAAAAAAAATGCAAAGGCCACCATTTAGGTGTTCACAAGAGTCATCACACTATATAGAGAATGGCAGACTGAATGATATCCATGTACCATCAAATCATATCATTTAACCTTACTGGCAGGTGGAAGAGAACACAAATGTATAATAATCAAGATGGCAAAGGGTCAGAACAATGTAAAAGTCTCAGCTTCAGTGAATCCAAAGTGGCTGTGTCTTCCATCCCAAATCAGCAGGCTTCATTAGTCATGTATAATGGAGGCAGGCAGGAGAGATGGGTCAGATCTGATCGAGGCTATCTATAGTGGCATCTCTTAGAGTCCCCTGGATAGATTGTCACACCTCCTGCTGGGTTGCCTGCAAATTTCTACACAGACTGGTTAAAGACATTTGAAATCTCCTAGTATTCCCTGGTTGCTTACTCTGAGTACTCTGGCTTTTGTATGCTGGTGCTCTACTGGTTTAAGCAGGGTGACAACTTTAAAAGATTTTAGAAGTCTTGGGCCTTTAACCATCTTCCTAGTCACAAAATTCACACAAACCAAAGGCAAACCGAGTCTTCTTTCTGCAGCAGCCACGACAGTTTCTGATACATGGAGGGGGAAGACACCAGTGCTACCCCCAATGCAAACCTGTGGCCACCAAGCACAATTCTGATGTTTTTAACCTTGGAGAAAGAGTCTCAGACATGTGTTTTAACTTACTGCACAGTTAAAGTCTTGGTTGCAATTCTGTCATGATGGGTCTGCTGTAAACCCAACTCAAATCTTGGGGCAGGAAGAGCCAGGGCAGGAGCACTCTGGGCTTGTCAAAATCTTCACAGGAACACCCCCAGTGATTCCTAGATTCCCTGAGCAGTTTCTCATGCAAAAGAGAGAGAATAAGGAATCACTAGTAGTGAAACCAGGAAATTTGAGAACAGACTGTGGAGGCAGGTTTCTGTAGCCACGGGCCACCACAGTCCATGCATCTAGCATACATTTCGACCTGCATGTATCCTATAAAGCAAAATATCAATCCTGGGTCAGAAAAATTGAGGTCAGCAACCGTATTTGCACACTTGTTCAAAAATGACTGTTCCTTTGATCTTAAAGAGTTTATGAGAGCACAGTAGAGGAAAATGGAGAAGCAAAATCTTAGTCTATACCAAAGAATTGTCTGGATCAGATGTACACTTGACTTTTAGCATAGATGCACATAAGGAATAACACACTGGTTTTACATCAATGTACTCATATCACATGCTGCATATTTGAACCTTTTGGAGTTTTTCTTAGACACATTTTCTTGTACCCAAACATGATCAGTTTGGGTTTAAAACCTGGGTTTGTTTTTTTTTTGGGGATTGCCTCCAGGCTTTTTACTGTAACTCCACCCACAGGCTGCAAAGATCAGTTTAACACAAGATTTAAAGTAAGTTAAAATAGTAGTCAAAAGCAAGTAATTTTGAAATCATGATGCCAGTTTTTTACATGTTTTACCGGCAGACAGACAGACAATTGTGCAAAAGCTTTGGGGAGCACTTAGAATTTCTTTTTTAATTGGCCATGTAAGTTTTCTGGAATTCCAGTGGCAAAATGACATTATTTTGCCCATATTTTAGAAACATGTGGCCAGTTAGAAAATAAAACTTTTACAGCAAACAAAAATTTTCACAGATTATACAGTGAGGAAATGGAGAAGCCACATTTTGAGAAACCAGTTCAGCTGTAATGGGGAGCTGAAGTGGGATGCTTTGACCAGAGAAGGTCCAGGAGATGGGAGACAGGAAGAACAGAACACAGACATAATGGTATAATGGTGGCAGAGGGGATCAGAGCCTTATCAGGCTCACTTCAAGCATTTGAATTGCAAGGCAGCAGTTACAGAGTTGGAGGCGAGGGGGGGGGCATGGTTACCAGGAACTTGAGTCTCCACATCCCCTGCCCTGACTCTAGGAATTTGGCACGCCCATTACCGGGGGGGGGGGGGGGGGCTTCCACCTCCAAGAGTTTTGTTTGTTTGTTTGTTTGTTTGTTTTGTTTTTAACTCTGATGGAACCAAGAGGGCACTTGTTAAAACCAATTGTATTGTCCACCACGTGGTCAGTGCTGGAGAAAACTTAGGATTTAGCCAACTCAAGCAGAATTTAACCAAATCTCCAAGCTTAACAAACATCAATAACAAGAACAGAAAACCTTACTTTGTGTCTTTCCAAGCAGATGTTAAACAAGCATTGGTACCTTTGGAAGCTGGTACCAGCCCATCCTATATCACAGGCAGGTGGGCAGGCAGGCAGGCAGGCAGGCAGAGGAAAGGGAAAGAGAGAGAGAAAGAGAGAGAGAGAGAGCACTCCATCTGCCCGAGTGCTCATAGAAGTTATGTAAGTCCTATGTAAATTTGATCATATGAGGCTTAAGATTGGGCTCAAACTTGAGCAGCTTTCCTGAAGCATTTTACTGTCCCCCACTTGATGAGTGACCAGCAGAGCTGAACTAGAGATAACCCACCAGCATCCCAGTGTGGCTCTGTTCAGTTGACTCCAAAATGGAGTCAAATATGAGGGAATAAACAGCAATAGAGTCATCTCCCAAAAATGCTGATTCCCTTGACCTAGGCCGGTGACTAATTATCCCTGGGAGTGGGGCTTGGAACTTGGTGCCAAGAGCAAAATTTTTCTTTCCTTCCTTTCTTTCTTTTTTTTGTCTCTCTCTCTCTCTCTCTCTCTCTCTCTCTCTCTCTCTCTCTCTCTCTCTCTCTCTCTCTGAAGCCTTGGTCCTGTGATCCTATAGAAAATCTCTTTGTGTGGCTCTGAAGCCTCAGCCCTGTGACCCTAAGGAAAATCAGATCCAAGCCCCCAGTTAAATTATCATTCACCCTGGTTGGAGGTTCAAACCTGTCATTGTTATTGTGGATGGAAGTAGAGTGCTTGATCAGGAGAAGTTACCTCAGTGGTCCTCTGGATGGTCTTAGGACAACAGAATAGGTCCCAGAGGCAGCTTGGAATCCCTAGAAATGGGGGACCCATCCCAGGTCTTGGCACCAAAGAAAGGATATGTCCCGGACATCCCAGGGGACCATGCAGAGATAATCACAGACAGGAGAAGAAGGTTTCTATGGAGGTTTATTAGTGGGGTCATAGTTCCCATGGGAGAGGGAGCTACATGTCTCTGCACCTCATCCAGGTGGCAGCTTCTCTCTCTGGGGGTAAAAGGGAAGTAGGTAGGTCTTAATAGTGAGTAGGAGTGGCTCCTTTGGTATGGGGGGATCTGGGAGCTAATGGGAGGATCTGAGGACCTGAGGCAGGGGAAATGCTAACACCATTGCAATATTGGCACTTACAAAACCAATTGGTGTAAACCACCTATAAAACTCATGGGAGGAGAGGGAAGTGGGGAGGGCAGAGACAGGGGAAAATAAGGGAGGAGGTAACAAATTGGGTAAGAAATGCACTTGCCTTATATATGAAACTGTAACCCCTCTGTACTTCACTTTCATGATAAATAAAAAATATTTTTTACTTACACTCACTAGATGTTCACTTAACCACTTGATCCATCATGCCTAATTCTTTAATTTGTTGTTCATATGAGTTTTCTTAGTCCTGCAACCATTATCCTCTTACCTCAACTCTCAGGACAGACATTCTCCACTAGCCCATAAGGCTCCTGTCTCTAACACTAATGTATCTGGGATTACAGGCATAAAGCAACATAACTGGCTTTTACTTCCTTTCTTTCTTTCTACTCCCTCTTAGTGAAAGTTTCTACAATGATCAGTTCAAAAGAAGAATCCTTCTCTAACTTGTTCCTATATTGCTTCAGTTTTTTGCCAATATCATGTTATATTTTCTGTTTATTTAACTTTGTTATTTGTTTTTTGTCTTTCTGAATATAAATTGCATGATTGTCTATTTTTCTTTCTGCTGAATATTCTTTCTTCACACTTGCTATAGCAGTTATTGCTCCTTTCTTAATATATAATTTAAATATAATATATCCTAAGAAAAGTAATTCTGAACACTTCATTTAAGCTCAACTGGCTTCAATGAAACTACCTCTGCCATTTTTTAAATCTGTAAAATAGCACAACTTGAAATCATTTCCCTGAGCTTTATATTCCCTGTAATTAGCTCAGTATTTACCAAATGACTAGCTATTTGAATGAAAGGAAAATGTAAGTTTAGAATATAATTCAGAACTAAGTAACGATGGATCTACTTGAACATTTTACATATGAAAAAAACTTGGATAAAATATACTTTCTTCAAATCTATTGTTTTTGTTATATTCAAATTCTCTTTTAGCAATTGACCTTATACTTAAAGGCTATTTTGGTGACTCTTAACAACTGTCAACATTAAAGTCCCATTCTAATTCACTTTGCAGCCATGGAAAAGTCAATGAATAGTAATTTCTTTCCTAATATAGTTGTGATAATTGTACACTCATTATAAGTTTATATGTGGTGCCATTCAATTAATGGTTTTGTTTTTGTTATTAATAGTGTAAAAGGAAAACTTCCTAGAAGTTAGTGAAAGTTCTTTTGAGTAAGAAATAAAGTACATGAACATATTTCGCTATGCACCCTGGAGGTAGATAAGTTACAAAGATTAGGGTTTGCATAATTGGTGTAACTCATAGTTTGCATTAACCTTAGGAAGGCCAGCCATGTTTCATAGGTGTTAAGAATAATGTTGAAGAATACCGAAACCTCAGCCCTAATAATCATGAAAGTTAGCATGGATTATTAAGCTAATTAAAACACTGGGGCTCTGGAGACCTGAATTTTAATACACATTTGCAACTAACTCATAATGTAACCCTCGGCAAGAGTGCAGTTCTCTTAATTCTTTGCTTTCTTCATCAGTGGAGTGAACATTACCTTCCAGAGGTGTCTGCACTGCATAGCAATGAACTGATAAGAAGTAGATAATAAGAATGTCATCTTTATGATAATTATGAATGAATAAAATAAGATAAAATTTAAATAAAATAAAATAGAGGAGATTTACCATGGCAAAGTGAAGCCTGCAATTTTCCCTCTTAATTGGTTGTAGAGGGTGGAAACAGGAACATTTCAGGTTTTATTATTTGGCTACCTCCTTTATTTTATGCCATACCTCATTCTTTCAAATACCATCCAAGAGTAAATGATGAAATGGTTCCAAATATTCCAATAACCTGAAAGTACAAACAATTTATGGCCAGCTAATGTTAATTAATATCACATCTTCATCAATTTACTCTAAAATACAGGGTACAGAGTTACTGTCACCAGAGTACTCATATACATTGCTCCTTAATTAAAGATCTGATATGTATTACCATTGCTTCTCTTCACTGAGCTCTCCAAGAAGCATAATTGGGAGGCAGGATTATGGGACCAGATGATGAATGACTGTAGTACTCTCTGTACTGAAGTCTGTACTGGAATATAAAATGGATACATGTCATCACCTTGTAAAATATAGGCCTTTGTTGAAGACAAATAAGTGTTCCTGTAAGACATTACATTTTTCTATGCAAAATTAATTTATTTTACCTGTCAAATTATTGTACCTTTATTATTTTCTTCAGATAATGTATTCTATTATTAAGGAGAATGTTTCTATATGGTGTTTCCTGATTGTGTTTTGTTTCCTTGTTTGCTATATTGCTGTAAATTTCTTCTTTCTCTAAGATTTTTCATATTTGTTGTTACTATAAAGAAACAAGAATGTGAATTTAGAAAACACTAAAGTTTTATTTAAAATATTACTTGTTTGAGGAAAAACCTCTTTTTTAAAAACACGTAAGCAGCTTTAACACAATTATTTTTCCTCCTCAGAGAATAATCTAAGGTAATGTTTAGAAAACACAAGCTATATAAGGGAATGTAATTTTAGTACTCATTACTCCAGAATGATGATTTTCTCTCAAGGGAACTACATATCCTCTTCCTGTTTATTTACACTTAATTGGGTTATTGCCATATTGCTATGTATTTCTGGCTTACATAGTATGTGGCCTTCATTTAAAGTCATACAAAAAGAGCAAATTTCACATAAGAATATCTCATGGTCATGAATTGCCTGTGACCTTCCCTATCCCATGCTACATCTAAAAGTCCTTATAATATGGAAGATCTGAACATCTAATTTTGATGAAAAAAGCATCAGTTTATTTCTAATATGGAAGAAAGTAACATTTAATATGAGAAAAATAAACATAAGTTTATTCAAGTCTATGTATCAAAAATGACTACAAATTCTTTAAGAGTAAGTCATCAGAAAGGAATATTCCTTATTTTGTAGTAAATTGTGACCTGTACATATTACCACATGTCTATTAAAGGCGTAATATAAACCAAGATTCTTTTCAATATTTCCTGTTCTTCATCAGAAAAGACAAACTCAAAAACTCAGATATACATCAACCTAGCAGGATTTTGAAGTTGTAGCACAACTCTTATGAGGTATCTTGGAGTGAAGCATGAATACATTAAACCTGTTATCAAAGTATTACAAAAATTGTTGGTTTCATTTGCTCCTTCAATAAACTAATATACAAGTTGCTGTCGACTTTATTTGACCTTCATGCAAGTGTTGCTCTCTGAGTACAGCATGTGAAATGACTGTCCCTGTAAATGTTTTGTTTGAAAATATAGTCCAATAACATTGATTTACGGTGATGTCTAGTCACAAAACTCTTATGAATACAACATTCAAGATGAATGGGACAGTGACAGTACATCATTCTGGGGAAGGGGAACAGCTCAGCGATATGAATCAGACATACATAACTGGTGCCACTTAAACCACATTAATATTAAGAAATATAGTTTATACTTTGGAATTACTCTGCATGCAAATATTGCATTTTCCTGTTGCAATGCACACAGTCAACAGGAAAGTCTTGTAGCAAAGAGTTCAATCATGCAGAAAAGATGGCTGACTTCTAACAGCATACAACTGACCATCAGTGGCAATATTCTCTGGGCAAAAGATAACGTGATTCTGTTTACTAATACATGCTTACTCTAGTATATCTCTATTAGCTAATTACTATAAAAGGCATAACACATTTTCTTGGCAATATAATAATAGTAATAATAATATTACCACACAAGTACTTTAAAATACTTCATAAGTTTTTGAAGCTAGGAATTTATTACTTTATGTTAGAAAGATTATATTGGCAGCATGCAAGGTAAGTTTTGACTAAGATATATGATTCTTATATATTTTTCTCACAGGAATGTTAAAAATATGTGTACTGATATACTTAAGTATACTTAAGAAAATGACACATATTATCTTTATAAAAATCTAGCTTACAATCCATGTTCCTTGGGAGAATTTTAAAAAACACTGATAATTTAAGAATAGCTCTCTAAAATATGTATTAAGAGTGGACAGAAAAGCAAAGCATGGTTTTTGCACAGACATTAGGAGGCAGTTTAAAGTGGCTTGTTTGCTGAATTGAGCAACAAAGAAACTTACAGCATAATAACTATTCTAGTAGTTGTCCCTTCTACTGTGGTAAAGTACTCAATGTTTTACTCAATAGGTTATAATACAATTGAGTTTTGCAAAGCTGTTTATAAATATGTGAGCAGAGGAGATCTTAGGAAGATAGCAGAGGAGCAGCTGAGTGATAACTGAGCTTCCTCCAAGAACCCAGTTTTAGTATTCCAGCCAAAGGTACACAGCTAGAGAGTTACATCAAGTGAGCCATTATAGTATAGAGATTTGGGGCAGAGAGGACATATCCAGGAAGCCTGCTTGAGAACACAGATTTGACCACACTCCATCAGCAGTGGCGCTGATGGTGGATTCATGGAGTGCCCCCACAGTGGCAGACAAAACCAGGATAAGTGTGGTGGAGACAGAGCATGTGGCTCTCCACTTACCTCCAGCACTCATCAGTGACTAGGAGCAGAAACTTTCAGCCTGAGGGCCACAAACAGGGGCAGACTACAGATGGTCCAAAAAAACAGAGAAAGTGTGAGTATCCCATAAAAGACATTCTCACTCATGCTCACAGAACAACATTTGGAAGATAGCTCTTCCCCGCACCAGAGAATAATGCGGTCCTTGACTGCCACACAGAGAACAGCCACAATAGATATTGGGCATGTCTGAGAAGGGCTCATCTTTCAAAAGGGCAAAGGAATCTAAGCAGTGAAAGTCAGCTACACCCAGGGGAAGGTCTCCTCACCCAGGTGGAAGGAACTTCTCCCATAGCTGGACACTTTCATCCATAGGTAAACATAGCTGGAGGCTGTTAGACCCCTCTGCAGATCTGCAGCTTAGCAGGGTATAGGAGTTTAAAAACAAAACTGGCTAGACCTGAAAAGTGGAGGGCAGCTCCAGGAAGGCCCAAAAGAGTCTCTGAGTAGCTACCATCCTGAGAAAAGCCACTGATCTCAGACAGGCCACAAACCCATCCACACTCAAGCTCCCTGACAGCAACCCCAATCTACAGAAAGCAGACACCTCCCTTCTGCAAGACACACAAAGCAGACCCACAAACACACAGATATGCAAATTCCATACAGCAGACCCTCTTCCTACTAGCTCAAACAAACTGAACTAAGAAACCAACTAAGCAACGGGAAAACTGACACTGAAAGGAAATCAGAGACTCCATCAAAAAATTGGACAGTGGACAGAGGGGGAGACACAAGATAACCCAAATAAATTCAATTTATTGAATTCAATAAATTCAAAATTCAATTCTTTTTTCTATTATAATTTTTTTCTTTTTTTCATATTTTTATTTTTGTTTCCCTCATTCCCTTCTTTTTTACTTTTCTTTTTAAAAACAGAAAACAAAAACTTGTCTTCGAGCCTGGGATGTGGTTTAGTGGTAGAGTGCATGCCTAGCATGCATGAAACTCTGGATTCGATTCCTATTCCTCAGTACCACATAAACAGTAAAAGTCGGAAGTGGTGCTGTGGCTTAAGTGGTAGAGTGCTAGCTTGAGCACAGAGAGTTTCAGGGACAGTACCCAGGCATTGAGTTCAAGGCCTAAGGCTGGCAAAAAAAAAACAAAAAAACAAAAAACAAAAACAAAAACAAAAACAAAAAAACATTATTTGTCTTCATTTTTACTTCATCTGTAAATGCATAGCCAACTTTGTTAATTGGGCTTCCACCTTCATTAGCACAAAATTCAGAGTCCAATTATTAAAATATCTATTTCTCAACCTCAGTACCCTCAATTTTGGTATTATTCCTTTATACTTACATATTTTCTTAAGTTTTCTATTTCTTAAGTTTTTATTTCTTTCTCATGTTTTACTTTTTTATTGTTTTTCTTCTTTTTCCTTTTTCTGAATTTATATCTCAATTATCATCCTTCCATTCCTTTCATGCCCTTCATTTCTCTACTCTTACTTTTTCCTCCAACTTTTCCTTATACCTCTTAATTCCTGATCCTGCATTCCTTCTTGCAACTTGGTAGCCCATGGATCCCTAGTTGTTAGTTGTCCATCTGGACTCTATCTGTATTCAGTTTGATTGTGTCAAAGGGGTCCATTAAGTAAGCCTTTCAGTCCAGATTGATTTAAATGAAAGGGAAGATTTGTTCACTGCTTACAACTGTATATAATCCAACTCCTGAATAACAATACCCCTTCCCTATCAAAGAAAATCAGAGATAGAAAGGGGAATATCTACCTAACATTGAACCTGAGATTGGTGCAACTACAAGGCTCAGGGTTAGTTTTTGGCTTAAATTTTTGTCTGTGGGGGCATATGATCTGTTTTTATATCCACAAAGGAGAGAGTAGATTTACCTATCTATGATCATGACTCTCTAAAGTTTGTGTAACTACATGGCTTGGGTCCTGGATGGTAGGTGTCTTAAAATTGTGTCCTGGTGTGCTATTGGATTTGCTTTCTTTCCCAAATTAGCAGAAGCACAAGAAAAATGACAATCAAGGAAATCTCAACTCCTACTAAAAATTAACAAGCAACAAAGCAATCAATGAAAAACCTAGAGGAGCATCCTCCTAAGGCTCTACAAATACTACTGGTAAATATGATTAATGAGAAAATTCAAAGTCTGCATAGATCTACACATGAGCATGATGAAGCTATCCAAAGTTCAACAGAGGAATTCATGGCTTCCACAAAGAGAAAGCAGAATGAATTCCATCAGAAGGAAAAATGAGTACAGTGAAACTTCTCACTAATTTGAAGTCAATTCTATCTGGTACTAGAATTGTTAGTCCAGCCTGTTTATGGAGGCATTTGTTGATAGATTTTATTCCAGCCTTTCATTTTCAGAATATGTTTGCTTTTGTGGGCAAGATGTGTCCCTTGAAGATAGAAGAAAGATAACTCTTGATCCAACTTGTCTGTCTATGTTGTTTAACTGGATAGTTAAGTCCATTAATATTCAGAGTTAGGATTGAGAGGTTTTTGTTGGTTCCTGTCATTATATTTATCTTTTTAAGGGCGGTACCTCCTCAATTCTGGCTATAACTACCTGGTTTTCTATTATTTAATAAAGGCCCAGAAACACAACAAATCAAAAAAAGGTTGGACAAATGGGATTGCATGAAACAACAGAGCTTTGGCATGGCAAAAGATATAGCTTGCAAGATAAATAGAAAATAAACAGATTGGGAGAAAATCTTCACAGGCCATATAACAGACAAGTGCCTCATCTAAAATTGACATAGTACTGAAAAAATTAAGTTCCCCCAAACAAATCCTCAAGGAAACAATTCCTCCATTAATAAGTGGGCTAAAGACTTATAGGGAGAATTCTCAGAAGAGGTAATGAAAGTGGCCAAGAGGCACATGAAGAAGTGCTCAACATCCCTAGTTGTAAAAGACATGCAAATCAAAACACTACTGATATTGAACCTCACTCCTCTAAGAATAGCCATTATCAAGAAAATTAATAACAACAGATGCTTGCAGGTATGTGGTCAAAAGGGAACCCTACTAGACTGTTAGTGAGAGTGTAAACGTCTTCTACCACTCTGGAAAGCAGTATGGAGGAAGGATCACAAACAAGACTATACTAAAGCTATCAGAACAACCATGTTCATTACAGCTTGTTTACCATAGTTAAAATATGGAACCAACCTAAATACCCCTCGGTAGATGAATGGATAAAGAAATTATGGTATATATACACAATGGAATTTTATGTTTCTATCAGTTAAAATGACATTGTTCCATTGGCAAGGAAATTGAAAACCTTGGAAAAAAATCATATTAAGTGAGCCAAACTCAAAGAAACTTAGACTATGTTTTCCGTCATTGGTAATAATTAGAATATGTCTAGAATAGCCCTACCAGAAGATCACAGTAGCTCAATAGCTATATGTACATATGATCACATAAGATGATGCTAAGTGAAATGAAATCTGAGATACAGAAAGAAGTGGTTTATTGTTGCTTTTGTTATTTTTAAAATACTATGTGAAAGTTTTTTTTTTATTTTGTTTATCTTCTCTATAGCTTAGCCCTTGTTGTCACTGATTTTGGTTTTGGTATTCTGGGTACTGGATTATATGTTTGTCTAAGTCCAGGAAAGGAAGGGTATCATCCAAATGGTGAGACAAATGGTAAAAGGCAAAACAATGCAACAGCAAAACTTACAAGATAATATGTAGTAAGCTAATTGTACAACTAGGAGTGTGGGATCAGGGAGGCAAGAGGGTGGGAGAAAAATGAAGGAGATAAATTTCACATGACGTACACTCATTACCTTATTTATGTAAGTGTAACCCCTCTGTACATTACTGTAACAGTAAAATTATTTTTAAAAGACTTGAGCAATAAAAATGCATTGTAGTTTCTTTATTACTCTGATGTACTTTTATACTATTTTCCCTGAACTGTTTCTGCTTTTGAAAAATGTTTCAGCTAGGTCAGTGGAAACATAAAATCATATTTTTATGTAAAATTTGATACAGCCATAAGTGCTCTCAGTTATTTTTTCTATCAATTCATCTATCTGATAATACTAAATTTCCTATTGTCATACATACTTAGACCAAAGAACAATGTCAAATTTTAAAAAGTAAGTCTCACTATGATTCAAATAATCTCACTATATAAAAATTATGCCATTAGTTGGTTAAGCATGATTAGTATGACCAAATAATTCCTTTTTGTTTGCTTGTTTGATGTTCATGATTTTAGTTTTCATGTACAAATTTTAGTAACAGGGAGATATTACAATTGCAAATGAGCAGAAAATGGAATTTAAAGCAAGCAAGATGGGTTTGATGGAAACTATGCTACCGACAGCTATGATTCTTTTCTGGGATTGAATATGAGTTCAAATATAAGAATATGTTTACATATTACTCTAAATTACAACTTCTGTCTATGCCACTTAGTGGGTCAGTCTTTCATCCAAGCATTTATTCATTTCTTATTAAGGTGCCATGCTACTTGAGTCTGCGGATATGCAAATGAAGTAAGGTGACCTCAACTCCAGTAGTTATGTGCCTGAGATAGACATGAACGTGAAAAAAGAAAATTCAGTCAAGAGTTATTAAATAGGTATAAACAGGGTGAAATCAGGGCACAGGGGGAGGAGCACAGTAGATATCAAGCAGTAGTCAGAGATATCACTTTTGTTAGATTAATAAATCCTGACCTCCTTTGAGGCAGAGGGCATGCACCCCAAGGTTTGAAGGACAGGATTCATTTAAATCAATATTTGTAAGACATGCCCCAGCCCCATTCATTTTCTTATTGTTACTGTATTTCTACAGTTGTGATACGGTTTTGGATCTTATCTCATAAATATGCCACCTGAATTGAGGTCAAGTCTATGCATATATGCATTGAAAAAGAAAGGCTTATGAGTCCTACAAGAATGAGATTAGCCAAAACATTTTTACAAATAGAATAATTTCCATAATCAATGCATGTTTTAATATAAATTGGTTCCAAGTGTTATATTAAAATGTGGATCTTCACATAGTTCCACTGTAAATTTATCTATTGCATATATTTACTCAATACATTTTTATTGCCTGATTTGTCCTTGAGCCAGAATCATGTCTATCAACAGCTATAGAAAAATAGCTGACATTGTTAAAATCCTGGTGAAATATGTGTTACATTGCATGCAAAGTCACAAAGAAGGATTGTAAAGGCATTAGCAGTTGACACTATTTCTATCATTATTAACCAGAGAACCTATATGCAAAAGGCAATGAGCCACTATTTTTGTGTTGTAATTATAATAAGTAAAGTCCAATGAGATTGACATCCTATGGTCTTACTCCTGCTAATGTAGCTACTTAACAAAATGCCTCAAAATCCTTTCTAGAATCCAAAAATATCCATATTAATCATTCAGAATTTCAGCATTACGTAGTTTAAAATAATCAACATTTGATTCAGCATTTTCGCTTCTAAAACAAAACTTTAATATACTAATTAATACAAAATGTAATTAGTATTAACAAAATCTGTATACTATAAGAATTGTTTTATGCACTATTGATAGTTAACATATATTTTCAACACAAATAGAACATTTATGGTATTTTTCAATTCCTATCATTACTAATGTAACCATTGTTTTCATAATGCATTAGGCGCTCTAATGGTTTTATTTAGATTAGACTTTTAATGACTATAAAAATCCCTTGTTAGTTACTTTATTATCCCAATCCTATGAATGAAAAAACTGATGTGCAGAAAGGGGAAATGACTCAAAAAATGTTATAAATTATTTCTAGTACAGCAAGTATACAGGCATAGCTACCCATGACTTCAATTACCCTTAGAACCCTAAAGTAATAATACATGGTGAGTATTTATAGTCCTAATGTCACTTCCAAATGTTACATATTACAATCCATGTGTCAATGGGATACAAATTGTATAATAAAACAACTACTGACTCTATAGTCAGAGTTTAAAACTCTGTTCAATTTGGTGTTTCGAGATATCTAATTTCATAATATTGAAGTGTCAAATACTGCAATATTTAATGTGATCAGCTTTCGTTGATCAGATAAACTGAATGTGATTTGTGATAACCACTAAGTTAGAAAATCATGGGTACATGATTATTTGATCTATTCAGTTATTTAATATTCTGAATGTGGGAGTCATAAGGCAGCCTGCCCAATCTCATAAACACATATTTAGAAAGTTATCTCTTCTTATCCATGATGAAAATAATTCACATTCAGTTTCACATGGCATGTTGAAAGTGATTACAACAGTGATATAACAGTTGTTTCAATAACATGGAGTTTATTTCACTTATCATCATCTTACACATTCATAAAGGGCATAGCTATTAGGCTCTTGTGATCCTCTGCTGTGACTAGTCTAAACCTGTGTTAATTATTCCCTAGGAGGGAGACCATAGAGTCCATATTTCTTTGCGTCTAGCTCACTTCAGTTAGTATAATTTTTTCCAAGTCCTTCTATTTCCTTACGAATGGGGCAATGTCATTCTTTCTGATAAAAGCATGAAATTCCATTGTGAATATGTACCACATTTTCCTGATTCATTCCTGTACTGAAGGGCATCTGGGTTGGTTCCATATTTTAGCTATGACAAATTTTGTGCTGTGATGAACATAGAGGAAGCAATCTAGAAATACATATGTAACAATAAAAGACCATGAATAGCAAAAACAATCCTAAGCAGAAAGAACAGTGCTGGAGGAATTTCAATACTAAAACAGCTTGGTATTGGCACTTGAACAGGACTGAAGACCAATGGAACAGAATTGTTGAAGATCCAGAAATGAACCCACGAACTATGCCTACTTAATCTTTGATAAAGAAGCTAAAAATAGGATGGAAGAAAGCCTCTTTAACAAAAGGTGCTTGCAAAACTGGTTCAACACATGCAACAAACAAACTAGTTCCTTATATATCATCCAGCACCAAAATGAATTCCAGATGGATCAAAGACCTCGAAATTAAAACAGATACCCTGAAAACACTAAAAGAAATAGAAGCAACACTTGGGCTCCTTGGCACAGGACAGAACTTCCTTAACAAAGACCTAGAAATGCTACAAATCAAAGAAAGGATGGAAAAATGGACTGTATCAAACTGCAGAGATTCTGTAAGACAAAGGACATAGCTCACAAGATAAACAGAAAGCCCACCTATTGGGAAAAGATCTTTACTGGCCATACAATGGACAAAGGCCTCATATCTAAAATATATGGAGAACAAAAAAATTAAATTCTTCCAAAACAAAACCTCAAAGAACCAACAGCCCCTCCGCAAGTTGGCTAAAGACTTAAAAAGAGACTTCTCTGATGAGGAAATGAGAATGGCCAAGTGGCATATGAAAAAGTGCTCTACATCACTGAACATAAAAGAAATGCAAATCAAAACAATATTAAGATTCCACCTCACCCCAGTAAGAATGTCCTATATCAAGAAAACTAACAATAATAAATGTTGGAGGAGATGTGGCCTAAAGGGAATCCTACTTCATAGTTGGTGGGAATGTAAACTGGTTCAGCCACTCTGGAAAATGGCATAGAGATTCCTCAGAAGGCTAATTATAGAGCTTCCCTATGACACAGCAGCCCCACTTTTGGGCATCTACCCAAAAGACCAAAAACAACAACAACACGCTATATTTTTTCTGTTCATATAGATGTATGATAAAGTGAAATTCATAATGGTTACACTACAATACATACTAATCATAATTGAATAGACATTTAAAATTAAGGATATTTCTGGAATTTTCTGTCTACATTTTTAATCCATAGTTAGTCACAGATTACTGAAACTATGGCAAACACATCCAATATTAAAGGGTGCTATCATATATATGTATATCATATGATTATAATGTATATCATATAATTGTAACCTAAATTATATATTAAAATGTATATGGTTAACATACTCTGGGCTATACTTCAATTCTTCTCCAAGTATTTTGTTCAATAATATTTACTGATCATATAGGTTATATGAGCCTGTATAGTATCAAGTACACAGTTGTAAATAAATATGTTTTATTCTGAGGGAAGATACCTTGATAATGTCACAGGAGCTCTATGAAATCATCAGAAAAAATAAAACTAAGAACATATGCATATGATGAATAAGGTACTCAGAAGCTGTGAACAAGGTAATTACAAGTAAGAATTCTGAAAGAAATAAAATCATTACTGTAAGAGTAAAATATTTTAAAGTCTTTTATTATGAGTTTTTTTTCTACGTTGTTTGTACTCCAGCTACATGGTGCCTGTGGACTCAAATCATGCTCATTTTTTATTGCATATAGCCAGAAAATCATCCAGAGCCCATTCTTATACTTTTCATAAATCCTGAGAAAAATGGTTTGAACAAGTCAAATTATTTGTAAAATTATTGCTAGCAATGTATGCTACACATATGATCCTTTCCAAATAAGGATAAATTGTAAAGGATTTTTCTATTTCCTTCACCAATGTACACATTAAGAGTACACCTAAAATGTTACATACTTTATTGTGAATTTAACATGAAGAAAATATATGAGAAAATTTATCACATGTAAGATATATTTATGTAATTATATATATATTTTTTCATATGATGTATGCAAAAATATATGATATAATATATTTTATGTAATAAATTTGATGCATTTTATTAGAAGTAATTATAATGAACACAAACATCTTAACTTTTAATGTACTGAGTAATAATATATTTTGTTACCCATGTAACAAAGTATACTGATTATATCATGTTTTTAAATTATTTACTTAAAATTGAAGTTATGAATAACCTTATGTCCTATCATTTTATTACACACACACACACACACACACACACACACACACACACACACACACACATTTTTAAAATTTTCCAGTTTGGGGGCTTGAACTCAGGGCCTGGGCACTGTTGGGAAGCCTCTTTGTCCTCAAGGCTAGCACTCTACCACAATGCCACTTCTATGTTCTATCTTTTTAAAGAAGTATTTGTATTTAAAAATTTTATCCTTAGCTTCCTTTTTAATTGTAGCTTACATGCATGCTTGAAATCATTAACACCCCTGAGAGGATTTTATGGCTCTGTGAGGACACGTTTGCTTACTTGGCTTTGAAACATTTAATTCACAGTATTTATCAAAGATAGTTAAATATACTATCAATCCTCTCTCACACTGATACACTAACACACATACACACTAAGTGTTCATTACTATACACATTTGTTTATGTATTTGAATAGCATGAGTATTTAAAATATGCAGCCATATTATTCAATTTCATGTAAGAGCAATTATCACACATATTAATCACACATATTATATCACAAACTATGCATTTAAATAAACACAGCAGTCCCCCTTTATCCATAGATTCTCAAGTTTTTGGTTTTAACTATCCAAGATTAATCAATATTTAAATATGTTAAGTGAAATATTCTAGAAATGAAAAATTCATATGCACTACATTGCACTGTTTGGATAATGTAAGACACCCTCTCCAATTACTTCACTCCCTCAGGAGTCATGATTCATCACATTGTCTGCCATTTCCATGCTGTAGTTGCTACCTGATGCTTAGTTCCTTAATAACTGATTCATCTACCGAACACCAGAGAGAAATTTGTAAGCTCACTCCAAGTTTGGGTGTAAATTTTGTTTATCAAAGAAACTGAGAAGAACAAGCCACAGTTGAAATTTGAATGGAAGAGCTTGCCATTGCTTCTTTACATCTGATTTTTGTTCTTTACATTCCTTTGTTGACTCTATATTTTCATAAGCTTTTCAGCAGGTAAATGTTGAACACTTCTGCTTCATGTTCAAGACAGAATACAAGGCCACCTACACAGGCAACTGACTTGTCTGATTGTTTCTGTCTTTTCCATGATTATATATATTGCTTCATCTTGATTTGCAAGAAAAAGCTACAAAAATAAGTATTTTGTGCTTTATCCAGAAATAACACAGAAGAAGATTACTGAACTTTGGGGTGAAGAAAACTAATTTTGTACAGTTTATTTCAATCTAAGTAAAATGGGAATTTTGAAAATAAAATAAAGTAAAACACAGAGAAGCCCCCCCAAAAAAAAAATTAGTGGAAACATATAATAGAAGCAATTCTAATTTATAGCTGGGGTGGGTGAATAATAGTAGCTCCACTTTGGAATACAGCTCCATATACAACAAAATATACCCTTAGCATTCATATTAATTCATCCAAAAATACTGGAAACTTTTATTCACTCACAACCTGTACACAGACTTTTTATAGTAGTTTTCATAATCCCTAAAATTTAGAATCAACCAAAGAAGTATTTCTGCTGGTGACTGCACGGATAACCTATTATATCCACATATTGAAGTAATAATCAAGGGTAAAAAGAACTAAGTTTTCAAATCATGAAAAATCTTACTTTATGAAATAAACTTAACTGGATATTACTAAGTGAAAGAATCTAGTCTGAATGTTTCATGCTGTGTTATTTCAACTATATGAATTTGGGGGTAAAAAACAAAGCTCTGAAAGCTATACAAAACCTGAGAGATTCTCAGGGTTTAGGAGACAAATAGGAAAGTGCAGTGGTTTTTTTCCCCATTTTTTTATTGTCAAAGTGATGTTAGAGGGGTTATAGTTTCATACATAAGGCAGTGAGTACACTTCTTATCGAACTTGTTACCTCCTCCCACATTTTCCTCCCCTCTCCCCTCCCCACTTCCTTCTCCCTCCCATGAATTGTAGACTTGGTTTACACTATATAGTTTTGTAAGTATTTCTGTTGCATTGGTTTGTCTTTTTATCTCTCAATTTTGGTATTCCCTTTCCCTTCCCTAGATCCAATGCACATATATGCAGTATCCAAGGTACTAAAATCAGTTTCAGTGATATCCAGAGTAAAACCATGGGAAATACAATAAATACAAAAGAAAAAGAGCATAATTTAACATGCATGTTGAAAATAACAACTATGATATACCACTTGTTTCCATAACTTGGAATTCATTTCACTTAGCATCACTTTATGTATTCATATGGGTATAGCTATTGAGCTATTTTAATCTTCAGCTAGGACTATCATCGACGTGTACTAATTATTCCCACTGAGGGATAACATACAGTCTATGTTTCTTTGGGTCTGGCTCACCTTACTTAGTATGTTTTTTTTTTTTTTTCCAAGTCCTTCCATTTCCTTAGGAATGGAGCTGACAAAACTGGTTCAACAGCTGTAACAAACTAAAACTAGATCCTTATATATTATCCTGAACCAAAATCAATTCCAAATGGACAAAAAACTGCGAGGTAAAATCAGATACCATGAAATTATTCCAAGAAAGAACAGGAGAAACACTTGGGCTCAGTAGCTCAGCACGAAATTTCTCAGTAAAGGCTCAGAAACACACCAAATCAAAGAAAGGTTGGACAAATGGGTTTGCATCAAACTGCAGATCTTTGCATGACAAAGGACATAGCTTGCAAGTTAAATAGAAAGCCCAAAGTCTGGGAGAAGATTTTTACCAGCAATACAACGGACAAAGACCTCATACTTAAAATATAGGTAGAACTCAAAAAATTAAATTCCTCAAAAACAAATCCTCAAAGAACCAACTGCCCTCTCAACAAATGAGCTAAAGACCTAAAAAGAGACTTCTCTGAGAATGGCCAAGAGACACATGAACAAGTGATCTGCATCCCTGGCCATGCAAATCAAAACAACACTGAGATTCTACCTCACCCCAGTAAGAATGTCCATTGTTAGGAAAACTAATAATAACAAATGCTGGTGTGGATATGGCCAAAAGGGAACCCTACTACACTGTTGAGGGGAGTATAGACTTGTTCATCCACTCTGGAAAGCAGTATGGAGATTCCTCAGAAGAATAAAGATAGAGCTCCCTATGACCCAGTAGCCCCACTTTTGGGCATCTACTCAAAGATTATAAGCAAGATCACACTAAAGCCACCAGCACAACTATGTTCATCACAGCACAATTTGTCATTGCTAAAATATGGAGCCAACCCAGATGCCCCTCAGTAGGTGAGTGGATCCAGAAAATGTGGTGCATATACAAAACGGAATTTTATGAGTCTATCAGAAAGAATGACAGTACAGTGATTTTAACGCAGTGAAATAATTTCTAATATTACAATGATAGATCTTTGTCAGTATATGTTATTCCTGAAGCCATAGCATGTGTGTAATATCAAAAGTGAACTTCATTGTAGACTACAGACATTGAGTGATACTGAGATATCAGTGTCAGTTCATCAGTTTTTAAATAAATAGTATCCTTGTACTGGAGATTTATGGAAACTACCTCTTGTTTCATTTTTCTATGATATATAAATCCTCCCAAATTAAACTCAACCAGAGGTGTCCTACCCTGCCCCACCCAACCCTGCCAACATTGTGGCTACAGCTGGAATTTCTAAAATCAAACTGAAAGCAGGGAGCAGCTACTGGCAGCACTGAACAAACAGACGGGAGAGTAACTTGTTCCCAAGACAGATAAATGTCCCCATTACAGAGGACGCCCAATTCTTACCAGCAAACAGAACTGAATTCCATAGCCAGCTCTGCCTAGGAGAAGGTCACCCTTCCCAGGAGGGAGGAACCTCCCCCAGGAAAGCAGCTCTCAGACAAGTAAACCAGGCCAGAGGCGCCCCACCCTGCTGAGTCCTCTGCACAGCTAGAGGCAAACTTAAAGGCAGCAGCCCACAACCGTGGGAGGAGCAACAGTTCCTGAGACTGTTCAGCATCTCCCAACTACAAAAGACACACAACTCCTATCTACAAGCTGTGTGAACCACAGAGCTCCAGAACTTAACTAATAGGGGAGGAGGGTCAAAGCAGATCCACCACCTTCAAGCTGAAAACAAATCAAACTAGCCAAGCAGCAGGAAAATAGACTGTAGACCACTGCAAGGAAACCAGAGACTGGAAAGAGCCCACCCAAACAAGGAAGTCTCCCTTTTGCTTTGCATGGTTGTCTGTTCTTGTTGTTTCTTTTTTTTTTTTTTTCTAAAATTTTTATTATCAAACTGACGTACAGAGAGGTTACAGTATCATACGTTGGGCATTGGATACATTTCTTGTACTGTTTGTTGCCTTATCCCTCATGCTCCCCTCCCTCCCTCCCTTTCCCTCCCCCCCAGGTGTTCAGTTCACTTACACCAAACAGTTTTGCAAGTATTGCTTTTGTAGTTATTTCTCTTTTTTTACCCTGTGTCTCTCGAATTTGGTATTCCCTTTGAATTTCCTACTTCCAATACCAGTAAACACGGTTTCCAATATACTCAGATAAGATTACAGAGATAGTGTAGGTACAAACATAGGAAGGTGATACAAAACATCATCAATAATAGAAACTACACATACACATAGGACGTTGAAAGTAGTTACAAATGTGATATATCACTTGTTTCCATAACATGGAGTTAATTTCACTTAGCATCATCTTATGTGTTTCTAAGGGTATAGCTATTGGGCCTTGTGATGCTCTGCTATGGCTTGCCTAAACCTGTACTAATTATTCCCAATAAGGGAGGCCATAGAGTCCATGTTTCTTTGGGTCTGGCTCACTTCACTTAGTATAACTTTTTCCAAGTCCTTCCATTTCCTTACAAATGGAACAATGTTATTCTTTCTGATAGAGGCATAAAATTCCATTGTGTAAATGTACCACATTTTCCTGATCCATTCATCTATGGAGGGGCATCTGGGTTGGTTCCAGCTTCTCGCTATGACAAATTGTGCTGCGATGAACATTGTTGTGCTGGTGGCATTACTGTGATTTTGTTTGTGGGCTTTTGGATAGATACCCAACAGTGGGGCTTCTGGGTCATAGGGGAGTTCTATATTGAGCCTTCTGAGGAATCTCCATACTGCTTGCCAGAGTGGCTGAACCAGTTTACATTCCCACCAACAATGAAGTAGGGTTCCCTTTTGGCCACATCCCCTCCAACAATTGTTATTATTAGTTTTCTTGCTATATGACATTCTTGCTGGGTTGAGATGGAATCTCAATGTTGTTTTGATTTGCATTTCCTTTATGGCCAGTGATGTAGAGCATTTTTTCATATGTCTATTGGCCATTCTCATTTCCTCATCAGAGAAGTTTCTTTGTAAGTCTTTAGCCCACTTGATGAGGGGGCTATTGGTTCTTTGCAGTTTTGTTTTGGAAGAAGGTAATTTTTTTAGTTCTGCATATATTTTAGAGATGAGGCCTTTGTCTGTTGAATGTCCGGTAAAGATCTTCTCCCAGTCTGTGGGCTTTCTGTTTATCTTGAGAGCTATGTCCTTTGCCGTGCAGAAGCTCTGGAGTTTGATGCAGTCCCATTTGTCCAACCTTTCTTTGATTTGTAGCCTTTCAGGGTCTTTGTTAAGGAAGTTCTGTCCTGTGCCAAGGAGCCCAAGTGTTTCTCCTACTCCTTCCTTTAGTGTCTTCAGGGTGCCTGTTTTGATTTCAAGGTCTTTAATCCATTTGGAATTGATTTTGGTGCAGGGTGATATATAAGGATCTAGTTTTAGTTTGTTGCATGTGTTGAGCCAGTTTTGCCAGCACCACTTGTTAAAGAGGCTATCTTTCTTCCATACTATTGTTTTAGCTCCTTTATCAAAGATTAAGTAGGCATAGTTCTGTGGGTTTAATTCTGGGTCTTCAATTCTGTTCCATTGGTCTTCAGGCCTGTTCCGGTGACAATACCAAGCTGTTTTTATTACTATAGCTTTATAGTACAGCTTGAAGTTGGGTATTGTAATTCCTCCAGCACTGTTCTTTCTGCTTAGGATTGTTTTTGCTATTCTAGGTCTTTTATTGTTCCATATGAATTTCTGGATTGCTTCCTCTATTTCATTAAAGAATGGTGTTGGGATATTAATGGGTATTGCATTGAATTTGTAGATAGCCTTTGGCAATATTGCCATTTTGATTATATTAATCCTCCCAATCCAGGAGCATGGGAGGTATTTCCATTTCCTTAGTTCTGACTTAATTTCATTTTTCAAGCTTTTAAAGTTCTCATCAAAGAGGTCTTTCACTTCTTTGGTTAAGGTTATTCCTAGGTATTTTATGTTTTGGGGGGCTATTGCAAAAGGAGTTGCTTTCCTGATTTCAGCCTCGGTCTTCGGGTCTTAGCATAGAGAAAGACCATTGATTTTTGAAGGTTTATTTTATATCCTGCAACTTTGCCAACGTTTTGGATCAGCTCTAGTAGCTTGGGGGTAGAGTCTATGGGATTCTTTCAGGTATAGGATCATGTCATCTGCGAAGAGAGAAAGTTTAACGTCATCTGTTCCTGTTTGGATCCCCTTTATATTTTCTTCTTGCCTACTTGCTCTGGCTAGGAATTCTAGTACTATGTTGAAGAGCAGGGGAGAGAGTGGACATCCCTGCCTTGTTCCTGATTTTAAAGGGAATGGCTTTAGTTTTTCACCATTTAGAGTTATGCTTGCTGTTGGTTTGTCATAAACTGCCTTGATTATATTCAGGAATGTTCCCTGGAATCCCAGTTTTTCCAGGGCTTTTAGCATAAATGGGTGCTGGATTTTATTGAACGCTTTTTCCGCATCCAGCGATAAAACCATGTGGTTCTTTACCTTGCTCCGGTTGATGTGGTAGATTGCATTAATTGACTTGCATATATTAAACCAACTTTGCATCCCTGGGATGAATCCAGTTTGATCGTGGTGTATGATTTTTTTGATGACCTGTTGAAGTCAATTGGCCAGAATTTTGCTGAGAATTTTTGCATCTATGTTCATCAGGGAGATTGGTCTGTAGTCCTCTTTCCGTGATGAGTCTCTGCCTGGTTTTGGGATGAGGGTTATACTGGCTTCATAAAATGAGTCTGGCAGTGAACGTTCTCTTTCAATTTCATTGAAGAGTTTGAGAAATATTGGAGTGAGTTCTGTTTTGAAGGCCTTGTAGAATTCTGCGGTGAATCCATCTGGACCTGGGCTTTTCTTGGATGGGAGATCATTTATTGCTGTTTCTATTTCAATACTGGATATGGGTCTGTTTAGAAGGCTTAAGTCTTCATAGTTGAGTTTGGGGGTATCAATTTTTTCTAGGAAATCATCCATTTCTTCCAAGTTCTCGAATTTGTTGGCATAAAGGTTTGCAAAATAGTCCCTTATTGTTTTCTGAATTTCGGTTATTTCTGTGGTGATGCTACCTGTTTCATCTCTTATCTTGTTTATTTGAGTGTGCTGCCTTCGTTCTTTGGTCAGGTTTGCCAGGGGTCTGTCTATCTTGATTTTTTCAAAGAACAAACTCTTTGTTTTGTTGATTCTTTCGATGGTTTTTTTCGTCTCTAATTGATTTAATTCTGATTTGATTTTAATTATTTGCTTCCATCTATTGACTTGGGGTTTGGCTTGCTGTTCTCTCTCCAGAAAATTAAGGTGCTTCCTTAAATTACTGAGTTGCTGTTTCTCCAGTTTGTTGATGTATGTACTCAGAGATATAAATTTTCCTCTGAGTACTGCCTTTGCTGTGTCCCAAAGGAGCTGGTACTTTGTGCCCTCAACTTGGTTGAAGTCCATAAACATTTGAATTTCTGTTTTAATTCTTCAATGATCCACTGATGGTTCAGCAGTGTGTTCTTTAGTCTCCATGAATTGTGGGATTTTCTGTGGTGGCTGAATGAGTTGAGCTCTAATTTTATTCCATTGTGGTCTGAAAGAATGCAGGGTATGATTTTGATACTTCTGAATTTGTACAGATTTTCTTTGTGCCCTAAGATGTGATCTATTTTGGAGAATGTTCCGTGTGCTGCCGAAAAGAATGTGTATTCTGTCCTTGCTGGGTGGAATATTCTGTAGATGTCGATTAAGTATAGTTGGTCTATGCAATTGTTTAGTTCTGTGGTTTCTTTGTTCAGTTTTTGGCATGTTGATCTGTCCAGAGGTGATAGTGGAGTGTTAAAGTCCCCCACTATCATTGTGTTTGGGTCTATGAATGTTTTTAGAGCCAGTAGTGTTTGTTTGATGAAGTTGGGTGCTCCTGCATTTGGAGTGTAGATATTTAGGATGGTTATTTCTTCCTGTTGGAGAGATCCTTTTACTAGTATGTAGTAACCTTCTTTGTCTCTTCTTAACTTTTTTAATTTGAAGTCAATTTTGTCTGATACTAGGATTGCAAGTCCAGCCTGCTTATGGGGGCCATTTGCTTGATAGATTTGTTTCCAGCCTTTCACTTTTAGAAGATGTTTACTTTTGCTGGATAGATGTGTCTCTTGGAGGCAGCAGAAAGATGGATCTTGATTTTTGATCCAAGTTATGAGCCTATGTCGTTTGATTGGAGAATTAAGTCCATTAATGTTGACAGTTAGGATTGAGAGGTGATCGTTTGTTCCTTTCATTATCACTGTCTTGTTTAAAGCTGTGTCTTCCCATTTCTTGATCTCGTGTTTACTAATTAGGGTTCATTTCTCTGTCTGTGTTGGGATCTTGATTATTTTCCCTGTATAGTACATCTTTAAGGATTTTGTGTAAAGCTGGTTTGGTGGAGATATATTGTTTCAGTTTTTCCTTATTGTGGAAGACTTTTATTTGACCTTCGGCTATGAAGGAGAGTTTGGCGGGGTACAGAATTCTTGGTTGGTAGTTATTTTTATTTAGAGTTTGGTATACTTCATTCCAGGCTCTCCTTGCTTTCATGGTCTCTGCTGAGAAGTCTGGGGTAATTCTGATTGCTTTTCCTTTATATGTGATTGTTTTCTTTGCCCTAACAGCTTTGAGTATTTTTTCCTTGCACTCTGCTGAAGCTGTTTTGATCACAATGTGTCGGTGGGAAGTCCTATTCTGGTCTGGTCGATTTGGGGTTCTAAATGCTTCTTGTATCTGTATAGGCCTTTCCTTCTGGATGTTTGGGAAGTTCTCAGCTAATATTCTGTTAAATAGGTTGCCTATCCCATTAACCTCTTTCTCCAAGTTTTCCTCAATACCTATTATCCTTAAATTGGGCTTCCTGATTGTGTCTTGAATCTCCTGTAGCGATCTGTTTTGTTGCTTGGACTGGATTTGTATTGATTTTTGATCTTTCTCCTTAGAATCTAAGGAATCTTCAGCTCCTGAGATTCGATCCTCTGCTTCAGTTAGTCGGGACTGTAGGCTAGCTACTTGATTTCGAATCTCTTTTCCTTCTGACTGGTTTTTCCTGATGATTTCCATGTCATTTCTTAGGTCCTGTATGGACTTCTTTACTTCATTAACTTCATTACTTTGGTTTTGAGTGTTGTCTCTCAAATCTTTAAGTTGGGTAGCTATCTTTTCATTTGACTCTTGAAGCTCACTTATCTTTCTATTTGTGGATGCCATGAAATTCTCCATTAATTTTTGCTTTGCCTCCTCACGCTCTAACATAATTGACTGAAGAGATTCAAACTTTTCATTTATCATGTTTATCAGTAAACTTTGTAGAGCATTTTGGGGGTTTTCTTCTATGTTTTTGATTGACTGCTCTGCTTCCTGCTTGTTTTGGGTGGGGGATAAGACTTCATTATTTGCCATCTTTCTTGTGTTTCTTCTGCCCATTTGAATTGGGAATGCCAGTCTACCAGCACCTGTGAGCACTGTTTAAGACCCAAAGCAGCCCTTACCAAGCACTGTTGTGTAAATCTTACAATTTCACAATTATATACAGATAACTTGTATACCTGTCTGTAAAGTTAGATTTGGTGTTCCTAAAGAATACAATTTCAATATAACCTCTGATCCTGGGCCCTGTATTCAGTAGTTACTTATTTACTGTTACAACCTTATACGCAATTCTTGTTTTTATATTAAGTTCTTTTAGGACTGGCTTTCTCTATGAACCCCTTTGATTCACTCGTATTAAGCTGGGATATCCTCTATCCAATAACCAGGAGTCAATGGAACCTGGAGGTCCAGGCAGTAAGTCAGGAGGGTAAGTTGGAGGTAGTAAAGAGAATAGAGTAAAGTGTATTGGGGGGGTGGTGGTGATTTTGGTTTAGTTTCAGTGATGTGGAAATGTGGAGAAGAGTAGAATCAGTAGAAAGAACATTGATAAAATGACAGACACTGGAGAGTTAGCAGAAAAGGGTGTACGTGTTATTTATAGGAAAGTAATTTTTAAAGGAAGAGGACGCAATGAGAGAAATGAAGTAAAAATACTGGAAGACAGATACACAAAACAGAGAAAAATTATTTAACAAGGAAGCATAAGTAAATAAAAAGGAAAATAACAGAAAAGGAACAACCCAAGCAAATAAACAAACACAAAAAAAAACTTGATAAAACAAACCAGTAAAAATGGAAAACAAACAAACAAACAAAAAAAAAACAGCCAATGATGTTTCAGGTGTGAAAAAATTAAAAAGAAAATTTAAAAGAAAAGTTAAAAAAAAAATGTTTGAAAAGAAAAAGAAACCAGTCTCTGGTTTCCCTGCAAAGGACTGCAGTCTATTTTCCTGATTGGCTGGTTTGACTTGATTTCAGTTGGCAAGGGGTGGTTCTGTTCTAACCTTCTCCCCTGTTGGTGCAATCGTGGGTCTCTGAGGTTCGCACAGCTTGCAGGCAGGCCTTGGGCGTCCTCTGTCGATGGGGACGTGGGCAGTCACAGGAACTGTGGCTCCTCTGTCTGCTGTGGGGCCGCTGCCTTTGATGCCTGGACTTGACTAGACTGTGAACTCAGCAGAGCGTGGCGCCTCTGGCCTGTTTTGCTCCACTAAGAGTTGCTTGCCTGAGGGAGGCGGCCTCCTAGGCATAGGTAGCTATGGAATGCAGCTCCGTTTTGGGCTGGGAATTAGTTTCCTCTGTGACGGGACCGTTTAGCTGTCCCCGGAACTGTTTGTTCCTCCGTCTGTTGTTTCCGTGCCCCTGGTAGCTGCTCACAGCTTTTGCTTTAAGTTTAGAAGTTCCGGCGGGCAGGGCGGGGCATCTCTGGCTAAGCCCCGGACTCGCCTCCCACCAGGGCAGGGGGCGTTCTTCTGGGCGGAGCTGGTTCTCACTGATTCCGCCCCTCCTGCCCTTTTCAAAGATGGCTTTTTTGACCTCGCTTTCCCCAGGCCCGCTTCAGTTCCAGTCTGGTCTGACCCTATGCCAGTGGCAAAGATGGCGCTTTGCTCTGGCGGTGGGGACAGGGATGCCTTCCAGAAGCTGGACTGTGGGCACAAGCGAGAATAATTTTGTTTTTCGCGGGGTACTCACGCTGTCTCTGCAATGTCAGGTCCTCCGTGCTCGGCTGCCGTCTGGAGTATTTCTCCCTTTAGCTGCGTGGAGTGCGGGGGGGCTGTGCCCGGCACTGTGCCTGAGCCGGCGCTGGCGCCGCGGCGGGACGCCGCCCGGAGCTCAAAACTGTGTTTTCAGACCAGCAAAGTCGATTTTTCCTTCCTGTTCAGAATCCCTGTACTGTTAGAACTTACTTTGGCTGTCTTTCTCGGAGAAACAGTTTCTATGAGGTGAGAAAACTACGATATCGGAGGGAGCTCTGCAGGGCTCAGCCGCTCCTCCGCCGTCTTCCCACAATTCTCTTGTTGTTTCTTATCCATTTTTTAAACTTTCTTATTTTTTATCTTTCATTTTTGACTTATTTTTTGTTTATGGTTATTTGTTTTGTTTTTTGTTTTGTGTATTTGTTTTTCTGTTTTTTTTTTTTTTTTTTTTTTGCCGTCCTGGGACTTGGACTCAGGGCCTGAGCACTCTGCCACTTGAGCCACAGCACCACTTCTGGCCATTTTCTATATATGTGGTACTGAGGAATCAAACCCAGGGCTTCATGTATACAAGGCAAGCACTCTTGCCACTAGGCCATATTCCCAGCCCTTTCTGTATTTTTTCTTTGTTTCTCTCTTCACATTTTTTCTTTAAAATTACTTTCCTTTGACTAATACCTTTACTCTTTTCTGTTGACCTTCCACTGGTTCATTTAACCTTGTTCTTTCTACTCATTCTACTCTTCTCCACCTTTTCACTTCACTGAAACTAAACCAAAATCATCATCCTCCATTCCTTTTAGTCAATTCTCTTCACAATGCTTAACTCAACCTCCTAAATTTACTTCCAGGATCTCC